>NC_092411.1:171615195-172815195 GCF_040894005.1 Engystomops pustulosus
ATAACCTTACATTTATCCACATTGAACCTCATTTGCCAAGTGGATGACCAAACACTCAGTTTGTCCAAGCCACCCTGCAGCCTATGAACATCCTCCATAGACTGTAAATCTAAAATAGTTAATAAAATCTCATAAATAAGCTTTAGACTCCTAAAATGAATTATCTATACATTGTATCTCATCCCGTAAATAATAAGCCCTCATATGTTCGCATTACCAAAAAAAATAAAAATTTATAGGTCGTACAATGTGACAATACAAATCTGCTGCGAATGGCGCCTCCTTTCATTCTATACTTGGCCATGCGCCCATACAGCAGTTTACCACCACATATGGAGTATCAGTACACTCGGGAGGAATTGGGCATAAATGTTGCAGTGCGTTTCATCATTTAATTTATTCTGAAACTGTCAGTTTTGGCCTAAATGAATGTATTTTCCAAAAAAATTCAAAAGTTTCTAATGTCTATTGTTTTAACCCATATGAAACACTTTCAGGGTTAATAGACTTAATAGAAGTTGTTTTACATACGTTGAGGGGTGAAATTTCTATAGTGGGGTAATTTATGGGGTTTTACTATTATTTAGGCTTTTCAAAGTCACCTGGAAGCTGAGTTATCCCTCAAAATGTGAGTTTTGGCAATTTTCATGAAAATGAGAAAAATGGCACCTAAAGTTCTGCGACTCCTAACATCCTAGAAAAATGAGAGGACGCATAAAATATCATCTCAACATAAAGCAGACATTCCGTAAATGTTAATTATCATGCTTTTTGGGTAGTTTTACTTCTTGTTTGGAAAGCAGAACATTTGAAACTTGGAAAATGAAGAATTTTTACAAACTTTTGCCAAATTTTCACGTTTTTTCAGAACGAAACGCAAAACAATGTGTCATGAGAAAACAGTCTCAAAATCACCTGGATATGTAAAAGCATTCCGAAGTTATAACCAATTATCGTGAGACACGTCAGATTTGAAAAATCAAGTCTGGTCATTGAGCTGAAAACTAGTGTCGGTGATAAGGGGTTAATGATTGCTTAAAAACGGGCCAAAAATGCTTTCAAACCGCCATGTGTGCCATCACTCTTAGTGTTTGTGTTTGTATTAACTGAGCCACACCCTGCTCCTTGCATTTCGGCCCTGCCCAGCAAGGGTTATTAGCCTGATGGACATTTTCCCCAGTGTGCTGCTGGAGGCGTGTCCGGGAACGGCCTTATATACCTGCCTACTCCCATCATACCTTGCTGGTTATTCTTCAAGTCGTACCTGTGTATCTAGTGCTCCTGCTATCTTGTTTGGTATTCTGTGTTTTGTATCCGATTCTGTACCTTTGCAGCCATCTTGATCTTGACCTGTCTCCGCTTGTCTGCCTGTATCTGGACCTGACCTGTATATAACCTGCTTGATCTTGACGTGACCTGTATATAACCTGCTTGATCTTGACCTGACCTGTACATAATCCTCCTGTCTTCCTGTATCTGTTGTTTGTCCCTCAGTATTGTTTACCTCCTAGTGTTATTCTGCTTTCCCTGTCTCAGACCTGTGTTAGTATTCTGTGCACCAGTGTGAACACTGGTCTATTCCTGTATTGCCGTTACCTGTCCGCTCCACCATCCAGCAGCTGCCAGACAAAGTAAGTTTTCCCTGACATCTTGTAGGGTCGCTCAGGGACCGTCAGTTAGGTTCCTGATAGTGTGTTCGCCCTTATCAGGGCAGTTTATCTGCTTTAGGCATAGCCTTAGGCCGCAGGGACGTCGCAGGGTGAGTTCGCCACCACTTACCTAGTCTGACAGCTAGCGCCAAGTCTGGTTGTGGTTGCGCTGTTGCTGCACAGGCGCTGATAGTATTGTATATAATTATTACAGAATCTCAGACAGTTTTTCCTTATTTTTACTCATTTTGACTTGGTCATACCAAATTAATGTGGAACTAACCATGCTAAGGCTGATGACCTTTCTTGCATTTTTTTTTCCAGCAATACCCCTGAGGCAGTTGAAGAAAAAATCCTGTCTCCTGGAGTCCTTGGGTAGCCACCACTATTGCTAAAGCCTATAATTTAGCTCCTGATTATGTCCCTGATTATGTCTCAGTGTCCTTGAAGAAATACATTGCTCTATACTAGCTGGACACCTGGGTATTGCCGGAAACAAATATCTGTTGTCTAGATCCTACTCGTGGCCATCATAGTCTTCTATGTTCAGGTTTATAGCATGCAAGTTCTGTGCTAGGTCCAAAATTTCATGTCATTCACCAGAGGGGCTCATTCATTCACTCCTTCTACCCATAAAGCCCTGGACCTACAGTACAGACCTAAATTTGGACACACCTGCTCATTCAAATAGTTTTATATATTTTCGTGACTATAAAAATTGTACATTCACACTGAAACTATGAATTTACACATGTAGAATTATATAATCAACAAAGTAACTGCAAATATGTGTTATATTCTAGGTCCTTCAAAGTAGCCACCTTTTGATATGATTGATGCATTGCACACTCTTGGCATTTTCTTGATCAGCTTCAAGAGGTAATCACCAGAAATGGTCTTCTAACAGTCTTGAAGGAGTTCCCAGAGATGCTTTGCCCTTTTGCCTTCACTCTGTGGTCCAGCTCACCCCAAACCATCTTGATTGGATGCAGGTCTGGTGACTGTGGAGGCCAGGTCATCTGGCGCAGTACCCCATCACTGTCCTTCTTGGTCAAATAGCCCTTACACAGCCTGGAGGTGATTTGAGGTCTTTTTCCTGTTGAAAAATAAATGATTGTCAAACTAAATGTAATAGCATGCCGCTGCAAGTTGCTGTGCTATCCATGCTGGTTCAGTATACCATCAATTTTCAATAAATCCCCAACAGTGAAACTAGCAAAGACACGGTAGTTGGAACCAAAGATCTCAAATTTGGACTCATCAGAACAAAGCACAGATTTCCACTGATCTAATGTCCTTATCTTGTGTTCTTTAGCCCAAACAAGTCTCTTCTGCTTGTTGCCTATCCTTAACAGTGGTTTCCTAGCAGCTATTTTACCATGAAGGCTGCTGCACACAGTCTCCTCTTAACAGTTGTTGTAGTGATGTGTCTTCTGCTAGAACTCTGTGTGGCATTGACCTGGTCTCTAATCTGAGTTGCTGTTAACCTGCGATTCCTGAGGCTTGGTTTTTTATGGCCCCAACCCCATTTATAAGGCAAAAAATCCCACTTAATTAACCTGAAAGGGCACACCTGCGATGTGAAAACCTTTTCTGGTGACAACCTTTTGAAGCACATCAAGAGAATGCTAAGAGTGTGCAAAGCAGTAATCAAAGCAAAAGGTGGCTACTTTAAAGAACCTAGAATATAAGACATACTTTCAGTTGTTTCACGCTTTTTTGTTAAGTATATAACACCACATGTGTTAATTCATAGTTTTGATGCCTTCAGTGTGAACCTACTATTTTTATAGTTCAGAAAACTGTTTTTATGTTCAGAAAACTGAATGAGAATGCGTGTCCAAACTTTTGGTCTGTACTGTACCTTTACCTACCAAAGGACAAAGATTTAAAGAGAAAGAAAGACATCATTTAAATGAATTAAAACCATAATAGATAATAATAAGATGCCATCCGATGGGGGTTAAAAATATACAAGGGGACTTACTAATCAAGGAATGCAGCAAAACCAGGGTATAGGTCTCATGAACAAAGGGTCGTGTTCACAGATTATAATACAGGCGGTTCCCTACTTAAGGACACTCGACTTACAGACAACCCATAGTTACAGACAGACCCCTCTGACCTCTGGTGAAGCTTTCTGAATGCTTTACTATAGTCCAAGATTGCAATAATCAGCTATAAGGTGCCCGTAATGAAGCTTTATTGATAATCCTTGGTCCCATTACAGCAAAAAATGTTTAAACTCCAGTTGTCACTGGGGCCAAAATTTTTTTTGTCTGGATCTACAATTATAAAATATACAGTTTCGACTTACATAAAAATTCAGCTTAAGAACAAAACCTCCAGGCCCTATCTTGTACGTAACCCGGGGACTCCCCAATATACTTACGATGTGCACCAAATGTAAGATCTACAGTAGCTACTTTGCTAGGGAAAAGAAAGAGATGAGGGAAGGGAAAAGTTGTACGTGTGTAAACTAAAATATAACTTTTATTAATTCTTATAAAATAGTTTCATATTTAATTGTTGCAATATATCCAAAAAACTAGTATGGCTTCACTAGTATCACCATACTTTATGATAGCCAGAGAGGCTTTCAGGTGCCATCCCAGGACAACTATACAGGAGTGGGGCCCCTAATTCTTCCTGTGACTTCCCCCTAAAATATTTTAATGAGGGGGTAATTGGGAGACAGAGTACTATCACTCTATATGCAGCAGCGATATGCCACTACACAATCTGCTCTCGCTTTGTAGTAAATATAATCTTGTGTGTCACAGGTGACCCCATGATCCATGTTGTGGATCGCGGGTACACCTGTTCACTCCACGGCCCCTGTCCGGACGTATGGCACGGGTGCCCCCGTGATCCATGTTGTGATCCACCCGTCCTCCCCTGTGTGCTGCCATTGTCCCCGGTCCCCCAGGTCGATACTTACAATTCCCGGTCCTTGCCTCCGGTCCCTGGCTCCTGGCTCCGGCTCGTCTGGCGGCGTTTCCGCTGTAGGACGAGCACGCACGAGTCCCCGCTCACTAGGGCGCGCGTGCCGACTCTCTAAGAATTTAAAGGGCCTGCATCCTCTTATTGGCACTTGCATTCTCGGCTCTGATATATAGCCTGGCGACTCCCAGCATCCCCTGCCGGATCTTCAGGTCTTCTGCTGAAGAGAAAGCCTCCTGAGCGTTTCCAGACGCCTCTGTGATTCCTGAGCGTTTCCAGATGCCTCCGTGTTCCCACGTTCCTGTGGTGTTCCCGTGGCGTTCCCGTAATCCTGTGGCGTTCCCGTAATCCTGTGGCATTCCCGTAATCCTGTGGCGGTCCTATAATCCTTCCGAGGTCCTGCCAGCCATCCTTCCGAGGTCCTGCCAGCCATCCTTCCGAGGTCCTGCCATCCCGAGGTCCTGCCTTCCCATGGTCCCTACCTTGGCTGCCACCGTGGGCCTAGTCGCATGCGTGGAGCCACCTGGTGGCTCCCCGGTGCAGCAAGACCATCCTGCTTTGCGGCGGGCTCAGGCGAAGACCAGAAGTCCACTTAGACTCCGTTCCTGGGTTGCGGCTAGCAACGCTATCCCCTGCTGTGGTCCAGGGAGTCCACAAACTTTAGCCCCAGAGACTCCTCCCTGTGCCCCAGTGCATGACAGTAAGATCCGGCCATGGACTCCGCCAAGGTCTTGTATCTTGCTAAAGCCCTGGACGCCAGCTACAGGGTGATCTTCTCAGCCGCATTGTCCAGCATTCTCAAGAGATTTCTGCCCAAAAAGAACTACTGGACAAACTCGCTCCCACCCTTCGCTGGATGATTGCCTCCCAGCAGCAGTCTCCCGCGACACTACCTCCTGTTGCTCCAGTCACCCCGCTATGTTTTCCGGCGGTAGAGACTGGATTCCGAAAATTTTTTGCCTGACAAATTTGATGGCAACCCCAAATTGTGCAAGAGATTTGTTTCCCAGTGCTCGCAGCACTTTGAACTGATGTCCTCCCAGTTCCCCACAGAACGCTGTAAGGTGGCGTTTGTCTACTGTTTGTGTACTGTACTCTCTGGAGAGGCCCTGACCTGGGCTACTCTTCTATGGGATAGTGGTAACCCGGACATGGTTACCCATATCAAGTTCCTGGCAAAAATCCAGTCCAGGTTTGAACCACCTCAAGTTCGGCTCCCTCGCCTGTCCTGCTTGGTCCCGGTGTCCCCAGTTCTCTGCAGCCTCCCAGAGTTGCTCCGGCCTTCCCACAGGCCGCTCCAGTCTCTGGTGTGCCAAGAGCCGCTCCAGTCTCCGTTGTGCCTAGAGCCGCCTGAGCCTCCGCAGCCTCCCAGTGCTGCTCCAGCGGCACCCCAGCCTCCGCAGCTTCCCAGTGCTGCTCCAGCGGCGCCCCAGCCTCCGCAGCTTCCCAGAGTTGCTCCAGCGGCGCCCCAGACCTGCCATATGGTCTTTGTTTTATACAAAAATAGGGACTTTTACATCCCTCCACTATGAATTCATGAAATCATTAATGCCAGTGTCTTAAAGGAAGAATTAGGGGATCCACTCATGTATAGTTGTCCTGGGCTGGCACCTGACAGCCTCTCTAGCTATCATAAAGTATGGTGATACTAGTGAAGCCAAAATAGTTTTTTGGATATATTTCAGCAAATAAATATGAAACTATTTTATAAGAATTAATAAAAGTAATATTTTAGCTTACACACTCACAACTTTTCCCTTCCCTCATCTCTTTCTTTTCCCTAACAAAGTAACAGGGTATAGGTCACAGTTTATTGACCTTATCTGCTTTAGCCGTCTTCACTGCCAAGATGTTATTCACGTGCACCGGTGTACGTGCCGTTAATTCACAATGGCCACAAGGCTTACACCCCAATTTAGGGCAGGGCAGAGGGGCACCGTTGATTCTCAGATCCCCAGTGTGATCTAAATCACTTCACACCAAATTATCCCTTAACCCCTTCCCGACATTTGACGTAATAGTACTGCATGGCGGGAGGTGCGTTCCCGCAAAATGCAGTACTATTACGTCAAGCTTCTGGCGCTGGCTCCTGAACGGAGCCGGCGCCAGAAGCTGCGGGTGTCGGCTATATATTATAGCCGACACCCGCCTCTAACACCCGCGATCGGAGATTTCTCCGATCGCGGGTGTTAACCCCTAACACGCCGTGAACACCCCCCCAAAAAAATGCTAAAAATCCAAAACAAGAATTGATGATTTTATTTTCCTCCACACGTAAAAAGTTAATAAAATTGCTTCAATAAACTAAAAACCCACTAAAATGAAGGTTTTTTTACAGTGCATCTCGTCTCGCAAAAAATAAACCCTTATTTGTCCAAATTGCTTAAAAAATAAAGATTGTATAGCCTATTCCCAACGCGCGTTGTCATAGAACGGTGCGGTCGGTAGTAACTTGCCCACACGGTACAGACACCGTGATCGGGGCAAGATGGCGGCTGTTCCTGACGGCCATCCATCCTGCCCCATGGACCAGAAGGGTTCCGTCCCCCCCACGCCCCCAGTTCATGATCGCTGCTATTGGCTCATCAATTCAGACGAGCCAATAGCAGCGAATTTACTCATGACGTCAGTAATACCGGTCACCATGTCTGTAGACACGGTGATCGGGGCAGGGTGGCGGCTGTTCCTGGCAGCCACCAATTGTGCCTTGTGCTCCAGAAGGGTTTTGCTGCCCCCCTCTGTCCATGTTTGCCGCTATTGGCTGGTCGATTTGGTCCAGCCAAAAGCAGCAATATTCGTCACAATGGGCATCGCTAGGGTGAATAAGAGCAACACTTGGCGATAATTTCCCTACGGAAAACGAAGATATGGTACAAAAGCGCTGGCTGTGCACATTGTTCAGATGATGCTGTACAACTCTTACGAGCTGTTCCAATGTGCAGGTCCTGCCATATCATTTCTCCGTTTTCAAGAGGAAGGTATTAGGAAACTAATATTGGGACAAGAAGGACGGGGCCCCAGTATCTCTGGTTTAGATGTTCCGGTGTTTTGCCAGGACAGCATTTTCCCGGTGAATTCTGCTGCTTCTAAAGGTAGGACTCAATAAAGAGTCTGTTCCAAAACAGGAGTTAGGATGGACACTACATACTACTAAGAGACCTGCGACACCTCCAGAGTGACAAAAGTTTAGTTGGTCCCTTGATATATACTACCTCCTTATACGCAACACATTCACAATTCACGCCCAACCTGTTGTGAATTCATTTAGGTAAAATGAATAATTGTAACAACTGTTATGTCCCGTTGCTCCCTATACCCCTCCATTATTTCATAAGGGGCGCCACATAACGGGCACTGAACTTTTCCAATAATTGCAATTTCCATCTTGGACTCCATTGCACATCACCTATATGTTCAAAATGCTCATTTCACCACGTGTATTACCCTACACCACATATTACACCTTGCTAAATTCCCCAAGGGGTGTACATTAAACAATTAGGGTCACTTTTCGGGTTTTCCTCTGTTTTGGTACCACTACGGCTCTCCAAATGTATCCTGACACATGTGAAGGATTTCTGTCAAATTTGGCCACTAAAAGACAAACACCCCTCTTTTCCTCTACCGTGCGCCCATAAAGCATTTTATTTGCACATGTGGGGTACTTCTACACTCGGGAGAAATAGTTTTACACCTTTTTTGGGGTTATTTAATATATTATCCCTTGTGGCTTACAAAAATTAGGGGTAAAGTGACATTTATAGGAAAATTTTCACCTTTTTTATGTTTAGGGCCTAATTGGATCATTCACCTGTAGGAGCAAATACATATATTGCACATTGTAAAATTCTCTAAGGGGTGTGGATTCAAAAATTAGGGACACTTTTCGAATTCGTATCTGTTTTATACCACTAGGGTTCTCCAAATGCATGTCAAACATTTCTGTCAAATTTGGCTTCTAAAAGGCAAACATCCCCCTTCCCTTTTACTGTGCGCCCATACAACATTTTATATACACATGTGAGGTACTTCTACACTCGAGAGAAATAGGTTTACACATTTTGGGGGGTTATTACATATTTTTATCCCTTGTGGCTATAAAAAATTAGGGGTACAATGACCTTTATAAGAAATTTTCACCTTTTTCCTATTTAAGTCCTAATTAAATCAAACAACTTTACGGACAAATACACATATTACACCTTGCTAAATTCTCTAAGGGGTGTGCTTTCCAAAATGGTGACACTTGTTGGGGTTCCCCTCTGTTTTGGTACTACTACGGCTCTCTAAATGCATCCTGACACATGTAAAGGATGATTGTCAAATTTGGCTTCTAAAAGGCCAACGCCCCTCTTTCCATTCTGAGCTTCACTGCGTACCCATACAACATTTTATTTGCATGTGTGGGGCAATTTTATACTCGGGAGAAATGCTAGTACACATTTTTTGGGGTTGTTTTATCTTTAATGCCTTATGGGATACAAAAAATAGCCGTAAAAGTGACTTTTTTGGGAAAATGTTCATATTTTTCCTTTTTGGGACCTAATTGAAGCAAACACCTGTAGGGGAAAATACACATATTACACCTTGCTAAATTCTCCAAAGGGTGCACTTTCCAAAATGGTGATACTTGTTGGGGTTCCCCTCTGTTTTGGTACCACTAGGGCTCTCCAAATGCATCCTGACACATGTAAAGGATGATTGTCAAATCTGGCTTCTAAAAGGCCAACGTCCCTCTTTCCCTTCTGAGCCCCACTGTGTACCCATACAACATTTTATATGCAAAAGTGGCGCAGTTCTGTGCTTAGGAGAAATAGTTTTACACATTTATGGGGGTTGTTTCATTTTTTATCCCTTGTGGCTTACAAAAATTTGGGGTAAAAGTGACTTTTTTGAGAAAATTTTCACCTTTTTTCCCTTTTGGGGCCTAATTGAATCAAACAACTGTTGGGGCAACTACACAAATTACACCTTGCTAAACTCTCCAAGGGGTGTACTTTCCAAAATGGTGTCTCTTGTTGGGGCTTTCCTCTGTTTTGGTACCATTATGGCTTTCCAAATGCATCCTGACACATGAAAACTTTTTCAGCCATATTTGCCCTGCAAAAACCGAACAATGCTCTTTCCCTTCCAAGTGCCCCCCTGTGCCCGTACAGCAGGGTACAGTGACAAAATGGGTATTTGCATACTCAGGAGGAATTGCCCTCAACATTGTAAAATGCATTTTCCTTTTTAACCCATTGTGAAGGTGCAAATTTTAGTGTTCAATGAATCTATAGTAAGATAAAATTACATTTCTGTAATTTCACTTTCATTTATCTTTCACCCTCATGAAACGCTCATAGGGTTAACAAAATTCTTAAAGGTTGTTTTGAATATTTTGAGGGGTGTAGTTTCTGAAATGGTGTCATTTGTGGGGAGTTTCTGTCATGTAGGCCTTATAAAGTCACTTCTAACTAAATTGACCCTCCAAAAGTAGGTTTTGATGATTTTCATGAAAATCTGAAAAATTGCACCTAAAGTTATAAGCCTCCTAACATCCTAAAAAAAGGAAAAGATGTTTTAAAAATGATGCCAAGTTAAAGCAGACATATGGAAAATGTTAGTTATCAAGTTATTTTAGTGATATGCCCAACTTTTCAAAAAGTAGAAAATTTTGAATTTGGAAAACATTGTTTTTTTTCAAAAATTTTGCCAAATTTCCATTTATTTCATAAATAAATACTAAATATATTGATTAAATTTCTCAACCAACATGAAGTACAATCTCAAAATCAACTGGATATGTTAAAGCGTTTCAAAGTTATAACCACTTAAATAGACACATGTCAGATTTTAAAAAATGGGCCGTGTCAGGAAGGTGAAAAGTGGCTTCAGCGTTAAGGGGTTAAATTACTAGATCATCTTGCTGCCAAGGCTTGGTAAGGCAGAATTTTCCTTAATATTGGGTCTGTCTTCCTAAGGAGTATATTGAAGAAGAGTCCTAATGTCTGTATTTTTTATATATGTTCGATATATGTTGATATTTTCATTGAATACATCTTCCAATAACCCCTTTCCCAAAAAGTTTTTCAGATCCCTGGCTCAAAATCAGAATTGGTCGAGCAAATACAATTGGCCAGTTGATACTGTGTCAATTGTGGAACGAGGATGGGCTGAAGATGCAAATAAACAGCATTAGTAGAGGTCGCCATATGAAAAATGTCAGTCTGTAATAATCCCAGAAAAACTTGGCCATTTTGCACATTCCTGACACGGCCCTTTTTTTTAAATCTGACATGTGTCACTTTAAGTGGTTATTACTTTGGAACGCTTTAACATATCCAGTTGATTTTGAGACAATTTTTTTGGTGACACATTGTACACATTGAGACATTTTATTTATTTATGAAATAAATGGAAACTTGGTGAATTTTTTTTTAAAAAAAACTGTTTTCCAAATTCTAAATTTTCAACTTTTTGGAGAGTTGGTCATATCAAATGGTCATAAAACCTAATTTTGGAGGGCACCCCTCAAAATATTCGAAACAACCTTTAGGAAGTTTGTTAACCCTTTCATGAGGGTAAAATCCTGACGATTTCCATTTTGCGCCGCTGGGACTTGGTTTAAAAGGGGTTTTTGGCACATGTGATCGGATTTTGCGGCAATCGCGCCGGCTTTCATGCAACAGGGGGTGGGTTGTCAGACGATCCGACGGATTCAGACAAACCGTGGAATTTAACTTAAAAATTGTGTCACAAGCCAAGCTCTTACATGCACCGGGAGGAAGATGGTGAACTCTGGCGGACCTGAGCTGGGAAGCGACAGATGCAGGAAATCGGACGCAAGATCTAAGTGAATTTTCGGGAACTCCGAGGGACCAGGTAAGTAAATGTGCCCCAATGGGTTTAAAAGGAAATTGCAATTTATAATGTTTAGTGCCATTCCTCCAGAGTATGCCAATACCCATTTTGTCACTGCACGGTTACAAAGTGGAACTTGAAAGGGAAAGAGTGTTGTTTAGTTTTTGGAGGACAAATATGGCCGAAAAAGTTTTCATGTGTCAGGATGGCCTAGTGGTACCAAAATGGAAAGCCCCAACAAGAGACACTATTTTGGAAAGTACACCCCTTGGAGAATTTAGCAGGGTGTAATTTGTGTATTTTATGTTTGATTCAATTAGGCCACAAAAAGAAAAAGGTGAAAACTTTTACCCCAAATTTTTTTAACCCACGAAGGATAAAAGATGAAACAACCCCCAAAAATGTGTAAAACTATTTCTCCCAAGCATATAAACGCATGCATATAAAATGTTTTATATGGGTACACAGCAGCACTCAAAATGGAAAATGGGATTTTTGCTGTTTGGAAGCCAAATTTGACAGAAATTCTTTGTGTCAGCACCCATTTGGAGAGCCCTAGTAGTACAAAACAGAGGGGAACCCCCAAGCAGTGATGCCATTTAGGAAAGTACACCCCTTGGAGAATTTAGCAAGATGTAATATGTATATTTGCTCATAAATGTGTTTGATTTAATTAGGCCCTTAAAATATGCATTTGGAGAGCCCTAGTGGTATAAAACAGAGGATACCCCGAAAAGTGACCATTATTGTTGTATACACACCCCTTGGAGAATTTAGCATGGTGTAATATGTGGTGTAGTGTAATACACATGGTGAAATGAGCATTTTGAACATACAGGTGGTTTCCAAATATGATGTGCAATGGATGCCCAAGATGGAAATCGCAATTATTTCTGGAAAGTTCAGTGCCCATTATGTGACGCCTGTTATGTTATTTGATGCCCGTTATGTGGTGCCCATTATGTGACGCCCAGTTTGCGCCACTGTGAAATGTCAGGTCTCTGATAAGGAAGCCATGTTTCTTGATGCAAGAAAGAACCTACATGTGATCCTAAACCAGGGGTCGGGAACCTATGGCTCGCGAGCCAGATATGGCTCTTTTGATGGCCGCATCTGGCTCACAGCCGGGGCTTCTTATCCAGGGGCTTAACTACAGCCGCAGCAACTGCTAATATGTCTGCCAAGACCAGGCTGTTGTGCCCCCAGCTGTAGTTATGCCCCTGGATGTAATGGGCAGAGCAGCGCAGGGTCCATGGGGTTAATTCAGGGGCGGCACCCAATCTGCAGCCAATCCCGGGGCTGGATGTAGCAGCGCGGGAGATTCAGACAGAGGAGACCAGAGAGCTGCATACTCCGGAGACATCCAGCAGCTGAAGAGGAGGAGGAGTTGGCAGCGGGAATCAGCCAGAGATAAGTGCTCCCTCCCCCAGTGTCTCCTCACACTCTGCCTTAACCCCTTAGTGTCCTGTGTGCAGGAGCAGCTTTGTGTCCCTTACAGACCCCCTCTGCATTATCCCCTCATATCTTCCCCCACCACTGCATTTCTACATTAATGTGAGGTTCTGCAGCAGCTTAGACACATGTTGGCGTCTGTATAAGGATGTTCTGCAGCGGTTGGCTCATGTATAGGGATGTTCTGCTGCGGTTGGCTCATGTATAGGGATGTTCTGCAGTGGTTGGCGTCTGTATAGGGATGTTCTGCAGTTATTGGCGTCTGTATAGGGATGTTCTGCAGCGGTTGGCTCATGTATGGGGATGTTTTGCAGCGGTTGGCTCATGTATGGGGATGTTCTGCAGCGGTTGGCGTCTGTATAGGGATGTTCTGCAGCGGTTGGCGTCTGTATAGGGATGTTCTGCAGCGGTTGGCGTCTGTATAGGGATGTTCTGCAGCGGTTGGCGTCTGTATAGGGATGTTCTGCAGCGGTTGGCGTCTGTATAGGGATGTTCTGCAGCGGTTGGCGTCTGTATAAGGATGTTCTGCAGCGGTTGGCTCATGTATAGGGATGTTCTGCAGCGGTTGGCTCATGTATGGGGATGTTCTGCTGCGGTTGGCTCTTGTATGGGGATGTTCTGCAGCGGTTGGCTCTTGTATAGGGATGTTCTGCAGCGGTTGGCGTCTGTATAGGGATGTTCTGCAGCGGTTGGCTCATGTATGGGGATGTACTGCAGCGGTTGGCTCATGTATGGGGATGTTCTGCTGCGGTTGGCTCTTGTATGGGGATGTTCTGCAGCGGTTGGCTCATGTATAGGGATGTTCTGCAGCGGTTGGCGTCTGTATAGGGATGTTCTGCAGCGGTTGGCTCATGTATGGGGATGTACTGCAGCGGTTGGCTCATGTATGGGGATGTTCTGCAGCGGTTGGCTCATGTATGGGGATGTTCTACAGCGGTTGGCTCGTGTATAGGGACAAGCTCGAATGTAAATTATCTTTTTTATTTTACAGGGAATTACCATTGTTTCGGTCCAGTGGAGGCTTAGTACAGGGGGGGGGGCACTCCTTGCTGTACTAATGACTGCTGGAGCCATTGTTCCCCCAGTGACCCTTTAAGCATATTGTACGGCTCTCGCAGAATTATATTTTAAAATATGTGGCGCTTATGGCTCTCTCAGCCAAAAAGGTTCCTGACCCCTGTCCTAAACTCTAGCCATATAATACAACAGGGCACCGAAATGATAGCACTTGGAATATAAATAAATAAAAATAATAATAATAATAAATAAAGAACTTGGAGAATTCTAAATGTCTCTCTCCAGACCCTTCCAAAAGCTTTTCCAATTAATTGGAAAAGACGGTATCGTAGACATCAGAACATAGATTTTTAAGTTGTTGTAAACATGAAATTTCTTGTCCATGATTGATAAGCAACTGTAAACATTGATTGTAGGCCGAGGTATATAACTCGCTCCATTTTGACTTAAAGACCTCATCATCAATAAAATAAGATGGAAATACTTGAATCCGTAGACTACATGGGATCAGATTCTTTTGTATATACTCCAAAAATGTTTTATTCCACCATTTGTTTGGTACGTTTGTGGACTAAAGTGTTTAGAGAGGCCACGACCAGGTCATTTTCCAATTTGGAACTCCAGGTATTTTCCCTGGATTGAAAGTCCATGATGCGTTGTAGAACACCAGCTGTGAAAAAAGTCATAAACCAAACCAAGTAAAGAAACAAATATGTATGTCAATATATAAAGTGCGAAAATGCACATAAATGCACAAAATACTCCTAATAGAATCATCAAAAAACCAGGGGAAATACATTAATATAGACCAAAAAAGTAACTCTTTATTAGTGCATTCTAAAATTACATTACAAAATTTATATTCATGAAATTGGCAAACATTTTGTAATTTCTGCTAAGATTAAGCAACCTAATCCTCAGTGAGTGGTTAATCGCAGCTTCCTGCTTCCCTTTTCCAATAGAACTGACAGAAATTGCTGAGTGCCTGGGGGCGGAGCTGACCGCTGTACAAGATGGCAGCGTAGAACTGGTTCTTTGCGCTCTTTACACAAGATGGTGCCGATCCAATCACCTGCTTCAGATGCGTCAGAACAGTCGGACGCTCCATCAGACTCTGAGACTGGCTCCTTGCTCCCAGAGATATCTAAAGACGTACTGCAGACAACGATCACCGTGGTGCTGGTCCCGGTGATGAAAGAGCTGCCGTAGATCAAAGCTGAGGTACGCCACGTGGGGCACAGAGTAGAGGCCCTGGAGTCAGAGCAGGAAGCGCTTGTTAGCTTTGCCGAGGCAGTGAGGGCTAAACTGTGGCTGAGTGAGTAGCACTTCTGCCTTGCAGCACTGAGGTCCTGGGTTCGAATCCCACCCAGGTCAACATCTGCAAAGAGTTTGTATGTTCTCTCCGTGTTTGCGTGGGTTTCCTCCGGGTCCTCCGGTTTCCTCCCACACTCAAAAACATACTGTTAGGTTGTTTAGATTGTGAGCCCCATGGGGACAGGGACCGGTTTGACATGCTTTGTGCACCGCTGCGTAATCTGTGTGCGCTATATAAATAAAGAATTATTATTATTATTATAAACTCATAAACCATACCTTTTTGATGTTGGAGGACCATAAAAATGTCCGACTGAAGGATCTTCCTGAATATTGGGCTGCAGAGGTGCTGCCGAGCATCATGCGGCATATTTTCACAATACTTCTTGGAGCAGACCGTGCTGAAAAAGTGGTGATCGAGAGGGTACACAGGGCTCTCAGGCCCAAGCCAGCACCGTCATACTCCCTAGGTGTGGGCTCTTAAGCTATGTGGACACTGCAGCGATTCTCAGCAAGGCGAGAGAGCACAGCGACCTAGAATATGAAGGCGCTAAAATAGCCCTCTACCAGGACTTAGCCGACCCTACCCTGGCAAAACGGCGCCTATTCAGACCATTGTTAATCAAGCTACGTGAGCTTAACCTGCAGAATATATGGCTTTTTCCATTTGGCTTGCGGTTCACCAAGGGGAACCAGCACACAGTGATCAAACACACGAGGGACCTGGAGAAAGCATGAAAACACTTAGGGATCAATCCCATCAGCATACCCTCATGGCTACCGGCAGCGGACGAAACCGTGCTTCCACCACTGAAAACGTTTATCCCGTGGCAACTGGTGGCGCCGCCAAAACCAGCAAGAGAGAAGAAGCGAGGCGCTAGAAAAGAGTACACTTGAGCCACTACAAGCTTACAGGTCTATCTTATTACTCTGTCTTATCTCCCCTAATACTAAACCTGTATCCTTATCTTCCACGTTCCCGGTTGGACGGATGGCCATTACACGGCATTTTCAATATGTGTTAGCCATAATACAATTCAATGTTTTACCTGTTGATCATACTACTAGTTTGTTTCACCATTCACCATCTGCCTTAATACCCTGCAGTTATGGTTACTATGCTAAAAGTTGTTATAAAATTGTTTATGACCGTTCTATAATTGTATCTTTCGAAACCCAGCCAATTAGACGATATCTTAAGTGGACTATGGGCTTCATCCATATTGATTGTCGCGCCTACTTACTGAGAAGTAGTGCCCCCCGGCACATTTAGGCGCATCTCTGTGGGCCGTGCGGAATACCCTCCAAAAGTGAGGGAGCTGTGCGCTTGCATTACGAACTACCCACGGTGGGTTCGTGGGCATAAGGTTTTTGTCTATGTATTTGATTTTATCTAATGTGCCATTGTCTGTTGCTGAGTGGCGGACAAGTTGCACTTTATTTTCACTTTAGCACTTTATTGTTGTTACATGAGATACGCTTTATTATTCAGGATTGTTGTTGTATGATATATATATATATATATATATATATATATATATATATTTATTATAATGTAGTGCATACATGTATACAGTCATGGCCATAAGTTTTGAGAATGATACAAATGTCAATTTTTACAAAGTTTACTGCATCAGGTTTTATAATGGCAATTTGCATATACTCCAGAATGTTATAATGTTATATAACAGCAATTAATTTGCCTAGAAAATGAAACATTTCCCCCAAAACACATTTCAACTTCATTGCAGGCCTGCCTTAAAAGGAGCAGCTAACATCATGTCAGTGATTGCTCCATTAACACAGGTGTGGGTGTTGATAAGGACAGGGCTGGAGATCAATCTGTCATGATTAAGTAAGAATCACACCACTGGACACTTTAAAAGGAGACTGGTGCTTGGCATCATTGTTTCTCTTCTGTCAACCATGGTTATCTCTAAAGAAACACGTACAGTCATCATTGCACTGCACAAAACTTGCCTAACAGGGAAGAGTATCGCAGCTAGAAAGATTGCACCTCAGTCAACAATCTATCGCATCATCAAAAAATTCAAGGAGAGAGGTTCCATTGTTTGCAAAAAGGCTCCAGGGCACCCAAGAAGGACCTGCAAATGCCAGGACTGTCTCTTAAGTGTTTCAGCTTTGGGATCGGGCTACCAGATGTGCAGAGCTTGCTCAGGAATGGCAGCATGCAGGTGTCTGTGCATCTGCACGCACTGTGAGGAGGATACTCTTGGAGCAAGGCCTGGTGTCAAGGAGGGCAGCAAAGAAGCCACTTCTCTCCAGAAAAAACATTGGGGACAGACTGATATTCTGCAAAAGGTAGAGGGAGTGGACTGCTGAGGACTGGGGTAAAGTCATTTTCTCTGATGTATCCCCTTTCCGTTTGTTTGGAACATCTGAAAAACAGCTTGTTCGGAGAAGACAAGGTGAGCAATACCACCAGTCTTGTCTCATGCCAACTGTAAAGCATCCTGCAACCATTCATGTGTGGGGTTGCTTCTCAGCCAAGGGAATCGGTTCTCTCACAGTCTTGCCTAAAAACTATAAAGAATGGTACCAGAATGTCCTCCAAGAGAAACTTCTCCCAACCGTCCAAAAGCAGTTTGGTGATCAACAATGCCTTTTCCGGCATGATGGAGCACCTTGCCATAAAGAAAAGGTGATAACTAAATGGCTCGGGGAACAAAACATAGAGATTTTGGGCCCATGGCCTGGAAACTCCCCAGATCTTAATCCCATTAAGAGAATTTGTGGTCAATCACCAAGAGACGGGTGGACAAACAAAAATCAACCAAAAAACAACCAAAATGCAAGCATTGATTGTGCAAGAATGGACTGCTATCAGTCAGGATTTGGTCTACCGTGTTTCCCCGAAAGTAAGACAGTGTCTTACATTCTTTTTACCCTCAAAAGTCCCACTATGTCTTACTTTCGGGGTATGTCTTATATTGGAAAAAAATGTAGATTTTTGTTTTAACCATAAAAACCACAGTATCCCATACAGTATCCCACACATCTCCCATAGGGTTACAGTACCTGGAACCGTAATGGCGATGGGATCAATTCCTCTGCGGTGCTGGGTAGAGGCTTCTTCCTCGTATAGCAGCCGCTGGTCCAATCACACGCTGCACATGCCGGCATCAAGCTCCCGTCGACCCTTTGGCCGGCTCCAACCCGGGTATTGTACCAAGGGGATTGAGGATTCAAAAATTTCCTTCATGGTAAGCGGATACCACATTTAAAGCCACCTGGGAGACGGGCCTGATACATTGCTCAAATATACTTATTGACCTCGTTTTAGACCATAACAGGAAATTTCTGACAGAGATTAAGGAACATATCAAGAGTAATGAGTCCAAGCTATAGCAATTTGATCAGGTTAATGTAGTGGCCCTGTAGTGGCGGGGATACCAACGGACAGCCAAACCTACATAAGAGCAGTCCCAAATACAGGGATCGGTCCCCATCACACAAGAGTTTGAGACGTAGGAGGAACTGAATAGGCCGGATGGTGAATCAAACCTACAGGCCATTAATTTATCCTCTTATGCTCTATCTGAAGTTGAATGTAGGATATTGTCTAAAGGGTTGAACTTTTCTCCACATGCAAAGGCTGTTAAATTAAATAAATTAAACACATATACTTGTATTGTAGACAACTATCTTTCAAGCCACTATACCATCAGCCTTCCCTGATTGATGTCATGCCAGAGACGGACTGGTAAGTCTTTTCTGATCTGTTGGACTTTTTACAAGAAAATGAGAATATATCAGGTAGGAGACCTTTTACATTAAGGAAATCCTCACACATTACACCAAACTTGAAACTCTTCCAGCCATCCAAATATTTTTTGACTGTATGGTGCAAGACATTCAATCCCTATGACTTGACTTCAATAGGCATGAAAACCTGTCCCGTGATGAACGATGAACCCTGCTTAAGTTACAAAACAATAACATCTTCACAATCAAGGAGGCTGATAAAGGAGGGAACATCGTCCTTTGGCCCATCAATGCTTATATTGCAGAAGCGAAAAGACAGCTATCTAAATGCACATATTACACAACTCTGCTGGCGGACCCAACCAATGTTTTTAAGAGTAACATGGATCACCTCCTTCTGCGTTTCTTTCTGCGTTTCTTCAGGGGATCATCACCAAAAAGGAAAAAACATACATGACAATGAAGACTCCCTTTACTCCCATGTTTTATGTGCTTCCAAAAGTGTACTATTCCCTTGACAAACCACCAGGTAGGCCCATCGTTGCTGGCATTGGTGGGTTGCGCGAAAGGGCTTGTATATATATTGACTTTTTTTTGCAGACCTTTGTTGTGTAGCTTCCATCATACATACGGAATTCGTCACACCTCATCACGCAAATTGAAGGACTGAACCTCCCTACTGAAAATTTATGGATTGTCTCAATGGATGTTGAATTGTTATATAGAAACATCATTCATCAGGTAGCATTAGAGGCGGTTAACTCCTTTTTGCACAACATGGATGGTGGTGATTGAATTACTCAGATTCATTCTGAAACATAATTTTAAAATTTTTGATAGGGTGTTTTATCGTCAGATTTCAGGCACGGTGTGCTTCCACCTACGCAAACCTATTTTTGGGTTGGTGGGAGGGAAACAGCATGTACCCATCGTCTACCTATAGGGAGCATGTTTTGGGATGGTTTTGTTTTATCGACAATATTCTCTTTTTTTTTTGGAGGGGTTCATTTGAGGACTTACAGAACTTTGTAAGGGACTTGAACTGCAATCCATGGCAGATTAAACTTACACCAGTAATATCACAGTCAACTGTGGACTTCTTGGACTCGCAGATCTTGGTCCTGGACGGCAAGATCTGCACTACACTGTTTCGCAAGGAAACTGAAACTAATAGCCTTTCACACTACTCGAGTTTTCATCCCAAACATTTAAGGACTGTGGCTACCCCCGGAAGGTGATTTCTGTGGAATTCTAAAGAGTGACAGCAGACTGATATCCCATATTCCTGACAAGACACGTATGGTAGCCAGAAGGGCTAAAAATCTTCGCAACTCTTTGACAAGGAGCCATTTTCAGAGACCATCCACACCACTGGGACATGCCAAATACCTGCCGGGAACTTACTCTTGCAGGGACTGTACTGTGTGTCCTCTAATACTGTGAGGTCAAAATTTTCACAACCCCTCCAACCAAGAAAGATATGGACTGCTATCAGCACATTGTAATGAATGAGGAGGAAAATCCCCATATACTGCCATACTATTTTGTGATCCTTGTGCACATATTCAATTATTCGTGACTGCCTGCCTCTAGAGTGACACACTGTCAATCGGACCCATATATCACTAGCATGGTAAATGCACATATCAGAGGTTACTAGGAATATGCATATTCGCACAGTGGTACTGGCTTGCTAATTGTCCTTGGTCGTCATTTAGAGACGGACACCTAGTCCATTTTCTATGATTACACACCAGAAACCTTTCACTCGTTTGTGTAACGATTATTATTAAATGCTGCTGCAGTTCAGCATCAATCCTTATTTCTCATCCATAACACCACTCATATTAAAATTCCACACACTCAAGACAGCCCCTCCGACATGTTTCGCCATAATATGGCGTCCTCATTGGGTAGCGGGGCTGAACTGAGGACGTCATATCATGGTGAAACATGTGGGGGGGGGGGGGGCTGTCTTGAGTGTGTGAAATTTTAATATTTCCAATTTGCGACGATTTTCCATCAATTGCCCCGGGATTTTGGCGCATGCGATCGGATGTAATGTGGGGTGCAGGGTGACATGTATGCAATGTGTGGTGCATTGTGACATGGATGTAATGTGGGGTGCATTGTGACATGGATGTAATGTGAGGTGCAGGGTGAGATGGATGTAATGTGGGTGTGCAGGGTGACATGGATGTAATGTGGGGTACAGGGTGGCATGGAAGTAATGTGAACTGAAGTGTGACATGTATTTAATGTGTGGGGGCAGGGTGACATGGATATAATATGAGGTGCAGTGTGACATGGATGTAATGTGGGGTGCAGGGTGACATGTAGGCAATGTGGGGGTGCAGGGTGACATGTATGTAATGTGGGGTGCAGTGTGACATGGATATAATATGGGGTGCAGTGTGACATGGATGTGATGTGGGGTGCAGTGTGACATGGATATAATATGGGGTGCAGTGTGACATGGATGTGATGTGGGGTGCAGTGTGACATGGATATAATATGGGGTGCAGTGTGACATGGATGTAATGTGTGGTGCATTGTGACATGGATGTAATGTGTGTGCCTTGTGACATGGATGTAATATGAGCTGCAGGGTGACATGGATGTAATGTGAAGTGCAAGGTGACATGTATGTAATGTGTGGTGCAGTGTGACATGGATGTAATGTGGGGTGCAGTGTGACATGGATGTAATGTGGGGGTGCAGGGTGACACGAATGTAATGTGAGGGTGCAGGGTGACATGTATGTAACGTGGGGGCGCAGGGTGACATGGATATAATATGAGGTGCAGGGTGGCATGTATGTAATGTGGGGTGCATTGTGACATGGATTGAATATGAGCTGCAGTGTGACATGGATGTAATGTGGGGGTGCAGGGTGACAGGTAGGCAATGTGGGGGTGCAGGGTGACATGGATGTAATGTGGGGGTGCAGGGTGACACGAATGTAATGTGAGGGTGCAGGGTGACATGTATGTAACGTGGGGGCGCAGGGTGTCATGGATATAATATGAGGTGCAGGGTGACATGTATGTAATGTGGGGTGCATTGTGACATGGATTGAATATGAGCTGCAGTGTGACATGGATGTAATGTGGGGGTGCAGGGTGACAGGTAGGCAATGTGGGGGTGCAGGGTGACATGGATGTAATGTGGGGGTGCAGGGTGACATGGATGTAATGTGGGGTGCAGTGTGACATGGATGTAATATGGGGTGCAGTGTGACATGGATGTGATGTGAAGTGCAAGGTGACATAGATGTAATGTGTGGTGCATTGTGACATGGATGTAATTTGAGCTGCAGGGTGACATACATTTAACGTGGTGGGGGTGCAGTCTGACATGGATGTAATGTGAGATGCAGGGTGACATGGATGTAATGTGAGGTGCAGGGTGACATGGATGTAATGTGGGGGTGCATGGTGACATGGATGTAATGTGGGGGTGCAGGGTGACACAGATGTAATGTGGGGGTGCAGGGTGACACAGATGTAATGTGAGGGTGCAGGGTGACACAGATGTAATGTGAGGGTGCAGGGTGACATGTATGTTAAGTGGGTGCAGGGTGACATGTATGTAACGTGGGGGTGCAGTCTGACATGGAAGTAATGTGAGCTGCAGTGTGACATGTATGTAACATGGGGGATCAGGGTGACATGGACGTAACGTGGGGGCGCAGGGTGACATGGATATGAGGTGCAGGGTGACATGTATGTAATTTGGGGTGCATTGTGACATGGATTGAATATAAACTGCAGTGTGACATGGATGTAATGTGGGGTGCAGTCTGACATGGAAGTAATGTGAGCTGCAGTGTGACATGGATGTAATGTGGGGGTGCAGGGTGTCACGTAGGCAATGTGGGGGTGCAGGGTGACACGTATGTAATGTGGGGGTGCAGGGTGACATGTATGTAATGTGGAGTGCAGTGTGACATGTATGTAATGTGAGGTGCAGTGTGACATGGATATAATATGGGGTGCAGTGTGACATGGATGTAATGTGGGGTGTAGGGTGACATGGATGTAATGTGGGGGTGCAGGGTGACACGTATGTAATGTGGGGGTGCAGGGTGACATGTATGTAATGTGGGGGTGCAGGGTGACATGTATGTAATGTGGAGTGCAGTGTGACATGTATGTAATGTGAGGTGCAGTGTGACATGGATATAATATGGGGTGCAGTGTGACATGGATGTGATGTGGGGTGCAATGTGACATGATGTAATATGAGCCGCAGTGTGACATGGATGTAATGTGTGGTGCATTGTGACATGGATGTAATGTGTGGTGCATTGTGACATGGATGTAATATGAGCTGCAGGGTGACATATATGTAATGTGTGGGTGCAGGGTGACATATATGTAATGTGTGGTGCAGTGTGACATGGATGTAATGTGGGGTGCAGGGTGACATATATGTAATGTGTGGGTGCAGGGTGATGTGGAAGTAATGTGAGCTGAAGTGTGACATGTATTTAATGTGGGGGTGCAGGGTGACATGGGTATAATATGAGGTGCAGGGTGACATGGATGTAATGTGGGGGTGCAGGGTGACATGGATGTAATATGGGGTGCAGTGTGACATGGATGTAATATGGGGTGCAGTGTGACATGGATGTAATGTGGGGTGCATTGTGACATGATGTAATATGAGCTGCAGTGTGACATGGATGTATTGTGGGGTACAGGGTGACATGGATGTATTGTGGGGTACAGGGTGACATGGATGTAATGAGGGGTGCAGGGTGACATGGATGTAATATGAGCTGCAGTGTGACGTCATATGGCCCCAATAACAAAAAAGCTAAAATTTTAAAGCCTACAAAAGGGGACAATGAGGAAACTAAAATCCTGGCAGCTGAAGGGCGCTCCTTCCCCTGTTCCTCGCTGTGCGCCCATAAAACAAGTAGCGGCCACATGTCAGGTGGGGGGGTGGGGGGCGGGATTCTCTGTACTCGGGAGAAAATGCATTACAAATTGTGCAGGTGACATGTATGCAATGTGGGGTGCAGGGTGACATGTATGTAATGTGGGGTGCAGGGTGACATGGATGTAATGTGGGGTGCAGGGTGACATGTATATAATATGGGGTGCAGGGTGACATGTATATAATATGGGGTGCAGTGTGACATGGATGTAATATGGGCTGCAGTGTGACATGGATGTTATGTGTGGGTGTAGGGTGACATGGATGTTTGTGGGGTGCAGGGTGACATGGATGCAATATGGGAGTGCAGGGTGAAGAATATGGGGTGCAGGGTGACATGTATGTAATGTGGACTGCAGAGTGACAAGTTTGTAATGTAGGGTGCAGGTGACATGTATGCAATGTGGGGACAGGGTGACATGGATGTAATGTGGGGTGCAGTGTGGCATGGATGTAATGTGAGGTGCAGGGTGACATGGAGGTAATGTAGAGTGCAAGGTGACATGGATGTAATGTGAGCTGCAGTGTGACATGGATGTTATGTGGGGATACAGGGTGACATGCCTTGTGACTACTTGGGGACAAGACTGTATCCACTATAGGAGAAAAATTGTGATCTCTAGGGGTACAATCTCTAGGGCAGATGATAATAAAATGAGAAACTTACGTTTTTGTGTTTCAGAAACTGATGTACAGAGAATTCCTCCAACTATAGACGTCGTCATGTGTGAGTTGCTGGATTTACAGTAATTGCTGCACTTTGGTCAGGCTGTGCACCTTTTGCGGGGCTAAAACGGTTTGAACAGATATTTAAGTAGTAGGTGCACCGTATTTTCAGAATTGACTATTTTGGGGATAAATACTGTTTTGAATGAAATTTTACATATTTAACATAAAAAAAACCCCTATATAATCTACCCATTCTCAAATCTGGTAGATAGCTTCCTCATTGGCCCCTTTTGGAGGCTATAAAATTTTAGCTTTTCCATTATTGGGGCCATGTGACGGCATTTATTTTACGGGATGAGATTCTTTTTCCAGTGTTAACATTTTGGGGTTGGTATCCCCTATTGTTGAAGATTTATGAACTTTTTTTGGAGGGCAGGAGTAGAAAAGCCTCAATTCTGTACTGGATTTTTTGGTGTTCACCATATAGACCAATAATCATGTTATCTTTATTCTATGGGTCAATACGATTACAAGTATACCATACTTGGTATACATTTTAATAAATTTGCTAAATAAAACCCTAATGTGGGGAAATTCTATCATTTTTGCATTGCACTTCCAAGCGGCACAACATTCTAACTTTTTTTACTATTTCCACCATGGGACATGAACAAGCAATCATACTTACTTGCTCATGATAATACTCTGCAATACTGAGGTATTGTAAGGTATTAGCACTGTCCGTCTATGCACATGCATAGGCTCACACTGTGCCTTTAAGATGACTCCATGTTTCAGGCACTGCCGGCAGACAGCCCGTGATGTCAGAGACGCCATGTTGCAGGCAGACAGCCCTGGGGTCCTGATCGGACCTTGGGGCTGCCAGGGAAATGATCGGCGCCCCCCGAAGATGGCCAGGGGGGGTGGCGATCGTGGGGGTTAAACACCCACGATCAGAGCCCACATGATGTTGATCGTCACCTTTGGCCAATCGATACAGATTGGCCAATGACAGCGATCTGTGGTGCTGGTGGGCTGATCTTACTAGCCCCACGCTCTCCAACATCGCCATTTTGTGTCTGGTAGTTTTGTAGAGAGTTGTGCTAGTGATATGTCCCTTTTCTATATCCCAAAACAAACGATTACCCCCGCCCATTGTCCGTTTTCCCTATAACCAACAATCACACTTTTAAGTGCGATCTGTTAGGAGTTGTTGTAGTACCGTGGAGGAGTAAGCGTTCTGTGGAGTAGGAGTTGCGTGGAGGAGCAGGCGTTGTTTGGAGGAGCAGATGTTGTGTGGAGGAGCAGGCATAGGTTAGTGGAGCAGGCGTAGCGTAGTGGAGTAGGTGTTGTTCTGCATAGTGTTAAGGGTGTCCCCGTGATCCATGCTCCAGGTCGCAGGCACAGCCATGCCTCCACGCGGCCCCCACCTGTGCCTTACCTGTCCATGTTCCATGGCCGGCAGCCAGGCGTGTGCATCCCCACCTCATAGAGTGTGCGCGCTGGGACTTGAGGATTTAGAGGGCCAGTGCACCACTAATTTCCAGGAAACTGATAAAAGCCGGCATCTCCCAGCATTCTCCGGCAGATCTTTGTGCCTAGTCCCACTGAGAAAGATATTCCATGCGTTTCGTGGTTTCCGAATTCTTGTTGTGACCCCAGTTCCGTTATTGACTCTGATCCGCTGCCTGTCCTGACCTTCTGCTACGGGTTTGCCTGGCGGTTCTGTACTTCGCCTGGGCTGCCACCATGGACAAAGTCGCGTCTGTGGATTGACCTGGTGGTAACCACGCTGCAACAAGTCCAACCTGCTTTGCTAGGGGGCTCTGGGTAACATTTAGACTCTGGTCTCAGGTGTTGGCTTTTGTCATCATCTGCGGTGGTACGGAGGATCCACTACCATTGATCCTGACGCATAGGTTGTGTACTATCTTCCTCATCATGTCCCAGAAGACATATACTGACTTGGAGGTATATAATTATATGGCCTCCGATACAGAGTCAGCTAGTGGGGAATAGTGTCCGTTTTATGTGTCCACCTCGTCCTCACAAAGCGACTCTGAGGAACCTCCGAGAAGGCACTTTCGTAGTAGTGCTTTAGTGACTGAGACTTCTGACCCCAGTAACTATGCCCCTCAGGTCCCTGATTTTTCTGCTAGTCCTGGGATATGCAGAGACATGGCAGGGTTCGGACCAGTGGAATTTGTTAAGTTCTTTTTTTTTTTTTTAGAGAGGACCTAATTGGTCTCATGGTATCCCAGACTAATCTCTATGCTGCACAATATATGGCCAAAAACCCCACTTCTTTTTATGCACAACCCCATAGGTTGACACCTGTTAGTGCAGCAAAGATAGAGAAGTATTGGGGCATAGTGCTTCTTATGGGACTAGTAAAGAAGCCCACAATCAGGGACTATTGGAGCACAGACATACTGTAGATATTTTATTAAAATATAAAGTATAAAACATAACAATATATAACACAGCCAAACATAATATACAATATATATAGAATAACTTACCTGCTGGTACAGCCCCATTCACACCTAGCAAAAACAATAACTTCAAATACACCAAAATGAATAAACACTACACACCACAACCCCATCCAACTGATTATCACATCCTAAACCATACCAATAAATAAAGACAAGCCACACCCACCAATAAACATACATGACCATAAATAAACATAAACCCACCCCACAACCATACAGATGACATCCTACACCCGTTTTTTAAAAAATAAATATATTCTAACAAACACAATACATTATATACTAGTCTAAACTAAATCCCACGCCCACACCCTCCCCTCAGACACTGGTCTAACATCCAATTCACAGTGCCCACCCAGAGATGACCCTCGATATGATAGATTATATAAGATTTGGTCCATATTAAACTATCTAAATGCTGATTTATGGAAGTGTCTACTCCAGAGAGGTATTTATCGATAGATGAATCCCTGGTATATTTCAAAGGGAGACTTCAGTTCCACCAGTACCTGCCCAATAAGAGGGCAAGGTATAGCGTGAAGATGTATAAGCTGTGCGAGAGTGCATCAGGGTATACTTATAAGTTCAGTATATATGAAGGGAAGGACTCTAGAATAGTGCCCCCAGAATGCCTCCCCTTCCTGGGAATTGCTGGAAAAGTAGTCTGGGATTTAGTGCACCCACTACTGGATCAGGGCTACCAACTCTACCTGGCTAATTTTTATATCAGCAATATCCTGTTCAAATGCCTCGCTTCCAGACAAACTGGGGCATGTGGCACTGTTAGAAGGAATCAGAGCTTGGGCAAAAAATTAGAAGGCAAGAGAGCAGGTCAAGAAGCAGCGACTCCGTATTGTGTGTTAGGTAGAAAGACAAGAGAGAGGTCCTTGTACTAACAACAATACATAGGCCAGTGATGGCCAACCTATGACACGCGTGTCAGCACTGACACACGTAGCCATTTTCAGTGACACACGGCTGCTGGAGAAAAATTGCTGTAGTGCAATTTCCTGGGGCCGGTCAGGCCGTCGGTCGGTGATGTGGTCTGCACCGAGCGGCTGCATCTCAGTCAGAGAGATCGCAGCTGCTGCTCCTGTCCTCCAGTCCTGCTCTGCGGAGGCCGCGCAATGACTCCAGAGTGGAGCAGTCACAGCTTGCAGGGACGAAACCTATGCTGTGCCTCCGCAGGAGCATCTACACAGGAGCTGAAGCGGCCTGAAGAGGAGTAACGGAGGTCCGTGGTGTCGTTGGAGCCTGTGCCAGTTAGGTAAGTTAATTGATTGAGTTGAGCTCGGCTGGGCTGTGATGTACACTGCTTTGGGGGGCACTTCTCAGGACACAAATGTCCTTAAAACTAGCTGTTGCTGGACTGCCACAGGTTCGCCATCACTGGAATAATTCCCCCTCCCCTCACTTATCTTAGTTCATGGCACCCCACACAAGTTAAATAACAGCAAGACCAACAAAAGAAACCAACTGACAGATTAACAAAGAAGTCACTAAGCAGGTAAGTTAAATAACTATACATATTTGTTATTTAAACTCTAAATATCACAAAATAAGGGTTTTTTTTTCTAAAGGTGACACACCACCCGAGTTATGGATGTTTTTTTGGCGAATTTTGACACACCAAGTTCAAAAGGTTGCCCATCACTGACATAGGCACACCACCACCCCTATCCCAGTACAAGGTACCAGTACAGAAACCCCCAAATCTGACTGCATACTGGACTATAACACATGAGAGGGGTTGACTTGTTGGACCAGGTGCTTCAGTGATACAACACCATGAGGAAATCAAGGGTGTGGTACAAGAAGCGGGCCGTGCACATCCTGCAAATGGCACTGTATAATTCTTACGTGTTACATTGATGTGCAGGAGGAGTGCTAGTACGTCTGGAAGTGAGGCCATGCATATTGTACCAGGGCAGCATTTTCCAGGAGAATTTCCCCAAACTGCCAGCAAGTAAAGGACACAGAAGAGGTGCAGAGTGTGCTCCAAAAGGGGCATAAAAAACAAACCATATACCAGTGTATTATTGCCTTTTATTTCGTGATAGTTTTTTTATTTTTGCAAAAATTGACTGATACGATGAACATTCGATCCTCCTAGTCTTATGTCGCTACATATTAACACTGCAACCCAGAACATGTCCGTAAAGTTATATGTAACACCAAAAACACACACACGTTCTGGAATAAAGTTTTTATTTCACAACATCCTCCATTTACACCTTTGTTATGACGTTCTCCCTCAAATTCTTATGAAGCGCCGAGGGTTCTCCTATTGTGCGGCTGATACAATGGTGCAGACCTAAAAGTGACTTTTATAATCTCATTAGTTTGGTTTATGGATATATAGTTATTTATTTGGGTGACCATTGTGTAAGGGAGCATACAATGATACATCTGTGTGAAGCTCAGTGCAATTTTCTGCAAAAATAGTTTGGTGTCCCCTGTGGATTTAATGTTCGCTTTGCTGCATATTTTGGTGAATCTACACATGTGGGGTATGTGTGATCACCTCACATCTTACTGTTTTAGGAAGTATATTTTCTTTATATAAGTATTCTGGATTTGTATATATTTTAGGAGGAAATTTTGAATGTTAATTGCCAAATGCATCGCCTGGTTGTCTGCTTTCAAAATTATATGGGTTTTATGGCGCCTTTACTTTTTATTCAGTTTAAGGCCTCATTCACACGACCGTGAGGGGGACAGTGATCTGGTCGCATGATTTGCGACCAGATCACAGCCCCCCATAGACTTACATTACTTCTGGTAGTGATGCGGTGAGAAAACGGTGTCTCACCGCATCGTAACCAGACCAGATGGCCGCATAGCAAAATATAGAACATGTCCTATTTATGGACAGATTTGCGATGCGGCCATTCCAATAGAAGTGTATGGGAGTGCAATATATCGGGGCTGCTTACGGTGCCAGAAGATATCCACCGCATGCGGCCGGTCACTATGCTGTGGGTTGCCGTGGAGACGCGATCACGTGACCGCTGCCGGCGGTGACCTCATCACTGCTCTCAGCTGTCAGCAGAGTGTCTGAAGAGTGTGCAGAGCAGGAGCCTGTGAAATGTAAGTTCAAAGAGTGTCCAAGTGTATGAAAGGGTATGAAAGAGTGTGCAGTGTGCAAGGGGTGTAAAAGAGTGTGCATGGGGTGTGAAAGAGTATGCAGTGTGAAAGGGGTGTGAAAGAGTGTGCATGGGGTGTGAAAGAGTGTGCAAGTGTATGCAAAGATGCATAAAGGGTGTGAAAGGTGTGCAAAGATGTGTAAAGAGTGTGCAAGCCATTTAGTATTCCATGCAATGTACTGAGTAATCGAGGAAAAAAAGCATGCCCCACATTCTCTATTGGACTCTGTTTTTCAGATTTCACTCTGTTCTCAAGCTGACACCTCCCTTTATTCTTTGGGTTGGTACGTGCGCTGGGATCCAAAATTTATGTAGGTTTTAGGAGATTTTAACCCCTTAACGACCTGGCCCTTTTTCATTTTTAGGTTTCCATTTTTCACTCCCCTCCTTCAAAAATCCATAACTTTTTTATTTTTCCATGTACAGAGCTGTGTGGCGGCTTGTTTTCTGTGTAACAAACTGCACTTCATAGTGATGGTATTTAATATTCCATGCCCTGAACTGGGAAGCGGGAAACAAATTCCAAATGCAGTGAAATTGGTGAAAAAAAACCCATTTGCGCCATTTTCTTGTGGGCTTGGATCTTACGGTTTTTACTGTGCACCCCAAATTACACATCACCTTTATTCTTTGGGTTGCTACAATCACAGGGATACTAAAGGTTTTATTTTGTTTGAATACATGTGGAAAAATGTACAAAAAGTAAAATTCTTCATTTTGCCATATTCAGGCGCTAATAACTTTTGGGCCATCCAGCGCAATTAGGTGCCACAGTCGTTTTTGTCCCCTGCACTGGTAAATGCCGTGATCTGTGCCAGCACCAACTGATGTGTGTAATATATATATAGTTACACACACACATTTATATGTATATACAGGCGGTCCCCTACTTAAGAACACCCAACTTACAGACAACCCCTAGATATAAGCGGACCTCTGGATGTTGGTAATTTTCTGTAGTTTATCCTTAGGTTACAATAATCAGCTATAACAGGTGTCTGTAATGAAGCTTTAGTGTTAATACTGATTCTTATGACAACCCAACATTTTTAAAATCCTATTGTCACAGAGACCAAAAAAATTTTGTCTGTGGTTACAAGTATACAGTTCCGTCTTACATACAAATTCAATTTAAGAACAAACCTACAGACCCTATCTTGTATGTAACCCAGGGACTGACTGTATTGGTCCCCCCTGGCCACGAGCAAGTCCCCCTTGGCAACGAACATGTTCCCTACCCACGAGCATGTCCATATCACCCTAGATAACAAGCATGCCCCGCTTGGCCACGAGCATGTCCCCCTTGGCAACTAGCAGGTTCCATACCCCCTTGGCAACGAGCATACCCCCTTGGCAACAAGCCCTTTTTTTGTGTGTATGTTTGTTTTTTTTGTCTTCCAGGACCGTGTATGCTGTGGACTACTTCGGATTCGTAGGATTGCGTCGATGACTGCCATTATTTTTACAAATAAAATGGTCAACGAGGGTGTGTCCGCATTTTTTTTTCAATAAAACTTTCTATTTGTTATTAAAAGTGTGGGTTTTTTTTCTTCGCAAGACTGTATAATTTGCCATAGTAGTGGTGCTGTCTAGTTGACGGTGCTCATTACTAAGGGCTGGCCTTAGTGTTTGCCATCTTTTTTTAGCAAATTTTCACTAATGCCAATACCATTAGGTAAGGAGTTGGATACAGGTAGTGGGGTTCTGGGGAAATAGTCCCCAAAATGTGTATACCAGGGCCAGTTGTAAGGCACTCTGTACGGTCACCCCTCACTAATAACACACTGGTCCTAAATGAACAATATCGAAAAAACTTTTACCCCTCCAAAAAGAGGGGAGAAAAAGGAACAACTAAGAGAATGCATGTTAAACGCGAAATCTTTATTTATAATATTTTACATTAAAAGTTACAATAAAAAACATAAAGTGGTGGTATACAGAAAAATACGGAGCGATCCAATCTGGACAGGATGGAGTGATATGGGTTAAGATGAGGAACAGCCTGGGTATGAAATAGGCCCAATAGATATGGGGTGGCTGTTGGTCAATAATGTTTGTAGAAAAAACCAAGTGGTAATTAGCATACAAGTGGTGTTTCATCTTACCAGGCGATGTAGGTGTTTGGAGTTCCACTGTCCAGAGAGGGTCGCGTCCCCGACGTACGTTTCGGCTCACGCCTTCGTCTGGGGGTGAAAAAAAAAAATTTGACGTGAGTTCTCCCCATATTGTCCAAATCAGCCTGATACAAAAAAGCAGCAGCAGCCGCCATCATTGAGCTGGGATAGCCCACGGTTAGGGGGCTATTCCAGCGCTACAATAACAGCCTGCAGCCGCCCCACTACCTGACCATCTATAGACGGTCAGGTACTGGTTTGTACCCGGCTCTTCCCGGCACCCCTGGTGTCGGTGGGTACCGGGGTAATGGTATGGGCGTTAGTGAAAATTTGCTAAAAAAATATGGCAAACACTAAGGCCAGTCCTTAGTAATGAGCACCATCAACTAGACAGCACCACTACTATGGCAAATTATACAGTCTTGCGAAGAAAAAAACCCCACACTTTTAATAACAAAAAGAAAGTTTTATTGAAAAAAAAATGCGGACACACCCTCGTTGACCATTTTATTTGTAAAAATAATGGCAGTCTTCGACGCAATCCTACGAATCTGAAGTAGTCCACAGCATACACGGTCCTGGAAGACAAAAAAACAAACATACACACAAAAAAGGGCTTGTTGCCAAGGGGGGAGGCGGACATGCTCGTTGTCTAGGGGGGACATGCTCGTTGTCTAGGGGGGACATGCTCGTTGCCAAGGGGAGTGGGGACCATGCTCGTTGCCAGAGGGGGACATGCTCGTTGCCAGAGGGGGACATGCTCGTTGCCAAGGGGAGTGGGGACCATGCTCGTTGCCTAGGGGGGACATGCTCGTTGTCTAGGGGGGACATGCTCGTTGTCTAGGGGGGGATGGGGACATGCCTTTGCCAAGGGGGGACATGCTCGTTGTCTAGGGGGGAATGGGTACATGCCCGTTGCCAAGGGGGAACATGCTCGTTGTCTAGGGGGGAATGGGGACATGCCCATTGCCAAGTGGGATGGGGACACAGTACTACTACTCCTATCCTGTATATATGGGGACACAGTACTATCACTCCAATCCTGTATATATGGGGACATATACTACTACTCCTATGCTGTATACTTGCAAATATGCATGTATAGATGATACAAGCATGTACATCTATATATCCAGTTATATATTCCACAATGGAATCTAACTTCACTCTCAGTAAAGAGAAAATGTAGTCTGGGCTTATCAGGTGATCAAATTTGGGCTTGCCAAGTAAGTGACATCATTTGCAAGCCCACTGTATTTTTACAGAATACTGTGAAAATACGGGTTACATACAGGCAACATACAGATGTCATACAGCCTGTATTTGCGACCAGAATACAGCTGTAAATACAGGACAGAAAAGGCATACGGCCGTGTGAATGTACCCTTATTGCTATATTTTGCAGGATGTCTTAAAATTTGTAGCTGAAAAGCAGATATCTAGTTATTACAGTTTTAGGGTACATTCACACGCGGTATGCCCGCCGTGCGGGCATACCGCCGTGTGCTGGAGGTGAGGAGGAGGTGGCCCCTCCTCCCTCCATAGAGAATAGCGGCGCACGGCCGCACATCCGCCGAAAGATAGAGCTTGCTCTATCTTTTTGCGGTGTGCGGCCCGGATCGGTGCCACACGTGTGGCACCGGATCCCCGCCGTGCCGCTATTGCCGTCTATGGGGACGTACATGCGGCCGCATGTACGTCCCCGCAGACGGCCATGTGAATGTGCCCTTAGTGATATTATGTGGATTATTTATGCGAACATATCAATATGGGACATTTGTGAACTGTACACATGTCCATCTATTACATTTAGGAGATGTGAAGGTAAATATTTTCTGCTTGGAGCACATTTTTTGCCATCAAAGTCAAATTTTAAGTATTTTTTAAATTTAATTGCATGAAGGCGCCTATGTCTATAAACTCTTTAATGCAATTTTGAAAATGGGGAAGGTGTATGCTTTCAGAAAATATATGGTTTGTTGGGTTTACTTTAATTCTTTTTGCTGTAATTTTAATTTTTGCCCCTTCCCGCCACAGCCCTTTTTCGTTTTTGCGTTTTCATTTTTCACTCACCACATTCAAAAATCTAACTTTTTTATTTTTCCATATACAGAGCTGTGTGATGGCTTATTTTCTGCGTAACAAATGACACTTCAAAATTATGGTATTTAATATTCCATGCCGTGTACTGGGAAGCGGGAAAAAAATTCCAAATGCAGTGAAATTGGTCAAAAAAACGCATTTGTGCCGTCTTCTTGTGGGCTTGGATTTTACGGATTTCACTGTACGCCCCAAATGACATGTCTACTTTATTCTTTGGGTCGGTGCAATTACGGGGATACCAAATTTGTATAGGTTTTATAATGTTTTCATACATTTAAAAAAATTAAAACCTCCTGTACAAAAATTTTTTGGGGGATTTTGCCATCTTCTGGCGGTGATAACTTTTTATACTTTGGTGTACGGAGCTGTGGTGCCGTTTTTTGCGGATTTTGATGACGTTTACAAAGTTATCATTTTTAGGACTGTACGTCCTTTTGATCACTTTTTGTAGAATTTTTTTATTTTTGTTTAAATGGCAAAAAAGTGCCATTTTCGACTTTGGGCGCGATTTTCCGTTACGAGGTTAAACACAGTGAAAAACTGTTATCATATTTTGATAGATCGGGCATTTTCGGACGCAGCGATACCTAATGTGTTTATGATTTTTACTGTTTATTTAGATTTATATCAGTTCTAGGGAAAGGGGGGTGATTTGAATTTTTAGTTTTTTTATTATAATTTTTTTTTTAAATTTTTCAGACTCCCTATGGTACTTTATCCCTAGGGTGTCTGTACAATCCTATCATATACTGCCACACTACAGTATGGCAGTATATGGGGATTTTACTCATATACTGATAGCACATTGTAATGAATGGGTTAACCCGAAGTAGCTTCGGGTCTTCGAGAGACCCAACGCTACCATGGCGGGGGAGCGACGATCCTCGGAAAGATGGTGGGGCACATTCGCCGCCATCTTTTTGAAGCCGCCAGCAGCGATCAGCAGGAGAACTCCCATGATCGGTGCCGGCAATATGCAGCAAAGACTTACCGGCTATGGAGCGGGCTCGGCCCATGTGACTAATACGTCACATGTCGGTAAGGGGTTAAAGGTCAAAATTGTAAAAATTGCTCTGGTCAATAAAGCAATAAAATATCCAGAAATACCGGGCGGTGAAAGGGTTAATACCTCTTTGTTGAATTCACGGGTGAAGATGCTTATCATCTAGTTATCTATCTCCTATAATCTGACCATTTACATATCTTGCTTTTTCTTTTTTTATTAATCAATATTCTACTGTATTTATCTCTCATATCTATCTACTGCTGTTGGACACCTTTTTCAAGCAATTTGACAAGTGAACCACACAGGGTTCATAAAGGAAACATGGTGTGCAAAGAATGTAAGGGGGTGTGTACTTAAAGCGCAAGTGCAATTGAGATCTTGAACATACATTATTATTTCATCATAAAAATCATATACAATAAAGTGCATGAGTAATACAGATGTATATAAACATCCCCATATGTTACAAAAAAGGGTTAAAATTACCCAGTATACTTGTGGGAGAGATCACCCAGGGTGGAAGTGTTGATTTCTCCTATGATTGGATCAAGATCACACCGCCCGTGTGCCAAAAAAAGTGCCGCATGCACAGAAGTGACTGAGCACGCCAAAAAGTGGTGCACAGGTATTAATGTTCGGCGAGTGCCGAGTGGCAAACAATGTTTACATGTTGAAAATGTTTACAGACTTGTTTACGAATCTTTACATTTACAAAAGGTAAACAAAAAATGATAAATAATAAACAACAGAGCGTCCGTGACAATGTTTGAGGAGTGCTTATATTTTGAGTGAGGTACCACGGTGTTGGTCCTCTGGCAATCTACTTTATAGTTCTGCAGCTAGAAATCTCTGTCATCTTTCATATTTATCTTCTATCATAATTCTAAATAATAATTTGTTTATTCATATAGCGCACACAGATTACCCTGTGCCGCACTGTGCTTGCCAGACCAGTCCCTGTCCCCATGGGGCTCACAATCTATTCAACCTGCCAGTGTGGGAGGAAACTGGAGGACCCGGAGGAAACCCACACAAACACAGAAAGAACATACAAACACTTTGCAGATGTTGACCAGCGCTGCAAGGGTGTAGTGCTAGCCACTGAACCACCATGCTGCACATCCATCTCCCTCCTATAAAATTCTCCCATATTACAGGTTGTTTTACCATACTAAAAGGGAGCCTCTTGCTGACTGTGACTGGTCATAAAATAGTTTTATTTTGGGGCCCCACTTTTAGTTTTTTGCCCAGGGTTAAAATGCTCATTACACCCATAGATTTATTCATGGATATAGTTTTCAAATATGGTCAGTTCTCAGGTGTTTCTACTGTACTGCTCCCTAAGGGCATCTAAAAATGTTTTATGATGCCAAAAAAAAATTAAATGTCTGTGCTCCAACTGCCATTCTCTTCCGATATAAATTTGGTATCCCCTTGATCGCACCGACCAAAAGAATAAAGTAGACATGCCATTTGGGGCACACAGTGAAAGCCGTACAATCCAAGCCCACAAGAAAACTACGCAAATGTGGTTTTTCACCATTTCCAGTACACGGCATGGATTATAGATTTTTGAAGGTGGGAAGTGATAAAACAAAAAAGGGCCAGGTCGCTAAGTGGTTAAAGGTGCACCCAAAAAAGGTTGCTGCACTCTGGTGGACTACTGCAGGGGACGCCGGATTCATGAAGAACGCAGGCGCACCCTGCACACCTCACAGGCAAACTGCACCAAGTCCCTATGTGCCTGCTATAGAAAAGAAACTATATATACCTCTGTCTGGTGCGTCCTGCGTACTACACCTCCGCTTCACTGTGCTGCAGTTCCGGCTTCACTACACAACTGTGCAGGCAGCACAAGAGATGGGTCAGATGCATTTTTTTTTTTTTTTTTAATAGCAGGCACGTAGGGTCTTGGTAAATGGCGATTTTGGGACACTTAACCATCTTTAACATAAAAGAAGCGATCCTAGAAAAAATATTTCATACCCTACCTGCCACTGCTGGAAGTTTAATGGTGTAAAAGCTGCTATGTTCCATTTAAATAGTCTGATACTGAGGAACAAGTTTAAGAGGACCTGTCAGCAGAAATAAATGCTCTAGGACAGTGATGGCAAACCTTTTAGAGGCCGAGTGCCCAAACTACAACAAAGACCCGCTTATTTATCACAAAGTGCCAACACAGAAATTTAATTTGTGATTTATACTCCCTTCTCTGTCACAGTTTTCATTGATACCAGCACCCTGGGGACACCAATAAAGCAGAAAATAGTCCCAGGTAGCACTGTCACTTTAAAATAGCTATGTGCACAGCAAGTCCTGGGCTGTCTGGGACTGCAGGAAGATGCCTGGAGTCCTCTCTGGTGAAGGCCTGAATGCCCAGGGAAAGGGCTCTGAGTGCCAGTGCCATAGGTTAGCCATCACTGCTCTAGGAGCACTTACTAAAGTTAGCAGCTCCCTAGCTCTACCCCAGTTATAGCTTACAGCGGTCAGGCATGTTCATGAGGGGGGCAATCCGACGTGCTCTCTTCTCCTAAGCTTCTGCCTTGAACTGCCATATACTGGCAGTGACTGCCAGGCTCCATGCAGCAGAGTCACTGCCTCCTTGGACTGCCACCTCATGAATACGCCGGACTGCTGTAAGCTTTGTCCGTTGTTTGGGCAGCTATGTACTTATCATTATGTTCCGATACAGGGGCGGACTGGCCATTAAGCCCACCGGGGGAAATCCAGGTTGGCCGACTGCTCTGTCACTGGTGCTGGGGCCGGGTCGCCAGGCCATCAGTGACTCCGTGTGCTCAGACTGCGACGTCAACCGCTTACCGACGTCATATTCTGTGTGCGGACGGCGCACGGAGCGGTCACTGATGGCCAGACTGGATAAAGTAGAAGAGCTTGAGGGGAGTGTCAGAAAGGCGAGTACATGGCTTATTATTTTTATGTGCTGGGCAGGGTGTATACAGAGGGGGGGGGGGGGGGGCTGTTTGGTTGTATGCTTAGGGGGGAGCTGTCTGGCTGTATACTGAGGGGGGGGGGGCTGGGTGTATACTGAGGGGGAGGTGTCCGGCTGTAAATTTAGGGGGGCTGGCTATACACTGAGAGGGGCTAGATGGCTGTTTCCTAAGGGGAGGTTGGCTGTATACTGAGTGGGGGAGGCTGTTTGGCTGTATACTAAGGGCTGGCTGTATACTGAGAGGGGCCTGCTGGCTGTTTACTGAGGGGTGAATAGCTGGCTGTATACTGATGGGGAACTGTCTGGCAGTAAACTGAGGGGAATGGTTAGCTGTATACTAAGGGGGGGCTGGCTGGCTGTATATTGGGGGGGACTGGCTATATACATGGGGCTAACTGGCGATTTTATATGGCATAGTAGCAGTAATAGTAATTATATTCCTGTACATAGGGGGCAGTATTCTACTAGTTATATGCTTATACATGGAGGCAGTGTTATAGTAGTTATAGTCTTGTACATAGGGGACAGTATTATAGTAGTTATATTCCTGTACATAGGGGGCAGTATTATAGTAGTTATATTCTTGTATATTGGGGGCAGTGTATATATGTGTATATAAATATATACACATATTGGGGCCTGAGTTCACCTTCTTCCCGGTGCATGCAAGTGCTCAGCTTGTGACACAAATTTGAATGTTAAATCCCGCGCTTAGTCCGAATCCGACAGCCCATTACCCCCCCCCCCCCGATTTGTGTCATGTGAAAGCCACGATTGGGACACAATCCGATCACGTGGGACACAATTACTGAAAAGTCAGGAAACCTGACAAAATGTGGTCGCGGGACCCTTAGTAAATAAGCTCCATTGATTTAGGCCATCCATCAGCAGTTTGTGTGGAGTTTAGCAACTCCACCCACATTACATGACCACGCCTAATTGTTTTGACTCCGCCCACAGAATGGGGCCAAAATGAAGACAAATGGGGAATGGGGACAAAATAAAACAGGAAAAAAAAAAAAAAGGTTAAAAAAAAAGTGCAACTAAAAAAAAATTAAAAAAGAATAAAAGTCCCCTTAAGTCCCATCCCATGCAGTAATCAAATAAAACATAAGAAAAAGTGAAAATCACCAAAAAACCCACTAAATATTGGGTATCACAACGTCCATAACAACCCGTACAAAAAAAAAAACACAAAAAAACCTCACAAAAATAATTACATTTTCACATCTGACTGCATAAAAAGCGATCAAAAAGTAAAATTTACCCCAACATGAATGATTCCAAGAAAAAGTACAGCCCATCTCGCAAAAAATAAGCTCCAAACCAGCTCTGTAAACAAAAAAATATAAAATGTTCTGCCCATTATTACATGGCGATACAAAAACAAGCAAATTTCTCCAAAATGAGTTCTATATTCTGCAAAACATGTTAACCATAAAAAAACCCATATAAATGGGGTATCGCTGTAATCGCGATGACCAATAGAATAAAGATAACACATTTTTATGGTATGGTGAACGTCCGGCGAAAAAAAATGCTGAAAACCATAAACAAGAATGAATGATTTTTTTAACTACCACCAAGAAAGAGTTAATAAAATCTGATTATTAGCTATTGATCCCCCCTGTAAATAATGTACCTGAAAAGTGGATCCCATCCACAAAAAATAAAAAATAATCCCCCATATGTCCAAATTACAAAAAAACAAACATTTTATAACCTGTAAAATGTGACATTGCAGATCTGCTGTGAATGGCACAGCTTCCGTTCTATGCCCGGCCATGCGCCCATACAGCAGTTACCACCACATATGGGGCATACACATACTCGGGAGAAATTGGGCGTCAAACTTTGTGGAGTTTTTTGTCATTTAATACTTTGTGACCGTTTAATTTTTGGCCAAAATTCATATATTGTCTAAAAAAATGAGAAAAATTGCTCCCAAAATTCTGAACCTCCTAACAACCTAGAAAAGAGAGAGGATGCACAAAACCCTGTGCTGATATAAAGCAGACATTCCGGAAATGTTAGTTATAAAGTTACTTGGATGCTATGACTATCGGCCTGAAAAGCAGAACATTTTGAACTTTAAAAATGAATAAATTTTAGATTTTTTTTTCCCCAAATTTCAATCATTTTCATAACTAAACACAAAGATATCATCAAAATGTTTCTATAACTTTGAAGTACAATGTGTGACGGCAAAACAATCTCAAAATCCCCTGGATATGTTAAAGCATCACAAAGTTATAACCTCCTATAATGACACGGGGCAGATTTTATAAATCAGGCCTGGTCCCAAGGCCCTAAAATGGCTTAGACACGAAGGGGTTAAATTCCCAGTCCGCCCCCGATGCTCACACATTGCATTTTGGTCTAATGGGATCCCATCCTGCCCCTCTATTTCCCTGTGCGTTGGCCATCGTTTTCTGGTTTCTCACCATGTTTCCTGCATTTCTTGAATTCAGTAGTGCTACAACTCATTCTCAAGACTGACAGTTTGTCCCACTGAATCCTGTTTCACGTCGATACAAACTGCAGAAAGATGTTAACATGTTACATTTTAGGCTCGTTATTTCCAGTTTCAACAAAACAACAGTAATAGTACATTATAGTTGTGCGTCATATCTGAGAAGACAAACAATTCATTTTCCGCCTCGCCTGTAGTTTTGCGGGTGAAGCGGATGCATTGACTGTAGACACAGCTCTGAAAATTGAAGAGACTTGCAGAAAACCGAAGCGATCCGCACTACGGAACTGAATATCTAAAAGCGGATTTAGCCGCTACCGTATTTAATAGTAGGTATCAACAATCGTCATTAGTTTTAAAACCGCGTAGTACAGAGACGCCTATCGCCATTTGCAGCTTCCTTTCTCACAATGGCGTTTAGAGGCGCCACAAGAGTTTCACGACTTTAAACGTCGGGTGTATTTTGGCAATAAAGTTGTTCTTGTTCACAGAAAGCTGCCGTTTAAGGAGATAGTGTAGTACCGAGTCCAACCTAAAGGTGTCAGCCAATTGCTCGTGCCACATACACCCACCCAATAACCAAATCCCTCCTTTGTGTCTTTGGCGCCGTTCCTATATAAAGAGGAACACAGAGGCGGCCCTTCGTTATTTCTTTTCTTTTTTTTTTCTTTAAGTACTTCTGCTTTGCTTGGAAATCTCCATTTCATTAAAAATGGACATGAGGAAGAGACTCACCTTGGAGCTGAGGAACCGGAAGGCAGCAGAGGTAAGAGCCGCATGCCTTAAAATGCCTCCGCTTGGCAAATCAAGGTTTATTTTCTCATAATTACTTGGACTCGGGGCTGTGCGCGTGGGATCCGCAAAGGGCTCTGCTAAGCGGAGAGCTTTAGGATCTACATCTTTCTTGCAGGATGAAGTGCTGATTGTGCCGAGGCGTGTGGCCATTATTACTTCCCACAACACGTGGCTGCCGCAAACTCTCCCGTAGCCATTCGGCAGGCCTAGGGCTTCATTAGCGGGCAGCGCGATAAATTCTCGTTGGTGTGTGTTCCCGCCGGCTACCCCTGTGGTTGAGGACGGGTTGGTAGATAACGCCGCGACAAATACAGTTCTCTGCGAGTGGAGGATGCACCATCATGTGGCGCTGCCTCCATTACACGGGACCTGTTTTTTGGTCACCATCCTCCAGTTTACCTCTCGGCAAGCCGCCTGATGGTAGTCGAAGTTATTTTTGGACAAGTATTGCTTGATATCAGCAGCCCATGGCTCTCACCACGAGGGCTCTCAATTTACAGGTCAGTTGTTTCTGCGAGCATAATCCCCATACCCCACACATGTGATCGCTCGATGCCCTTTTATTAAAGTTGGGTTTGTATGTAGGTGCTTTTGTGTTGCATATTGGAGGCCCAACCTTGTGTTCGCCTACTAGTTGTCCCATGCGTTATAACCCAGCTGATCACCAGTCACTCTGTCAAAGGGTCAGTGCATGGATCGGTTTATCTGGATTATAGGTACTAACTGTAAGTTTCTTGGTTACATTTTGTGAGGTCCTTTAAAGGAAACCTACCACTTAGAATGGTCGGTGTAAGCTGTAAACACCGAGCACCAGCTCAGGGTGAGCTGGTGCCGGTGCTTACTTTCGTTAATGTTATAAACCGCGGTTTTAACACTTTTAAACTTCAGAGCAGAAGGGGCTTCGGCGCTGCGTGCGCACGATCGTGCGCGTGCCTACATAGAAAATAGCGGAGATTTTTCGTGCGCACAGTCGCGCGCAGCGCTGAAGCCCCTTCTGCTCTAAAGTTTAAAAAGTGTTAAAACCGCGATACCGCGGTTTATAACACTAACGTAAGTACCGGCACCAGCTCACCCTGAGCTGGTGCTCGGTACTTACAGCTTACCCCTACCATTTGAAATGGTAGGTTTCCTTTAAGAAGTTCATGCAAATAAATCTGCTTGAGGCCTCCCACTTATACCATAGCTCTATAATGTTGTTACTTATATACACACAGTTAAATAATTGTCATGTCAATTAGTTTTATTCATGCAAGGGACTCCTTTCTGGAATACCGTATATTCTGGCATATAAGACGACCTGGTGTATGAGACGACCCCCCTATTTTCCTGTTAAAATATAGAGTTTAAGATATATTCGCCGTATAAGACTACCCCTTTTCCAACGCATACAAAACACCGGTAAAAATTAAAATGATGCCCCCCTCCCAGAAGCCATAATTAATGTCCTGCCCCCCTCCCAGAAGCCATAATTAATGTCCTGCCCCCCTCCCAGAAGCCATAATTAATGTCCTGCCCCCCTCCCAGAAGCCATAATTAATGTCCTGCCCCCCTCCCAGAAGCCATAATTAATGTCCTGCCCCCTTCCCAGAAGCCATAATTAATGTCCTGCCCCCCTCCCAGAAGCCATAATTAATGTCCTGCCCCCCTCCCAGAAGCCATAATTAATGTCCTGCCCCCCTCCCAGAAGCCATAATTAATGTCCTGCCCCCCTCCCAGAAGCCATAATTAATGTCCTGCCCCCCTCCCAGAAGCCATAATTAATGTCCTGCCCCCCTCCCAGAAGCCATAATTAATGTCCTGCCCCCCTCCCAGAAGCCATAATTAATGTCCTGCCCCCCTCCCAGAAGCCATAATTAATGTCCTGCCCCCCTCCCAGAAGCCATAATTAATGTCCTGCCCCCCTCCCAGAAGCCATAATTAATGTCCTGCCCCCCTCCCAGAAGCCATAATTAATGTCCTGCCCCCCTCCCAGAAGCCATAATTAATGTCCTGCCCCCCTCCCAGAAGCCATAATTAATGTCCTGCCCCCCTCCCAGAAGCCATAATTAATGTCCTGCCCCCCTCCCAGAAGCCATAATTAATGTCCTGCCCCCCTCCCAGAAGCCATAATTAATGTCCTGCCCCCCTCCCAGAAGCCATAATTAATGTCCTGCCCCCCTCCCAGAAGCCATAATTAATGTCCTGCCCCCCTCCCAGAAGCCATAATTAATGTCCTGCCCCCCTCCCAGAAGCCATAATTAATGTCTTGCCCCCCTCCCAGAAGCCATAATTAATGTCTTGCCCCCCTCCCAGAAGCCATAATTAATGTCCTGCCCCCCTCCCAGAAGCCATAATTAATGTCCTGCCCCCCTCCCAGAAGCCCCAATGAATGTCGTGCCCCCCAGTAGCCATAAATAAAGTCCCCCACCACCAAACAGGGCTCTATATATTTAAGCTAAATAAAAAACATAATTCTTACCTTATCCCGCTCCGCTTTGTGCTGCCTCTCATCAGGGGATCCGGCGCAGGCGACGGCTGATGACGCGTCTGCAGGTCAGGTGCCGGGTCATAGACCTCAGCAGACCCGGCGCAGGCAGACGCGTCACATAGCCTGCGTCACCGATGGGGTCGATGGCGGGTAAGTAGTGTGAGGTGGGTGGGACGCGGGCGGATCGGGGGCCCGTTCTAATTTAGAATTATGACAGCTCCGGGCCCTCCCTGATCCAGCGCACGGACCAGATGCAGAACAGTCCGTGCGCTGTAACAGGCAGGCCCACAGCTGTCACAATTCAAAACATCTGCCCGCTGTGCTGCGCCGCGTTATCAGCGCCCAGGTGCGGGCCTCTGACTGACCGGCAGCAGAGCTTCGGTGGATTGCGGGAAAGGTGAGAAACATTACCGGCGTATAAGACGACCCCAGACTGGACAGAAGATTTTTAAGTCTTCAAAAGTCGTCTTATACGCCGGTATATACGGTAAATCATATACGCAGGCAACATTTCTTAAACGGAAGCTGGTGGGTGTGATGGCGGATATTAGCGTGCTGCATGCCTGGTGGAGTGGCAGGCTCTGTTTGATGCTAGATTTCCTGTACCCCTTGAAGTAGCTGGCTCATAACTAGTTTCAATGGTTGTCAATACTCTCTCCGTGGTGACCTGTGCCCATCCCTTAAAGGGGTTATGCCACGAAACTAATTACTTCAAAAAGCTCCCAAAGAGGTTAAAATATTTCAAAAATCTATTCATACTGGTTACCTGGAATAATTAATACTTTTTTATTTGTTATTTTGATGCTTGTGCAGCATCTATTCTGTGTCACAGAAAAGCAGATGTGGGAGGGGCCTAGCGGGCACATGCACAGCACTGACAGCGGTAGTTCAACCACAAGTCACATAATCTTTTGCAGGCGCCTCTCTCATTGACCTTCCACCGTTGTTACATCACTGCTTTTAGAGTATGCTTCCACCTGATGTCTTAAAGTAGTCCCTACACTTACTACAGCTGATTCTGCCAAAGAAACGCCATGTCTCCTCCACCAAAGGGTTCTATGGTGTGTTACCAGGGTTCCTCCGTGCCTCAGATTCATAGGTTGTGATTCATAGGTTAGATAGATACATAGATAGATATAGGAGATATATAGATGGATAGATACTCAAAAGAAAGTCCAAGCAGCACAATCCTGGTTTGAATGAAGTGGGTGCAGGCGTCCTAGGACTGGGCCATAAGTCCTCTAGTTAGAGTATGAAGAAAGCGGGCAGCACTGCTGCTTAGATGGATAGATAGATGAACACTCACATGTTGCTGACCTCTGGATGGTTTCCTGCTAGTCAGGGACAGGGGTTCTTTGTAGGACAGCAGGGTAGTAGAGAGGGATACTCAGTAGTTAGGACTTACAGGGGGAGGGCTGCAGGACATGTGTGAGATGAAGTGTCAGAGCTCAGATCCTTTACTTGTTTTGACTTATGGTGGCTACATGGGGGGGGGAGGGAAAAGCTGCTACACTGCAATATGTTAGAGCTACAGCCATGTTAGGGGCAGACTGTGCTCTGCATGCACCCTCTGTAATTCTGGGTGTATTTACCTTTAATGTGCCCTGTTTGCTCTGGTGGAGTCTGGTGTTAGCAGCTCTGACACATGTAGTGCAGATCACAGCCTGCATTGGCCCCTCCCCCTCTCTCCCATTGGCTGCTCCCTGTCAGCTGGTCTCCTTCAGTGTGAGGCTGCAGAGGAATCTGCAGTCAGAGATGTAAACTGAGGAGCAGAAACTGAATCCTTCTGTGCAGACTCGGCCAGGGGAGAAGGCAGTCAGGACGGGACACAGTTACCAGCAGGGGGAGCCAGCAGTCCGCTCACAGCAAGATAACGCAGTAAGGCTGCATATTTTCTAACTGATGTAAATGGTGAAATTATAGCTTACACTGCACTGAGCTAGAGTATGTTTATCTGCTATGGTGGCCCAACCCCTTTAAAAGCATGAACTTATTAAAAGGGTTGTGCGAGTTTAGCAATAATTTAGGGGCAGGCTATTTAAAAATAAATGTGTACTTACCTCCACCGGCGCTGCTGATGTCTCGTGGGTAAACCCGTATAACCCCTTTAGGTTGCAGCCCTCTTTTGTTCCTTTTGCTCCCCACCTTTAAAAACTTTTTTACTTTTCTGTGTACAGAGCTGTGTGAGGGCTTATTTTTCTGCATAACAAGTTGTACTTCTCATTGACTTTATGACTTTCACTGTACGGTCCAAATGATGTCTGCTTTATTTATTTTTTTAAATTTTTCATACCTTCTGATGCTAGTAAACTTTTCATACTAGGTACTTTAACCCCAGACAGCCGGATCATTCCTACCACATTGTACTGTATTGCACTACATGTCATTTTACACCTGAGTCATTACAATGTCCCACTAGCACATTGTAACAAATCTGCAGAAACTATACAGCCTTGGGTTTTACAAAGGCTATCATGGCAACCAATCGTTGCTCCCAGATGAAGTCACGGGAGTCATGACCGAAAACAAGACTTTGGCAGGCAACGATCAAAGGGGTTGACACCTGTGATCCGTGTCAGCGGCGGTGGTTGTCTGCTGTTTTGATGTCAAAATGTTTTCTTTGCTTTTGTCACAGGTTAAAGAAATGGTCTTGGACAACTGCCGTTCGGATGATGGCAAAATAACTGGTCTTAGTGCAGAGTTTGTCAACTTGGAGTTCTTGAGTATGATAAACATAAACTTGATGTCAGTAGCTAATCTTCCAAAGCTTGAGAAATTAAGGAAGGTAAGTTTTGGGAAGGACTGGGTGGCAGGTTGTATAGTATTTGTGCACCATTGTGTGTCTGAATTAAGACCTAAAATCTGTCTTTATGGTTTTGCAGTTGGAGCTTAGTGATAACCGAATTTCCGGTGGTCTGGAAGTGCTTGCAGAAAAGACTCCAAATCTAACACACTTGAACCTCAGTGGAAACAAGATTAAGGACATAAACACTCTGGAACCACTTGTGAGTATACAGAGATTTCTAGGTTTTAAAGGAAACTTGCCACACCCGACCGTGCTTCTAAGCTGCAAATGCCGTGTGCCGGCGCTTATTTATGTTGTGTTTTTTAACAAATGTAAAGCGTTTAAACGCTTTAGTAAACTTTATATACCTAGTAGATTCACCACACCATGCACGCGACCACTTCCTATTCAGGCGCACGAAGTGGTCGTGCGTACAGTGCGCCGAGCGTGTACCACAGTGCGGTGAAGCTACTTCCAATATAAAGATTAATAAAGTGTTTAAATGCTTTACATCTGTTTAAAAACATAACGAAAATAAGTGTCAAGCTAGTTTCATGTGCTTCACCATGTTGAACATGCAAACAGACCAAGTTGCAAATTATAGTGCAGGTCCTATTCCTGCCCAGATTTGCACCATTGGTCACTTCCTAAGGACATGTACCGATGTCTTGTACATAAGGCCAGAAAGGAAATATTTTGTGAATATTTTTGACTCTTTAAAATGTCCCCTGACTACTTCCTTAAAGAGAACATGTCACCAAGTTTTCCCCCACTAAACTGCCAACCCCCTCAGGCTATGAAATGTCCTTTCCAGAATTCCCTCTTTTTAAGTGAAATCTCATGTGTTTTTACCTCCTCTCTCTCTCTCGTTTGTTCCTTCTGTAGGTATAGTTTTGGTTCTGTGAACTGAAAAGACTTGGGATCTGAAAGATGGGTCTTTTAATATAACACACAAAGCATGATTCTAGGTTCTATAGAAATTAAAATTGGGGGTGGGTGGGCGCTTTCGAAGTGACACTACCCAACAACTACTAAACTTGGCTCCTTTAACCGCTTCGCTCAAGATCTGAGCCGAACCAGCATAGGGAAACACTGGGTGCCGGCTGCCAGTAAGATGGCGCCAGCATGTGCACTGCTAATACCCTGCAATACATCAGTATTGCAGAGTATTATCATGAACAACCAATCAGACGATTGCTTGTTCATGTCCCATGGTGGAATTGGTCAAAAAGTAAAAAAAAAGTTATTCAATAAAAAAAATAAAGCAAACCCCACATATATAGTATCACCCGTAGAATAACAGTAAATAATTATTGAACCTGCAATATGAACACTGTTATAAACCCTCCAAAAAAAAATATGATTTTTACCTATTAAATCCCACAAAAATGACGTGATCAAAAAACATATGTACGTTGCAAAGTACAACATGTCCTGCAAAAAACAAGCCATCAACTAGCTCCGTAGCCAAAAAAGTAACAATGTTATGCCACTTGGAAGATGGAAATGCAAAAATGATAGCTTTTTTTTTTTTCCACATTAGGGTTTTGTTTGACAAATTTGTAAAACGTAAGAAAAAATATTCAGGTTTGGTATTTCCGTAATCGTATCGACCCATAGAATAAAGATAACATGATTATTAGGCTAAAAAAAAGTAAATCCAGTGCAGAATTGATGCTTTTCTATTCCTGCCCTCAAAAAAAAAAAAGTTCCTAAATTTTCAACAATAGGGGATACTAACCCCAAAATGTCAACACTGGAAAAAGCATCTCATCCCGCAAAAAAAAGCCATCACATGGCCCCAAAAACAAAAGGGGCCATTGAGGAAATTAAAATCCTGGCAGCTGTAGGGCGCTCCTTCCCTTCTGTGCTTCGCTGTGCACCCATAAAACAAGTAACAGCCACATGTGGTGGGTCTCTGTACAAATTGTATGGTGGGTTTTCTCTTTTTATCTTTTGGAAATGCGTACAGTTTAGGGCTAAATGTCACAATTTGACCATTCTAAATTTCACCTCCATTTTGATTCGGTTACTATGAAGATCCCAAGGGGTTAACAATCTTCCTAAAAGCCGCTTCTGATAGTTTTAGGGGTGCAGATGTGAAAATGGGTTGATACATAGGGGGGTTTTGATGCTAAATATGTAAAATTTCATTTAAAACTGTATTTAAAATAGTCAATTCTGAAAATCCAGAAAAGTGATATTCTATTTGTAAGCCGCGTGACGTCAAAATAAATTATCCAGACATTTCAAAAATTATGAACATGTAAAGTAGACACATGGGAAATTCAACAACTTATTTGGGTGGTAATTCTATCTACTTGAAAACGCAATGATTTCGAAAATGGCAAACTTTTCAAAATTCTTTTTTTTTCTTCCTCACATGTTGTACTTAAGTTTTGCGTTCTTTTACAAAAAAAAATCTCAGAATCACTTTAATAAGTAAGTGTTATAACCATATAAAGTGCCGCAAGTCAAAATCCAAAAAATGGGGCTGAGCCTTAAGCTACAAAATGGCTGCGTCCTTAAAGGGTTAACTAGCTGTACATGTTGTCTCTCCCTTTGTCACTGAGGGTGTACACTAAAGGTTTCAAATTGAAGAAAATTGTAAATTTTGATGGTACATGTGCCTCCCTGAATTACTTTTGTGAAATGTCCTTTATCATTCACAGAAAAAACTTAATCACCTCATGAGTTTAGACTTGTTCAACTGCGAAGTCACCATGTTGAATAACTACAGGGAGAGTGTGTTTACATTGCTGCCCCAATTAGCTTCCCTTGATGGCTTTGATGCTGATGACCAAGAGGCACCTGATTCAGATCCAGAGCCAGATGGTGATGAGAATGGAGAAGGTAAGTTAAGGCTAACTTACAGAAAGTACTAGTCTAATGTTTAACTCTGTTCTCCATATGTCCTACTGTTGAACTTTTAATAACCCTTTTTGTGCAATATGAGAATGTAAATCTGCCTCTTTTCTCTAATGAAAATGTTCTGCATTTGTTGTGGAACATAAATAACGCACACAGCGATACCAAATTTACAGGGTATGTTAAGAAGCATAATGCCTGCCTACAGTATGATGGTGAGCATGATGTAATTGCCTAACTGCATGTAGGGGGGGGGGATCTTTATTGCAGGGGCTATAGGAAGTGATATGGGGGGTGGCATATCTGCTTTGTAAAAGGGGCATAATATGTGGATTTTTTTTTTTCACGTACTGTGTTCAGGCTTAAAAGTCCAATGTAGTGTATATGTCTTTGAGGTTGCAGAAGAGTCAGGCATGATGTAGTTTACATGACTGTATCTTGGAGTGTGATGAACCCACACACTCGAGTTTAAAGGACACCTGTCATCAGGTCTGTCACTAGTCCTGTCACCTCTACCTGTTGGAGCAGCTCACAAGGATCCCATCCCTGCCTTTTATCTAGTTATTTCATACATTATTCATTGTAAAATCATCTATTCTTTATCATGTAAATGAGGCTGGTCACATGGTCAGAGGCAGTGATGTCACCCCTGTTACCCCTCCCCTCTCCTCCCCCTGCTCATGTCTGTGTGTAATGTATAGTAAAGCATGGCTAGTGTGTGCGTTGCATCTGCTGACATGCTGCACCCTCCTAATATACAGGTGAGAGACACAGACATCAGCTACACATGAATCTGACATGTTCTGCTGTAACATGGCTGCCTGGAGCTGCTGTATCTCTCCTATACACACACACACATGCACACACAGGCTGCAGGGAGCGTGGCCACCAGCACCAGGAAGCACATCCTTATACAGCCTCACATCATTATACAGGCTGTCAGTCGAGCACTGGGGGTGTGCCTGTGCCTCCCACTCATGAATACAGTGGACAGCTTGAATATGCTAATGCTTCATTGGACATTTCACAGGTCATTTGCATGCAGCTTTAGGACCTCATTGCTTAGGTTTACAGGCATGTAGAGGGACAATGAAGGGATAGAGGCAATGCTCTCTAATAGCAGTTTATGAAAATATATTTAGTTTAGGGGGTTATTTTGCATGACGGGTTCTCTTTAATCATTGGGTACACTTACTCTAGGAAATCCCGAAATTTACAACTTAAAGGCCCGCCCACCTAGGCTAAATCTACACCCAAGCACTCTAATCACCCAGACAACACACTGCCACCACCCATTAATTACTCAAAAATAGAAAAAAATCTGTAGGCACCTCATTGACACAGAACATGTACAATATTTTTTGGCATTTAAGATGACTTTTTAACCTGAAATTCCATGTCTAAAGTAGGTTGTCTAGTACGCCAGTTGAGGAGTTGGTGCGGTTGCGCCTCCTGGAGTTTGCCAGGAGCTGCAGCCTCTTCATGTATGTTTACTGCTGCAGCTCCCGGCGGATTGGTCATGTGAATGGAGCTCAGTTGCCTAGTACAGGCTTCGGTCACATAACCTACAGCGAGGACAGTAATATAAGTGCCACTGTAAATGTGGGACAGCTGTTCTGAGTGGTGACTGAGGGAGAAGCTTACTGCTTAGTGTTTGTGTGTACTGGGATCTTCAACATCTTATGGAACAGGAGGGGAGGGAGCAGAGAAGCACCTTTGAGCAGGGAGCAGCTTCTCAGCCAAATGCAGTCTCATCTACATCAGCCCCAACACTGTTAGTTGTATGGTAAATGTGTCTGACGTTTGTGTGTAATGTGCGATTTGTGTATGTGTTCTGTGTGTGTGTGTGCCATTATTTTAACACCCATGTGCCCTACCACATACAGGCGGTCCCCTACTTAAGAACACCTGACTTACAGACGACCCCTAGTTACAAACGGACCCCTGGTAATTGGTAATTTACTCTACTTTAGCCCTATGCTATAATAATCAGCTGTAACAGTTATCACAGGTCTCTGTAATGAAGCTTTATTGTTAATCCTGGTTCTTATGACAATACAACATTTATAAAATCTGTCACAGAGACCAAAAAAAAATTTGGTTGGGGTTACAATTATAAAATATACAGTTCCAACTTACATACAAATTCAACTTAAGAACAAACCTACAGACCCTATCTTGTACGTAACCCGGGGACTGCCTGTACTGTATAACATTCCCCACCATATGTCATTTGGAAAAGGGGTATTCGTAGAAGACCGCTATATCCCACACATTCTATTTTAACTGGAAAAGTTCAGTGGCTCAGTCTTGTACACCTAGTTATAGATGGACCTCTCTGGTCATTGTGGCCTGTGGTGAAGCTCTCTTGATGTTTAACTTTAGTCCCAGGCTGCAATGATCAGCTGTCTTTACTAAGTTTTGATAATCCTTGTTCCCATTACAGCACAAAATTTTAAAAATTCATTTGTCACTGAGACAAAAAATTGTCTGAGGTACAACTATAAAATATACCAGTTCTGACTTGGATATATATTGGATGTGTCATTATGTGAAAGATAAATATTTGAACACCCCTTTTAAGACTTTGTATCTGAGCTCCACTTTCTAGCTCTTAAGGAAACCAAGCAGATTTTAAAAACCTAGAAATACTCTCCTCCTCTTAATCTTGATCCTGGTGCTGTCCTTCGCTAGTGTCTTGACACACTGGGATCATCCAGAAAAGAAAACTGTAGTTGGCGGCGCAGGGACAAGATTTCTGGCACTCCGGACTGCTGATTATGCACACCCTCACCACCTCCCTCAACCATGCTGGGAGGGGAGGTGACTTCAAGCGGCATGAATTCAAACCTCTCTAGGGAGGTAGCAAGGGTCTGCATAATTGACAGTCCATAGCAGGGGTCCCCAAACTTTTTACATAGGGGGCCGTTCACTGTCCCCCTCAGAGCATTGGATGGCCGGACTAAAGTCTAAAAATAAATAGCGGTACATGTGACCGCATCCATAATACACTGGCACCCCCCTCAATTAATTATTTAATATACCGGTACTGCACCCCCTTGTGAACTATTTTATATATTGGCCCAATTAATTAATATACTGGGACCTCTCTCCATTTAATTATTGAATATACCCCCCCCATTAATTACTAAACTGCCCCCACCATTAATTATTTCCTATGCTGCCCCCACCATTAATTATTTCCTATGCTGCCCCCACCATTAATTATTTCCTATGCTGCCCCCACCATTAATTATTTCCTATGCTGCCCCCACCATTAATTATTTCCTATGCTGCCCCCACCATTAATTATTTCCTATGCTGCCCCCACCATTAATTATTTCCTATGCTGCCCCCACCATTAATTATTTCCTATGCTGCCCCCACCATTAATTATTTCCTATGCTGCCCCCACCATTAATTATTTCCTATGCTGCCCCCACCATTAATTATTTCCTATGCTGCCCCCACCATTAATTATTTCCTATGCTGCCCCCACCATTAATTATTTCCTATGCTGCCCCCACCATTAATTATTTCCTATGCTGCCCCCACCATTAATTATTTCCTATGCTGCCCCCACCATTAATTATTTCCTATGCTGCCCCCACCATTAATTATTTCCTATGCTGCCCCCACCATTAATTATTTCCTATGCTGCCCCCACCATTAATTTTTTCCTATGCTGCCCCCACCATTAATTTTTTCTTATGCTGCCCCCACCATTAATTTTTTCTTATGCTGCCCCTCATAACTAACTATTGGCCCCCAGTCGCCAATCTTTTTACTGCCCTTTTTAATAAAAAAAATAAAAACCCTGTACTCACCTAAGTCTTCTATCTTCTTGCCGCGTCCGGGCAGGAAGGGGTGCGCGGCCGCGTGATGACGCCATCACGCGGCCGCGCAGCCTAGTTCATGGAGCGATGTGCGTCGGGGTTGTATTCCGGCCATATCGCTCCAGTAATAGTGCTCGAGCGGCCGTTTCCGGCCGCACCAAGCACTATACAGTGACGGCAGGAGCTTCCTGTCCGGACGGACGGAGGCTCTTGCCCGACTGTTGCAGGCCGCGAGGGCCCGGCGCTGGCGCGCCAAGTGTCGGGGGCCGGATCGAAACGGTCTGCGGGCCGCATGTGGGCCGTAGTTTGGGGAACCCTGGTCCATAGTGTTGGACATTTTGTATAATTACCAGCCAGAGCGCAGGAACATTTCTTTTCTAGGTGATCAGTGCCAGGATCAAGAAGAGTGGAGGTGAGAGTTTAAGGCTTTCTGTTTTTTGAAATGGTTGATTTTACATTTATTTTTTTTGGTACATGTACCTCAAAAGCACTTAATGATGTCATGGAGGTTAATAAACCTAGTGAGTTTCCTGTAAGTGACAGCATCTTAATTAAATTTAGCCATGTTAGGCCATTTTTGCACCAGAACTTAAAGTACACCGGCCATCAGGTCTCTGACTATTTTGTCATCACTACCTGTTAAAGTCTGGAATGGAATCTTTGTGAGCTGCTGTATCTAGTTAATTCATACATTAACCCCTTCAGACCATAGCCAGTTTATAGCTTAAAGGGTTTTTTTCATCTCGACATTTACATTCAGATTCATTAATCTGCCATTTATACATTTCTTCAAATAGATGTTATTAAAAAAAGTGTACCTGTGTGAAGATGATTTCTCATAAATGTAGTCATATGGTCAGAAACGAGTCTGACTCCTTGGATACGGCCACCTCTGCTGGAGTGATTGCATAAAGAAACGAAGGGTGTTTGTACATGAAATGTCCAGGAGTTACTACTTGTCCCACCACCGCCTGTGGTAATGATTGCTGAATCCTTGTGGTCAGGCAGGACTCAAAAGCCCATGTCTGGCCACTGCTGCCAAAATGGGAGGTGGTCGTTTCTGAGGAAGCTATCTCGTTTCTAAGGGACAATGTGCCTATGTTTATGAGAAATTATCTTCACACAGGAACATTTTTTTTTTTTTTTTTAATGACATCCAATTGAAGAAAAGTTTACATATGGCAAATAATTTGCATTAAATGTAAATGCTCAGATGGGAATACCCCTTTAAGGCTGAGACCTATTTTTTGTAATATGCCATGTGTTGCTTTGTGGTTTTGATGTGTGTTCTCGTTTTCAGGAATATAGTTTTGCCCCCTAAATTAGTTGCAGTAGAACATTTCCCATAATCTGCTTTTATGACTTTTTGAAATATCTGGATAATATCACACGGCTTACAAATCGAACATCGGTTTCCGTATTTTCAAGGAAATTTCATAATTGCCTCTTTTGGGATCATTACTGTTTTTAATGAAATACAGTATAAACCGAGGAACCTAATCTTAACACAACTGGGGAAACCTATTGACTTGTGTATAAGCAGAGGGTGGGAAATGCAGTGGTTGCAGCCCGCCAGTATATAGCCAGCATCCCCCTGCACAGCCTAAAAAAGCAAGGTCCGCAGGTCCTCTTCTGTCTTTAGCTCATTCTTCGGCTCCCCCTTTGATCCCGTCGCATACACCATGACATCAGCCACTGATGACCTGATATTTACTGATAACTCTGCAGACACTATGATGTTGGCAAGTGGCTGATGCCATGGTGTGTCCGATCAGCCTGAGCTGATGAGGATCTGTGGGGGATGTCGGAAAGGGGAGTACAGAGTTTTATGCTCATTGACTCGAGTATAATCAGATTTGGGGTTTTTAAGCAAATTTTGTTTGTGCTGAAAAACCTATACTAGAGTAAATAAGGTGTGTATGTGTGTGTGTCCTTGATCTTCATAGTAATTAAAGGACACCTGTCATCAGGTCTGTGACTATTTCTGTCGTCACTACCTGTTGGAGCAGCTCACAAGGATCCCATCCCAACCTTAACTACTCAATGTATACATTAATCAGTATAAAATCACATGTTCAGAGGCAGTAATGACTTGTTGGACATCACACAGGTCATTTGCATACACCTTTAGGGCCTAATTACTTAAGTTTACAGGCATGTAGAGGGACAATGAAGGGATGGAGGCAATGTTTTCTAATGGCAGTTAATGAAAATCAATGTATATTTTACATGTGGATGTTACTTGTTGGTGGGTCATACAACAAAGCACAGAAGTGAAGGAGGGCCATACATTAACCATAGAATTTAGTGGTTTTTAGTTGGTTTATGGCACACTTTTTTGAGCTATCAAATATTTACTGTTGCCATGCAAGGGCTTATTTGTAGGATGATGCATTTTAGTGCCACTGAGGCATGTAGAGGAAGCCAGCAACAGGATGGTCTTATCATACAGGCTGTCAGTAAAGCACTGGGAGGTGTATAACCGTGCCAGTATCCTTCTCCCCACCAGGCCCAATTTAACCCCTTAATGCCTCCGCCCTTTTTCATTTTTTGAGTTTTCATTTTTCACTCCCCACCTTCAAAAATCTAACTTTTTTATTTTTTCATGTACAGAGCTGTGTGAGGGCTTATTGTCTGCGTAACAAATTACACTTCAAAGTGTTGGTATTTAATATTCCATGCCGTGTACTGGGAAGCGGGAAAAAAATTCCTAATGTAGTGAAATTAGTAAAAAAAACTGCATTTGTGCCGTATTTTTGTGGGCTTCGATTTTATGGATTTCACTGTACGCCCCAAATGACATGTCTACTTTATTCTTTGGTTCGGTACGATTACGGGGATAACAAATTTACATAGGTTTTATGTTTTCATACATTAAAAAAAAAATGAAAACCTCCTGTAAAAAAATTTTTTGGGGTGATTTTGCCATCTTCTGGCGCTAATAACTTTACTTTATAATATACGTTTACAATGTCAACATTTTTAGGACTGTGCGACCTTTTGATCACTGTATAGAATTTTTTAATTTTAAAATTCAAAAAAAGTGCCATTTTCGACTTTGGGCGCGATTTTCCCTTACGGGATTAAACCCAGTGGAAAACCGTTATCATATTTTGATCGGGCATTTTTGGATGCGGCGATACCTAATGTGTTTATGATTTTTACTGTTTATATTTATATCCGTTCTTGGGAAAGGGGGGTGATTTGAGTTTTTAGGTTTTTCTATTATTTTTTAAACTTTTTTTTTTTACTATATTTCAGACTCCCAAGGGTACATTAACCCTAGGTTGTCTGTAAGATCCTAACATATACTGCCATACTACATTATGGCAGTATATACAGATTTTACTCCTCATACATTACAATGTGCTGATAGCACGTTGTAATGCATGGGTTAACCCGAAGTATCCTCGGGACCCGAGGGACGGGGAGCGACAATCCTCGGAAAGATGGCGGCGCCCATGCGCCGTCATCTTTTTGGAGCCACCGGCAGCTTTGTTGGTGTAGATCAGGAAAACACTGGTAAACTGTTATGCAAAGACTTACCGGCTATGGTGAGGGGTTAAAATAAAAAGTGGGGTAAAGTCACAATTTCCTGGTGCCAGAAAACTGGCATACGAAGCATGATAAATGCACCTGCTGTTTTCTGTGCTATAAATGTTAATTTTGTTTTAATATCCTTTACAGAAGGAGAGGAGGATGAGGAGGAACTTGATGAAGATGACCTTGATGATGAAGATGAAGATGGAGTAGATGATGAGGTCAGCTTTTGAGTTACTTGCCACTCCCTCTGCTAAAATGAACTATATGGAGCTATGAATCAAGTGCTTTATAAATACTAATACTTCTTGTTTGGAAACTTTTGCAATTCTAATTCGGCTAGTATTGGCTAAGCACACACTGACAACTTGATGTAGTTGAGTTGATAATTTCTGTATCTAGGTACACTCTGCATTTTATTTATTCCCCCCCCCCTTGTGACTTAACTAGTTTTTGAAATGTTATCATTTTTTTATAGGAGGATGAGGAAGAGGGAGAGGAGGAGGAGGAGGAGGAGGAGGATGATGATGATGAGGGTAAGATTTACTGTTCTACTATCCACTTGTGCCGGATGGCTGCTAAACTACTTCATTCCTCAGTGCTGTCAAAGAATGTTCTGTTACTAATTTCTATTTCTAAGAGGTAGTATTTGAGTGGCAGTTCTATTTCCTAGGTTAATGGATACACATGCTGTCATTCTGAAAAGTGTTCACCAAAAGTTTATATTTAAAGGGAACCCGTCACCACACTTTTTTCACAAATACAGGTAGTGACAGGTTCCTATAGAGCTCTAATAACTATTTGACACCCTGCTTGTAGCTAAAAATTATGCCCCCGAGATTCCCATATATTCAACTTTATAGTTTTATCTGGTAACTAAGCATGGCTACATGGAGTCCAGGTGGGCGTGGCCTCCTCAGGCTGAATCCAGCAGCTCCTCCCCATCCCTATCTCTGTATGCTGCTATAATGTCATGTGACCAGGGTGACATCATCGCAGGTCCTATAGTTTTTGTAGCATTAGGAACTGTACACTAAGCATATATGTCATGAAATCACAGAATATTTTATCACATGAAATCACAGCAGCCTGCATGGAGAGGAGTAGAAGTCCATGGAGGCTGCTGTGATGGTTTTATGTGGTCAGATATGTACTTGGGGTATAGTTTTCATATTAAGTAGCTCAAGGACCTTTAATGATGTCACCCTGGTCACATGACATTAGGCCATTCCATTTGTGTTGCTGTTTGATTCCTGTTATGTTGGCAGTATGATGGTTGAATTGCTGTTCTACTGCAAAAGCATTATCTGGCATGACTCATAAAGGTAGCTTCAGCTCTTGGCTGCTGCGGGCACCATGGACATTGGCATCCAAGCTGCTAAACAGAAAAGCAGTTTGATATATGGTGCCTTTGGAACCTGCCCCTTTTACCAATGGTGCAATCAGACATACTAATTTGGTGCAGTTTCTAAATCCAAGCAAATAGGGGAGTGCCATGGCCCACTTGCATATGCTTTTACAATTAAACTCGTGCGATTGGCACCTGATGTCTTTAATTTACAAGACGCCGGGTGCCTGTTACCAATCCCATAGACACTGATTCTTTCTAAATGGAATTAAAGCTGCATAAAACACTTGTTAAACATCTGTTGTGTCAAATTAGAGCATACATTGAAAAATTGTTGCCCTATTCCATTGCCACAACCCCAGAAAAGTTTAAGGGAACCTGTCACAGGGACTTAATTTTCACTGAAGACTGGTTGTAAAAGCACATAATACTTGCAGTGCAAAAATGCCTCTGTCTTTTATAAGTATTTACGTTACAATATAATTGTGTTTTAACTTGCTTTGCACCCTGACAAAATTTTGGGGTAGTCACAGGGGTCGAACTTTGGTTTGGATGTATTTCAAAAATTGTGTGCCTTGTCTGTACTGCAGGCTGCCCCCATCTTTGGACTCCTGTACAGCTCCTCCCACTGATGTCAGCTCATCAAGCTGTGACCTCTGTGAAGCAGGAGGGAGGAGCTGTACAGAAGCACAAAGGTGTGGGCCAAGAACTGAGGAGTGAGCAGCACAGACAAGTCACGTTTGTTTGTTTGTTTGTTTGTTTGTTTGTTTGTTTGTTTGTTTGTTTGTTTGTTTGTTTGTTTGTTTGTTTGTTTGTTTGTTTGTTTGTTTGTTTGTTTGTTTGTTTGTTTGTTTTAAATGCATCCAAAGCCCAACCCTTGTGACTACCCCAGGATTTTGTCAGGGTGCAAGATAGGTTATAACAATAATATTAAATGCAAAAGTTTATAAAAAGCAGAGAGCCATTTTTGCACTGCAGGTGTCAAGGGGGCTTCAGTAACTTGTCTTTAGTTAAAATGAGGTCCCTGCTGACAGGTTCCCTTTAAGCAATATTATGTTAACTATAAAATCTATTGACACATGGAATTTATTCCAAAAGATTCATGACTTGTATTCTATCCTTCTATAATTCAAATTACCCATAGAGGCGGTCCCCTACTTAAGAACACCTGACTTTCAGACTACCCTATAGTTACCAACAGACCTCTCGATTTTGGCAGCTTACTGTACTTTACAATAAACTATAACAGTTATCAAGGGTGTCTGCAATTAAGCTGTATTGTTAATCCTGGTTATTATGACAATCCAACATTTTTTTTTTTTTTAATCCAATAATGAATTATTTTATTATAGAGATGGTATAAGGCGGTTTGCAGTTTTTCTGTTTTTGACATCTGACTCCTTCAAATTGGACCATAGGTTCTTATTTAAATTAACATTTTAAGCTTTAGTATAGGTGTTAAACTTGGATCTTCAAAGAATATTTAAAGTTCTTTTTTCTTCCATCCCTGCAGATGCACCCCAAGGAGAAAAGCGAAAAAGGGATCTGGAAGATGAAGGTGAAGAAGATTTTGATGATGAAGATGATGAATGAGACTTAAAAGGCTACTGAATTTTTTTTTTTTTAAAGAACTATATCTGGGCTGGCCACCAGTGCATGTGGCAGTGTCTGCTGATGGGTCACTGTATACAGCCATGTTTGTGTTCCCCCTGCTATTTTTGTAGGACTGAGATGACTTAAATAGTTTTCTGCTTTATTTAAACAGATGGCTGCCTGACCCACATCGATTCGGTTTCCCTAATATTGTTTGAGGACATGCTTTCCCTACTTTTTTTTTTGGTTTAATACTCCCACCAGCCCCTAGAGTTTTCTGTGAAAATTCTATTTCCTCTATCTGTGAATGGTGTACGGGTGTTTTAAAAAAAAAAAAAAAAATTCCAAAGACGCTCTGCCCTGCATTTTGTGTTCAATCATGCCTTAATTTGTCCTTCTTAATCTTCTGAATTGTGTATGATTAACATTTGCGTATATTTGGCAATAAGATTTAACAATGGCCTTGTAAAAACTAGGTTTTCAACAATTTATTTCAATCTAAAGTAATCACTGCCTCCTACCCCTACTCCAATAGTATACTGGAAAGCTTATCCCAGGATTGTAGCTTCTGTGGGGAATAATGGATATTTGCACAGATAAGGGATAACTTGCTGATCAGTGGGGGCATCTCCCTCCCCAAGGATCAGTTTGTTGTACACCCTAATAAACCAAGCAGCTTGTAGTGCTTTCTGTTATAGTAATCTCTGATAAAAATGGCAAAGTGTATGCTACTTCAGTCTGTGCCATATACTGTAAATGGAGCAGCAGCATGCAAGTCCCACCTACCACTTCATATGTTTGGGGTACAACAGTCCCCCTGTTCTTGTGACCTGTGGGGGGTCCCTCCACTGGCACAAATCTGCAGGTTATCCTCTCAAGACGAGAAGCTTTTGGGTAAAGTGATCCTGGAATATAAATTTCAGTTTTGCTGCTCCCTGTTTACAGCAATGCATAGTTAAAATTAATTCTTTTATAATGGTCAATTGAGGCAATCAATTTAAGCTACAAATCTATAAAGAAATTTTGACCTATTTAACACCTTTGTTTTTGTATATCACAAAGCCTTTTTAATAAAATATTTGGGGTTTTTAAAATGTGTTTATTTTTTTTTTTATTAATGCAAAAATCCATTTCAAATCTGCACCACAAAGGATTGCTGCTTGAAACTGTCGGGTGAAACCAAACTGGGGAAGCACAGAAATCTGCATAAAAATGCACATAAAAAACATTCATATTTTATGCAGATTTTGTTTAACAATCTGCTCAGACACTTTTATAATCTCCCTCTATTTCACGTTGCAAAGTATTCTGGTTGCCCGTGGCAACCTATCAGAGCTCAGCTTTCTTTTTTCCACAGCTGTTTATAAAATTAAATCTGAGCTCTTGTTGCCATAGACAACTAGAATGCTTCTGCGTTGGCACGTCTGATAAATTTCCCCCTAATGTAGGCCAAATTCAACTGTTGTATAGTGTATGACAGGGGTCGGGAACCTATGGCTCGCGAGCCAGATATGGCTCTTTTGATGGCCGCATCTGGCTCGCAGCCAGGGCTCCTATCCAGGGGCGTTACTACAGCCGTGGCATCTGCTACGCTGACTGTCAAGACCAGGGGCCCTTATCTGGCCCCTGTTGTGCCCCTGGCTGTAGTAATGCCCCTGGATGTATTCAGCAGAGCAGCGCAGGGGTACGCGGGGTTAATTTTGGGGCGGCGCCTCCGTCTCCTTCCCTGCAGCAGTCTCCTCCGTGTGTGTGAGAGGGAGGGGAGGAGACTGTGTGCCTGCAGCCAATCCCAGCGCTGGATGTAGCAGCGCGGGAAATTCAGACAGAGGAGACCAGAGAGCTGCATACTCGGGAGACCTGCAGCACCTGAGGAGAAGGAGTCAGCAGCCGGGGATCAGCCACAGATAAGTGCTCCCTCCCCCCAGTGTCTCCTCACACTCTGCACTAACCCCTTAGTGTCCTGTCACACTCTGCACTAACCCCTTAGTGTCCTGTGTGCAGGAGCAGCTATGAAGCTCCTAAGTGTCCCTTACAGACCCCTCTGCATCATCCCCTCATATCTTCCCCCACCACAGCATTTCTACATTAATGTGAGGTTCTGCAGCAGCTGAGATACAAAATAGCTAGGACCTAAGACAAAATTGTGGTGCACGTCAGTAATAAATGTGGCCCATGGTCCGGCTTAGCAGTAACAACAGTCTAGCAGTCTTGTGTGTGTAATAATGTTCTGCGGCTGGTGGCGTGTGTATTATAATGTTCTGCCGCGGGTGGCGTGTGTATTATAATGTTCTGCCGCGGGTGGCGTGTGTATTATAATGTTCTGCGGCGGGTGGCGTGTGTATTATAATGTTCTGCGGCGGGTGGCGTGTGTATTATAATGTTCTGCGGCGGGTGGCGGGTGTATTATAATGTTCTGCGGGGGGTGGCGGGTGTATTACAATGTTCTGCGGGGGGTGGCGTGTGTATAATGTTTTGCTCGGGGTGGAGTGTGTATTATAATGTTCTGCGGGGGGTGGCGTGTGTATTATAATGTTCTGCTGGGGGTGGCGTGTGTATTATAATGTTCTCCTGGGGGTGGCGGGTGTATTATAATGTTCTGCGGGGGGTGGCGTGTGTATTATAATGTTCTGCGGGGGGTGGCGTGTGTATAATAATGTTCTGCGGCGGGTGGCGTGTGTATTATAATGTTCTGCTGGGTGTGGCGTGTGTATTATAATGTTCTGCTGGGGGTGGCGTGTGTATTATAATGTTCTGCGGCGGGTGGCGTGTGTATTATAATGTTCTGCGGCGGGTGGCGTGTGTATTATAATGTTCTGCGGCGGGTGTATAATAATGTTCTGCGGCGGGTGGCGTGTGTATTATAATGTTCTGCGGCGGGTGGCGTGTGTATTATAATGTTCTGGCGGGTGGCGTGTGTATAATAATGTTCTGGCGGGTGGCGTGTGTATAATAATGTTCTGCTGGGGGTGGCGGGTGTATAATAATGTTCTGCGGGGGGTGGCGGGTGTATAATGTTCTGCGGGGGGTGGCGGGTGTATAATGTTCTGCGGGGGGTGGCGGGTGTATAATAATGTTCTGCGGGGGGTGGCGGGTGTATAATAATGTTCTGCGGGGGGTGGCGGGTGTATAATAATGTTCTGCGGGGGGTGGCGGGTGTATAATAATGTTCTGTGGCGGGTGTATAATAATGTTCTGCGGCGGGTGGCGTGTGTATTATAATGTTCTGCGGCGGGTGTATTATAATGTTCTGTGGCGTGATCCCCGACAAAAATGCGGCCGCGGGACCCTCAGTAAATAAGCCCCATTGTACGGCTCTCGCAGAATTATATTTTAAAATATGTGGCGCTTATGGCTCTCTCAGCCAAAAAGGTTCCTGACCCCTGGTGTATGAGATATCCCATTCCCAAATTCAGTACTTTCAGATGAATGAACTAAACAAATTTCTTTTTAGTTGCTTCAATATATGTACAATTCGTTGGTAGTATTATAGTGAAATTAATCTTGATTCTAACACAGTTAAAGGAAACCTACAGTCTCTGATTATATTTATTAGATAAACCTGCCATTTGATCTACCTTAATAGAAAGATCAGAGCTCTTTTTAGGGCTAAAATTTCAGTGCCTGCTTAATTTTAGAAATGTTTTATTACCCTAATATGCAAATATGTGAGAGGCTACTGGGGTGTGGAGTAGCCAGAGCTGAAGCTACAACGCGCATTTACTCCATGCCCCATTAGCCTCTTTCGATCTTCCTCCTTTTAGATCTTTAGCGCACAGCTCCTTGTAGCTGCGTGCACTCGTCCACATCCTCGTAGATTATCTATGCAGAGCTGGTGGCTGCGCATGCTCTGTGCCAGAACTACTGCGCATGCACAACAGAGTATGTGCAACTACATCTCCAGTACGGAAGAGTGTGCACAGCTCCTGTACCGCTGAAGATATAGTAGGATTGAAAGTCCCTAATGACATGAGGGATGAAAGCCAACCCTGTGTATGTGTGTAATATATATTTTATTCCACAAGGAACAGATTCCCAACTGTAAATGCGAATGTAAACCTGGAGGTAGAGACTTAAACTGGGTAGACAGAGGTAACTCTGAACCAGACGTCTTCCACAAGCTGTAGCTCTGGACCCGATCAAACAAAACAAAAGAAGAATTCAAAATAAAACAAGCACTATCGTGTGCATCTGATTATGTTATCTACCTGGTTGATTGTGCCTGTGGTCTACAGTACGTGGGTCGAACCATTCAGACCCTTCGAGTACGTATGAATGGTCACCGACACAAAACCAAAATAGGATTCCTAAAACAGAGCCTCTCAAAGCATTTACTTCACGAACATGAGAGGGACTTCGGAAAAATTAAAGTTACCCCGATTGAACAAATTCCACGAGACACCAGGAATAGAATTAAAACATTAAACCGAAGAGAATCCTATTGGATCTTCAGATTAGATACACTTCACCCCTACGGGTTAAACGAAACAATAGAATCAGTATAAATAAGAAATAAATTTTCACACTAGCATATAAGTACAACAAAGTTTTAGTGAACCATGCATCTATAAAAATCACTACCATAAATTCACGTCTCTCCGATCAACTGAAACAAAAGAAGAATCCTCCTACTCCTCTAACTTACTTCTTTAAACTTAGATGATCGCTAGACATTTCCTGAGACTCGTTCTTTACTCACCTTATGCGTCCAACAGTAAGAAACCACCAATCATCCTGCCGAAGAACTGCAGGTCTTTTGTTCCATCACGGCTTCCGTAGTGTGTGTTGTCGCTATGACAACCCCTGTAACAGCTCCGGAGCCCATGCTGCCGCGTAAAATAAACACAAAATAGAGCAGCACAAACTATAATAAGACCCCCTTATTGTATCCTTCATTTTTTACCTCATTCTTTATAGTATATCTGCCTAGGAGTCAGTTCTCCAATTAGGCATACCATGGCCCTTCCTACTTCCTGATATTTCCTGAGTACATCTAGTTGCCATAGGAACCGTGACACGCTGCATGTCCCGTTATATGATGTAACTGTCTCTATATACAAATAATGGAGAGAAACTAACTCAAACACACATTGTTCATTATGAAATCTAATCATATTGTGTTCCTAATGACAATCTAATAGATTTCTCATGTTAGTAGATTATATTGAACGACGCCCGGTAACTTGCCGAGCCCCGTTCATCACATGACCGGAAACCATTATGAGCCTCATTTTCAAGTATATTTCCTATATGTATATAAACCCCTGTTAATTGTAATGTATTTTTTATGCCTGACGAAGGTCCGGGTTCCGGACCGAAACGCGTAGCAATAAAATCAAGAATTTTAAACAAGACCTACCGGGGAGTTTTTTCCTTGATAAAGCGCGACCGTATCCCGTCCCAGTACTGGAACTCAGAAACAACCAACTGTAAATGGCACTGTTTCAACATGGTTGCGTCTCTTCAGTACAGTGTAGTGAACTGGTTTGGCTGAGTGAGTGTCTACATGGCAGCTTTAATTGGCGGTCTGTAATGAGTTGCTATTTTCAACTTGTGATGGTCAATGCTTTATTCCTCAATGCTCAATGCTTTATACCCAATTTCGCCAGAGTATGGGCAAAACTGCTGTTTGGGCACACAATGGGGCATAGACTGGAAGGAGCGCCATTCAGAGAATTTGCATTGTCACATTGTACAGGCTATAACTTTTTTTAATCTATTCAATTGGGATACATTAATTTTATAGTGTGGGTTTTTTTCTTGTTTTTTTTTTTTTTACTGAATTAAAGCTAATTTTAGAGAAAATCGCTTTTGATTTTTGTATTGCTTATTTTTCAGAGACATAACTTAATTTCGTTAGACAAAGCTGGTTGTGTTAGCAAGTTTTCTACAGTGTTCAGCGTGTGGGTCCATTAATTGCATTTTATTATACAGATTGTTACAGTAGCAACAAAACCAAATATGTAGGGTTTGTGTGTTATACTTTTGGTATTTCTATTGGAATTTTAAAGATTTTTATTCTCCTGGGCACTCTCTATGGCTCCCAGGGCTGCTGTCGTAATGATTGGATCCTCCTGTTAAGTGGCATAAGGGGTTCCAAACTACGGGGGAAGCCTCTGATCGCTGGTCTTAGCCCTTTGGCATGATAGACTTGTCTCCACCAGGGATGTTGCCACAGGGTGTCTGCAATGAGATACAGCTAACAGCTGCTTCTGGAACCAGAGGTCCCAGAAGCCAGATGTAACTGTATCCTTTTGTGCCAATGCCTTTGCAAATTGTAAATACAGTTGCACCGTTTGCACCAAGGGGTTAAAACACTTTTTTATGTCAGGATATATCTACATAAGCAAGGACCGTGACCTTGAGGAAATTGTGTGTTCTTTAATTTGGATCTCTGGTGTAGATACATTTTTACTTTTGCAAGTGTCGTCCATTAATTTGAATTTGATTCCCTTTCGTGGGAAGTGCAAGTCTATCTCCTATAATAGAATTGCAATGTTGGCATGACAAAGTATTATTGCCCTTGGTTTGATCACTACGATTGTAGCGATTACCCATAGAACCATTTAATTTGATCAAATTTTACCGAATAAAAACTAATTTATGGAAATTCTTGTTTTATGAGGCCAATCACTTTCATACTACCGATATCTTTCACGGTGTGCAGACGTGTAAGGGTTTCATTTTTTTGCAACTTTTCAAATAGCTACAATTTTGGTCACTATGACCTTTTTGATCATCTTTATTAAAAATTTTCTATTGTAAAATGGCAAGGTGGAGATTAGGTCACTGATCTCTGCCGGTAATAATCCATTTTTTTTTTTTTTTTTTTGACTAGCTTTGGAATGGCTATATGTTATCATGTTTAAGTTTTGAATGGAGTTCTAATAAAAGGGACTGATTAACTTCTATTTTAGGTCCCCTAGGGCAGTGTTCTCCAACCTTTTTGTATCTGGGGGACTGGCTACACCCAAAGATGTTTTCCATATCGGGACCCCTGGAGGTTGTTTCCCCTTCCTCTGTAGGAACAGGAAATTGAGAGCATTAAGACTCTGCAGCGTAGTCAGTCTGAGGTCTGTGTGGATCGCATAATGGCGGATGAGGCTGAGATTCGTTCCTTACCCCTGGGCTCTAAGTAAGATTAATGGCTAAACGCCAATGTATATTACTGGCACTATATGAGCTGTTCAGGAGTCTGCTTCTTATAAGCATTACTCTTCTTTCCCTTTCTAAATGACCAGAGAAGGATCTCCCTACGAAAGAGAAAAAAAAAGATGGAAACTGAAAAAGATAAATAAAAGTAAAAGGCACCTTCCAAGCCTTGCCAATTTCATTTTTGGATGAATTACGTCTGGTTATGCGGGAAGAGACTAAGGCTTCAAGAAGTCTTCCCCATAAGTGAAAACGAATATTGCGATTACTACTGTGTACCGCACTCTCTTCTTTTGGGTAAGACAACTAGAAAATCATCTTGGAGAAGGTACTTCTCCCTTCCGCTACTGAAATCTGCTACGGCTTTTTTGGCTGATTGATCGGCTGAAACCACTTGTTGTTCAGCAAGAGAAGCAGCATTAGCCAAAGTGCCCTCCTGGTCGCATTTCATAAGGCAGTGGTCTGGGGCTGTTTGCTCAAAGTCAAAATTATGTACAGTCATGGCCAAAAGTTTTGAGAATGATACAAATGTTAATTTTTACAAAGTCTAGTGCATCAGGTTTTATAATGCCGACTTGCATATACTCCAGAATGTTATAAAGAGTAATCAGCTGCTTTAAAAGGAGCAGCTAACATTGTTTCAGTGATTGCTCCATTAACACATCTGTCATGATTAAGTAACACTCACACCACTGGACACTTTAAAATGAGGCTGGTGCTTGGCATCATTGTTTCTCTTCTGTTACCCATGGTTATCTCCAAAGAAAAACATGCAGTCATCATTGCACTGCACAAAACTGGCCTAGCAGGGAAGAGTATTGCAGCTAGAAATATTTCACCTCCAGCGCGCCCTAGAAGAACCGGCAAGCGCCAGGACCGTCTCTTAAAAGTGTTTCAGCTTCGGGATCGGGCTACCAGCAGTGTAGAGCTTGCTCAGGAATGGCAGCAGGCAGGTGTGAGTGCATCTGCACGCACTGTGAGGCAGAGACTCTTGGAGGAAGGCTTGGTGCCAAGGAGGGCCGCAAAGAAGCCACTTCTCTCCAGAAAAAAACATCAGGGACAGACTGATATTCTGCAAAAGGTACAGGGAGTGGACTGCTGAGGACTGGGGTAAAGTCATTTTCTCTGATGTATCCCCTTTCGGATTGTTTGGAACATCTGGAAAACAGCTTGTTGGGAGAAGACAAGAAGACTAACCATAAAGCAAAGGTGATAACTAAATGGCTCAGGGAATAAAACATAGATTTGGAAATTCCCCAGATAATCCCATTGAGAACTTGTGGTGAATCATCAAGAGACGGGTGGACAAACAAAAACCAACAAATTATGACAAAATGCAAGCATTGATTGTGCAAGAATGGACTGCTATCAGTCAGGATTTGGTCCAGAAGTTGATTGAGAGCATGGCAGGGAGAATTGCAGAGGTCCTGAAGCATAAGGGTCAACACTGCAAATATTGACTTGCTGCATTAACTCATTCTGTCAATAAAAGCTTTTGTTAAAGAAATACAAGTGCAATCGTATTATGAGTATGTGATAAAAACATCTGACAAAGACACATAAAAACCAGAGGGCAACAGATCATGTGAATATAATATGTCATTCTCAAAACTTTTGACCATGACTGTAGTCTTGTATTTTCCGGTGAATTTCTCTTCGGATTAGAACTGGACAAAATCTTAGCCAAAGCGGCTGATAAAAAAAAGGGTTTCCTGCTTCTAAACAACAACCAAGGAAAACAGCTTTTTTGTACTTTCCGATCAACTACAGACCAGTCAAAGTTCAAAAATAATCAGACCTGAAAACAATGATTATGGAATAATTCTATCATCAAAGAAGGTTACTTTATAGAATTCCTCTCTCATCCTCACAGTTTTATTTTGTCCAGGCAATCTTCAAACAAGTTAACATGTCACCTTTTGGAAGGAAGTGTCCAGGTTATTGAATCTAAAAGTGATCAGCCCAGTCCATCTAGAAGAAAAAGGTACGGGCCATTATTCTCCCCTATTTTTAATTAAAGTAACCGAATGGAGCTTTCAGACTAATCACAAACCTAAAATATCTGAACAGGTGGGTGACATATGTCAGATTCAAAATGGAAGCAGTAAAATCTGCTATTACATTGATATCCTACAAGGCCCTTTTATGTACCTTGAACCTCAAGGATGCATATTATCATTTCACACAGAGTCACAAAGTACTTACAGCTTGCAGTGCTATCTCCTTTAGGAGAAGAGTTTAATTTTCAGTTCACAGCATTACCCTTTGGTCTCTCCTCACCTCATCGGATCTTCACCAAGATCATGGAAGAAATATTAAAATACTTACGAACAGAAGAAATCTTCGTTGTCCCATACTTAGACGACGTCTTACTGATCGGAGACTTGAAGAAATCGGTCAGGCTGTTAAAGAGGATCAGGGATTTCCAAAAGAAGAAATGCATTTCAGTCCGGACAGCAATGAGTCTTCTGGGGACCATGACCTCATTGTGGCCTGGTGCCAAAATCGCTCAAGGATTTTGCAATCGTGGATCCTTTCAAAATGCGACAGAAACAATCGCCACTTACATTTGCATCTAGTGATTCCCTCAAGAGTAAAAAGATCCCTGAATTGGTGGAAGAATCCCAGAAATCTACAGAATGGAGTAGACTGGTTACAATGGTCAGTAGTTCAGATTCAAACAGATGCCAGCAGCGCCAGGTGGGTAGCTCTCCTACCAGCGTAATATGTACAGGGCCGCTGGTCCCGGAAAATGGGGCAGGTATCTTCAAACAGTTAGTTGGGGGCAGTTTTGAAGACCTTAAAAGCCTGCTCCAATGACCTGAAAGCGAAACACTTGAAAATGTTTTCTGACAATACAACTACAACTAAAAAGACAGAGCGGAACCAGATCAGGGAAACTTCTGAGAATATCGCAAAAAAATATTTTGGTGGGCAGAAGAAAATATTTGGTCGATCTCCGCTATCCATTTAAAGGGCTCAGAATGTGGTAGCAGACTTCCTCAGCAGGACTCAAGTCCTTCCCCATGATTGGAGCCTGGACAAGGTCTTCTTACAGGAGATTGTTCTGAGATGGGGTCTACCTGCTGTCAACCTATTTGCCTCGAGAAAGAATTGAAGGGTGGAAAAATTCTACTCTGAATCCAAGAGAAGTTCCTTAGGGACTAGATGCTTTTTCACAAATCTGGAAACAGGACCTTGTATATGCCTTTCCCCCCAATTCTGATAAGCAAGGTACTATTAGTCAGCCAAGCCACAGTAATCCTAGTAGCACATTTTTGGCTGAAGAAGAATTGATGCCCATTTCAACAAAAATTAACAGTAGATCTTCCATTCATCCTTCCCAAGAGACGGGACCTTCTACATCAGGGACCAGTCCTGCATCAGAACCTGGGATTTTTAAACTTATCAGCCTGAATCCTGAAAGTGTCTTGTTAAAATCGAAAGGACTATCAAGTAAGTTAATAAAAACCTTGAAAAATAGAAGAAAGCCGGTAACTCATGCTATATATTTAAAAATATGGAAAAAGTTTTTTTGTTCCTGGTCAAAGGACATGGCTTACCAAGATTCTCCCAATATGTCAGATTTTTGATTTTCTACAGAAGGGTTTGAAAAAGGTCTACAACCCGTTACCTTGAATGTCCAGGTCTCATCCTTGAGCGCCTTCTTTGAAACACGAAACATGCATTTTTCCAGGCCTGTCTTTGCTTACGTCCTGCTATTAGAGTCATGCCATCAGTGGGATTTATCTTTAGTCTTAGACACTTTAACCACGGGCCCCTATAAACCTAATGACCCTTACAACATGTGTTTCTTGACACTGAAAACCGCCTTCCTAATAGCCATCACATCGGCTAGAAGGCTAAGCGAGCTGCAAGCCTTATCTGTCTTTGAGCCCTATTTGACAATCACAGAAGATAGGATTACGTTCAAGCTTGACAGACATTTTGTGCCTAAGGTTGTTTCTAACTTCCAAGGAATCCAACGGAAGAGAAATTGCATATTTTGGATGCAAGATGTACTGTACTTGGATATCTTGAGGCTTCCAGTACGTTGAGGAAGGATTCAAATTTATTTATTCAATTTGCAGGAAAAAGCAAAGGCAAGAAAGCTTATAAGGCAACAATTGATCCAGATAACCATCAAGGAATGCTATAATCTGAAGGGTGTTCTGCTACCACTCTTAATTAAAGCTCACTCTGCCCAGGAAGTGGATATAGCTCTAGTAGAGAGAGAGGAGGAGCATCAATTAAAGAAATTTGTAAAGCAGCCACATGGAGCACAAATGTTACCTTTGTAAGGCATTATATATTAAATGTCTTCGCTTCTAGAGACTTGGCCTTCAACCGGAAGGTGCTTCAGGCTGTGGTCCCTCCCTAACTAAGGCATGATTTGGTATGTATCCAGGGGTCCATCATGGGGGACGATATGGAAAAAAGGAATTAGTCCTTACCTGTAATTCGGTTTCCTTAAGTCCACCATGATGGCCCTGATTTTTTTTTCCCCCTCCCATATATTTGTTTAAAAAGTGTATATTATTACCTGTTTATGTGAATTAACTAAATAATTACTAAATAATACTTTTACTACATATTGAGTTGCAACCTATACTTGTGTAGTTACTTAGTAAATCGCTGGTGGGAGGTTGAGAGAGAGGCCTTTTAATGCTCTCAATTTCCTGTCCTTGCAGAGGAAAGGGAAGCAGCCTCCAGGGGGCCGTCATGGTGGACTTATGGAAACCGAATTACCGGTAAGGACGAATTCCTTGTTTTCCCAGATACCGTGCCAGGTAAATACTAGATCTCTAAAATGTCTGTAGGAACCCCCTCCCCCCCATCAATAAAATGTCTGTAGATGCCTCCCCCCTCATTAGTGAAATATCACACTGTACTTATTGCTCATACCATATATTGCAATTTGCTGTAAAATCTATAATGGTCTGTGTGATGAACCCCTACTAACAAGTTCATTCACTGGTGCACCTGCACTACAGGGCCTCACCATTTAACCTACCTAGGCAAAATGGCTTCTTTACAATAGATTTTACTTCACCAGCACCCAATTCTATTAGAGAAACAAATCACATCAGAATCCCTGACACTACACACAACAGGTATGCTCAGCCCAGGGGGCACAACCACACTATGTACACCCCTACCTTTTGCCTGCCTATTAAATCTTACTGCCCAGAGCCAATCTACTGCCTCATACAGTCGCACGATTATTCCATACACTTCAATGCTGCCACCACTCCCAATTACTGCTTCCGAGATGCTTACACCAGAACCTCACATATACACCCAGACACAAACTCTTCTAAATGGCATACAGTTCACCTGAACACACAATGCTTCTAGCTAACTACTTACACCCGACACTCACAGGGTAACGTGGCTTAGCTGTAATTCTCCTCTCTCCAGAGTTATGGGAACGTACAGAGCCCAAGGATAACTTATCAAATGACACTTTACTATGCAAAAAGGCACAATGTTTATTGGTTACAAAAATGAAGACATACATAAAAGCAGAACAAAGAAAAACAGACCTCTTTCTAATTAGATTGGCATACAGATCCCCAGAGAACTGTTGAAATCCTGGACAGCTTGATGCATCTCTGTGAAACCAACAATGAATGAATGCTGGTATGCTTTTCTTGAATAACCACCTAATCAGCCTCATTTGTCATGTGAGAGGGGTGTGACTAAACCTTAATCAAGGTTTGATGTTGGGGCCAGTTTTGACCAGGTTGTCTTTAACCCCTTAGCACTCCGCGTCTGATATAACACTTAGCGTCCGATATATCAGATGCGAGCGCTACTTGCGACAGGGTGACACATCAGTTGGAGGTGTCGGCATCGCCAGCCCACACCACTCCGATGACATCAAATGACCGATCTGATTGGTCCTGTGACCTTGATCGTCGTCATTGGCCAGTCAATACATTTGTGACGCTGGGGGGCAGATCTTACTAGCCCGACTCTCCAACATTGCCATTTTGTGTTTGTTGGTGTTGGAGAGAGTTGTGCTAGTGATCTGTCCCTTTACTGTGCCCTAACACACGATCACCTCCCCTCTTTGTCGGTTTTCCCTATCCTCCACGACTGCACTTGTAAGTACGATCTGTTAGTAGTAGTAGCAGGGTGCAGGAGTTGCCGCTCTGTGGAGGGGTAGGTGCTGTTCTGTGTAGGTTGTGTATTATCCCCCCCCCCCCCTCATGTCCCAGAAGACGTACACTGACTTGGAGGTATAAAATTATATGGCCACCGATACGGCGTCTGCTAGTGGGGACGAGTGTCTGTTTTTGTGCCTGGGACTTCTAACCCCCACATGGGTGACCCCAGTAACTATGTCCCTCAGGTCTCCGACTTTACAGGCAGTCCTGGGATACGCAGAGAAACGGCAGGGCTTGGACCAGTGGACTATTTTAAGGGTTTTTTTTTTTTTTTTTAGTGAGGACCTAATTGAACTCATGGTTTCCCAGACCAAACTCTACGCTGCACAATATTTTACCAAAAACCCCACAGGTGGACTCCTGTCAGTGCAGCAGAGATGGAGAAGTATTGGGGCATAGTACTTCTTATGGGACTGGTAAAAAAGCCCGTTATCAGGAACTACTGGAGCACAGATATTCTGTACCACACCCCGATATCCCGCGTGGCGAGGAGTAGGATGCGCTTTGCAGCCATCCATAGGTTTTTGCATTTTGCTGACAATGCACAGTGCCTTCCCAGAGATGACCCAATATATCAGTGATGGCGAACCTTTTAGAGCCTGAGTGCCCAAACTTCAACCAAAAGCCACTTATTTATAGCAAAGTGCCAGCACAGCAATTTAAGCAGTAATTTATTTCTCCTTGTTCTTTGACAACTTTCAGCCTCCTAAAGATACCAACACAGTTGAAAGGAGGAGGGCAAATTCGCCTATCATTGTAGGAAGATTCTGCAGGACGATTCTTTGAGTTCTGTCTGGTGAACTTCATTCTGGGGTGACGGCCTGGGTGCCCACAGAGAGGGCTCCGAGTGCCACCTCTGGCACCAGTGCCATAGGTTCGCCACCACTGCCATATATGATAGATTGTGTAATGCTTACGTGCTACATCGATCTGCAGACCATAGGGGAACTTTCCTGGATTTTCAAGAGGTGGTAGTCAAGCAGTTGATTTTTGGAGACCAGGAAGGGGGGAGTGCTAGTACGCCTGGAAGAGAGGCCACACATATTGTACCAGAGCAGCATTTTCCAAAAATTCCACAAACTGCCAGCAAGGAAAGGACACAGAAGAGGGCAAGAGTGTGCATAAAAAAAACAAACCATGTGCCACGTGCCCCGAGAAACCAGGGTTATGCATGGAGGATTGTTTCAGGATTTATCAAACTTCCCTGGATATATCTTTGTACGCTGAACGATGCACTGTCACACAGCTTATACATCATGCCGCACCTTCCCTGCTGAGCTCTGCTATTTGCCCAGCCTGTATTGCCGTACCCGGGAGAACCTGCATTGCGATTTTTGGGGTGCTTGTCTCCCATGGCAAGAGCTGGGCACAAGATGACAAAATTGATATTTTGTACTATGCACTATTCATTATGCATCATCCTTGGGGTCCACCTGTGGGGATAAAGTGTTCACTACATCCCTAAATTAATTCACGTAGTTTTCAATAGGGTCAGTTCTCAGGGGTTTCTACTGTACTGATCCCTAAGAGCATCTACAAATGTTTTATGATGCCGAAAAAAAAATTCCCAAGCAACTGAATGTTATTGTTTGTATAATAAAACAAATTATACAATTTTCCAATATACTTTCTGTATAAATTCCTCACTGTTTTCTAGATCTCTGCTTACTGCCCTTCTATAAAAAGGTTCTATGTTTACTTCCAGTGGACAGAAATATGACACAGGTGCACGGCTCATTAGTATCATAAAGAGTAATCAGAGCTGTGTGATATAATGAGCTGTACACCTGTGCGACAATGTCCACTGGAAGTAAACATAGAAGTATTTTATAGAATGACAGCAAGCAGAAATCTAGAAAACCGTGAAGAACTGATACAGAAAGTATATTGGAAAATGTAATAACTTTTTATAATACAAACAATAACATAATTTGCTGAAACAGGAATACCCCTTTAAGTGTTTGTGCTCCAAATGCCATTCTCTCTACTGAGCCCTGCCGTGTCTCCATCTTGTAGCCTATTGCCACACTTGGGGTATTGCCATACCCGTAATAACCTGCATAATGATTTTTAGGGTGTTTATCCACAGTAGCATAAGTTGGACTGAATGTATTTCTTCCCACAATGGTATAGAAAAGAAAACAATGCAACATTTACACTGCCCTCTTCATTTTGTATTACATTTGGGCCAGCATCTCAGGCGTTAAAATGCTCATTAAACCCCAGATAAATTCTTTGAGGGGTGCCCTTTCCTAAACTGGCGTAATTACTCGGGGGTTTCAATTGTACTGGTACCTCAGGGGCACCCCAACACCAGTCTATAGAAAAGGGTGCTCCATAAGGAAACTTTCGCTCCTTCCCTTCTCAGCCCTGCTGTGTGCCTAGCCTGTCAATTATTGGCACATGTGGTATTGCGGTACTCGGGACAACCCGCAGAATGATTTTTTTGGGTGTTTGTCTAAAGTGGCATGAGTTGGGAACAACACATTAGGCACTAAAAATTCAGCATTTTTCAAATCTCTTGAAGAACTGAGAAGTTGCTACTAAAACTTGAAACCCTCTCACATCCGTAAATAAAATGGAAAATTTAAACAAATAATGGAAATAAAAATAAGACCAATGGTAAAAGGTTTCTACAAAAAAACACAGCCAAACCCAAGTGGGAAGAGCAGTGACACGGCTGGGTGCCATCTTCTTTGCCGGGCAGCTAGGGACCTAATGAAGGTCACCAGGTCTGTCCATGGCAGAGCCTGTCTGACTGGACCGAGCAGTCTGCCTGTCAGCCTATGCAAATGCAGTGCATTAGTATGAATTAGTGATCAAATGATCACTTGTTCATATGCTAGTATTGTAAAAATAAAAAAACCACAAAATAAAAATTAAAAGTAAAAATCATTAAAATGTCCCACAGGCCCCTGTCACAGGTGCTCCTGCGACCAACATCCCGTGCCCCTCTCCATGACGCCTGCTCCCCTCGGGTTCAGTCGCCTCTCCATGGTCCTGCTCCCATCCTGGCTTCCCAGCACGCGCATCTCCTAGGGCCACACCACAGCAAGTCCAGCCCGCTTTGTGGCGGGCTCTGGTGAAAAGCAGGTGCCACTTAGATTCCGGTCCCAAGTGTCGGGTTGTGTCAATGTCTGCGGTGGTCCAGTGGGTCCACTACCCCAGAAGCCTGACAGTAAGATACAACCATGGTTCTGCTACCTAAACTGGCTGATCTTACCACCGTTGTGGTCCAGCAGTCCCAGAAGATTGCTACGTGAACAGCTTTGACAAGTCACCTCCATTCTGCAGCAACAGCCACTCAGCAACAGCGTCCGATCCCTGCGGCCTCTCCTGCTACCCCGGTATGTCTACCTGCCCCTGAACCTAGGCTGAGACTCTGCATGCCTTCAAAATATGATCAGGACTCCAATTTGTGCAGGGGCTTTGTCACCTGGTGCTCCCTGCACATTGAACTTATGCCGTCTCAGTTTGTCATAGAATAGTATAAGGTGGCCCTCATCATCAGCCTCCTGTCTGGGAAGGCCCTGGCCTGGGCTGCTCCTCACGGTCCAGTCATGGCTGCTCTCACAGCATTTCTCAAAGAAATCTGGTCCGTTTTTGAGGAACCTGCACGGGCTTCTTCAGCTGAGATTGCACTGCTGACCCTGCATCAAGGGGAATAATCTGTTGGTGACTATGCAGTTCAGTTCTGTACCTTGACCTCTGAACTCACCTGGATTGATGCAACCCTGAAGGGGACTTTCAGGTCAAGTTAAAGACGCACTGGCTGCACGAGACCTACCGTCTACTGTGAACTCATCTTGGTGGCCACTAGGTTTGATATTCGGTTTAAGGAGCGTGCTACAAAGTTATGTCTCGAGCATCCGCAAGCCTGGGTTCGACATTTGCCTTGCCTGGCACCTGCCTTTCAAAGGCTGCTTCGGCCTCCAGCAGTGTCTTCTGCAGGGGAACCTATGCAGATGGACAGACCCAACTTTCTCTCCAGAATGCTCCAGATGATGTCAGGAGGACCTCTGTTTGTATTGGGCCAGTCCAAAACATTTCATTTGGACTTGTTCTGTTTGTCCCCAGCATCCAGGAAACGCCAGAACCTAGGGTTGTTGGGAGAAGCGTCCCTAGGTGAGAGCAAAGATTCTCAACACCTGAACATTCCTGTCCACCTCCGCTTCGGCACTGGTAGCCAGATTCAGGTCGCTGCTTTTTTGGACTTTGGTTCTACGGGGAACTTTGTGGATGCTGCTCTGGTCTCTCAGCATCACATACCTGTGGTCTGCCTCGAGAAGCCTCTGGTCATCTCCTTGGTCGGCGGCCAAATTCTCTCCAATCAGGTCCGGTATTACATTGAGCCTATTTCCCTACAAGTCGGAGCTCTACATAAAGAGACTGTCCTTCTACGTACTGCCACGTTCCACCTCGTCCCTCCTGTTGGGCCTTCCGAGGATGCAGTTTCACGCACCAGTCTTTAACTGGAAAACAGGGGAGATTCTTCGTTGGGGACCAGATTGCCTCACTGCATGGTGGTTCCTCATACATTACGGTCTTGGCCTCCTCCATAGCTCCCAGGTCTCTTGAGGGCCTTCCAACTTGCTATCAGGACTTTGGGGATGTATTTTCCAAGAAACAAGCAGAGACTTCGCCTCCGCACTGCCCCTACAAATGCCCTGTTGATCTGCTGCCAGGTGCTTCTCCTCCCCGGGGTCATGTGTATCCTCTCTCTGTACCTGAGACTGCAGCAATGTCAGAGGGTTTATTCTTCATGACCAAGAAGGATGGGTCACTCCGTCCATGCATTGATTATCGCGGTCTTAGTAGGGTCACGGTTAAGAACCGCTATCGATCACAGAGCTCTTTGACCGCTTGCGTGGCTCCATGGTCTTCTCCAAAGTGGACCTTCGTGGTGCCTACAACCTCATCCGTATTCGCAAGGGTGACGAGTGGAAGACCGCCTTTAACACTCGCGACAGACATTTTGAGTATCTAGTAATGCCGTTCAGACTGTGCAATGCACCAGCCGTATTTCAAGAATTCGTCAACGTTAACTTCATAGATCTGCTATATACCTGTGTCATACGTACGGCAAGTCCTTAGTCTTCTTGAACCAATCGCCTCTACACCAAACTCCAGAAATGCCAATTTCACCAGAGGAGCCTTCCTTTCCGTGGCTATATGATCTCCAACAGAGGCCTCCAGATGTATCCTGCCAAGTTATCTGCTGTTTTTCAATGGCCGCGTCCGGAAGGTCTGTGAGCAATACAGAGATTCCTGGGTTTTGCGCACTATTACCAGCAGTATATCCTGCGCTTCTCCACTCTTGTGTCTCCTATTGTGGTGCTCACCAAGATTGGCGCCAATTCCCGTCAATGGTGTCCGGCGGCTGAAGAATTTCAAGATTGCCTCAGCCCCTGTTCTCACTCGGTCTGATGCGGAGAAGCCCTTTCATCTGGAAGTTGACGTCTCCTCAGTGGCAGCAGTTGCGGTGCACACTGAAAAAGTGACATTATCTTCTGGAGAGAGCTCACCATCCGGTCTGCGTATATATACAGATCATAAGAATCTCCTATATCTTCAAACTGCTCAAGATCTCAACCCACGGCAAGCCCCGTTGGTCTCTCTTCTTTTCATGTTTCAACCTCCTGATCCACTTCCACCCTGCTGAGAAGAATGCAGTTCCTCAGCATATTATTTCTCCTGAACAACTGGTTGTTGCTGCACCGGTGGATCTTCGGCAGCTTCCCCCGGCATGACTTATGTCCGACCAGCACTTCGAAAGAAGATATTGACTTGGGGACATTGCTCCCGTGTGGCTGGGTACCCTGGGGTGCAACACTCTGTGGACCTCATTTCCCGTTTCCATTGGTGGCCTGACCTGGTCTCAAGGATGTTCAGGATTTGGTGGGTTCCTGCATTTCCTGTGCCCATAAAAAGCCATCCTTAAACCAGCCGGTCTGCCACTGCCGTTACCGATTCCCAGCCGCCCGTGGATTCACGTGGCAATGTACTTCATCACGGACCTTCCACCTTCCAATGGCAATACCCGTCATCTGGGTGGTGACTAGCCGGTTTTCTAAAATGTCCAAATTTGTTCCTCTTTCAGTTCTTCTGTCTGCTCTTCGCCTTGCCAGTCTGTTCTTCCATCACTTCTTCCGGCTTCATGGACTTCCTCAGCAAATAGTTTCTGATTGAGGGGTTCAGTTTGTTTCAAAGTACTGGCGATCCTTGTGTAACCAGCTACAAGTAAACTTGGGCTTTCAATCTGTTGCTGTGGGCTGAGTTCTCCTATAACTCCCTGGATTCCCAGGCTGCTGATGCAACTCCTTTCTCTGTTGTCTGTGAACAAATTCCAGGCCCACCTCTTCCTCTGTCTGTTGCCTCGGATGTTCCTGCGGTAGAAGAGTTGATGCAAGACCTCAAATAGGTCTGGGAACAGAATCATCACTGTCTACTTTGTGCCTCCGTCCGCACCAAGTCCCAGGCTGATAAGAGACACAGATCTCCTCCAGTCTTCTCTCCGGGTGACAAGGTGTGGCTATCAAATACGTCCAGCTGAAAATCCAGAGCTACAAGCTTGGACCACATTTTCTGGGGCCTTTCGATTTGATAAAGCGCATAAACCCTGTGGCATATAAACTCAGTCTTCCTCCCACTATGCGCATCCCGAACTCCTTCCATGTCTCTCCCCTGAAACCTGTAATCTTGAACCGTTTCTCTCGGCCACCTCCTCCTGCTCCCGAGGCTGACTCCTCAGATGTCTTCGTGGTAAAGGAGGTCCTGGATATGAAGACAGTGAGAGTTAAGTGGCTCTTCCTTTTTGGCCGGAAGAGAGATCTTGGGAGCCTGAGGATAACATTCTGGACGGTAGCCTCCTGCAAAGTTTTCTCCAGACCAAGAAGAGGGGGAGGCCGAAGGGGGCTACTGTCAGGGGTGCTCCAGTGACCCACATCCTGGGTCGCAGGCGCACCTGTGCACTCTTTGTGGTGCCTGTTTCATCCGGTATCACTCACCACTCCACCCTCCTGCTCCCGACACGAGCACTTGTTGATTTAAAGGGGCAGAACAGCGTCTTCGTGCTTCGTCCTTTGCCATGTGCCTGTAATTTGCCTTGTGCCAGTGACCCCAGACCTGTTCTCGTTTATGCTACTCCGCTGCCATCCCTGACCTTCTGCTCTGCCTCTGACCCTGAACCTCTGCCACCTGTCTTGACCTCCTCCCCGACCACGAAATTGCTCTGTACCTTGCCTTGGCGGCCACCATGGACAAAGTCCCACCTGTGGAATGACCTGGTGGCACCAGGCCGCAACGCAGTCCAACCCGCTTTGCGGCTGGCTCTGGTGAAGACTGGGTGCCACTTAGACTCCAGACCCAGGTGTCAGCTTGTGTCATCGTCCGCGGTGGTCCAGTGGGTCCACTACCCATGGAGCCTGATACAGTGTTAATACGAACATTCAAAACTGTTCTAGTTTCCAACAACAAATATAGCATTGGGTTCTTATCAGACATATGGCATTATACCATTTAATTAAGTTGCTCTTGAATTTATACAAGAGTTATTTCTGCAATAAAGTCCAGATAATTTTTCCCAAGAGTTGTTTGATGTTTAACTTAAATCAGATGGACTTTTCCTCCTGTCTGGTATCACACTCAGGGTTTGTGAGGGTTGATGTAGCTTACATCATTGCATTTGTCCTGTTTTTGTTTTTTTTTGAGCCATACATTTAATTGAAAAAGGTAATGTCAGGATCAGTGGTAGTGGATCCTCTGGACCACCGCAGACAATGACGTAAGCCGACACCTGGGACTGGAGTCTAAGTTCTTCACCAGAGCCCGCGGCAAAGCGGGTTGGACTTGTTGCGGCATGGTACCACCAGGTCATTACACAGGCGTGACTTTGACAGCGGTGGAGGCCAAGGCAAAGTACAAAATCGTAAGGCAGAAGCGTGGTCTGGGACAGGCAGAAGGTCGAGACAGGCAGCACAGGATCAGAGTCAAGGATGTAGACTAGGGTCAGAACAGGCAGCACAGGCGCAAGGTCAGGAAAGGAATCGAGGTCACAACGGGAAATCAGGCATCAGGAAAGCTTTCTCTAAGGATATGAGGTTCAAAGATCCGGCACAGAACACAGGGAGGGGCTGGGAATTTATCAGGAAAGGCAGCTGGCCAGTGCCAATTACTGGTGCGATGGCTCTTTAAATTTAACAGAGCCAGCGTGCGCTCCTTAGGTGGCGAGGACGCACGTGAGGAGCTGCAGGAGACACCGCTGGAACCTGGCAAGGTGAGTAGCGCAGCGGCCCACACAGAGGTACACAGGTGCGCCTGCGACCCCAGACAGGGGTTGCAAGGGCGCCCATGACAGGTAAGTTCCAGAAAACAAAGAGAAAAGGAGAACTAAAATAACAATTACTGTATTAAGTGAATAAGCCTGCACCAAAAGGCAGGGTGTGTATGTGGACTGGTGGCAGATGGGCGTCCTTTTAGGTCATATGTGGGTTGTTTTAGGTGGTGCCGTAATTCTGAATATATCTATAGATAAAGCTATTGGTGGTAGAAAGCACTTATCATCCAGATGTAAACCTAGGTGATAGATCAAATCCTGTCATTTCTACTTGTCCTTTTTTCATAAAAGCATTGTAACAGAGACTTCATTTTAAGATGGCGCCGGCATCGTGATCATAACCAAAACAATCAATGCTAAATGAATGTGGGCGTAACGTGAACATGAGGTCGACGTGCAACAGCAGGGAAGTTCTCCAACCAAGAGATTAGCTGAGCTGGGAATTCTCCGCCCCCTTCTTCTTTCCTAATTTCTATATAGTTTTGTGAAACCAAATAAACTTGTGCAGTGCAGATTTGCCACAGGCAATGATAGCATGAGTGAGATTTAAATCAGCAATTTGTCTGAATTATTCCTTACGATGTGGACGCATGCTGATTGATTAGAAGCACGCAGCCAACGCACACTAAAAGAGGATGTCTTAAATCCTACCCCAACATTTGGAGGCACTGCTGAGATGAACTCGTGATCAGAACCAGGAAGCCCCCTCGTTCCAGCACTGTTTGCAGCCTCGGGGGTCACTGATCAACCCAGATCACGGTAAGTTTCAGGTTACATATGTTAACCTGTGACTTGCCTATGACTCGAGGGGTGGGGATACCTTTGGCTGTAGACAGCTGGGATTGGAGGGTAAATATGTATAGCCACCTGGTGTTCTTCGCGGGGTCTGAATTGTCAGACTCTTCTGTGTGAAATTGAAACAAGTGCCTTGGCTAGTGTGTAAGCATTTGCTGAGCGAGAACAGAAAGGGAGGGGGAGGATGTTCCAAGGTCACAAAAGATATTGAGAGGAATGGGGAAAGAGAGACCGCAGGGAAAAGCAGGAACGGGACAAGTGCCTGGGGTTTTGAAATAAGCAGACAAGGGATAGGTGTCTGGGGTTCTGATACAGGTGGCCAGGATAGTAGTTAAGAGGCCGGGTGTCATTTGATTTCTGTCAGGGAAATTGACAAGGAATTCGGACAGGAGAGATCATTAAGCAGGGACCTTCTGATAAACCTCTAACTAACACGCAGTGAGCTAAGTCTTGGTAACTGGTGATCGGGGAGCTTGAAAGGGGCGCACCCCTGCCGTGAACAGCTGCACGGTAAGGGTCTCGGGATAATTTCTGCGGTCTCAGAAGAGAAAGGACGTCCACCTGGAGGGAACCACTGGTGCGCTAGTGATAGTTCAGTGCAGAGAAGGGAAAGATGTAAGTAGACAGAAGATTGTTAAGTAAGACTGATGGAAAAGTGCAAAGTTGACATAATGGAACAGAAGGGCTGGTAGCATTGTGCTGAAAAGAAAAGTAGTAGTGAAGGTTTGAAAGTTTTGGGATGTGTCGGATGATCTGATGATTGTACAAGTGAGAAAACTTGATCAGATTTGCAAACAGACACTTAGAGCCTCTGACTTTGACGGACGGACCAGGACAGAGTGACAGGAATCCCATTTAAGAAAGAGACAGGCGATAAGGGACATTTCAAAGTTTTTGATGTGGAGAGAATTTGAGAAAAAGAGATTTTATTATATTTTCCTTGGGAGGGAAATTTGCGACTAGCACTGTGAAACAGAGTGTCGTATCCTGGTTTCACCTATTGGGGGGTTTAATGGCTACAAGAGTTGCTTTGTGTCTGAGGGCCCGAGTGGTGCGCCAAATTTACAAACATCAATGTATGTTATAGGGAACCAAAACATAGCAATTGAGGGCTATTTGGGGAAAAGAAAAACAATGTGCATGAAAGAAATCAGTCCTCGTTCCCGACACCCATTGTAGTGGTTGGCAAAACTATGCATTAGTGGTTATAATGGACCAACCCAATCCATTTGTCACAAGCAAGCTAATTATGTAACAGGAGCATCTGCTTGTCACCACATCCTGGAAGGCTGTAAAGGGCAAACATAGTCCTACTGTGAGCCATTTGTGGAGAGGCGTCGTCGTGTTCTCTGATATTGGGGTCTGTGGGATCCCCACCCCGGTCTGATGAAATCTCCCAAGATGATGGGCCTTGTTAAGGTCTGACAGTCGGCAAATTGAAGAGTCCCTGTCCTGTAGGGTTATTAGTGGGAGGTTTAGGCCTTGAAGAAAGGTAGTGAGGCTATCCAGGTGGCAGTTAAGAAGGACAGAAAACATTACAAGTAATAACGACAGAAATGATCTGCTTCATAACACCATATCCAATAAAAAAAAAGTCTTAGGAAGGATAAGAAATCTACGTTAGTGTTACAATATAGTCCACAGTTTGGAGACATTAAGAATATTGTAAATAAATGCCTTCCAATTTTATTTCAAGATGACAAACTTGCAGAAATATTGGAAAGTGAATGCAATATAGTATCACACAGAGCAACCTCTATAGGCAACCTTATAGCCCTCAGTTTCTCCCAAACTAGAAACAAGAAAAATTGGTTGTACCATAAAGGCTTTTACAAATGTGGAACTCATCCATGTAATTATTCATCACCTACAAAAAATTTTTTCATAATTATGACAATCCACAACAGGATAATATAATGTCATACATGAATTGTAATAGTGAGGGAATAATTTATATCATCAAATGTATACAATGTAATAAAAAACATGTAGGAGCCACAATGAGAAAATTATTTTGGAACATCTAAGGGACATAGGTAATACAATACAAAAAAAACAGACAATATCGGGGGCATCAAAACATTTTAATCAACATCATAAAGGACAAACAGAATTTTGTAAGTATATGGGATTGAAAAAATATCAGTAGGAAAAAGGGGAGGAGATGTACAGAAGTGCCTCTTCAATAGAGAGGCCTTCTGGATCTTCCACCTACAGACCAGATATCCCCAAGGTCTCAATTATAAAAGAAACAAATTAATGTTTCATTATAAATAATATAGAGTGACAGCCCATGTACATGATATTGTATCTAGTTTCTAACAGTAATTTTTCGCTCTGTGTTTTTTCTCTAACATCGTTCAGTGTATCATTGGTTAAAAACAGGTAGAAATATATAGAGCAAAGCTATAAGACAGTCAAACCTGTAATAAGGATAGAATTTGAGTGATATATATAACTAAGGTCTGTCCTGTTAAATAGTACTGCTTTATTACATTCGGTGAATACAGGTAGCCTGTACTTGTTTTTATAAGCTTTGATTTTGATATTGTAGATATTTTTGGATGTTTAACAAACTTTTGTAAACTTTTGCAACTAAACTTGTGTTCACTGTCACCAACTAAAAAGCTCAGAGTTTCACGCACGCCGAGGAATCCATACCGGACATTAGTATTCTCCGCTGTTTCTCAGCTGAGTTTCCGGTCTTTTTGCATTTAGTTTCCTCTTGGCGTCTGTGACTCCAGCCATGAATAAGAGTGTCGGATGACACTGGAAACGCGTAGGCTAAGCCAGGCTACCAACAACTTCATATAGCCAGCTATGTTATGTGATACAAGCGGTATTGTGCATTTTATGTTGTATGGGAACAGATATCCTCCAATAAAGATGAACTTTTAAACTAAAAAACCTGAACAGAGACGCTGGATTCACTTTCTAAAGTAAAAAACAAGGATACCTGCGCTGGCTATAAAATTAGGACTATTAGGTTTGGATAAACGCTATACCACTAACGGATCTACAATGATTTAAACATCAGTGTGCACGATGCACTAACCTGTAAGTGGCACCCCTCCTGTGTGGGAAGTTTGATTCCTTCCGTTTAGTGAGGTTTTGTCCAGTAGGTCTCGTAAATCTCATGTAGAGCAATAATCTTTTCGTGAGGTGTATTTCACTTCGGATAGCGTTTCCAAGCCAAGTAGTAATCCACAAAATGCAGATCAGCACGCGAGCCCCGGCCGGTGGCTTCGCTGTATCTGACTAACAAGGTACCGGTGACGTCACCCTAGGTACGGTCCGTCTGGTGAGACAAAAGGGTTTTCCACCGACGCGTTGTCGAGAGCTCCGGCTCTCTTCCTCAGGGTTGAATTCCTAATCTCACTGATGCGGGTAGTCTTATAGGTACGGTGCCATTATTAGGGAGAGAGCTGATCAAGTTCTTGTGGTTGGTCTGGACAAATAGTTTCGTTCTGTTTAGTTTTAAAATGCATCTTTTTATAATTCTGTTGTATCGCTATACCCAGATAAGGTGCCATTCTCAAAACAATTTTATTAATTTATAAAAAAATATATATATTTATTGTTAAAAACATAATATTAAAAAATCATTGTTTCCACCACAGTTTTAATTAATTGTCTTCCTAAAAAAGTACACATATATACATATATATATACATAGTCATAAACTATAATACAAAAATGTGTATAAAAATAAAAATAAAAAGTATATATATATATCAGTATATTTCAATTGGGCAGTGGGTACCAGTGGCAGTGGGTACCAGTTTATGACTATGTATATATATATGTATATATGTGTACTTTTTTAGGAAGACAATTAATTAAAACTGTGGTGGAAACAATGATTTTTTAATATTATGTTTTTAACAATAAATATATATATCAGTATATTTCAATTGGGCAGTGGGTACCAGTGTTTACACTGGTACCCACTGCCCAATTGAAATATACTGATATATATATATACTTTTTATTTTTATTTTTATACACATTTTTGTATTATAGTTTATGACTATGTATATATATATGTATATATGTGTACTTTTTTAGGAAGACAATTAATTAAAACTGTGGTGGAAACAATGATTTTTTAATATTATGTTTTTAACAATAAATATATATATTTTTTTATAAATTAATAAAATTGTTTTGAGAATGGCACCTTATCTGGGTATAGCGATACAACAGAATTATAAAAAGATGCATTTTAAAACTAAACAGAACGAAACTATTTGTCCAGACCAACCACAAGAACTTGATCAGCTCTCTCCCTAATAATGGCACCGTACCTATAAGACTACCCGCATCAGTGAGATTAGGAATTCAACCCTGAGGAAGAGAGCCGGAGCTCTCGACAACGCGTCGGTGGAAAACCCTTTTGTCTCACCAGACGGACCGTACCTAGGGTGACGTCACCGGTACCTTGTAAGTCAGATACAGCGAAGCCACCGGCCGGGGCTCGCGTGCTGATCTGCATTTTGTGGATTACTACTTGGCTTGGAAACGCTATCCGAAGTGAAATACACCTCACGAAAAGATTATTGCTCTACATGAGATTTACGAGACCTACTGGACAAAACCTCACTAAACGGAAGGAATCAAACTTCCCACACAGGAGGGGTGCCACTTACAGGTTAGTGCATCGTGCACACTGATGTTTAAATCATTGTAGATCCGTTAGTGGTATAGCGTTTATCCAAACCTAATAGTCCTAATTTTATAGCCAGCGCAGGTATCCTTGTTTTTTACTTAAGTAGTGTTTGTAGCAGTGGAGAGGCACACTGTCCTTACCAGCGAAGGTTTTTTCCTTTCTCTTTTTTTTGCTTATTTAAGCACTTTGTCCAACCCATCTACATCTTTGCGCCAGTGTATATCAAAAATACCCCCCGATTCACTTTCTACTCTTCATTTGTGAATGTACACGCACCTAGGCCGTGTAGAATCCGAGAGGCTGAAACATCCAGGGCAACATTGGGTGAGCTGCAACTAATTTTTCTTCTCTTTTCATTGTAGTGTGTCAAGGATGTCTGGGTTGAGCCGGCATAGGCATGAAGGGAGAAGGCAATCCCCACCTCCACATGATGCCTCTCCTGGAGGAGTGCGAACAGAGGCTTGAGGATGGAACGTTAGCGTGTGTCATGGGAGATCTGGGAAAAAGGTGAGTGTGGCACCATCAAATTCCAGCTCACCCCTTGACCTTGCCCTTTTGTAAGATCTACTCTGTGATGTTGTAGAAGTGGATCCCACAGATTACGTCTCTTGACTTTGATGTATCTGCGTTACTTGCTCTCAATGCTGTGTGCCCTCGATCAATTTTATTAGAAGTATCGGCTGGCCGGCCTAGTAGTATGTTGACAACTCCTGGTGACAATATCAGGTTGATGAGTGGCTTCCGGGAGACTGCACACTCTAATATTATTGTGAGGGTTTCTGTTTTCAAAATCATCTAACTGTGTGTAAGGTGCCTTTACTGAGCAGACTGGGCATCTACTTCGCTTGCAAATCAGTGACCACAGATGATATCTCTTCGTTAAACACTTCAAGGTCCACATCACAATATCGTTCCTCACCGCGTGTAGATCTCTATTCCATGCCCCTTTCAGGTCAGAGGCTAGATTATCCATGTCTCTCTTAGAGGGGAGGAGGGCGAGTAGCGCTCAGAGCTCACGATGTCCCTTTAAGGCTAACACCGCCACATCTGGAGGGGAATCTGAGGGCATGGTTGGTTTATATGCACCCCCTTGTTCCTTGTTCGCTGGATAGGGCTCAGCCAGTGACTGGGAAGTTGGAGCCTGGGGTGTGAAGGCAGGGGCACCTGCATTCAGTGATAGAGGGGTTAATGCTGCTGGCTGCCCTGTGGCAGTAGATGGCATTTTTTGAGGGGACTGGGGCTGTCCCTGCTTCCAGCAACACTCCCTGATGAGTCGGAGTGTGGAGCCAAATCTTGCTGCTGGGTTAGCTGCACAGGCGGTACGCTGGTGGGCATCCTCCACATTTCCTGGGTTCCGGGCCTCCTGTCCGGCTGATGCTGGCATCTGTGGCTGTTGTACGGCTGCATGCTTTAGTGGCTCTTTGCCAATGTAAGGCACTTGTTGGCTGGATCGGAGGCACGGGGAGGAAGTTGGTGGCCGGGATCTCCTTGTGCTGCTGTCTCTGCGATCCAGTGAGTGCTCAGGCAGCAGAGCAAAAAAGTTTCTGATCAGCTTGGCGCTGTTGGTGCTTTGAATCTTTGCTGGCTCTGGTTTACCCCACATGGGACGCAGTATAGATCCCATTGACAGCGGAGCTCTCTTTAACTGCGTCCATTCGCCATCTTGGCAAGATCCACCCCCATAGTTTATGTGCTGTGCAGGGGGCTGGCTATATACTGGGGCAGACTGTATACTGGAGGACTGGCTCGCTGTATACTGGGTGGATGGCTATATACTGGGAGGACTGGTGAGCTATATACTGGGGGCTGGTTGTATACTGGGAGTACTGGCTGACTGTATACTGGGGGTACTGGCTGACTCTATACTGGGGGTACTGGCTGGCTGTATACTGGGGCTTGCTGGCTACATACTGGGCTGGCTGGCTATATACTGGTAGGACTGGCCAGCTGTATACTGGGGGGGTTGACTATATACTGGGGGACTGGCTGGCTGTATATTGGGGCTCGCTGGCTATATACTGGGGGGACTGGTTGGCTGTATACTGGGTTGGACTGGCTGGTTATATACTGGGGCTCACTGGTTATATATTGGGGGACTGGCTGGCTGTATACTTGGGGGACTGGCTGACTTTATACTGGGGCTCGCTGGCTATATACTGGGGTGGCTGGCTATATACTGGGGCTCGCTCGCTGGCTATATATCCAGTTATAGCCATTATTTAACCCTTTCTATACACAGTTCTCTATCTATAAAAAAAAGTTTTTTCCCCATATATCTGTGTAATAGATTACTTATAGGCAGGTAGGACCTATGGGTGCATTGGTGCGGTAATTTTTAGCGTTACCTATTACCATGGGTGATTAAATCCTTAATTTTTTTACTATTGTTAAAAAGCCCACAATTAGGTCATACTGGTCTGCAAAACCCACCCAGGTAACACCTATGTATTCCGTAGTCATGTCTAGGTCAAGTTACGAATGTATAATGCGGTTCTTGCACTTCCGTGACCATTCAAAAGCTCCTCCAAGCAGTGATCCAAAATGTGACTTGTTCAAACTCTAGGCCCCTCATAAATTTGCGAAATCAGAGCTTTATTGAAAAATATACGCCAGAGCAGAATGTGGTGTGGATGAGTCCCTCCTGAGCTTTCTTGGTAGACTCAGCTTCCGCCAATATCTCCCTTCCAAACGGGCACAATACAGAATAAAGCTATACAAGCTTTGTAAAACTGAGTCAGGTTATACAACTGCCTTTAGGATTTATAAAAGACGTGACCGGGCTGGTAGCTCTCCTGATCTCTCCACTAGCAGCAGGATCGTCTGGGAGATAATGCAGCCTCTGCTTCATAAAGGGTACCACTTGTACTGCGATAACTTTTATACAAGTGTGGCCCTATTCAGATATTTGCATGCTGCATTCACTGGAGCATGTGGAACCATGCGGAACCATGCGCAAAAACTGAAAATGTTTTTCACAGCAGTTAGTGGGGAAAGACTTGAAAAAGTCCTGAGTCCTGTGCATATGCTTGTGGCGAGTTGTTGGCGGTCAAATACAGAGACTGCAAAGATGAGTATTTATTGAGCACCATCCATTCTGCAGAATCTGTATCATAGTTTCATAGTGTCATAGTTTATACGGTTGAAAAAAGACACTTGTCCATCAATTTCAACCAAGGAAGGGAAGGGATTCAATGAGGAAGGGATTTAGGGGAAACAATTCTATATAACATAGCCATCAATGTTATTTACGTGTAAAAAGGCATCTAGACCCTTCTTGAAGCTCTCTGCTATCCCTGCTGTGACCAGAGCCTGAGTAAAAAAGCCCTGTCGCCTCTGGTGATTAAACCTTGATTTCTCCAAATGGAGACAGTGCCTTCTCATCTTTTGATTTGATTTAATCTGAAACAATTTACCACCATATTTTTTGTATGGACCATTCATATATATAAATCTAGCTGTTTTAATCTTTCCTCATAACTGAGACCCTCCATACCCCTTATTATTTTTGTGGCTCTACGTTGAACCCTCTCCAGCTCCAGGGCATCCTTTTTATGGACTGGTGCCCAGAACTGGATAGCATATTCCAGGTGAGGCCGAACCAATGCTTTGTACAGTGGTAATATTACATCCTTATCCCGAGAGTCCATACCACTTTTGATATATGACAAGATCCTACTGGCTTTAGAGGCAGCTGATTGACATTGCATGCTGTTATTCAATTTATGATCAACTAGTACCCCGAGGTCCTTCTCAAGAAGGGACTCTCCCAGATTTACTCCTCCAAGGGCAAACATTCACATTAACATCCTCTATAGACTGTATTACACTACATAGCTTGGTGTCATCTGCAAAAATAGACATAGTGCTATTAATTCCTTCCTCTATATCATTAATAAATATATTAAATTGTTGTGGACCAAGCACAGAACCCTGGGTTACACCACTCATAACTGGTGACCATTCTGAGTAGGAATCATTGACCACAACTCCATGGATACGATCCTTCAGCCAGTTCTCAATCCAATTGCAAATGATTTCTACCAAACCAATAGCCCTAATGTTACCCATCAGGCGTCTATGAGGTACAGTGTCAAATGTCTTTCCAAAGTCCAAGAACACAATATCCACAGCTGCTCCTCCATCCAGGCATCTGCTCACCTCCTCATAAAAGCTGATCAGGTTAGTTTGACAACTTCTATTATTAGTAAACCCATGCTGGCTGTCACTTATTATACTATTTGATGTCACATACTCTAGTATATAGTCTTTTACTAACCCTTCCAATATTTTCCCCACAATGGAAGTTAAGCTTACAGGCATGTAATTGCCTGGCAAAGTTCTAGAGCCCTTTTTATATATTGGCACCACATTTGCCTTGCGCCAGTCACTTGGCACCACACCAGACACACCAGACATTACGGAATCCCTGAAGATTTTAGACAGCGGTATAGCAATAACAGAACTGAGTTCTTTAAGAACTCTGGGGTGTAACCCATCTGGTCCAGGAGCCTTGTACACATTCATTTTATTGAGCTTAGATTGGATAATGCCTACATTCAGCCAGTCTAGTATATTACAGGATGCGTGACCCGCACTGGCACCACCCACATCAGAAGTTCTTTCTTCTATTGTATAAACGGAGCTAAAAAACCTATTAAGTATCTCTGCCTTCTCTTGGTCTCCAGTCACCAATGCCCCATTTTCAGAATAAAGGGGTCATTTTTTTGCATTGATATACTTAAAAAATTTCTTGGGATTTGTTTTGCTATCTTTAGCCACCTGTCTTTCATTTTGTATTTTGGCTGATTTGATTTCCTTTTAGAAGTATAAAAACCCAGGATAGATTTGAATTTCTCCCATTTAACATTAGTATCACCATTTGACAGAATCTGATCCCAGTCTATTTCCTGTAGTGCAGTTCTGAATTTCTGGAAATTAGCCCTCTTAAAATTCAAAGTTTTAGATTTTCCCACCTGTTTCTGCTTTTTACAGTTTAAGAGGAAAATAATTATATTGTAAATATATCACTGACATTTTGGATAATCTCCACATTGTTAGAAATCACAAGGTCCAACAATGCATCACCTCTTGTGGGATCTTCTACAAGCTGCACCATAAAATTATCCTGCAGAAAGTTGATAAAATTTCTCCCCTTCACAGATGAAGAAGAGCCCTGACCCCAATTTATATTTGGAAAGTTATCCCATTATCACTACGGTCCCCTCCTGTGCAGCCCGCTCCATCTGTTTATATAGGTGACCCTCTATTTCCTCAGAGATGTTAGGGGGTCTATAAATTACACCAAAAATAATTTTCTCAAAGCTCTCTTGGCTTTGAATTTCAACCCACAAAGTTTCAGCCTCCTCACACTCTTCTGAGACCACATTCACAATCACTTTTAAGTCTCTTCAGACATACAGACATACACCACCTCCCATCCTATTTTCCCTGTCTTTCTTAAACAGTGTAAAACCTTGAATATTAACACCCCAATCATGTGATGCCTCGAACCATGTCTCTGCTACACCAACAACATCTAACAGAGCCTCAAGCTGCCTGTGATACTTCTGGCATTTGTGAACATACAGTTTAATTTTTCCACATTTATTTATCTGATTTAACGTTATTTTACCGGCACATATACCCTCACCACCGTTTTGCAACTGGTGGATCTCCTTATCCACCACCTTGGTCCCACATACACCGCCTACCTCACCACCCACCAACATAACCTGCCCCCTCTCTGACCTGTCTACCTTTTCAGTGTCTTCCTTTTCCTCCCCCGATCCTAGTTTAAATACTCCGCCACCCCTGCTATCAGTGCAGGAAAGAGGGGCACCAGCAGACGAGCAAAAGCCAGTTAGTGTGACCGAGTACAATAAGTACATGTGTCACAACCCTTTTTAGTCAAATGAAAAACTAAAACTTGGTACAAAAAAGTAGCAATTTATCTGATTCAATTCAGAATCCACAATGCCTTTGTTCTTTATAAAAAGAAGGGAGGCAGAGACACATATCTTGATTTTCAGGAGAAAATCATTGAAGGCCTCATATTTGAACCTCGGGACACCAGACAAAGCCCTGAGTCTGAAAATGTCAAAAGGTTAACTGAAAGGCGTTTTATCATTCCCGTTCCAGCAACAGAAACCCGTAATTAGCCCCAGAAAAGGTGTCGTGTCTGCCGGAAAAAACGGGCAGAGCAGAGTTTCCCGTTACTTCTGTGCCTCATGTCCCTCACAACCAGACCATTGCATTCATCCCTGCTTTCAGAATTTCCGCAATGTTCTGAATTATTCGTAATTCATTTTGAAATAGCCAAATGTGCTTTTCCTTTTTTTTTTTCCAGTGTAAAGTTTTTCTCTCATTATCTCATTATCTGCATGTACATTGCTATTTTTTTCTTTTTTTCCCCTTAAAACTTCCTTATACCCCTTACATTCCTTATATCCTCATGCACGGGATGAATAGCAGAATGTGAAATGAGGTCAATATTACCCACTTCCTGAACTGTGTGTGAAAAATGAGTGCGTAAATTGACCCATTTGCTAAAAAAAAATGAATATTTAATTTTTCTGTGTTTTTCAAGAAAAAGTCTGAAAATAATCCAGAGCGCCTATGAAAATGCTAAACCACTTAATAAATAGCTTGAGGGGTCTACTTTTGGAGGTGACATGATTTACAGGGAGATCATCCTGCGGTCCAAAACTCTGTATACGCCTCTTAATTTAGTTAAGGGATTTATAGGACAAAAAAGTCCAAACTGCCTCCTTTTGCACCTGGCCGTGGCACGTGCCCATACAGCAATTCACACACGCACATTGGGTATCCTCATGCACAGGAGAAATAGCAGAATCTAAGATTAGGTTAATTTAGCCTGAATCCCATATTATGTGTGAATACTGTGTACAGAAAATGATAAATTTGCTATTCTTCATACTTTAGAAAAAAAAAATTGAAATGAACAGCTACTTCCAAAATGCAGCCCTAGTTGTTAATTAAAAATAACATTAATATAAGAGACTTGGCAATTAACTGCTGAGTTATTTTCACCTTCCTGGTCATTAAGCTTAGTCCTTAACCAGTTAATTCTCTTTGTAAAGCGCCTCTAGGTGCGTTTTCCCAAATTATCTTCCACACTGACTCCAGTAACTCTCTACCCAACCATTCCTGGCATTTAAGCATATACATGTTACTAACTGGCATTGGTTTGTTTTTGCCAAAAGCGGGGTATATAAATCTAAAATCCGTCCTTTTGAAGTAGAATTATTGAGACTAATCTGTTCAAACGATGTTAGGGGTGGTATTGTGGCAAACCCCAGGGTTTTGAGACAAAATTGATAAATCTGAGAATAGGTATCGGAAGTTGGAATAAATTTATCGGATACTGAGCTAGTCAGTGCTAGTGAGTAGGTGTTTGGTCTTAGGATGGGCCAGGTCTTTAAATTGAAATGTGTTCATTGGTTTCCAAAAGTTTACAAAGTCCAATCTAAAGCTTTGGGGTAGGTTAGGGGGTGAACGGAGATCTGTGTGTCGCTAAAGAAAAACAAATCCAACATCTGTGCCATATATCTCTAGTGAAGTCCATAGGGGCCATTAACATGTGTTTGTCTCTGCCTGTGGCCCCCTGGGCCAACCAAAGTTTTTCAATATCTGTCCACCTATTAAAGACAGGCAAGGATGTTCAAGAGACTATGGGGCAGATTTACTTACCCGGTCCATTCGCGTTCCAGCGGCGCTTTCTCTGCGGTGGATTCGGGTCTTCCGGCAATTAACTAAGGCAGTTCCTCCGACGTCCACCAGGTGTCCCCGAGGCCCGCCGGAGTGCACGATCCTATACTTGGTGAAGGTAAGCGCGTGTCCCGTGACACTTTTTTTTTTTAATGTGGCAGTTTTTCCGAATCCGTAGGGTTTTCGTTCGGCCATGCCCCCCGATTTCCGTCGCGTGCATGCCGGCGCTGATGCGACACAATCTGATCGCAAAATCCCGGGCCAATACAGGGAAAATTGGTGCAAATGGGAAATATTCGGGTAACATGTCGGGAAAACGCGATTCGGGCCCTAAGTAAATGACCCCCTATATGTTGCAGATGTATCGCAGAATAGTACATGGTTATATTTGAGAGGTCAAGGCCTCCTTTCGATTTTGGTGCTATTAAAACTGTTTTTGGAATTCTCTGTCTCTAAAAACTCCACAGAAAATCTAAAAAGATCAATGGCAAGTTGCTATCAGGACTCTAACTGGGAGTGTCTTAAATAGATATAGAAATCTTGTAATATTTCACATTTTGACTGCTGCCACCTTACCCAGCAGGGATGAGTGTAAAGGGCACCAGCTTTGTAGCTGTTTTCTCACATCCTGTGTTAGGGGGGTGACGTTTTTCCTATACAGGGAAGAGATAGTGGAGGTAAGCTTTATCCCTAAGTATTTTAGGGAGGATAGATGGCAGGAGTATTGGAAATTACTCTGCAAGGAATTTAGTGTATGATGGGGTAAATTCAGCAATGGGGCTTCTATTTTAGTGTGATTAATTTTGTATCCTGATACTGGCATGGAGGTTTGGTAGAGAGATAAGAGGCTCAGCGATTGTAAATAGTATATCACCAGCGAATAAAGCGACTTTTAAATTGTTTGTCTCTCACCTTAATACCTTTAATATCTTGGTTGTTTTGGATATTTACTGCCAGGGGTTCGATACTCAGAACATAAAGTAAGGGGGATAGGGGGCATCCCTGACGTATCCCCTTATTTATAGTTAAGTGGGCAGAGTGAGCATGAGTCGAATTTGAGCCCTATGGGGTTGTATATAGACTTTCCAGGGCTTCCACAAAAGGTCCATGCAGTCCAAAGCTGACAAGTGTTTTAAACATAAATTGCCCATTCAGGTGGTCAAAGGCCTTTTCAGCATCCAGACTCAGAAGCAAGGCCTCCGACTTAGTTTTTGGTGTTAGGCTTATTAAGTCATTGGTACGTCATGTATTGTCTCCTTCCTCCCGATATCTAACAAATACCACTTGGTCTTTGTGTATCAGTTGTGGAAGCCATTTGCTTAGTCTGCTGGCTAAAAGTTTAGTAAAAATTTTTAGATTGGCGTTTAGTAGGCTTATAGGCCTATAGCTAGCACATTCTGCCGGGTCTTTGCCTGGCTTGGGGATAACTGTAATATAGGAGGAAAACATTGTCTGAGGAACTGGTTCACCTTTAAGAAATCTATTAAATAATGTGAACATGTGGAGTGCCAAGAGAGGGAGAAAGGGTTTTATAATAAAGATAGGCATATCCATCAGGGCCTGGGGCCTTACCTCCTGGTAAGCTTTTCACAGTGTCCTCAACCTCTTCAATTGTAATTTCTGGTTTTAAGTGCAGCAACGCCTCTAAAGAGAGTTGAGGTAAAGGGCATTGAGACAGATATTGGTCTATTTTAGTGTTCCACTCAGGGGAGGTGGGTATAGGAGAGTGAATGGAGTAAAGGGCTGAATAGTAAGAATTGAAGAGTTCAGCCACCTTTGTGGGATGATAATGTAGGGTGCCCTGAATGTCTTTGATAGCATATGGGTTTTTTGGAGGAAGTTTTCTGTCCAAGTTGGTGTGCTAATAACGAATGAGCTTTGTTAACAAATTCATAGTACCTGCGCTTCGAGTACTTAATCATGTGTTCTAAATCTAGGTCTTATTCCCAAATTTTGGAGTGAAGATTCTGTACCCGTCTACGTAAGGAGGGGGTCGGATGTGCGGCCATTTCTCTTTTGGCCAGTCTAAGGTTTTGTTTATGTCTGAAGTAGCGGAGTATTCTATCCCTCTTGAGCTTAGTGGCGAGGGATATAGCTTCTCCCCTAAAAACCACTTAATGTGCCTCCCATAGAATTGGGACAAAGGGTGCTGAGGTTGTATTTGAAATAATTGGTTAGTACTGTCCAAAACGATTCCCTCGATAGTGGAAATGTGAGGAGCGTTTCCTTTAAGCGCCAGTCGGGGACCTAGTTGGGGTATCTTCAACTTGTATGTCTAGGTGGATCGGTGCATGGTCCGACCAGGTTATATGGCCTACTGTCGGGTCTACTAAAGTACGTAAAGCTGGATAGTCAATTTGTGTACGTGTTCTGTGTGGAGGAGAGTAATGTGAATTCTTTAGCTGTTGGATTGTTCACCCGCCATAGATCATAAAGTGTGTATCTATGAATTATGTAGCAAAGGTCTAAAGCTAGAGCTTTCTCTGTCTGGGAAGCTGGAGGAGGGGGCAAGGTGAGGCGATCCATATGTTCTGAAAATGTGGCATTAAAGTCTCGCCCTAGTATTAAAAGTTCATGTTGGGTTGAGGACAATTTTGAGAGAACCATATTAAGAAATGGGAGCTGTCTTGAGTTAGGGGCATACATGTTACATAATACTATGTTGATGCCCAGGATAGAGCCCTTGAGCATAAGGTTGCGGTCTTGGGGGTGGTTTGTAGCCAGATCTTGTTGCAGTGAACACAGGTTAGTGTGGCATATAACCTTTTTAAGAGCAATCAGAAAAGCAAGTGTGCGAGTTTTGTGGCGAGTGTGCATTGATCCTAAGTGTGTACAGTGGCTAAAGTGGGATTTAGAATTAAGGGACTTAAGTTTGAGGGACTTTAGCAGGTAATTGCTGTATTTTTGTGTTACTTTTAGTGTGAATTCTTCTTTTCTTCCGTATTTCTATTGTAATCCCCATTAGTACAGTGGACTTCATAAGTGGCAATGCTACACAGTGTACATCCTGTGCCATGTATGCTTTCCTTGAACAACCGTTCGAGGGGGAATACTGCTGTGTGGGATGTGTGAAAATTGTTCCTCTGGAAGTCCAGATTCTGGATCTAAATGAGCAAATTTCAAGGCTGCGGGCAATTGACAATATGGAACGAAGTTTGCTGCTCCTGGAGCACAAACTCTCTGGGTAAGATGGGTGAGGTGATGGAAGTATGGAGGGGTGAGTGAGGGGGCAGCTAGTTGGGTAACATGTAGAAGGCCAGGGTAGAGGGAACAGTTGCAGGGAGTCTAGTCCTGATCTGGTGCACCCCAATAAGTTTGCCAGGTTGGCGAATGAGGTAGCAATGCTGCAGCAAGACATGGCGAGATTCTATTATTAGGGAAACAGACAGAGCAATCTTTCACGAATACTGTGCATGCCGAACAGTGCGGGTCGCTCGGGTTATGTGCGGTTATATGCGAGTTTGCAGCTGGGCCAGGGGGGGCCCGCTCCATACTGTCACTGGATGCCTCTAAGGCCTTTGACAGGGTGGAGTGGGTCTTCCTCTGGGAGGTGCTCCATAGATTTGGGTTAGTGGGTTCATTCATAGAGTGGATAAGATTATTCTATGTTGCACCCAAGGCATGTATCAGAGTGAATAGCGATTTTACGACCTTTTTTCCATTAACAAGGGGTACTAGGAAGGGATGTCCCCTGTCCTCTCTTTTATTTGCCCTGTTTATTGAACCCCTAGCAATAAAGGTTAGGGCTAGGGCGAAATTGAGGGGGCAGGTTGTACAGGCCCTGGGGACAGAATAATGCTATATGCTGACGATATTCTTCTTTGTCTCCGGGATTCTGGGAACTCGATTCCAAAGGTACTAAAAACCATAAAGGAGTTTGGCAGATTCTCTGGCTTTGTGATCAATGCACAAAAATCTATACTGGTCCCTCTCGATGAGGACACGCTCACAAACCTGGAGAACCTTGATTTAAAAGTTTCACGCTCATTTGAGTACCTGGGTGTAAAGGTCAGCCCCAATGTGGGGGAATTTATAGCATTGAACCTGGTCCCACTCGTACAGAATTTGAAAAACAAAGTAAACATCTGGTGCTCTCTTCCACTAAATCGAGCAGAGAGGGTGATATTGATCAAAAGTATTATTCTACCTCAGATACTCTATGTGACTTGTTGGATTGACAAAAAATGGTTCGGCATTATACGTGCTATTATAAATAAGTTACTTTGGGGGAGGAAAAAGGTTCATATTAAATTAGAAACATTAATGAGAGATAAGGGTAAGGGGGATTTGTCGCTTCCCTCCTTTTACCATTATTTCCTAGCAGCACAGATTCAATTTATTGTGGAAAATAAATCGGGCCCCCTTTTCCAGGCGCTTCTACGGTTGGTGGGAAGGAGCTTTGACTCCATTATTACCCTATTGGAATCGGGAAAGCTGCTGAGTCGTAGACTGAGAAAATATCACCTAGTACAGTTGGTTGTAAATTCCTGGAAAGATCTGAAGAAGACATTGGGGGCAGAGGGAGGTTTCAAGTTCACCCCTCTCTGGGGTAACCTTAATTTTTTGGAACTTCATAAAATGGAGGATGATGGGTTTTGGATAAAAAAAGGTATAACCTCTTTAGGGCACCTGGGAAATAATGGGGAGTTACCCACTTTTCAGCACTGGGTCAATATGGGTATTTTGGTTGAGAGGGATTTGTTTAGATATTGGCACTTTTCTCACGCATTTAAGCGAGAAAAAAACCTTAAAGGTGTTAAGCTGGAGGGGAATGATATTTTCACGGTAATACTGGATCTGGGGGGGGGGGGTAGCTAAAGTTTTAGCAAAGATTTATAAAAGTCTACGGAATAGTATTGATGATAAGTTTGTGCACATTACTCAAGTAAAATGGTCCAATCAGGTGGGCCCGATCACTAAGGAGCAATGGGGTGGTATATATAAGAACGTGTTGAGAAGTTCTATTAATTTAAATCACAGGTGTACACAATTGAACATTTTATATAGGATTTATTTTTCACCAGGTTTACTTTTTAAGATCGGGTTAAAAGAGAACTCTAATTGTTGGAGATGCAACAGTGTTGGTGCCGACATACTCCATGTGTTATGGGAATGCCCAAAGATTGAGAGATATTGGCATTCAATATACGAGACAGTTGAGGCTATGGTCCAATGTAGTTTACCACACACAGCCACTTTGGGTCTGCTGGGGCTTCTCCCATGCAACCTGAGCTCTGGACTTAAGTCCGATTTGCTGCTGAAACTGATGTTCCTGGCCAGATGGGTGCTAATTAAGCATTGGAAAGATAGAAAACCCCCAGTGGTTAAAGAATGGAAAAATACGGTGGTGGCTGTTAAATCCTATGAATGTGCATATGAGTCCCGCTATAGAGGGGGGGGGGGGGAATTAAAGGCCATCTGGAACCTGTGGAGATATTAGTTGGAGGGCTACAGGTATGGGCTAGTCTTTTTTCCTCTGTGTTCTATCAATTTTGGTCGGCGGTTTTCTCCATCTCCAGAGCAGTTAAGGGGCGGGGGAGGGGGTTGAAGATGGGGGGAGTAAAAAAAAAAAAAAAAAAAGCAAATTTCAAGGCTGCGGGCAATTGACAATATGGAGCGAAGTTTGCTGCTCCTGGAGCACAAACTCTCTGGGTAAGATGGGTGAGGTGATGGAAGTATGGAGGTGTGAGTGAGGGGGCAGCTAGTTGGGTAACATGTAGAAGGCCAGGGTAGAGATAACAGTTGCAGGGAGTCTAGTCCTGATCTGGTGCACCCCAATAAGTTTGCCAGGTTGGCGAATGAGGTAGCAATGCTGCAGCAAGACATGGCGAGATTCTATTATTAGGGAAACAGACAGGGCAATCTTTCACAAATACCGTGCATGCCAAACAGTGCGGGACGCTCGGGTTCAGCATGTTGCAGATCAGGTTGACAGATGGTCCACATTAGCACCAATGACAAAGTAAGAGGTAGATGGGAGGTCCTTAAAAATGATTTCTGGGATTTAGGCCATAAGTTTAGAGCAAGAACATCCAAAGGTAGTTTTCTCTGAAATGCCACACCAGAAAGGCAAAAGGAGACCAGGGAGGTAAATAAGTGGCTCAAAAGTTGCTGTAGGAAGAAGGGCTTTGGGTTCATGGAGAATTGGGCTGACTTTTCTGTCAGCTACAGTCTCTACAGTAGGGATGGGCTGCACCTCAATGGGGAGGGTACAGCTGTTTGGGGGGAAAATGGCTAGAGGAGTGTTTAGAGACTTGGGTGGAGGGCAACTACACTTGTGCAGGGCAAAAATGCAGTTTAAATAGGGAACTGGGAAGAGTCATAGTCCACGGGGAGGAATAAGATTGGGGAATAAGAACAAAAGGAATAGGGATAGGGAAAACCATATAAAGTGCATGTACACAAATGTCAGAAGCCTCACAAACAAAATGCAACTGGAACTCTTAACCCCTTAATGACCGCCCTATCGGGATTCTACGGCGGTCATTAAGGGTACTTCTTCTGACGCGACGCCTTTCTACGGCGCCGCTTCAGAAGAAGATTTCGGGACACCGGGTCTCGCTGGTGCCGGTGTCGGGCTGTGATATCACAGCCCAGACCCGGCACTAACACCCGGGATCGGAAAAACTCCGATCCCGGGTGTTTAACCCCTTACACGCCGCGGTCAAGCATGACCGCGGCGTGCAAGTGTGTCCCCCGTGGATCGGACCCCCCCGGTGTGCTTACCGGGGGATCCGATCCCTCCTGCCGCTGCCCCGGGTCCCGACGAGTGACCCGAGGCTGTCGGCTCCTCTTCTCGCCGGGTCCTGCCTTCCTGCGCAGCATGCTCAGTTACTTACACTATACACTGCAATACAAGTGTATTGCAGTGTAAAGGCTTGAATAAGCGATCGGATGATCGCTTATTCAAGCCAAGAAGTAGAAAATGTAAAAAAGTTAAAAAAAAAAAAAAGTAAAACTTTTTATAATATAATTAAATAAATAAATAAAATAAAAGTCCCATAATCTCCCCAGTAACACATAAAATGCATATACAGTAAATAAAACACAAAAACATACATATTTGGTATCACCGCGTCCGTATTAATCTGTACAATAAATCTAAATCAATATTGAACCCGCTCGGTGAACTACGTAAAAAAAAAACTCGGAAAACTTCCCATAATATACAATTTTTCATCAAACACCATCACAAAAAATGTTCTAAAAAGTGATCAAAAAAAGTTATGTTCCTTAATATGATACCAGTGAAAAGAACAACTGTTTTCGCAAAAAATAAGCCCTCAACCAGATCTGACAACAGAAAAATACAGAAGTTATGGCCCTGAAAAGTTGTCAATAGCAAAAACAATGCGATTTTCTCCAATATTGGTTTTGCTCAGGAAAATTAAGCAAAAATAAGAAAAACTATATAAATGAGGTATCACCGCAATCGTAGTGAACCAGAGAATAAAGATAAAATATTATTTTTACATTACGGTGAGCGGGGGAAAAAAGAATGCTAACAATCCAAAATAAAATTGATGATTTTGTTTGTGTCCCCCTTGAAATAGTTAATAAAATCTCAAGAATAAGCTTTAGACTCCCAAAATAAATTATCTATACATTGTATCTCATCCCATAAAAAATAAGCCCTCATATGTTTGTATTACCAAAAAAAAATAAAAATTTATAGGTCGTACAATGTGACAATACAAATCTGCTGTGAATGGCGCCTCCATTCATTCTATACTCGGCCGTGCGCCCGTACAGCAGTTTACCACCACATATGGGGTATCAGTACACTCGGGAGGAATTGGGCATCAAGCATTGCAGTGCGTTTCATCATTTAATTTATTCTGAAAATTTCAGTTTTGGCCTAAATGAATGTATTTTCCAAAAAAATTCAATAGTTTCTAAATCGCAGGTCCATATTTTTTAACCCATGTGAAACAGTTAAAGGGTTAATAGACTTAATAGAAGTTGTTTTACATACGTTGAGGGGTGAAGTTTCTATAGTGGGGTAATTTATGGGGTTTTACTATTATTTAGGCCTCTCAAAGTCACTTGAAAGCTGAGTTGTCCCTCAAAATGTGAGTTTTGGCAATTTTCATGAAAATAAGAAAAATCGCACCTAGTTCTGCACCTCATAACATCCAAGAAAAATGACCGGAAGCATAATCATCCCAACATAAAGCAGATATTCTGTAAATGTTAATTATCAAACTTTTTGGGTAGTTTTACATCTTGTCTGGAAACCAGAAAATTTCAAACTTGGAAAATGAAGAATTTTTACAAACTTTTGCCAAATTTTCACTTTTTTTCAGAACGAAATGCAAAACTTATCACTTAAAGGAAACCTACCACTTGAAGTGGCAGGTTTCCGATGGCAATACCGGGCACCAGCTCAGGGTGAGCTGGTGCCGGAGCTTATTTTAGTTAGTGTTTTAAACCGCGGTTTTAAACTTCTGGAGGGCAAATTTTCTGCAACTTAGTGAAGACCTTATAGATGTAAACTGGGACAATGGGGCAGATTTATCAAGCTGTCTGAAAGTCAGAATATTTCTATTTGCCCACGGCAACCAATCACAGCTCCCCTTTAAAATATTCATGAGCACTGGTAAAATGAAAGCTGAGCTGCAATTGGTTGCCATGGGCAACTAGGAGTATTCTGACTTTCAGACAGCTTGATAAATCTGCCCCAATGATCTCAGAGACAAACCCCCCCAAAAAATGGTACTTTTTGACAAATATTCTAAAAAAGGCCTGTGAGAAAACCATGCCATATGGAAAAAAGAATAAGAAGAACAAGAAAAAGCCAGTGTGGCTAACTAGTTTTGTAAGGAAAGCAATGAGCGAGAAAGATAAGATGTTTAGGTGTTAAAACATGATGGTAGCTACGAGGCATTACAGGATTATAGAGAGAAAAATAAATCCTGTAAAAAGCAGATAACGGCCACAAAAATAGAGACTGAGAGAAAAATTGCCTGGGAGAGCAAAACTAATCCCAAATTATTTTTCAAGTATATGAATGAAAATAAAATAAAAACAGAGTGTGTGGGCCCTCTAAAGAATAACATGGGGGTCATGGTGGAAGGAGATGAGGAAAGGGCCAATCTACTGAATATCGTCTTCTCAACTGTTTTTACCCTGCAAAATCCCCTGGTGGAGGACACGATGAGGAATTATGTAAATTCTTTTTGGAATGTCAACAGTTTAACCCAGGCAGAGGTACCGCCAGATGGCATACACCCCCGGGTTCTGCATGAATTATCCAAGCAAAAGAAGTTTTCTACTGTATAACAGTGGTAACAGGGGTCATAAATAGCCGACTCATATACACTAACAAAAAATGCCAGAGAAGCCAGAATTAAGAGAAGCCAGGATATAAATGCATAGCAACAAACTAGAGCAAAGAGGGATAAAAATACACCATTCACTATATTGGAAATAAATAGAAAGCCTTTATTGATTACATAATGTCTTAATGTATAAAAAGAGAGAGACAAAAAATGAACAGACCAGGTAATGGGTACACAGAAGGTAAATGATTTGCTATATGGGGAAGCACAGCATAATCATTAATAATGTATACTTAACATTATGCAATCCCTTTCCCAATCAGAGCTAACTGTAGGAGCACAAACAGTGCAAAATAAAGTAGTTGCAACTACAAGGATCTCTCCAAAGATCTTTTATACCTTGGCCTGTGACCAGGACAAGGAGGCATCTCCTATGCCTAGAGGAGAAGCAGTTCTACCATCAACATAGACAAAGGTTCTTTACTGTAAGAGCAGTGAGACTATGGAACTCTCTGCCGCAGGAGGTTGTTATGGCGGACTTCTATGTACATGTTCAAGAGAGGCCTGGATACCTTTCTGGAGAGAAAAAATATCACGGGTTATGGGGATAAAAAATTTATTTAATTCTTAAAAGTTGGACTTGATGGACTTGTGTCTTTTTCCAGCCTTATACTACGATATTATGATCCGCTTCCACCCCAGCTAGTTGGAATAAGCAATGCCGGGATATGAGAATAGCCATTCCCGCCTTTTTAGTTGGGACATTTGCTAGGAATGCTGTTAGATAACAGTGTTAAGAAAAGACCCTGTATAATGTGTCTCTTGGAGGAATGCAATGTCTGCTCCAGCCTGATGCAGTTCCTTCTATATAAGCCTTCTTTTAACATCAGAGTTTAGACCTTTAGTAGTGAAAAAAATCTAACCATGATCTATGCATGTCAACAATTTGTCTATAGAGGAAATTTGCATGGCTGACAGAAAATCTGCCTGAGGGCCTCCAGGGGAGCCCGGCAGCATACTGTTCCCTCCATAAATTTAAGACTTTCAGAGGACATCCTAAATAGTGATCCATGGGTTAACAGGTTAAACAATATAAAGCACATAAACCAAAAACCGTAATGAAAAAAAAGGCAGTTTGAAATAGCGAGGTTAGCTTATAGCTGGTATCCTTGTAAAGGTTCCATGATGCGGTCCACTTCTTCTCCAAGAGCATCAGCTCCATAAAAAGGGAGCGAAGGCATTCAGGAAGATTTACTGTGGGGGGAAATCATGCACTTATCCACCGTTAAGACTTATGACCACGTCCCAGAGCTTCTATGTAGGGTCCATGTGTGTTGGTCACAGGGGCTTGGTAATGTAAAGCACACAATTGACTAGCACAGAAGTTCTGGCTTGCAACCAGTCCATATCCAGATGGGAAGGGAGGGGGTAGGGTTTGAGAGGGGCGGAAGATGGATGGATCACAGCGGCGGTCTAATTAGTAATTTAGAAACCGAAAAGGCCAAGGGGGCCAACAGCAATACTCATCGTCTAGTCGAAGATCTGTTGTCAGAATCTAGAGTTCGGGTTGTGGGGGAGCATGAGAGCGGCGTAGCGGAAGTTGTGTGCCGCGGGCCACACCCCCTTCCTTTCATGATGGTGGGAGCTGCTCGGACATGTGTCTGCCGGGTCGCTGAAAGCCTGAGAGTAGCGGTGTGGAAGGAGTAGTGTGGCGGACCGCCGTGGGGAGCCGTTAGGTCTGACGAGTCCCGTTCATCTGAGGGAAGCCGGAGTCGTGAGAGGAAACCCGGCAGCCTTCATTGGAGCCAGTGCGCACATCGGTGGTGTCTGGACGTGTTCCCATGTGAGAGGTGAGAGTCCGTAACTGGTGAATCGTTAGTGCTGGCAAATGACACGGAGTGACTCCAGGACAGCAGCGTGGGAGTAAAGTCCCGGCCATTGTTCAAGTGGATCAGGAAATACCATCAAATACTACACACTGGAGCACGGAGCAATCCATCCTCATATTTTGCCATAGGTCACGTGAGTGCATATAATGCATGAGAACGGTATTTTTTGCCGGGCTGTCTAAAAGCAAGGCCCCCGCTGGGGGTTGTCTCCTGCGGCTGTGGCGTGGAGGGCAGGTGCCCTTGATGACATAGCGGCGGGACGCCGACGGTTGCCAGAGGTGGGGGTCAAGCGGGGCATGCCCGGAATTGTCTTTGGGGCCAATACGGTTGGCCATATAAAATTCATAGTCTGGGCCATTATCAGTGTGATCTATTGCTTTTTGACTATGCGGCAAAAGGATGGGCTCTTTGGGCCGTCAGCCTGAGGAACAGTGTGTATACTTACTTAAATGGTAAAAACTTTGGAAAAGACGTCTTTTTGAGGGGTCACTCTCTCTAAGTACTGTATATAGTAAGCGGACAAGATGCTGGAATGTGGCCCCCAAAATAGCAGTTGGCAATATGGACTTGCTGGGTCCACTTAAACGATAGACTTTGGAAACAATTTTTTTGGGCTGCCTCAGTTCGTATGATACGTTTAAAGTAAAGACTGTTATCTATGGTCCAATAATTCTGCTGCAGAAAAGTTCTTATTGGGAAAAAAAAAAAAGAGGCTTGGTAGCTTGCAACTTGGAAACATTTATAGGCACGTTATTGCTGAACTGTGGGTTCAAGTATTCCTGTACAAAATTGATAACCTTGATAGGGAATCGTGTAAGAACTAGGTCTGCAAAGGAGGTCATATTAAACGTTTAAATTTGTAGATGACAGGTGTGGTATGATGATGCGAGGTGCCAATGCCCCAAAAGGGAGTAATCCCCAGAAAGAGGCAGCTCGGAAATCTGGCTCCTTTACCGTTAAAAATGATTCCCCTAGAGGGAAAAACCTCAAGGGTGAGGCAAAAGGTGACACTAAACTTATGGAGAGCTGGTGTGGGGCAAGCAGTAACTCAGAAGAGAGAGGGGGTGAGGAGCCTATTGAAGGGATAGAAACGAACCAAGGTCAGGAAAAGGAGAGTGGAGAAAATCTGTCAGCATCAGCAGTGGATAAAATCCTGGCGGCAATTGAGACGTGCAATAGGTCCATTGTGGATCTGGTAGGAGAAGTCGGTGGGTTAAAAAATGAAATCACATTCCTTAGAGAGGATATGCAGAAAGTAAAGGAACGCTTGAATAAAGTTGAAAAGCAGACTCAGGGAATGGAAGAAATGATGGGCAAGAAGCAAATAGAGATCAGGGAGTTAAAACAGGATAATAAACAAATTAAAGACAGATTGGTTGATATGGAAAACAGATCAAGGAGAGCGAATATCAAATGTTTGGGCTTTCCGGAGGGTACAGAGGGGAAGGATACAATAACATTTCTCGAGGGATGGTTCAAAAAATGGTTGGGAGATGCACTTCTATTATGCACTTCTATTGCCGGCAAAATTGAGAGTGATCTTTAAAGAAAAAACCCAATTTTTTTATAATCCGGAGGAGGTACAAAACTGGATGGATATGAATCTCCCACCAGAGAGGCAGAAAAAATAAGTGTAATATAAGGAAGGGGAAATAGTCATGCTAGAATAGGAGTCCAGGTTGCAGATTCTAGCAGCCAATGGACTAAGTAGGGGGGGGGGGAAGAGGGATAAGGGAGAGTGCGGGAGGGGGGGAGGGATGGAAGGGGGGTGGGATGTTGTGTTTTTTTTTTTTTTCTCTCTCTCTCTCTGTGTCCTCTCTTCTCTCCTCTCTTCTCTCCCCTCCAAATTCAAGAGGGATTAGATGACTAAAATTGTGTCATGGAATGTGAGGGGATTGAGAGACAGAGTTAAGAGAATGGCAATATTTAGGGCCCTAGCCTGTTATAATGCTGACATTTTGTGTCTTCAAGAGACCCATATTCTGGTAGAGGAGGCGAACTGGCTCAATAAAAGATGGATAGGGGTAATTTATGCCGCTGGGTACTCAGTATACTCTAGAGGGGTTTGTATATTGATAAAGAACACCACTAAATTCTCCTGTTACGGGAAATGGAATAATAAAGAACGGAGGTATGTGCTTATACACTGTATAATTCAGGAGTTGGAATGTCTCATTGCATCTATCTATATTCCACCACCTTTTGAGTATGGAGTCTGTGAAAGGATCCAAGAGATAATCCAAAGTAACGACTTGGGTGACTTACCATTTCTGTTTATAGGAGATTATAACGGGGTATTGGACCCCGGGAAAGATCGGTTGAACCCGCACTCATAAAAGCAAGGTAACATCGGGGGGACCAATCTTAATAAATGGTGTGAGGAATTGGGGTGGATGGACCTATGGAGACTAAAGTACCCAGAGAAAAGGGTTTTTTCTTGCCATTCTAAATCTTGGGGGTGCTTTTCCTGAATTGACATGGCACTGGGCAATGAAAGGATGTATCATAATATTCAGGAGGTCAAATATGGTGTAAGGGGTTTTTCAGACCATTCCCCACTGATTGTCCAACTGAAGGTAGGAAGGAAGAGGATCCCAGGAGAAAATTGATTTAGAACTAAAAGAAATATTTAAGAAATCTCAGGGGAATATAGGGAAGTTAGAGCAATGGGAAAGGGGGTAAAAAGGCTCTAAAAAGAATATACACAAAAGAAGTATTAGATTGTAAATTTAAGTTCCGTCAAAAGGAGGTTGGGTTGAAGAAAGAAGTTGAAAAAACAGAAAGGGACTATTTAAAAGTAACCTCAATAGAGAACAAGGTACTCTGGGAGAAAGCAACGGAGGAATATGAGAAGCACATTGAACAAAATGTGTATAGTTCCTTATTAATCTGTAAGAGTATGTGGTTTATGGAGGGTGAAAAACCCAGCAAACTCCTGGCAAGCCTAGTAAAAGGAAAAGGCTCCACGCAAATGATAACAGCCATTAAAAATAAACGGGGGGTTGTGTTAAATAAGGAAGTGGAGATTTTGGAAATTTTCCAGGAATATTTTAGGGACATTTATACTTCAGAATGGAATGGGAATTTTTTGGAGGGGTGGAAGTAGAGGTACTGAAAGAGGAGAGTAGGAATCTATCGGACTCCCCCCTGTCACTACAAGCGGGTGATCAAGATACTCCCAGGGAATAAAGCTCCAGGCCCGGATGGGCTACCAGGCGAGATTTACCAGAGATACGGGGAAACTCTAGCGACGGAATTGTTAAGGGTATTTGAACAAGCCTTTACTAGGGGAGAGTTACCTTTATCAATGTATGAGACAGATATCATTTTAATCCCTAAACCAGATAAGGATAGAACTGACCCTGATGCATATAGACCCATTTCACTTTTGTACGTGGATGTAAAGGTCCTAGCACAGGTTCTGGCTAAGAGACTTACGGAAGTTATAACGGAGGTTGTATCTGAAGATCAATGTGACTTTATGGCGGGGAGAACAACCACGACTAATTTGAGAAAGTTGTTTTCTTGTATGGAAGCCCCAGAGGTGCTGAGGGATGGGGGGGCGATCCTCTCCCTCGATGCAACCAAGGCATTTGACCGAGTAGAATGGGACTTTTTGTGGGTGGCGATGGAGAAGATGGGATTTGGAGAGACATTTATTAGATGGGTACAACTTTTATATAAACATCTGAGCGCCGCGGTCTGTGTCGGGGGAGAGAGGTCGCCCCGTTTCCCTTAGCTAGAGGAACAAGACAGGGTTGCCCCTTATCCCCTTTTATTTTCTCCCTAGTGAAAGAGGTAGTGACAGTTATGATACGAAAAGAGGGAGGGATTAGAGGTATTAATTTTGGGGAAAGAGAACTAAAAACGTCCCTTTATGCGGACGACATGATAATTTTCCTTGGTAACCCGTCTGAAGCCTTAAACAAGGTTAGGGATATTCTTCATAAGTTTGGGAGGGTGTCCGGTCTGTGTATAAATTGGGCAAAATCAATGTTAATGCCCCTCGGGAAAGTAGAAATTATATCTGACCTGCCGGTGGAAATTATCTCTGGGCAGAAAACATTTAAGTATTTGGGGATCATAGTCTCTAACTCATTGAATAGGTTTGTAGAACTGAACATTGTACCTTTGCTAAGAAAATGGAGAAATAAGGTTAAGATATGGGCGAAATTAAAATTATCATATGCAGCGAGACTTACCCTGATTAAGATGGTGTTTTTGCCACAAGCACTGTACATCTTCAGGAACTCACCAGTGAAAATACCTGGAAGAATATTTGCTATAATGGATAAAATGTGTCAATTTCTTCTGGGCAGGTAGGAAGGCACGTATAGGCAAAAGCTATCTGAAGTGACCAAAAGAAAAAGGAGGTCTTGCTCTGCCTGATTGGAACCTGCATTTTTTGGCCGCTCAGGCGGCAGCCATTTTGAAAGATACTCCAGAGGACTTGATACGGGGGGGTTGTGAGCCAATTTAATTTTCAAGATCGTGAGTTAAAGATCGAGGAAATTATGGAGACAGTTCCCACACCAGAGATAAAGAGGTTTAAGTTGTTAGCCACCTCATTTGATAGCTGGGAAAAGGTTAAAAAAAATTTTTGGGTAATAATGACTGGTTGGAATCTACCCCTATTTGGGATAATTTATTAGTGAAAGGGGAAAAGTTAAGGGACTATAAGGGTTGGATAAGTAAGGGTATAAGGTATATGGGTCAATTAGTTGAAAATGAAACAAAAAAAACGTTTGAGGTATTAAAAAAGGAGTTTAAGCTAGGGGATAAGGACCTATTTAGATACATCAGATTATGGTGGTTTTTTCAAAAATCGAAGCACAAATGCACTATTCGGTGCTCGGGGAAATTTAACGAATTGGTAAGGAAAAAAAAATTAGCTGTTATTTATAATTTGCTAAGTCACGAAAACACGCAAAAGGTAAAGTTTAAATGTATACAGGGGTGGGAACAGGATTTGGGAAATCATGTAGAGGGTGAAGAAATATGGGAGTATATCCTAAGGAATTTTACACGGGTATCCAATAATGGTTCACATAGAATTTCACAATTTTTTATTATTAACAGGTTGCACAGAACCCCAAAGTGGTTAAATAAGGTGGGGTACAGGCACAATGACAACTGTGTAAAGTGTGGGAACGATGGAGCAGATTGGGTGCACCTCTTTTGGAGATGCCCGAAACTTCACCGCTACTGGGTGGCTGTTTTTGCAAAAATGAGTAGGATAATAGGGATAGAGATACAGCTAGATGCTTGGGTAGGAATATTGGGCTATATTAAGAAAATTAAGATATCAAATAAGGAAAAAAAATTACTATCTCAAATGTTATTCCTGGCCAGGAAAATTATTCTTAAGATGTGGATATCCGAAAGTGTTCCAACAGTTAATATGTGGGAAAATTAAGTAAATAGAGTGTCAGATATAGAAACGGGATAGGCAAGAGCAAAGGGTCGGGTAGAGGAGTATGAAAATAAATGGAGCAGATGGAAGAAGCAGGTTAGATAAAAGGGCTGGTTGGAAGTGAGAGGAGAGGCACGAGAGTTTTTTTTTTTTTTTTCTTCATTATATAGTTTGATACGAGTTTCCTGCTCATGTAACGGGGAAGGAGGAAAGGGGAAAGGGGGAGGGGGGGGGGAGGAAGGGAAGAAAAAGGGGGGAAAAGAAAAAAAAAAGAAAAAGGGGAAAAAGGAGGAAAATAATGTTTGTCTTGGGACACATTGTTGAAGGTTTTATTTCAAAGCCTTGCAGATATTTGGGGCCTGTCCAAAAATGTGCATCTCTTATTCTGATACAGTTATTTGTATACTTTTTGATGTGTCTTTATTCCAAAGCTCTGTTTATACAGTAGGACGGGTAAAACATGCTTATTAAGGATTCTAACTTCTATCTCATACCAAGTATTGATATTCTAGGCACATGCGACTTTGTTATAATCACTTGTGTAATTTTTTTTTTTATAGTGCTTCACTTTAAAGCCAGGTATATATATATATAAGGATGGTTTAAACCCGTGTATTAATTGTTATATCATCTTTCTTTGCACTAGGCACTTGTCACTTTGAAGTAGTCATTAATGGTCTTACCCTCATTGATGTATTATCTGTATAGGGGTGGCTCAAACATGTTTATGAACGGTATTTCCTTATACCATCTACTTCTGCATTTGGCACTTTGATAAAGTTATTTATGTATTTTGCACTGTGGTAGTTAGTATATGTAATTTAATACTGTTTTTATTTTGGTAATGTAACTTTCCTGTATTGTACGAGCGATGGTATGTATTTTTAATAACTGTACAAATGTTGAAAATAATTTGGACTAGAGATGCATGTTAGGGGTTCAGGGCTGTTTTTTATGGTATAGTGATGGAAAATGTGTTAATTTGTATATATAATGGAATAAAGCTTGATTTTTCAGGCCTAAAAAAAAAAAAAAAAAAATCTAGAGTTCTTTGTCGCTTCTTCGGTGGATGAACTCGTTGGCAAGGAGAGGGCAGGTCCATCGGGATAGGTTGTTGGGGCCAGTCAGGCAGGTCGGGAGGAGTAAGCTGAAAAGTATCACAGTGGATAATTCCTACGGGAAGCGTAGAGTAGCTGAGCGTCCTTTTTTTCTTGCTGTTAAACTGAAGGGAAAACCCCACCGGTAGGGTATGCCCTGGTCTCTTAACAGATCGAGAAAGGGTCTCAAGGCGCAACGTTGCTGAAGGGCTCTATGAGCTCAGTCCATCATAATTATGGTATCCACTGGTCTGTCTAATATTGTGTTAATTAGTTGCTGCAGGTACCCTTGTACATCTTCCTCACCTTGCTGTTCTGGGATACCTCGAACCCTGATGTGTCTTCTATGTGGCGTCTCTGGTCTCTGATGGTTGAGGCCTGTGCTGACATCTGTTGTTGTAGAGTTGACAACACCGTTTTGGCTGTACAGGCAGTCCCCGGGTTACGTACAAGATAGGGTCTGGAGGTTTGTTCTTAAGTTGAATTTGTATGTAAGTCGAAACTGTATACTTTATAATTGTAGAGCCAGACAAAAAAAAAATTGGCCCTAGTGAAAATTGGAGTTTAAACATTTTTTGCTGTAATGGAACAAGGATTATCAATAAATTTTCATTACAGAAACTCTACAGCCGATTATTGCAGTCTGGGACTATAGTAAAGCATTCAGAAAGCTTCACCAGAGGTCAGAGGGGTCTGTCTGTAACTATGGGTTGTCTGTAAGTCGGGTGTCCTTAAGTAGGGGACCGCCTGTATTATGATCATCTTCTAACACATCAACTCTTTGCCTGGTGTGGGGATGCTGTGGGAGTGACCATTAAGTGAGGGTCCCTCCATTGCTCCTTAGAGATTGTTGGAGAATTCGTCAGACCCCGATAAGGGGACACAAGGTTTTCCTTCAATACTGCTGTGTATGTGATCTCCCCCTTAGGTGGTCCCCGGCTGACATCAGGGTAATCTAGTGGTTGTGCGACTGGAGATGGAGGGGGAGAGGGTGGGAGGTCTTGAGGTTCTGTGTCTAATGCGGGCAACAGTTCACAGATCTTTCAGACAGCAATGGCTGGCGTTGGAGGAGTTAATGAGGGGACTGGAGACTTATGCTGGCCTTGGTGGGTATTGCAGGCAGCACTTCTTTGTGGCATGGCTGCCTCAGACAACGTGGGAAACTTTCTTCCAGGTGAGCTAGGGCACACAGAGTGGAGATTCAACTTCCCACCAGTCTCTCTCTGAGTGTGAGTTTTATTTGACTGCTGCTGCTCATGAGTAGCCTGTGGCTGCGGTATCGCTGCATATGGCTGGCGCAGGCCGTGCGGCGGCTGGGGGGAGAGAGGAGGAGGGATCTCACTTCCCTGTGCTGTGTGTGCCGGCGCCATCTTAACCTTTTTTTTAAATTTATAATAGTTGTATTTTTGCACATAGAGGGCATTATTATAGTAGTTATATTCTTGAACATAGGGGGCAGTATTATAGTACTATATTCTTCTACATAAGATGCAGTACTGTATTATAATATATTTTACATAAATATTTACATGGGTACATTTTTGTTTATTGGAGAAGGTTTTGTAGTTGTTGAAGTTGTTTTTTTGTATATACACGCTAGTATTAAGTTGTGTTCTTTTAAAAAAAAAGAAGCTTTGTTCCTGTACAAGAGAGGCATAAGTCTCCTTTTCTGTGCTATACATGTTGATTAAGACCAACTATTTTTGTGGAGTTTGGTAACTCCACTGATATCACCTGGTACAGCCTATGTGTAAGGACTCCGCCCACAGAATAGGGCCACTTTTAGAGTTTTTTTCCCCTGTCACTTTAAATCCGCCCCTGCACCCTGCCAACCCACTTTTGTCATGGAAACCAAATGCTTCTGAATCCCATACACTACACACTGTGCACACACAGCCCAAGGGGTGCACAAAGACACTTTGCAACCCATACAATCACACTTTCACAACTGTCACTACTCGAGTGGGGACACTTACGAGACACCCATGCCAGGACTGCACATAAGTACCCAGATACACACTCTTCTAGGGTCTGTACAGTTTTTACAGTTCACCTGGACGCACATTGCCTATAGCAGTGATGGCGAACCTATGGCACTGGTGCCAGAGGTGGCACTTGGAGCCCTTTCTATGGGCACTCAGGCCTTTACCCCAGTACAGAGTTCAACAAAAAGGACCAAATCCATTAAATCTTCCTGCAGTCCTAGGCAACTTATGAGATGCTGCGCTCAGCACTATTTAACAGCGACACTTCATTGACTGTTTGGAACTGCTTGAAAAGTGAGAAGGTGTTAAAAGAAGTGCATTATCTATGGAGGCCATCCTGCTGGACCCACTATTCTTCCGAAAAAGAGAGACCCTGGACAGAAGCTACAATGATGGTCTGAATTTGCCCACCTTCTTTCAACTGTATTGGTGGCATCAGGTGGCCGATACAATTAAAGAAGTGGAAGAACAGGTAGCAATAAGTTACTTCTTAAAATGGCACATTGGCATATAAGGGTAAATAAGTGGGTTTTGGTTGTAGTTTGGGCACTCGGTCTCTAAAAGGTTCGCCATCACTGGCCTACAGCTACTGCTGGCACACAGACACTCACAAGTTAATACGGCTTAGCGGTAATGCACCTCTCCAGAATTATGGGAACATATAGAGCACAATGAAAAACTTATTAAATGACAATTTAATATGCAAAAAAGGTACAATGCTTAAAGGTTGCAATAATGGTAAAATAAACAGACATACATAAAAGCAAACAGTAAAATTAAAAAACTGACCCTGATTAAATGCTGACATGTTGCTTTTAAATAACCACCTAATCCTCCCACTTTGTCATGTGAGAGGGGTGTGGCTAATTATGTCATATGTTCTTCCATTGGTCTCCAGAGAAGAAGATATGCCCAGCACATTTCCCAGCATGAATTAACAAATACAGGCAGTCCCCGGGTTACGTACAAGATACGGTCCGGAGGTTTGTTCTTAAGTTGAATTTGTATGTAAGTCGAAAAAAAAAATTGGCCCCAGTGACAATTGGAGTTTAAACATTTTTTGATGTAATGGGACCAAGGATTATCAATAAAGCTTCATTATAGACACCTTACAGCTGATCATTGCAATCTGGGACTATAGTAAAGTATTCAGAGAGCTTCACCAGAGGTCAGAGGGGTCTGTCTGTAACTATAAATTGTCTGTAAGTCGGGTGTCCTTAGGTAGGGGACCGCCTGTACAACAATCTCAAACACCCATATGAAATATTGACATATTATTTTGCCATATTCTTAAGCAGCCATATTAAATGGCAAAACACCCATGCAAGTTGGAGTCATAAAGTCTGTAGATTAACATTTCTATTCATGGGACAGAGGAAAGTCTGTATCAATCACCATTTTCTATTCATGGGACAGGGGAATCACAGATTAAGGGTGTGGGGGCAAAGAGGGTGCATCATAACCCACAATTTATTACAAATCGCTTCTCTTGTCTGCAGACTGCAGTGCTCTCTGCCTGCTGCCCCTCTCCCTGCATTACAAGACCAGCTCAGACACAGGCACTTCCTGCTGGCAAGCAGCAGCTTGCAGAGACTTATTCTACAAACTATAGACAGATCTAAGGTCTTTATCATGGGGACGGGGAAGGAGGCATATAGAAAAGCTGACTTTGTGTATTATTGGATGAGTTAGCAGAACTGAGAGTATCATTTTATTTTATAGCCATCTCATGGATCTCATCATCTCTCATGTCTAATCTGTTTATATTTATATTTCTATGTGTCAGATACTAGTAGAATGTTCAGAAGCTAAATAGTGTAGATAAACCTGTACTGATCTAAGCTCATTATCAGCACACAGAATTTCATAGCATTATAGGGATCATGAAGTGACTGTTTAGAGTCCCCGCCCACTCTAAAATTTTCTAATGACCATTACTGAGTGATGGGAGCTAAAACAGGAATAAAAATGTGTAAAATTGTAAAGTAAGGGGTTTAAAATGATCTTTATTGTGTAAACATCAATATGGGAATAAAATTTGAGAGCTTTCTTTCATGAGCAAACCCCTTTAATGGTAAACATAGCTTAACAATGGTTGATTTCCTTTCTGGCCTGGTTTGTGATTTTTATATCTAACAAAGGTATGTTTACACCAATTTCCTAAGACTGGCTGCAGCTTTGTATTGTCTAAACTGCTTGCAGATTATTTAAAAAATCTATAAGCAAGTAATTTATAGACACAACTTCAAATGTTATATTTTATGGAATTATAGATTTTCAATTATTATTCAAGATTCCAATACACTTTCTGTATCTTTCCTCATGATTTTCTGGATCTCTGCTTGCTGTTGTTTTATAGGAAGTTTCTGTTTACTTCCTGTGGACATAAATCTGACCACGGTCACACAGCTGTACAGCTTGTTAGTATCATCGAGAATAAGCAGAGCGTTGGGTTATAACGAGCCGCACACCTGTGTGACCAAGGTGAGTTTTCCTTCTACCGGAAGTTTACTATGAATCTTCCTATATAATAACAGCAAGCAGAGATCTAGAAAACTGTGAGGAATTGATACAAGTATATTGGAAAATTTATATAAGTTTTCATTATTCAAACAATAACATTTATTTGCTGAAATGGGAATACCCCTTTTAATATCTGTAAGCCAAACCTGAAGTAAAGCCTACGCAAAGACAAAAGTATAGTAACCATCAGTACTACTTTCATGTTTTGAATCCAATCCTGGTTTTTGGCTAATACCTGGACTATATTTAGACTGATACAAGTGCTCTGCTTATTTTTTTTGTTTATTGAAACTATATACAACGTGTATATAGGCCTGTATATATGGGCAGTGGTAACACAATCATGAACTTGTAATCCATTCTAGGTATTTTTTTAAGGTAAAATTTCGCTGAAATATTTATTGAAATATGATTTAGCATTAGATTTTCTGCACATAATTTCCTGGAAACAGCCCTTCCTTCCCTTGCAGTCTTCCCTTCCACCAGCCAGAGGGATCTGAAAAGAAGTAGTAACAATTATTATTTAATTTACTTAGATAAGTACATGATAAAGTAATTTTCATGGCATAAAGATTCATGGTGCATCATGAAGTAGAATTTTCAAAAATAAAACAAAAATGGAAACATGTCAGAAAACCATGTTATAACAGTAGTAATTGTATCATATTGGTATTTTGTAAAAGAGAAGTCATAGTTTCACTTTTGGAATAATTAAAACTACTATCAGTGTTAGGCTAAGATTACATCAGTGCTGTGAGACAAACCACAAATGGACGGCACTCCGTGGATGTGTGGTGCTCCAGGCACGGCCAAAGCCTCAATCAAAATGTAGAAGAGATCCCGACACTCACAGACTTCATGCATTTAAATTTTTATTGTAAGAATAACTTACAGCATGTTATGCAGGGACACAAAAGGGAACGCGTTTTCGGCTCGTGGCACGAGCCTTCATCAACCATACCATGTAGTTAGAGAAAGAACATATAAATACAAAGTAACAACTCTAATCTTGCCCACTGACGTCACATCCTACCGGAATCCTGACTTCCTTGGTGTGACGTAGTGTCATAATATGACAGAACTAAAACAAAACAAATTATAACGTGACCCAAAAAATATCTGACACAATACAGCATAAAAATATATAAGCAAACCCAAGATACAAATCATGAGAGGCTACTCAGAGTGTTCTAATGTCCATCGTGGTGACACATTGTACCACCCCCATACTGGACAAACCTTTAAAATACGTGGCTATTACACTTGTAATTCATGTAACTTAATCTATTCAATCGTGTCCATGTGGATATTTATATATTGGGGAAACGATGCAACCTGTAAAATCACGCATAAATAAATATACATCGACTATCAGATGTAATAACAGATTATTGCCTGTTCCTTACCACTTCCATGAAAGAAAACATTCTATTTCTCAATTTAAGTTCCAGGTTGTAAACAGATCCAAGTGCCCAGAAGAGGAGGTAACATTAAAATCCTCCTCCGTCGTCGTGAGGCTTACTGGATACATGTCCTAGGGACTTTGGAACCTAGAGGGTTAAATTGTGATTATAATAAACAACAACACTATGGTTACCCTTGCTTGCAGATGGATAGGGGGAACGGCGCAAGGAGGATAGAGGTTTAAAGATCCAAAAACCTTATAAATACCTGCAGTATTTTCCCAGTTTCTTAAAAACTATTTTATTGGAAATACTCACAACTGCAGTTGTGCTGAGCGTGTTTTTATATATATAAGGCCTTTTTATCTTCTACTCTTGTGAGTATTTCCAATAAAATAGTTTTTAAGAAACTGGGAAAATACTGCACCATTGTTTTTGCCTTTTCTTCTTACCTCGAACGGCAACCAGGTGCAGAAGTTAGGAGAACGGAACGAAAAGTGGAGGAACAAGTTCCCTGGCGGGAGAAATTAGGAGTAACACAGAGGCTACGGGCTACCTCCAAAATCTCTAGGAGTGACGCCGTGCCGCAACATTGAACCTCATAAGAGGACTCCTATGCTCCATGCATAGAAAATTGAGGACATTGAGTATGAGTCAAGGACTGTCCCCGTGAGTACTGAAAGTCTAGACCGGAAAGGTACCACATTTCCTTTTTCTTTGAAGTGGGTGAACGTAGAAGCGGAGGATCAATTGATTTGTATTTTAACATAAGGTTTTTGGATCTTTTAACCTCTATCCTCCTTGCGCCGTTCCCCCTATCCATCTGCAAGCAAGGGTAACCATAGTGTTGTTGTTTATTATAATCACGATTTAACCCTCTAGGTTCCAAAGTCCCTAGGACATGTATCCAGTAAGCCTCACGATGAGGGAGGGGGATTTTAATGTTACCTCCTCTTCTGGGCACTTGGATCTGTTTACAACCTGGAACTTAAATTGAGAAATAGAATGTTTTCTTTCATGGAAGTGGTAAGGAACAGGCAATAATCTGTTATTACATCTGATAGTCAATGTATATTTATTTATGCGTGATTTTACAGGTTGCATCGTTTCCCCAATATATAAATATCCACATGGACACTTGATTGAATAGATTACGTTACATGAATTACAAGTGTAATAGCCACGTATTTTAAAGGTTTGTCCAGTATGGGAGTGGTACAATGTGTCACCACGATGGACATTAGAACACTCCGAGTAGCCTCTCATGATATGTATCTTGGGTTTGCTTATATATTTTTATGCTGTATTGTGTCAGATATTTTTTGGGTCATGTTATAATTTGTTTTGTTTTAGTTCTGTCATATTATTGCATACTGCATATTATTTAATTCTGTTTAATCTTTCCTTCTAGAAACGCAATCAAAACAAGAAAAATACCTGATGACACTACGTCACACCAAGGAAGTCAGGATTCCGGTAGGATGTGACGTCAGTGGGCAGGATTAGAGTTGTTACTTTGTATTTATATGTTCTTTCTCTAACTACATGGTATGGTTGATGAAGGCTCGTGCCACGAGCCGAAAACGCGTTCCCTTTTGTGTCCCTGCATAACATGCTGTAAGTTATTAGACAGTGTATACTGTTTTTTTTTTTTTTTTTTTTTTTAAAGACCACCTTCTAAAAAGAACACCTTTCAATTTTTTATTATTCAGACAATAGGGTACAAGTTTCATCTCTAATACAGAGTTTCTAAATTATGCATACAAAATCGCCATGTTGGCCAACATGGTACTATTGTACCTTAGACATACTTAATGAGTTATATCACTTCCGGTTCCAGCTGTGATTGTGGATGTGAAGTGTGTGTCTTTTCTGCTGATTGGCTTGTGCCATGTGTGGGAGGGACCAGGCGTGTAAATGTTTCCCCCGTGGATGGGACCCACACCCCCCCCCCCCCCCCGGTGTGCTAACCAGGGGTATCCAATCCATTCTGTGGCAGCCCCAGGGTCTGGCGAGTGCCCCGAGGCTGCCGACTCCTCTTTGCACTGGGTTCCGCATCCTGAGCAGCATGCTCAGTTACTTACATTGTATACTGCAATACACTGAATATGATCGGATGAACACTTGTTCAAGCCAAGAAGTGGAAAATGTAAAACATGAAAAAAAAAAAGGAAAAACATTTTACAATAATTAAATAAAAGTCCCCTAATCAGCCCAATTACTTAAAAAAAACAAATAAAGTATATAAAACACAAAAAGCACACAAAAAAGTACATATTTGGTATCACCGCATCCATATGAATCTGTACAATAAATCTAAAAGAATATTGAACCCGCTCAGTGAACGAAGTAAAAAGAAAACCAAGAAAATCTTCCCGTACTGTACAATTTTTAATCAAATACCCTCACAAAAAAAGTTATGTGCCCTTAAAGGATACTGAAAAGAACAATTCTTTTTGCAAAAAATAAGCCCTCAGCTAACCTGTCAAAAGAAAAGTACAAAAGTTATGCCGCTAAAAAGTTGTTGATAGTAAAATCAATGCGATTTTCTCCAATATTAGTTTTGCTCATTAAAATTAAGCAAAGATTATAAATTATAGATTAAGCAAACTATATAAATGAAGTATCACCGTAATCATATTGAACCAGAGAATAAAGAAAAAATATTATTTTTATGTTCTGGCAAGTGGGAAAAAAATGCTAAAAATCCAAAATAAAAATGGATAATTTTTGTTTGTATCCCTCTTGAAATAGTTAATAAAATCTCATGAATAAGCTCTAGACCCCCAAAATGAATTATCTATTGTAAAGGTTCAGCTCACTGGTGAGAGCCAAGACAGTTCACAGAGACACAGAGTCAGACTTGAAGTTCCAAACTGGTTCGACTTCCAGTCTTTATTATCAGTTGTGGTTACAGGCCCAACATGTACAGGCTTATAACAAACAGTAACAAAATACAAACACAAAAGACCTGCCCGTGCGGGGACTAGCTAACACAGTAGCTTTTCCCTCTCTAACTAATAATACAAAAAACAATGCAGTCTATACCTTCAGGCTTGCTTTTCTCACAGCATCACCTTTAGTTCTGATCAGAGAGACCCCTCCCATGGTGCAGCTAGGGCAGCGATGGCGAACCTATGGCACGCGTGCCACAGACTGCACGCGAAGCCGTTTCTGTTGGCACGCGTACCGTCGCAGGTAAGCCTCTCCCAGCTGGCCGTAAAAATTTGTCTATGCGAGCGGTGGAATTCCGCGCCGCTCCATAGACAGAACAGCAGAGTTTTCGCGCATGCGCGGTAACTTGGGAAGTGCTGAAAGTTTCAGTCGCTCCCATAGAAACCGCGCAGGGAGAGTTGACTGAATTGCCCCTCCCATAGAACCCGGGGCGCACCTGTGCACATGCTGCCTCCCGGAGCACCTGTGCACCCGCCCGCCTGTGCCGCCGCCATGGCTGACACCCCATGCATGCCGGCTGGCAAATCCTCTTTCCCGACAGCCGGCACATCCTTTTACCCACCGGCCGCCACATCCCCCGGAGCACCTGTCTGCTACGCTCTGCTCCCTCCCGGTCCGCTCCGCTCTGCTCCCTCCCGGTCCGCTTCGCTCTGCTCTGTCCTGGTCCGCTCTGCTCTGTCCCAGTCCGTTCCGCACTGCTCTGCTCTGCTCCCTCTGTCCCGTTCCGCTCCGTAGCTCCCCTCTCCTCCGCTCCGTAGCCCCCCCTCTCCTCCGCTCCATAGCCCCCCCCTCCTCCGCTCCAGGTGGGAGTGGAGAATGCATACAGCGTAACCTGCATGCATTCCTGGAGAACCTTCCTGTAGAATAAAAGAAAATAAAGTAAGTTTATCTGTGTATATGTATGTAATGAGTATATGTATGTGTATATGTATGTAATGTGTATATGTATGTGATGTGTATATGTATGTGTATATGTATGTAATGTGCATATGTGGGTGTATATGTATGTGATGTCTGTATGCATTTTATACTACATGGCGACAAGCTGTATGCATTTTATACTACATGGCGACAAGCTGTATGCATTTTATATTACATGGGGGCACGCTGTATGCATTTTATACTACATGGTGACACGCTATATGCATTTTATACTACATGGTGACAAGCTGTATGCATTTTATACTACATGGCGGTCCGCTGTATGCATTTTATACTACATGGTGGCATTCTGTATGCATTTTATACTACATGGCGGTACGCTGTATGCATTCTATACTACATGGCGGTACATTATATGCATTTTGCATTGCTTTATTTTCACACCAAACCAATATGATGGATCTGGTCCTGACACTACCTGATATATTACGTATATGGGGGGGGGGTGTCTCTCTATGGCTCTCCTCAGGCAGCAGACAGGCTTGGTACAACCCTGCATAGAAAAACTTATGACAGATTCCATTTTAATTGTTCAAAAGCACAGAAAATGCAAACCTTTGAGCTCTGTTGATAGTGTTTTTATTGTTATACTAAAGATTGTAATGTTTGAGCTATGTTTTCTCAATTAAAACCTTGTTATTCTAGTTAAATTTTTGTGTTGGCACTTCGCTTCAAGTCAGAAGAGTTTGGGTTGCATCTTGGGCACTCGGCCTCTAAAAGGTTCGCCATCACTGAGCTAGGGTATATCATCAATGGCCATCCCTTTACCAAGCATAGCTGAAAAACCTTGCTGGAATATAGATGCCATTGATGACCTTTCCAGCCACTGCCTTACACTATACATTGTATCTCACCTCACAAATAATAAGCCCTGTTCACATTACCAAAAAAATGTAAAATTTTAAAACCAGGACATTGTGACAATACAAATCTGCTCTGAATGTCGCTGCTTTGATCCTATGCCCGGCCGTGCGCCCATACAGCAGTTACCACCACATATGGGATGTCGATACACTCGGGAGAAATTGTGCATCAAACTTTGCAGACAATTTCATCATTTTAGTCATTATGAAGGTGTAAATCAATGTATTTTCAGTTTTAACACTTGTGAAAAACTTAAAGGGTTAATAGACTCAATAGAAGTTGTTTTACATATGTTGAGGTGTGTAGTTTATATAAAGGGGCAATTTATGGGGTTTTACTATTATTTAGGCTTTTCGAATTCACTTGAAGGCTGAATTGTCCCTCAAATGTGAGTTTTTGCGAATTTTCAAATTTTAATGAAAAAAATGAATCTAAAGTTCTAAGCTTCATAACATCCTAGAAAAAGGAGAGGACGGATGAAATATAATTCTACCATAAAGCAGACATTATGGAAATGTTACTTATCTAACTTTTTGGGGTAGTTTTACTACCTGCCTGGAATGTAGAACATTTCACTTTTCATTTTTTTCCGAAATTTTGCCAAATTTTCATTTTTTTCCCTGAATGAAATGCAAAACTTATCACTTAAATTTTACCATCAAGTACAATGTGTCTAGAGAAAACACTCTCAAAATCATCTGGATATGTTAAAGCAGTGATGGCGAACCTTTTAGAGGCCGAGTGCCCAAGATGCAACCCAAACCCTTCTGACTTGAAGCGAAGTGCCAACACAAAAATTTAACTAGAATAACAAGGTTTTAATTGAGAAAACATAGCTCAAACGTTACAATCTTTAGTATTACAATAAAAACACTATCAACAGAGCTCAAAGGTTTGCATTTTCTGTGCTTTTGAACAATTAAAATGGAATCTGTCATAAGTTTTTCTATGCAGGGGTGTACCAAGCCTGTCTGCTGCCTGAGGCGAGCCATAGAGAGACGCCCCCCCCCCCATATACGTAATATATCAGGTAGTGTCAGGACCAGATCCATCATATTGGTTTGGTGTGAAAATAAAGCAATGCAAAATGCATATAATGTACCGCCATGTAGTATAAAATGCATACAGCGTACCGCCATGTAGTATAAAATGCATACAGAATGCCACCATGTAGTATAAAATGCATACAGCTTGTCGCCATGTAGTATAAAATGCATACAGCGTGTCGCCATGTAGTATAAAATGCATACAGTTTGTCGCCATGTAGTATAAAATGCATACAGCTTGTCGCCATGTAGTATAAAATGCATACAGACATCACATACATATACACCCACATATGCACATTACATACATATACACATACATATACATATACACATCACATACATATACACATTACATACATATACACATACATATACTCATTACATACATATACACATACATATACTCATTACATACATATACACAGATAAACTTACTTTATTTTCTTTTATTCTACAGGAAGGTTCTCCAGGAATGCATCCAGGTTACGCTGTATGCATTCTCCACTCCCACCTGGAGCGGAGGAGAGGGGGGCTACGGAGCGGAGGAGAGGGGGGCTACGGAGCGGAACGGGACAGAGGGAGCAGAGCAGTGCGGAACGGACCGGGACAGAGCGGACCGGGAGGGAGCAGAGCGGAGCAGACAGGTGCTCCGAGGGATGTGGCGGCCGGTGGGTAAAAGGATGTGACGGCTGTCGGGAGAGAGGATTTGCCAGCCGGCATGCATGGGGTGTCAGCCATGGCGGCGGCACAGACGGGCGGGCGCACAGGTGCTCCGGGAGGCAGCATGTACGGCAGGCACAGGTGCTCCCCGGGTTCTATGGGAGGGGCAATTCAGTCAACGCTCCCTGCGCGGTTTCTATGGGAGCGACTGAAACTTTCAGCACTTCCCAAGTTACTGCGCATGCGCGAAAACTCTGCAGTTCTGTCTATGGAGCGGCGTGTAGTTCCACCGCTCGCATAGACAAATTTTTACGGGCAGCGGGCAGAGGCTAACCGGCGACGGTACGCGTGCCGTCTGTGGCACGCGTGCCATCGGTTCGCCATCGCTGTGTTAAAGCGTTCCAAAGTTATAACCACATCGTATTTGAAAAATCAAGTCTGGTCATTGACCTGAAAACAAGCGTCGGTGAGAAGGGGTTAAAGCAACAAATAATTAAATTCTATTTATGATGCAAACTTATGCCATAGTCCATGTCCCAAATTCTATTTTTTTAAAAATCTCTATGCGAATGTTGTGGAAGCTCTGTCCTGAGCTTTCATTCCAAAATATGCATATTTTAATTAAAACCCTTTTAGCTTGATTATTCCTGTAAATGCATGCCAGAACCTGATAAAGGTTATGATTACGTTCATCGGTCATGGAGCCTGCCCTTCAACTAGATAGCAAGGTGCAGCATGCAAACCGGGCTGTGCTGTAATGAGCACACTGTGTCTCACCGCATCAGGTGGCTATGTTGCAAAATATGGAGCGGGTACTGTTTATGTTTGGGATGTAGCAGCATGCATCGGCCCCTTTTCTTCACCCAATTGGGAGCTTCACAAGGTTGTTGGTGAAGCACACAATCACTTGCATGAGGCCTAATTGCATTGTTTTAACTGTTGTTTACATGCAAGTAGCTCTGCAGACATCTAGAAGCTTTTTATCCCCTGCAATGCATATAAGAGTGTGTCTGGTTGGTGGACAAATTGCATTTCAAAATGCAATGTTATTGCATAATTGGTGAGTGCAGCCTCAAAGATTTGTCAACTGGTCAAAAGGTTCACTATCCAAAAGTAGACTCTGAAAGCCTTTAATAGGGCAGCTTTGCGTGCCTTCTTGTGGCAAGGCCCATTGAGGGTGATTCATTAAATGTGTCACACCTTAGCACAGTGCAGAGTTAAATTAATTTCAGGTGCTGGATGATACATTTGCTGTAGTGTAAGACTACTTAGTTGTATTCTGCACCATATAATAAATTGGCTAGTTTATGCCTAAAAATTGTCTCAAAATATTGGTGCATTTACAAATGACTCTGAGGGACTTCAGGCTCAATAAACATCTATGGAGCCTGGAGCCCCTCAGGCTCATTTGCATAATATTTAAAGCCTTTTTATGTAAAACAAGGGCATTAGAAGGTAAAAGAAGAGCAGATCCTGCCTGGGGGCGCACACCAGCATGTCAGTGTTTGGTTTACAATCCTTGATCCTGGTGGTAGATATCCTTTAAAGCCTAAATAAATGTGGCACAAGGCATTTTAATCTGTTTTTGGTGCAAAATTATAGCTCTGATGGCTTGAATATTTGTGCCTGAAACATAATTTCCTGACAAGATGTATTGCTAAAACATCACTTTTATATAACTGTATATAACTTTATAAGTATATAAGTGTGCTAAAAAACGGGTGCTTTAAAAACAGTGCTAGATACACCTTATAGAGTGCCCAAAGTCAAAGAAGGTTTAGTTTAAGTCATATACATTTGGATAGTGTTCAACTAGGTCTTGCACCATCTCTGAACATCAATAACAATTTGGGGATATATATTAGAATATATTTGGGGATTATCACTGCCAAATAATCCAAAGGCCAGCCCTTAAGACACGTATGCTAAAGTGTGTGTCCCATTCCATACTAGGTTGTTACTAATGAGTGTATCAACCTTTGTACCAGAATTATTTCTAAACTACCAGTCTATGTGACTAGCGTAGCTCTTAGAAGATAACACTATACGAGATATGATAACAGACTGAAGGTTCTGTCTATATTATGTAACAAATGGCCCTCTACCCATATAGGCAGCACAATTGAAAACACCCACACTGAGTAATTTCCCTTGTATAGTACGGTAGGGCAGAATAAACGTCTAGTTGTTCAACCGTATAGTCAACACAGGGACAATGCACTCGAGACAACTAACTGGGCTGAATATTATTTGTTGCAATCTGCACTAATAAACCTGCAAGGAGACTACTGGATATAATTCTGTTATTGGATACAGAGAAAGCCTTTGACAGGGTGCACTGGGGATTCCTCCACATGTCTTTAGAACGATTTGGATTTGATGGTCCTTGCCTAAAGGCAATAATGTCAATGTACAGTGAACCAATGGCCAGAGTATCAAGTGGAGGATTCCATTCATCAACCTTCTACTTAACGAATGGTACGAGACGAGAAAGGTTGTCCTTTGTCCCCATTGATTTTCAATCTGTATATAGAATCTCTTGCACAGGCAATTCAATTAGACAAGGGTATTAAATGGATCAGGAAAAAAGCTGGAGGGTTTGTTATTGGGTTATACGCGGATGATTATTGTTATTACATGTCATGAGCCTCTATTATCCTTGTCTAAACTGAGGGAAATTAAAAATACCGTATATACTCGTGTATAAGCCGAGTTTTTCAGCACAAAAAATGTGCTGAAAAACGTCCCCTCGGCTTATACACGAGTCTATTACCCCCAAAAAATTACCCACTTAAAAAAATAAAATTAAATACTGACCCTCCGATGTCAGCGCGGCTTCCCTGATGTCGGCGCGACTTACCGATGTCCCCGATGTCAGCACGTCCTGTCTTCTTTCTTCTCCGCGGCTTCTTTCTTCTATCATCGATGCGGCCATGTTTTCTTCATGGCCGCGCATATTATGACGACAGCAGCGGCCGCGTCATAGTATGCGCCTGCTAGAAGAAAACATGGGCGCGGGAAGAGTGAAGAGGAGCCGCGGAGAAGAAAGAAGACGGGACGCGCTGACATCGGGGGGTGAGTATTTAAGTTTATTTTTTTTAAGGGCCATGGGGGCAGGCTGTATACTACTAGGGGCAGGCTGTATACTACTAGGGGCAGGCGGTATACTACTAGGGGCAGGCTGTATACTACTAGGGGCTGCTGTATACTACATGGGGGCTGCTGTATACCACATGGGGGCTGCTGTATACTTCAGGGGGGCTGCTGTATACTACTGGGGGCTGCTGTATACTACAGGGGGGCTGCTGTATACTACTGGGGGCTGCTGTATACTTCTAGGGGCTGCTGTATACTACTAGGGGCTGCTGTATACTACTAGGGGCTGCTGTATACTACTAGGGGCTTGCTGTATACTACAGGGGGGCTGCTGTATACTACAGGGGGGCTGCTGTATACTACTAGGGGCTGCTGTATACTACATGGGGGCTGCTGTATACTACTAGGGGCTTGCTGTATACTACAGGGGGGCTGCTGTATACTACTGGGGGCTGCTGTATACTACTAGGGGCTGGCAGGCTGTATACTACTGGGGGCTGGCAGGCTGTATACTACTGGGGGGGTTTGACCAATGCATTTCCCACCCTCGGCTTATACTGGAGTCAGTAGTTTTTCCCAGTTTTTGGTGGTAAAATTAGGGGTCTCGGCTTATACTCGGGTCAGCTTATACTCGAGTATATACGGTAACTATTCGGAAGTGTCCCTATATAAATTAAATGAAAATAAAATATTTTATTACGACTCCAAACAACAAAAGGCATTACTACAGGACAAATATGTATTTAAATGGCCTGATAAGGGCATAGATTATCTAGGTATACTAATTTAGAAGACATTAGACAGAGTGTTAAAGTTTAATATGGAAAAACTTGTAATGAACATAAAAGAAGAAATAGAAAAGTATACAAAATTGGCCTTATCTTAGTTAACTAGAATAAATATAATTTAAATGTATATTATGCCCAGTATACTATATATGGTGAGATGTATTCCCCTTTGATATCCACAGGAGTTTATTAGAAACTTACAAAAAGTGATCTTAAAATTCATATGGGCCAACAAAAACAAGGATTAATAGAACAACAATGTGCTTTCCTATAGAGAAAGGCGGCATGGTTGTCCCAAATATCCTGCTACACCATAAGGCAACAATTATCTAACCTATTAAGGGTATATGGTTAACTGGGAGGAGGAGTTAATTAGTTCTCATTAATTAGTTCTCATTAATTAGTTGGCAGAGGGCAATACATACATCTTATAAGTTATATTACTCCACAAACCATGTTGAAACACTGCGTAAACTACAACAAAGAAACTATTTATAACCAGCGTAATTAGCTAAATTTATTGTAGAATAAACCAGATTTCTGTTGGCGCTGCAAACAGAAAGATGCAAATTTAATTTAATATCTGGTGGTTTTATCCTGTAATCACATTATTCTGGAAAGAAGTGCGAAATCGGATTAAAACAATTTGGAGTGTTGAGTAGGAGCCCTTCTCAATCTGAATGCAGACTACATACCCTTTGCATTCAAATGGACAGTACTGACATTGCTTGCGCGTGCTAGAAAAACAATAGCATCCTACTGGAAGACTGTGACAAGGCCAGAAATTAATGAGGTAATTTAAAATTTTAGACAAACTTACCAATATGAAAAAATCTTAAATTTAAGTGGCACCCTTAAAACGCAAAATTACCAGAATAAATGGGAACAGTGGCGGCAGTAAACGAACCCAAAATAATGTTTTATTGTAGTATTTCTACTCTTTTAGACTTTTATATCCCACATTTTTTTTCTTCTCTTTCTTCCTTTCTTTCTCTTGTTTTTTGTTTTGACTTAGTAGCCCCCTTTTCAAGGGACATATACACACGGATAAGACGTATTTATGTTTGAATTTTGGAATACATACATTCTGGATTTATAGTTGTACTGTACTGATTTATCCATGTACTGTATATAACATTTATATGTAATGTATATGAATTTAAATGTTTGTTAACCAATGTAAAATTTCTAATACAAATATCTTGAAGATAAACCTGTTTAAAATAACTTGAGCCACAATTATGGGGCATTTTAAACAGTCTTTAGACATTTGCGTGTAAGGGTTCACTGAAAGTGGCATGGCTTTAAATTGCACTGTACTTCTAAAATGTGTGGTGACGGCTTAGGGCAGTTTCACGCTGACCATGATTAGCCAGTGATCACGGAATGTGAAGATTGCCAGAGTCCCTGGCTGACCACAATGCCAGGGACAGAGCATTATATTGATATATTGGGGCACATTTACTTACCCGGCCCATTCGCGATGCAGCGGCGCGTTCTCTGCACAGGATTCGGGTCCGGCTGGGATTTAAGATGGTAGTTCCTCCGCCGTCCACCAGGTGGCGCTGCAGCGCCGAAAATAATCTTAACGCCCCGGAATGCACCATCCCATAGAAGGTGAAGGTGAGCGCTCCCCAAGCGACACTTTTTCGGTTTTTAAATGCGGCGGTTTTTCCGAATACGTCGGGTTTTCGTTCGGCCACGCCCCCCGATTTCTGTCGCGCGCATGCCGGCCCCGATGCGCCACAATCCGATCGCGTGCGCCAAAAACCCGGGGCAATTCATGTACAAGGGGCGCAAATCGGAAATATTCGGGTAACACGTCGGGAAAACGCGAATCGGGCCCTTAGTAAATGACCCCCATTGTGGTTAAACAAAATGCATCAGGACAGAAACTGTACAGTGTGAATTCTTACTAAACCATTCTTTTCTATGGCTTTTTTCACATGTGTGTTTTTTTCATTAGATCCTTTGTCTGTTAAAACATTTTTAGGGCCATTGCATTTTCATTTCCATTTACAGATCATAGAAGGCAACAGAAGTCTATGGAGGACATGTATTTTTATTTCTGCTAGTTTTTTTTTTCTTTCGTATTTTGTGCTTTTTGGGACTTTTCAATGCAACTTTTGCTGTCCTTTTTCAAGTACGCCTTGGTCTGCACCTTGGCAGTGTGCCTTTTGTATCTTCATTTTCCAGATATTCGTTGTGATTTTTCACTTATATCACTTTTTTCTTTTGCTTATTTTTGTGACTTTTTAGACACAGGGAAAGGTGCAGAATTTTTTGTATGGGTTTCACCCTGTTTTAACATGTAAATTGGAATTATTTCACATGCTTTAAATGTGAAATATGTGAAAATGCTTTAAAATTTTGCACATAAACCTGTTGGGCATTGAAAGTTTGAAATTTTTTTTAAATTTATAATTTTTTTTGGCATTGACACTTTAATCGAAATTTATTGGTTACTTCTAAGGGTGCGGTCACACATGGCATTTACACTTGAATTTTCAAACTTATCACAACAGCTGAGAAGAGCAGATTTGCCTTATTACATTGTTGTAATGTGGCGTTTACATACATTAACAATGTTAATACAGAAGTTTGTTAACTCAGTTAATGTAACGTCAAGCATGACCGTGGCAGGTAAGGGGTTTTGCTTCCTCCCAGGTTCATGTTAACTGCTTTTGGCTCCAGAATATGGTGTGGGTCAAGTGCAAGGAAAAAAGGGAAGTCCTTGTTCTGACCACAATTCGTGGGGACTCTAGCACCCTCACCCCTGTACGGGGTAACCACCGCAGCTGCCCCCAAGCCAGACAGCATCCTGGCTTACAGTAAATACATGGGTGGGTTTGATCCTTCAGATCAGGTGCTGAAGCCGTACAGCACCCTATGGAAAACGATGTGCAGGTCATGCCGTATCATTTCTCCATTTTTAAGAGGTGGTGATTCGGTAACTAATATTTGAACAAGAAGGACAGGGCCCTAGTACCTCTGGAGTAGATGTTCCTACGTGTTTTGCCAGGACAGCATTTTCACAGTGAATTCCGCTGCTTCTAAAGGAAGGATACAGAAAAGAGTCTGCTCCAAAAGGGGCATTAGGAAGGACACTATATACTACTACGAGACCTGTGAGAACTCCAGAGTGACAAAATTTTAGATGGTCCCTTGGTATATTCCACCACCTTATACTCAACAAATTTATGTTGAACCTTTGTTGTGAATTCATTTCGGTAAAAGGAATTATTGTAACAACTGTTAGGTAAAAATGCTCCTTATACCCCTTGATTATTTCATCATTGAAGGATGTAATTAGAGTCACATAATGGGCACCACATAATGGGCGTCACATAATGGGCACCACATAACTGCAATTTCCATCTTGGGCATCCATTGCACTTCATATTTGGAAACCACCTGTATGTTCAAAATTCTCATTACACTATACCACATATTTATATTGCTAAATTCTCCAAGGGATGTGCGTTAAAAAAAAATAGGGTCACGTTTCGTGTTTTCCTCTGTTTTATACCACTAGGGCTCTCCAAATGCATCTTGACACATGTGAAGGATTTCTGTAAAATTTGGTTTCCTTAAAGGCCAACATTGCTCTCACGCCCTATTGTGCACCCATACAACATTTTATATCCACAAGAGTGGTTCTTCTACACTCAGGAGAAACCGTTTTGCATATTTTTGGGGGTTATTTAATCTTTTATCCCTTGTGGCTTACCACTAAAAATTAATGATAAAAATTACCTTTATAAAAAAAATTTCACCTTTTTCATTTTTCCCAAGATGTGTGCATTCAAAAATTAGGGTCACTTTTTAGGTTCTCCTCTGTTTTATACAACTAGGGCTCTCCAAATGCATGTCAAGGATTTCCATCAAATTTGGCTTCTAAAAGGCAAACATCACTCTTTCCCTCTACTGTGTGCTCATACAACACTTTATATGCACAGGTGGGGTACTTCTACACTTGGGAGAAATAGTTTTACACATTTTGGGGGTTATTACATTTTTTATCCCTTGTGGCTATAAAAAATTAGATGTAATTGTGACTTTTGGGAAAATTTTCTTTTGTGGGGCCTAATTGAATCAAACACCTTTACGGGAAAATACACCTATTGCACCTTGCTTAATTCTCCAAGGGGTGTACTTTCTTAAATGGTGTCACTTGTTGGGGTTCTCCTATGTTTTGGTACCACTAGATCTCTCCAAATGCATCTTGACACATGCAAATAATTTCTGTCAAATTTGGCTTCTAAAAGGCCAACATCCCCCTTTCCCTTCTGAGCCTTATTGTTTACCCATACAACATTTTATTTGCACATGTGAGGCAATTCTAGGCACAGGAGAAATAGTTGCACACATTTGGGGGGGTTGTTTTATCTTTAAACCCTTGTGGCTTACAAAAGTTAGGGATAAAAGTGACTTTTTGGGGAAAATTTTAATCTCTTTCCTTTTAGGGGCCTAATTGAATCAAACACCTGTAGGGACAAATACACATATTACACCTTGCTAAATTCTAGGGGTGTACTTTACATTAATGGTGTCAGTTGTTGGGATTCTCATCTGTTTTGTACGACTAGGGATCTACAAATGCATCCTGACATATGTAAAATATTTCTGTCAAATTTGGCTTCTAAAAGGTAAACATCCCATTTTCCCTTCTGAGCCCTATTGTGTACTTATACATTTTTTATGCACATGTGGGGCAATTTTACACGCAGGAGAAATAATTTTACACGTTTCTGGGGGTTGTTTCACCTTTTATCCCTTGTGACTTACAAAAATTAGTTGTATAAGTGACTTTTTTGGGGGAGATTTTAATCTATTTCCGTTTTGGGACCTAAACAAATCAAACAAATGGGACACATATTACACCTTACTAAATTCTCCAAGGAGTGTACTTTCCAAAATGGTGTCTCTTGTTGGGGCTCTCCTCTGTTTTGGTACCACTAAATCATAAAACAATAAATAATAAAAAGTGGAAAAAAAGGGAAAAAAAACACAATGTGTTAGGTATCACCGTGTCCCAAAATGTCCAATGTAGAAAAATGTGCTCAAATATCTTAATCGCCACTTTTTTGCTGTTTCTCAACACATAAAAAACATAGTAAAAAGTGATCTAAAGGTCGCACAGTCCCCAATATGGTAGCAATAAAAACGTCAGCTCATCCCGGAAAAGATGACACCTTAGCTAACTCCGTTCTCCTGAGTATGAAAAAGTTATTGGAGTCAGAATATGGTAAAGGTAATAATTTTTTGGGGTACATAAGTTTTAAATTTTTGGTAAAATCTATTAACATGTAATAAAACCTATATATAAATGTGGCGTCCCTGTGATCGGACCGAAACAAAGAATATTTTAGAAGGCATTTGGAATGTACAGTGAAAGACATAAATAAAGAGCCCACAAGAAAACTGCGCAAATGCAGATTTTTGTCAGCAGACATTGAGTTGGGGCAGACATCCGCTGCTTCGTGCAGTAGGCAGGAAAGTAGACATGTGGAGAGTGGCACGGGAGGTTATGTTGCACTTGCAAGTAGTCAGGCTGTGCATACTAAGACTGTTGAGGAGAATAGCAGTGAAAGGGAAACACAAATCGATGATGATTTAGTCGATCGCACTTGGGAGCCAGGTGAAGCAAGGGCTTCATCATCATCGTCGGGAGAAGAGGGTGTCAGCTTGCGCGTCAGGCAGCAAGTCGCTACTGAGGCTGTGAGTCAACAGGGTGGCAGCAGTGCAAGGACGGGAGCCAAATGGCCGCAGGGTACAAAACCCATTTCGCAGGTCCAAGTGAACAGTGGCACAGGGGCTCAGCGAGGTAGCGGCATTAGTAGTCACTCAGTGCAGAGTGTTGGAGGTAAAATCACCAACTCGGCGGTGTGACAGTTTTTTTTTCAGACGCTAGAGGAGCCGAGCGTGTGTATATGTAGAATCTGCGGGCAGAAAGTGAAGCGTGGCCAGGGAGCTAATGTTGGCACCACGGCCCTGCGTCAACACATGCAGCATCACTATCCAATGGCCTGGGAGAAACATGGCTCAGATGTGGTGATCCATCCTGCCGCAGCAGCAGTGCCTAGTGCAGTGGTGGCGAACCTATGGCACGGGTGCCAGTGGTGGCACTTGGAGCCCTTTCTGCGGGCACTCAGGCCATTGTCCAAGGACAGAGTTCACCAAACACTGAATCTTCAAATTAAGAGTTGCTGCTGTCAGCGCTATTTTAAAGTGATACTTTATTGGCTATTTGGAACTGCGGGGAAAGTAAGATGGTGTTAACAGAACTTCATTATCTTTTGAGGTCATATTGCTGGACCCACCATTTCTTCCTATACAGAGAGACCCTGGAAAGAAGCTACAATGATAGTTTGAATTTGCCTTCCTTCTGTCAACTATATTGGTGGCCTCAGACCGCCGATACAATTGAAAGATGTGGAAGAACAGGTAGCAGTAAGTTATAAAATTCCATGTTGGCACTTCACGGTAAATAAGTGGATTTTGGATGTAGTTTAGGCACTCTGTCTGTAAAAGGTTCGCCATCACTGGCCTAGTGGCACTTATGCCATTTCAGCTAGTCAAGGCTCCAGCACCTTTGCCAAAGGGAGCTGTTTGTCTTTGACATCTCCCGGTCCAGATGCTCCTGCTTCTCGCAAAGCATGGCGCCAGCAGTCGTTGAACAAGGTGATTACAAAGAGACAACTGTATGCGTCCAGCAATCCTAAGGTGCAGAAGCTGACCGTGCTCTTGTCCAAGTTGTTGGTACTGCAGTCACTCCCTCTCCAAGACATGGAAACTAATGGCTTGTGCCGAACCGAGGTGGAGAGTTCCAAGCCGAAATTTATTTTCCAAAAACACAGTACCAGCCCTTAACAAACATGTAGAACAGAAGGTGGGCCAGTCCTTGAGCTTATCAGTTTTTTCTGAAGAGTGGAGCTGTAACTAGGGTCAGGGCCAGTACATGCCCACAGGGTGAATATGCTTCTGGCCCCAGCCACACCAACAACTTGAACAGGAGAGGCCGCTTTCTCCTCCACGTTGTCAAACTGCTGCTCCTCCTCCTCCTTTTCCACCAGCACCTCAGCCTCCACAAGTCTAAGCTTCTCCATCATACCACAGGTGCAGGGCACAGCGGTGTCACGCAGTTCTACACCTGGTTTGCCTAGGCGAACAAAGTCACACAGAGGAGGAACTGCGCTGCGTCATGCAAGAAGAAATCAATGTGTGGCTTGCTCTGTGAGAATTGCAAATCAGAACCAAGGTGAAAGACAATGGGAGGAACATGGTGTCTGCGCTGCACCGAGGAATGGTCCATGTGCCCTGCACGGCGCACTTGTTCAATCTGGTTGTCAAAAGGTTCCTGAAGTCTTCCACCCATCTGCAAGATATTCTAAAAATGGCAAGGAAACTGTGCATGCACTTCATCCATTCTAACAAAGCCAAGTACAACCTCCACGGGTTGCAGCTGCAGAACGGCCTCCCCGAACATAGGCTGATATGCGATGTTTCCACCTGTTGGAATTCCAGCCTCCATATGTTAGACCGCCTGTATGAAAAGAGAAAAGCCATTAATGATTTTTTGATGATGCAAGCAGACAGGAGTACTCCCCTGTGTAACTTTGATGTCAGCCACTGGTTGTTTATTTGTGACACCTGCCGGTTGCTCATGCCCTTTGAAGAGGCCATGTTATTTGTCTTGTGCCAGGACTACGGGATGAATAATGTCATTCCACTGCTTCATGTCCTGGAACAGATGCTGCAAAATCTGTCTGGTTAGGGCACTGAAGAAGTGGTGACTACATCTCATTGCCACATGAGTGCAGTGGGGGCTGAACTGGAGGAGGAGGAGGACATTGGAGCACAAGCAGAGTCTGGTGAAATTAGTGGTTTTTCTACTCAGGTGACAGGCGAGGAGGAGCAGGAGCATCCAGAGGAGGTAGAAGATGAGGCAGATGACCCAGAAGCACCGTGGCAGTATACAGTGGAGATGGAGGCTGGGAGTGCCTCAGAGTCACTTGTGCAGATGGCCCGTAGCATGCTACTTTGCCTAACTAGTGACAGCTGATTAGTCAACATCTGGCATAGGCATGACTTTTGGCTTTCCACCCTCTTGGACCCTCACTATCGGTCCAAAATGGGTGCCTTTTTTCCAGCTGCCGAGAGTGAGGAACAACTGGCGTACTATAGAGTAATAGTGTGCAGACAGTTGGCTGCTGCCTACGTGCACCATTTTCCATCCTCTGTCAGGTCTGACCAGGGGATTCCAGGCAGTCATCGCTCACGTACTACTGCCATGGCTGCTGTGGGGAGATGGGGGTGGGTAGTAGCAGTAGCAGCTCCATCAGCAGCAGCTTGAGTCTGGAGTCGTTAATGAGCAGCTTCCTTTGGTGAGCCACCACCAGCAGCAGGACATGGAGCAACTTGCGGAGTTTGCAGTAGAGAAGCTGTCCTGCCCGGCCAGTAGTGGGGCATCAGAGCGGGTGTTCAGTGTGGCGGGGTCCATCGTTACCACCATCTTTACCAGGGACTGGAATTGTCACCCACCTCCACACTCTGCCACTTTCTGACCTCTTGCTGCTGCTGCCGCCACCTCCTCCATACTTTGCCACTGTGGTCTACCATGTTGATGCTAGCTCCAGAATTTGTCATTGTGCCACTCTCTGACCTCATGATGCTGCTGCCGCTACCTCCACATTCTGCCATTCTGCCACTCTGTGGCCTACAATGTTGCTGCCACCTCCAGAATTTGTCATTGTGCCACTCTGCGGCCTACTCATGCTGCTGCTGACTGCTGTCTCCCTGGAACACCCTGTGATTTCCATAATGTTGTTTTCACCCTCCACCACTCTATGACGTTGCCACTACTTTTGGTTTTCCCTTTCATTTCATCTGTCAAAAGAAATGAAAAGCTTCAGGATTGATAGCCAGAAGCAGGAGTGGATACAGAACACAGAGGACATGCAAATATCCCATTTTCTGGTCATCTCTGTTTTGGACCAACTCCTGTTTGTTTTTGGCTTTAGCAATACTGATGGATTATTGACCGATTGAAAGCGGACACTGACGGATGTAAAGACATCAGTGATGTCAATGCAAAATTCAATTACTTCCGACACCCTCTCCACTCTTTTGGGGGGTTTCTACATGTATCAGCGTTTAACAGGTTCTGTCATCATCTATGGAATCATCTGATGTCAGTGTATAAAGAGTGCACTCTTTGATGTTATAGTGGGATCTTGGCCCCTTAGCTCAGTCCTTTCGAGCTGGCACAGACATTACCTTGTCAGGCTGAAGGGCCTTTCCGGAGATATGGGCCTCTGACAAGCTACCAACGGTCAAGAACCAGGTATTTACAACACTGCTGCAGCTTTGTCTCCGTGCAGTTTACTTTATGGTCCGATGATCACAACGCGCGGTGGTTCACCTTCTGTGCTGCGGCCCGCGATCAGACCAATAGGAGCCCTGTTAATTGAGGGTGCATCCACTCACGATGAAGGTAGGCAGGGTTTTAGGTTTAAAAGGACGGAAGTGTTCTCCATCTGGCGCGGTCACAATGCCAGCCTGCAGTTAGTTGGTCTCCTGATCCACCATCGGGACCGGAGACCCGCAGTCATTTTTCAGGATATATGCCTACAGCAATCCCGTTTTCTCTCTGCATGCCATTGAGTGCTTAATTCCTGCCAGGTTGTCAATACAGTGGTGGGTATGAGCACCTTTGCACTTTAATCCCAACGTGTCAGGGACATTGGCGTTCTTAGGGGGCATGCTTCAGTCCAACAGGGACAGCTGTGGACTGCCCTTGTAAGGGCGGGAGTCAAAGGGGACCATATAGGGACAGTTCATCCTTCCCCCTCTGGAACACCCGATTTCCAGCCCGTTGTATGTTTACGCCGAGAACGGTAAGAGAGTTCTTTTCTAATTACCCTTACCTGGATGTTGCAATTATACTTTTATGTTGGAGTAATTTACTTCTGCATTGAGGTAATTGTGTTACATTAATGTATATTGGGCACGTGACCAGTGTGTTTTTTTAAATGTCTTTTGAATTAAAAGTTATATTTTAATTTTTCTAATACTCATTCCCACTTTTGTGCTATTGTTTATATGACTGATAGTTAGTTCATTCAACCATTGTTCGGCTGTTTTTATACTCCCAATGACACTGTCACAAAATTGGAAAGACATTCCTGGCTGGTGGGGAGCATTGGAAGATATGACGATCAGGGAGCTATTACATAAGACTCTGCACACGTTATATGCGGCTTTAACAACCAAACTACAGGACAAAGTCCCAATTCAATTTATAACCTTACTTACAATCTGCATGTAAAGCATTTACAAGGAAATATGGCCCCCTTAGAACAGCCAAGCCATTTGAAATTGCTACGGCAGTGGGTGCAGCGAAAGCCACTACCATATCGTGTATATATATGATTGTATGTTGGCAAACAGAACTCTGCCGGACCCGATGTACTTGTCGGCCTGGGAGGAGGAGCTGAGTATTAAATCGTCTGGCAGTGACAGAAACTGGATTCTCAATCATTCATATGGATTCTCTAGATGCGTGAGATTACAGGAGAGCCATTTTAAATTGTTGGCAATGTGGTATAAAACACCAGAGGTATTACAAAGATGGGGTCTTCACCCCACAGGACAATGTTGAAGATGTAATAGGGCAAACAGTTCCTTTGTACATATATGGTGGCAATTCCCCCAGATCTCTACGTTCTGGTTAGACATACAAAAGGAAATTGGAGAAATTTTCGCTCCCAATATGAAAATAGACCTACCCCTCATATGCCTAGGCTTGTCCCCGGGGCGTCTGCGGCTGTCCGCGGCCAAACTGGTTACACACCTACTGGCTGCAACCAAGTCCCTTATACTTCTATATTGGTTGAGGAAAATAGAGAGAAAAACACATGCGCCCCCCCCTAGTGCAATATGTTACTTATAGAGATTAGGTGTTGTATGCAACACACAACCACGCCAGGCAGGAGCACACTCCGGACCAACAACTCCCTGTTGGTCAAGTGACCTACTCATCAGCTTCTCCTGACATCCCTGTTGCACAGTATCTTTCACGGACCTGATGAAGGGGGTGGACCACCCCCGAAACGCATAGTCCATTTTATTACCTGAATAAAATCTTTTCAAACCCAAGTATATGTTGGATCATCCTAACTTTGGGAAGCGCGTCTTACACTAACCCGGCTATTTTACTACCATACCTCTACGATATATTGGTTGAGGACGGACACACCACCACTAGACAAATGGAGAGAAAAAGCCACCCAGATCTGTAGAATGGAGGAACTATCCAGCTGGTCCAAACATGCCCACGAACACTTTAACTAACAAACTATGGTCCCTTTGGTTGACATACATCATGAAGAGGCAAACCAGCGCACCAGCTGATACGAGCGGTAACTGAAAGGAGCTGAGTAGAAGTAAGGAGCTGACACACAACCAGGAATAGCACCTGTAACACCAATAACACCCTTGTTTCTCTTCCTATTTCCCTCCGTGTTACTGTTTTCTTTGCTTAAATAAAAGCAATACAATCGATTTACTGTTCAATTCTACTGCCATGTACTGGTGAATAAGAATTCTTGTCGGAATAAGCTACAGCTAAAGTGATATCTTGTGTATTTTACTTGTATGTCTTGTATTCTTCATTCCAATGTAATTATAGAACACTGTATGTGTTCCCATGTAAACCTGTCATGTCTATTGTTCAATAAAAACAGAATTGACAAAAAAAAAAAGGGAAACAACATGGAGCAGATTTTCACAGACACACAATGCTGATGCCCCTGTTCAAATAATCCCTTATTTAAACATCTGTTTCAGCAGTGGCGTGACTAGAGTTCACTGGGCCCCAGGGCAAAATTCATAGCAGGGCCCCCCTTGATCCTAAATGTAACCACAGCCATTACTAATACCCCATAATAAAATAATATACTGGTAATTGCCTGAGACACACAAATAAAATAATAATCATTAAACTCCAGATCTATCAAACTTTAGCAGTTATTCCCAGTGGTGAACCCTGTAACGGAAAATAACGCCCAAACCACCACTTTTTCGCCATTTTACAACATAGTAACATAGCATACACTACAACATATACATAGCAAAAGTATAAATTTATTGTATTAACTCAATAAAACTTGTATAAATTTGGTATCTTTGTGATCGTACCAACCCAAATTATAAAGGAGACGTGTCATTTGGAGAGTAAAGTAAAAGCAGTAAAAACCAAGCCCACAAGAAAATGGTGCAAATGTGTTTTTTCCACTTTCCAGTCCACAGCAATATTAAATACTGGTAAGTAGGATTTGTTACGCAGAAAAAAGCCCCCCTCAGACAGCTCTTTACATAAAGAAATAAGAATTCTAGGTTTTTGAAGGTGGGGAGTAAAAAATGAAAACATAAAAACAAAAAAGGGGCAAGTCATTAACTTAATCATTTTTTTTCATTCATTTTTCTCTCTCCACCGTCAATAATCCATACCCTTTTCATTGTGCCATGTACAGAGCGGTATGAGGGCTTATTTTCTGCTAAAGAAGTTTTACTGCCATGTACTGGGAAGCTGGAAAAAAATTCCAAATGTGGTGAAATTGCCAAAAAGCGTATTTGTGTCACTTTCTTGTGGGCTTCGTTTTTATGAATTTCATTGTGCACTCCAAATGGTACATCTACTTTATTCTTTGGTTCGGTACGATCATGGTGATACCAAATTTATATAAGTTTTATTGTTTTTCAATACATTTTCAAAAATAAAAACAGTGTGTAAGAAAAAAATTGTTTCGCCATCTTTTGACGCTAATAACATTTTCATACTTTGCTTTATGTTGCTGTGCAATGTGTAATTTTTTGGTGAAATGAGCCGACGTTTTCATTGCTACCATTTTGAGGACGGTGCAACCTTTTGATCATTTTTTTATTGCATTTTTTATGTGGCATAAAATGGTGGAAAATGGGCGTTTTAAACAATCGGGCGCTATTTTCCGTAATGGGGTTCACCGCTGGAAATAACTTTTTTTTTTAAATCTGATATTTAGAGATACCTAGCATGTTTGATTTTTACTGTTTGTTACATTTTATATCAGTTCTAGGGAAAGGGGGGTGATTTAAATTTTTAGGTTTTTAAAATAATTTTTAAAATTTTTTTTAAACTTTTTTTTTTTACTATTTTTTTTTAGACCCTTTACGGTACTTTGACTCTAGATGGTCTGATCGTTCCTACCATATACTGCAATACTTCTGTATTGCAGTACATGGCATTTTTACATCAGAAAAATACAGTAGCAAAGCAGCACTCCTTTAAAAAGTATTTTTATTCCATCATGTTAAAATAGCGATGTTTCGCCACCTCTCTTTGAAGGCATTATCAAGCCTTTTGACATTTTTATATAGTATTCATTACAGTGAGCCACTAGCGTATGTTAACGAATCTTCAGAAGCCATGCAGCCTAGGGTCTGACAGAGGCCTGGAACTGTCATTGTAACTGATCGCTGCTCTCTGATAACATCCTGTAGAGAGATGATCGGAACAAAGAAGGGGCACCGCTGCCTTTTCAATGCTGCCGGCGGCATGCATGCTCAGAACTCTGCACACTCCGTCGCCCCCTCCGAGGCTGACATCTTTCAGGTTGGATCGGGGCTTCTACCCATTCACTTGGATTCAGTTTAGGCGCGAGACGCTCCCCGTCATCAAGAGATAAATTATCCTTAATGCCTCAAGAGGTATCTATTTTGACCCTCGGCATCAGGTAGGTATAAACTCCTAAAGCTGTAAGCTGTATACTTCTATTTCTTCTTCCCTTGAGTAATACTTGACTCTATCACAATATATATTGGCTGCTATACCCTTGACTATAGAGTGTGTGTTTGTTACTATCAATTATATAAACTATGTAATGTACTAATCCTTTGCATAATGAATTATAGACTGTTTTTTCAATTAATATATTCATATTTTTGTATATTCATATATTTAATCACATTATACTCATTTATTAATCAAGTATAGATTTATTGTACATTGTCCGAATGTTATTGTACTTAATTTATATCATGAAACTTTTTTTCAAAATATGTAATTTACATATGTATCGATGGGCACATTTTCCTCTATGTTAATACGATCCTGTTTTTTGTTTGACCCTTTCTTGTCCACGGGACAAAAATTCTTTTTATTATTTTATTTACACCGTTTACTGTATTTAGTCTTTTTCACTTGAGAAAGGGGTGCTTTTCCCCAAAACGCATTGTGATTTGAAGACCTGTTACTCAACAATCAAAAATGTTCTAGTTTTCACTTTTGAGTGTGCCATTCAATTAGACCACCCCCACAAGCATCTTTGTTTTTGAAGGACAGCATGCCAACCCTTTCATTTCTATGGGGCACATGTATCATTTGTTTTCTTTTGCCACTTTTAAAAGTTGGCATACCTTAGCAGTGCTATGTATCTTTTTCTAAAAAGTTGCAAAACAAAGAAAACATCTGTCTTTGAAAGATACATTTAGGAACACTGCAACAGAAACAACCAACGGCTAACTTTTTAAAACCTTGGCATAGTCACAAAAATACACCTAAAAGTCCCCCCCCAAAAAAAAAGTGCAAAAAAAAGAGAAATAAACAGTTCAAAATAAAAATACATGTCCTATTAAGTTCTTTTCAACACTTCTTTTTTTTCTCACTGATCCGTGATGTAGGGAAAATTATAGAGCCTGTCCTATTTTTTTATGTTTGCAGACAACAATAGATGTCTATAGGTTCGCAATAAAAACTGATATTTGTGTGCAGTCAGTTTTTTGGCACTGTCAATGCTGGGGAACCAGTTGTGTCTTTTGCGGATCCGAAATATTAAAGAAATAACAGACATGAAAAAATAAGGATGACAATACAAAAAGGACTACCTTAAAGGATCAGTATTCAAGTGCTTCAAAGTGCTTCTATATTCAGCACCGTCATGAACATTATGCAAGTTTTAGGTCAAAAATACAAACCCTGTTAAATGACATGTAACTTACCTTCTAGTAGAATGTCAATGACATCATTTACATTAAAGCTAAGTTCGTCGACATCTTGTCCTATGTATTGGTAAATGGCTCTACAGCGAGGTTCTACAGGTTTGACATTGGGTTTGGGCCGGCCGACTGCTGGTGGTGGTCTCTGAGTTACACTCTTTCTTCTCTGTGCACTTTAAAAGAAGATTAGGTAAAAAAGTCACATAAAATAACTGTTAAATAGATTTCTAAACTGTAAAAATGTGAAAGTACTTAAGAATGTAAAAAAAGGATGCTTCCGTATCAAGTGATCAGGGCACAGGTCTTCTGGGGGGAGGGAGCAAATAAGGTTGGACATAAGGAATCCATTGGGGTGATGGGCGCTGTATCTAATGAATCCATAGGGGTTAAAGGGGGTTGTACATAAAATAACCATAAGGGTGCTGTTTGGTATAATTTACTATGGAATATTTTAGGGATCAAGGGACTGTTAGTTTCTGAATTTATAATGCCGCCATGTGAGTTCACTGCAAAGGGGCCTACTGAAACCCTTCATGTGATGACATGCAGTGCCTATTGATCTTGCATTATGCAGGGCTAATTGACCTTGTCAGTCAGTGACTAGTACTCCATAAACTATGCCAGATTTAGGACTTTGTAGACTAAAGTGAATTTTGGGCATGTGCTAGCCATTGTTTCAACAGCCAGCACACATCCCCCAATCACTTTGATAGGCGATGCAGTCTATTATTTATGTCGCAAGTTCATGAGGGGCACTCACCCTCAAATTATACATGGGCAGCAAATAGTTCTTGCTATACTCCCTGTTACAATGGGATATAAATAATGGGGACCAGGGGTATTTGGTGAAATGGGAATAGGAACTATTTTACAGCAGGAACATTAAAACTTTTTTTCTATTTAAACATAAATACTCTTCTGTGTACAAAGCGCAAGAAAACTTTTACAAAATCTAGATATGATGACAACATGTTCCAGTGATAGTCAATCAGTCTATCCTGATGACATCAATGTCTGCTTTAGGTGCTGGATTGGGATGGGTTTGAAGGAAAGACCATTATGTGACCAAGGGCTCTCTATCGATTCGTGATGTTTCAGAAGGTTGTTACTTTGACTAAACCTGAACATCTACCTGGCCCTATAAACATCCAAAAAATAGATTTATTACACTTTTTGTAGACTCTAATGCTTTCTGCATACCAAGCCACTGCCTCTGTCCACATTCACCATCCTTATCCAAATTGGCACAGGAGATTTATATATCTTGGATGAAGGAATTGTCTGCAGAGACTGGAGGGACAGACAACATAGTTGGAAATATGGCAACTATAGATACTCTTTTGGAACACTCCTGGCTATAGAGAACTATTTTTATAGATAACTCCATCTTTTTCCTACTTCTCTTGGCCCCAGAGTGCAGACTTATGTCTCTATATTGTGTTGCCAATTGTCTATTGTGTGACCACTATTATGATTTTCATGACATCCTTACCTGAGTGAATTAGGTACTGTAAACCCTTATTAGTTGTATTATGTTTTTCTGCTATAATGAAAAATGTTGAATAAACTTTGAATGAAAATAAATGTATGCATGTACACCACTGGATCCCCATTTATCTCTAGAACTGTACTCCTATTTTAACCAGTTTGAATTGCAGTGATTGAGATAACTGAGTTCTGTAAGTGCCTCCCCATTAACTCCTTCCCGCCGATGCCCTTTTTCGTTTTTGCGTTTTTATTTTTCACTCCCCACCTTCAAAAATCTATAACTTTTATTTTACCATGTACACATCTGTGTTATGACTTATTTTATATATAACACATTACACTTCAAAATGATAATGTTTGATACTCCATGCCATCTACTTGGAAGTGGGCAAAAAATTCCAAATGCAGTGAAATTGGTGAAAAAATGCATTTGCGCTGTATTTTTGTGGGCTTGGATTCTACCTATTTCACTGTATGCCCCAAATGACATTTCTAATTTATTCTTTGGGTTGGTACAATTACGGGGATACCAAATTTGTATAGGTATTATAATGTTTTCATACATTTACAAAAATTAAAACCTCCTGTATAAAAAAACATTTTTGGATTTTGCCATCTTCTGGCTCTAATAACTTTGGTATACAGAGCTGTGGGTGGTGTCATTTTTTGCAACTTTTGATGACATTTTCTAAGTTATCATTTATAGGATTGTACAACCTTTTGATCACTTTTTATAGAATTTTTTATATTTTTCAAAATGGCAAAAAAGTGCCATTTTCGACTTGTTATTGCAAAGTGCTATTTTCTGTTAAGGGGTTAAATGCAGTGAAAAACCGCTATTATATTTTGATAGATCAGGCATTTTAGGACACGGTGATACCAAATGTGTTTATGATTTTTACTGTATATTTATATCAGTTATAGGGAATTTTTATGGGTTTTTTTATTATTTTTTTTAAACGTTTCATTTTTTTTTTTTAAGTTTTTACTATTTTTTAGACTCCCTAGCGTACTTTAACCCTAGGTTGTTTGACCGATCCTCATTCATTGCTGATAGCACACCATAATAAAAAAGTTAAAACGAGACAGCCCTGTCTTCAGCAGACCCGAGGCTGTCATGGCAGCGCTTCGCCGCTCCCTGATGACGTCACGGGGAACGACGAACCTTGACAAGATGGCGGCACCCATGTGTCTTCATCTTTTTGAAGCCACCGGTGGCGATCGGCGGAAAAACACCGGCGATCTGTGCTAGCACCAATCCTGGGTGTTACCGGTAAGTCTTTGCTGCAATAAGCAGCAAAGACTTACCGGCTATGGAGAGGGCTCAGCCCATGAGCCCTCTCCATTCACTTGCACCCGGCATGTGACATAATACTACATCACATGTCGGTAAGGGGTTAAACAAGTTGGAGGGTTCTTGCAAAAAATTCATACTCCTCCTCAGGATCTCTCTTTGAGGGGAGTAAGGGAATTTTTTATAAATTTATTGAATGGTGCTGCCAATGAAGTACTTCCCAACTGCATCATATTTGTTTTGGATGTCTGCTGGGGGTTAACAAGGAGAGAACTTTTTTATTGTTTTTATTGACATAAATCAATTGTCTACTATATGGAAGAAACTATGTAATAGTTTAAATTCATTATTTATGGAAAAAATTGTATGGGAAAAATTTTGTGTGGGTAGATGATTAAAGTGGGTCTTTTTGAACTTTTATATGATATGTTGTTATATAATATGTAGTCAACTTACCCAGCTACTCCTTGATCTGGTACATTAAGAAACTCCATGTTGTGGTCAGAAGGAGTGCGGCTTTTTTTAGAGGCAGTCTGTCGAGGAATAGCAGCTGTAGGCGGAGCTCTAGTCTGTTTCTTAGCTTGGCTGTATGTTGGGCTTCTTTTTTTTTCAGTATTGAACTGAGTAGTCCCATTTCTATGAAATCCTTTAAAAATAAGAATTACTTGTTTTTAAGCAAATTGAAGACAGGGCAATGCAGAGACACACAATAAAGGTTTTTTCATAAGAGGGGAAAATGATTGAGCATAGGACAAAGCTCTAGCATACATAGTATTTATAGTAACAATGACAATAATTATACTAAGAATACATCTCATCATATTCTGTAGCACTTTACAGGTAATAAAATAGTCATATATTGAAACAATAATAATAAGGGCTTTGGTTGCTATTTTAGTCTCTGCGTTAGTTTGCATCCTGGTATCAGCATTCAGTCAGGTACTCTAGTCCCTCAAGCCAGAGGCCCTACCACATTTTCTGTAGTGAGTTTCTCTGCAGGATGATATTGAAATCAATCAGTCAAATGAACCCCCCCACTATGTAGTGTAATCCTTTGAATTGAGTCAGCACTAAACTGCAGCAGTACTATACTCCAGTCATTGAATATAACTGCGATCATGTCCTCAGTTGGACAGTACTATAAGTTAAGAAGTTTTTGTTTTTTAATATGTCTGAGGAAATTATACTTCTGGGATTAACCCTTTCCATCTGTGCAAGTGAGATGCACACTTGTTTGTCTTCTAACTTGTATGTTGACTCTGACTGCTCTTGAACTGTATCTACCAAAAGTTGCCATAGCCATATGAATTTATTATTTGCCTGTGTTACTGCAACATATTATGTTTCTGCAGATGAAAGAGTTACAAAGGGTTGTTTTCTGCTAGTCCGTGGCTGATGGCACTACCTGTCATAAGAAACCGGTAACCAGCCCAATCAGCATGTTGGATTGTCATAAGAACCAGGATTAACAATAAAGCTTAATTACAGGCACCTGTGATAACTATCCAAGAAAAGTAGAGTATGACCGGCACTCGGAAAATTGCTTAAAAATTCAAGGCTTTATTCCATATCCATTAAAATCGGAGTGTACATTGCAGATAGCAGACGACCTACGCGTTTCGAATGTAGATATTTAGTTCTTATTCATGGTCTAAGACAATACTGCATGTGTTCAAACTTAAAAAGGCAGATAACAGGTGCAGTGAAGCTGTATAATTAGCGCACGCGCAGAGTGTCCTAAGCTTTGACTACTACAGCGCATGCGACTAAGTATAGCAATTGACATCATATACAGGGAATATTAGTTTCGTCCGGATATCTTTTTTTTTTTTTTTTTTAATTTGTTTTTATTGGCAGTAAGAGTACAAATAAAGAGCAGGAGCGCAGTCCTTGTAACATTGAGTACATACAGTCAAACATAAACCGTAATAAATGACAAAATATACCAGTATGCAACTCTTGGTGTACTTCTTCATGTATACGCCCCCACTCCCTCCACACTCTCACCATTTTTATGTAATTTTAGAAAACAATAACAAATATCTAATATATCTTCAAGACAACAGAGATTACTTTGTATGTGAGACAAGAAAAATCCATGTGAGCTACCTAATATAAATACATTGTATCCGTTCGGTAATTAAGTCCTTTAGGCATGCGTGTTTCCATCTGTCTGTCTGTTTAGTACCATCAGAAATGTGTTCCGCAATCCTTTTTTTCATAGATCGAATTGTGCTACCCACATATTGCACTTTACATATTGTGCATTCCGCCAAATATATCACAAATTTTGTGTTGCAATTAAGAAAGTATTTAATGTACCAGGATTTATTGGCATGAGGACTGGAAAATGTGTTGGTATTATGCATATATCGGCAAATATTGCACCTATTGCCTCAACATTTATAGGAGCCTTTGGTGCTAAGCCATGTACTTTGCACTGCACTGCTCTGTGAAGTGTACAGAGAAGGGGAAACTATGTTGCCAATGGTGCGTGCTCTTCGTGACACAAAATGGCATCCCTGACTCAACACCTGTCTCATATCTGAATCTGTTGTTAGCATAGGTAAATATTTCTTGATAATTGTAACAATTTCATTATATTGGGAACTCAAAGAAGTGGAGAACACTGGTTGTGATGTGTTAGTATTTTTAACACGGTCTTTAGTTGCTGTGCCGAACAACAGAGATTGACGGGTTCTATTATTGGCTATATGTTTAGCCCTATTTAGGGTGGAATCCCGATACCCTCGATGTCTCAATCTATTGGTAATAACCTGTCATTCTTTGTGAAAAGATGCATCCGCACTACAGCTCCTTCTTGCCAGTATATATTCGCCTACTGGCAAATTTTTGATGATATGCTGCGGGTGACAGCTGGATGCCTGTTGAACCGTATTGCCACTAGTAGGTTTGCGGAACATTTCTGTATCGATGCAATGTTTGTTAAGGTTCCCCTTTAACATAACATCCAAATATGGTATTTTGTCTTTATCCACTTCATATGTAAATGACAAATTGCATTGATTACAGTTGATATATTGAATGAAGTCGATGACGCTCTGCTTACCTCCGCACCATATGAGCAGAGCGTCATCAATATATCTGCCATACCAATATATAGATGTTCTAAATGGATTGGTCATGGTATACAGATATTCTCGTTCCCACCACGCCACATATATATTTGCCAATGATGGCGAAAAACATGACCCCATAGGGCAACCTTGGGTTTGTACATAAAATGTGTCATTAAATGAGAAAAAGTTATTACTCAGCAGAATGTGCGTTATTGACAAAATATACTGTTGCAAATCATAGGTATAGTCAGTATATAGTTTCATGTGTTGCTCTAAGGCTAGTAAAGCTTTGTCATGAGGTATGTTGGTATATAAAGACACGATGTCACATGTGACCCAGATATACCCTTCTTCCCATTGTAAGTTACTCAAAGTTTGGAGTACTTGTTAAGTATCCTGTAGGTATCCCGGTAACATTTTTACCATGGGTTGTAAATAGGAATCAAGCCACATGCTGAGGCGCTCTAAAAGGGATCCTACCCCCGATATTATGGGGTGGAGGGAAGATGTTTTTATGGGTTTTCGGAAAGGCGTGAAAGATGGGACACAATGGGTGTTCTGGAACCAAAAATGCAGCTTCTTTTTGAGTATATAAACCCAAGGATAACCCCCACTGTATATTGTGTATTAATGTTTGTCTGACATGATTGGTAGGATCGTGGGTAAGTATTGTGTAGATGTTGCTATCTTGTTGCATGATGCATTTTTCATACAGACCACTATCTAACACCACTATTGCACCGCCCTTATCCGCCATGCGGACTACAATATTTCTGTTATTTTGAAGATCTTATTTTTTTAAATCAAAACTTTTATTGCTTTTCCTTTATAACATGAATATGCACAATACAAATTTGTCAGTAGTCAATGTGCAATAATATAAATATACATTCAGTATAAACAAATATAACAATCCCCATACCCCCCCCACCCAACAGCTCCCTGGTCTGCCCCCTTTCCTTGATCCATACAGTCATCACGCAACCATTGTAGCCCTCAATAGATTTAGATAACTCTTACTGCCCCAGTATACTCCCCAAATTTAACCTGGACCAACCTCTCCGTAGTTCCTCAGTTGCTAATCCTGGAAACTCCACCCAGTCAAGCCACTGTTTCTCAAATTGTTTAAGGTTACCTCTTTTCTGGTACACCTTCATTTCCATCCACACAGTTTTGTTTGTCATAGCTATCACCTCTCCCAACCCTGGAGGATCCGCATCTAACCAGTGCCTCGCAATGCTTTTCCTAACTTGGTATAGAAACTTTGCCACAGCCAAGTGTTCATTCTGAGTCCCCTGTTGTCCATTCATACAGCTCAGTAGACCAACCTTAGGATCATGAGGAAGCCTTATGTTATATATCCGATCCATCAAGTCCTCTGCCTCCTTCCACAAGCTCTCTAATGCTGCACACGACCAAAACATATGCCATCCATCTGCCCTCTCTTCTTGACACCTGGGACACCGTGCATTCTCCCTCAGCCCCATTTTCCATAGGACATAAGGCGTCCTATATACTCTGTGCAGTAAAAACAGCTGAGACCTCCTTTGTGCGACATTCATAGATAAGACACTAGGAGAACCCGTCGCCTCCGCCCACTCATCCTCCGACAGTTCCCCAACTTCCTCCTCCCACCTCCTTTTGGTCTCAGCCATAGGATCTCCTAATACTTTGGAGAGAAGGAAACCATACATCAAGGAAATCACCCCTCTAGTCCCTTGAGTTTTGACTACGCTCTCCAACACTCCCATAGAGCTAATTTCTAATGAACCAGACCGGGCTTGTGTCTGTAAAGCATGTCTCAACCTCAAGTACTGAAAAAACCAAGACTGCGGCAATCCAAACTCATCTTTTAATTGCTGGAAAGACTTCAATACCTCATCAGAGTACAGCTGATATAGATAACACACCCCTTTACTACCCCACCTTTGCATATCCTCCAGCATAAACACTTCCCCTAAGACGGGGTTGTCCCATAGAGGCGTGTATTTAGTGTAGTTTTCTACTCCCAGTAAGTCTTTATATACTTTCCACACCTTCTGCAGCAACCCCAACGTTGGTCTAGCCCTAGCCATCCCCTGAAACCTCCTTGCTTCCAAAGCGGCTAACGGGCCCATGTCGCCTCCCAAGTGTAACAGTGTTTTCGGGCAGTCAGTCACCCTTTCCTCTCTGGCCCAACCACTCATATGCTGGCACTGGGCCGATAAATAATACACCCACGTGTTCGGCAATGCCAGACCGCCCTGGTGTTTGGGGAGCTGCAGTTTTTCTAGTCTAATGCGTGGAACCCCCTTCTTCCACACCAAGTCCCGAAACAAATTGTGAAATCGGCGGAACCAGTATTTGGGAATCCACACCGGGGCATTGTGCAGAATATAAAGCAACTGTGGCATTAGAATCATTTTAATTAGGTTAGTTCTCCCAAGGGCTGATAAGGGTAACCTATTCCAGACTAATATCTTATTTTTAAAAATCCCCAGTAACGGTTGCAAATTTAATTCGGTATATTCCTCTACCCTCCCAGTAATCCGGATACCTAAATACCTAAATTCCGTTACTATAGGAATATCTCCCACAAGAAGGGCCGGCAAAGTCACCTGATCAATCTTCATAAGAGCGGACTTAGTCCAGTTGATCATCAGTCCAGAATATCTCCCAAATCGTACAATCAAATCCAGCACCACTGGCAAGGTACAGTCCGTTTCCGTCAGGAACAGTAATATGTCATCCGCATACAACGCTATGCGGTCTTCCTTTGCCCCATACTGAAATCCCAACAACTCCTCACTTTGACGGACCATACAGGCTAGGGGCTCAATCGCCAGTGCAAACAGGAGTGGCGACAACGGACACCCCTGTCTAGTTCCTCTCTCGAGATAAAAGTTGTCTGAAATTACTCCATTGACCCTAATACATGCCACCGGCACCAAGTACAGTAACCGTACCCATCTAATAAATACCGGACCGAACCCCATTCTTCTTAAGACCGCCCAAAGGTATTCCCATTCAACACTGTCAAATGCTTTGGCAGCATCTAATGACAGTATAGCTCTTCCCACAGCATTATCAGGGTCTATCTGTAGATTCAGCATAAGACGCCTCAAATTCTGGGCTGTCGATTTAGATGGCATAAAGCCTGATTGGTCAGCATGTACTACCGACCCTATTACTTTAGACACCCTATTAGACAGCACTTTAGCTAGAACTTTCACATCTGACGTTAACAAGGAGATTGGTCTATACGAATCCACAAGTTGAGGGTCCTTACCATCTTTAATCAGTGCAACTATTAAAGCCTCATAACAGGAGGTTGGCAATCTCTTTCGTTCATAACTATTCTGCAACATCTCATGTAACTGTGGTAATAATATGTCCGCATACTCCTTGTATACCTCTATAGGGAGTCCATCCATACCGGGCGCTTTGTCATTAGCCATACCCACCACTGCCTGCTCTAACTCCTCCAATGTTATGGGTGCCTCTAACGTCCCCTTCTCATCCACCGTTAACCGTGGGATTGCAATATTCCCCAAAAACTCTGCTAATTGTGTTTGGGTATGAGTTGCCCTAGAGGAGTACAAGCTCTTATAGAAGTCTACAAACTGTTGCACCACTCCCATTGTGTCTGTTATCAAGTGACCCTGTGAATCTCTAATAGCATGCACAAAATTGCTATCAGCTCTAGCCCGCGCCATTCTGGCCAATAGTCGCCCTGTCTGTTCCCCTTCCGCATAAAATTGTTGCTTCAGGAACATGCGTTTATTATCCACCTGTTCTATGTAGTGTTTAGACAATTGCTCTTGCGCCTCCCTCCATTCGGCCGCAGCCTCCTCTGTACCCAACAAGATATATTGTTCTTCTTTATCCACCACCATGGATCTTAAGGACACTCCCACCTGGTGCGACCTATTCTTCACCCAAGCAATCTCCCCTCTAAACACACCCCGCAGGAACGCCTTCATGCCATCCCACAACACATCTCTGGGGACCTCATCCTTATTAATCTCTATATACTCCCGCAATTGGGCCGCGACCTTTCCCTTATCCACTAATTTAAGCCAGAACGCATTCATTCTCCACGGCATCCTTCTCTCATCCCTGGACACCACCCTACCTTCAATATGTAAAAGAATCGGAGAATGATCAGACAACATCCTAGGTAAATAGGTCACTCCCTTCAACATTGGCAAAACCCCACTAGTGCCCAGCACCATGTCTATTCTAGAAAGCGTGCCATGAGTTTGAGAGGCACAGGAATATTGTCTCACTCCAGGATTCCTATTTCTCCACATATCGTGAAAACCTACCTCCTCACACCAGCGGGCTAAAGGCGATAGTCCTCTTCCTACAGCCCCTCCTTCCCCTCTGCTGGAGAACCTATCCGTATCCCTATCCCACACCATATTAAAATCTCCCATCAATATTATAGGCACCTCTGGCAGTAGAGCCAAATTCTCCAGTATCTTGCGAAGCACCACATTCGAAAATGGAGGAGGTATGTACACTACCACCAAAATACAAACCCAATGAAATATTCTGCAATGTACTCCTACAAACCTTCCCTCCGCATCAGTAAAGGAGCTAAAGCATTGAAATGGAAGCGACTTATGTATAAGGAGACTAACCCCCCCTAGAATATGAAGTATGAAAGGAATGTACCCCATAACCCACCCATGAACCTTGTAATAGATGTACTGTATCCCTTGTCAGATGTGTTTCCTGTAATCCCATCACCAGTGCTGTCTGCTCTTTCATGTACGCAAATACTGCTCTACGTTTCCTTGCCTCCGCTAGCCCCCTGACATTCCAAGTCATGCATTTAAAACTCTCACCCATTGGTATCCTTAATGCTCACCACACCCCCTCCCTTCTTTAATGCACATACAATTTCCAAAGCGTGACTAGGCCGGAATAAATCATTCACACCTCCTATCAGGCAGACCAAGGAATTCCCTATCCCACCCCCACCCCCCCAACCAGAAACAGAACAAATGTTAACCTCCTCTGTAACCAGAGTCGGGGCTACTACATCTCGTCCGAGCCCCCAAATAATAGGGAACACACGATCAACGCGCATCCTATCTCACACTTAGCAAAAACACTGGGTATCACATAAGGAGCTCTGGCTCCACAGTATATAATAATGATCGGAGGTATCATGAAACATATAAGCATATAGCAATATACATTATATATATATATATATATATACATGTATACACATATACACCCCTATATACACACATAACACAGGAGCATAACCTAGAAAACACCCCCAACTATAACCTTAAAACGGCATTCAGCATAGGCCCATCACAGCAGAATCATACAACCTCCCGGGCCGGCAGTCCTAGAAAGGAATCACTCCGCTCCTCCGTCTTCGGCTGGTCTACGCAGTCTCTGCTCGTTAGCGTCCAGCCAATGTAGCGCTGATTGGGGGTCATCAAAGAAATGGGTACTCCCAAACGCCACCACTCTTAATTTTGCCGGATACATCATAGAATACTGTACAGCAACATCCCTCAGGCGTCGTTTGATATCTGTAAAGCGCATCCTTTTCCTCTGAACTTCGGCCGAAAAGTCCTGGAAGAAGGCAATCCGTGCCCCGTTGATGGTTATATCCTGCCGCTCCCTTGCCAGCCGCAATATTCGATCTCTATCTTTATAATGCAGCAATTTGATCAAGACAGGACGTGGTGGGCGACCCGGTGGTCCCGGCCGGGTTGGTACTCTGTGCGCTCTTTCCACAGCAAATAGCGGCGTTAAATTATGACTGCCAAACACATCTTTCAGCCAATTTTCAAAGTATTCATCCGGTCGTGCGCCTTCAATTCTCTCTGGCACCCCTACCAAGCGGACATTATTTCTGCGCAACCTGTTTTCCAGGTCGTCTGCCTTAGCTTGTAGGGCAGCTATTGCACGTGTATGCTCTCGGACATCCTGCCGCATAGGAGGGATAACCTCTTCCACCTCATGTACACGTCCTTCAATGGCAGTCGCCCTTTCTGACATTCTTTGCATATCATGTCTAAGCAGCAGAATATCCTCCTTTAAGCCAGCTACTTGACCAGCCAGCTTGCGTAATACAGAAGAGTTTCCCTGCACAGCTCTCAGCACTTCAGCCAGAGTTGGTTCATGTTCAGGGTCTTGAGGGCCCCTGTCAGGGCTGCTGCCAGGATCCATGTCCTTCCTCACATCCTCCCCAGCTGCTACAGGCTCTGGCTGGGAGTCCTCCACATCTTCCTCCCCACTGCTCTCCTCCCCCAGCACAGCATACCTGGAGCCCGTGGGGTGCTGTTCCTGCCTTGCAGCGCTCGGTGAAGGAGGCTGCCGCGGTGCTGCAGCGCCATGCTGGCTTCTAGCGAAGCTTCCCAGCCTTGCCGCCGTCTCCACTCTCAGGCCCGCAGCAGGACGCGCGCCGCCTCCGCTCCGGGCGCCATCTTGGCCGGACCGCTCAGCCGTTTTACCGGCAACACTCTGCCGCTTGGGGCCCATACCGGAGCCGAATTCAAATACCGGCGCCCTCCGACACTCCTAGGCCTCCGGATCAGGTGTTTTTTGGGGGTCACAGCGCACCTCCACACTGTATAGTCAGGATGCTGGGCCAGAGCTCTCTCCCCACACGTGCGGTCACATAGGCAGCTAGGACATGCCCCATTTTGAAGATCTTTTAGTGCCTTTCTTTGGGATATTGTGAGGTTATTTTTCGGCTTTCGTGAATCATTATTAAGTTCCTGTAAGTCTCTTTCTATCAATGTTTGAAACATGTCCATTTCCGGAGGTCTGGATCCAATTGGATAAAATTTATTGTTTTTGATCTGTAAAGATGAAATCTGTTGTTGTTTCGTTTTATTAGTTTCAGACAGGTGCTGTAGATCAAAAATGACACATTGGTCCTGAAAATTATGATTGGCATATTCGTTGTCATTAGGGTCATATTCATTTGATTCCGTCCTCTCTGTATTGTCTTCTCTACTCTCCTTTAGAAAGTGTCTTCTCAGGGTAAGTAGACGTACAAACTTGTTTACGTCCATCAGTGTCCGATATAGATCGAAATTCGTTGTGGTAACATAGTTTAAGCCTTTGCTTAGGACCTGTAACTGAGAATAAGTAAGTACATTTGCCGATAAGTTTAGAACTGTCAATTCTTCTGTTTCTTGTGATTGGGATTCGTTGCTCTGGTATTGTACTGTATGCCTATGTCTTTTTCCTGCGCATCCGGTACGTTTTTTGTTGCCGTTTTGGAATTTTTCTGTTGCTGTTGTTGTGCTTTGTAGTTTTTTGATTGTTTATCTTTATGTGTTTGTCTAGAAAAATTACTTCACTGTCTGAGTCCTCTGTAATAGCATCAGTAGACTCTTGTTCAGATGAAGTGAAGCCTACTTTATTAACATTTTGTTGATATTTTTTCTTGTTCGGATTTTTTAAGATGGAAGACAAAGTCCGTTTCATAGTCTCGTAGGTCTCTGTTAAATTTGTTCTGTTTAGTCTGTGTGATTGTGTTTTCCATATCCACGATATTAGCTTTTAATTTCGCATCAAGCTCTTTAAATTCTGTTTTATCCACATGGATTTTGAGGGATTCACGTATTTTAGCAATGTCCCCTTCTATAGTGGTAAGTTTTTCTTTTTCCATTACGATGTTTAATTCCATTAATTTGAGCGAGCATTCTGACAGAATTCCATTCCACTGCTTGGTGAAATCTTCATTATACACTATAGTGGGGAGTTTCTTTATTCTTAAGCCCCTCGGTATCATGGCACATTCAAGATATGACTGCAAAGTTGTATAGTCCCACCAAATTTTAACCTGATCCGACATCTGAATTTCCAGTTCTTGCATCAAAAAACGTATGTTTGAATTATCTGTTCCCTGTTTAGAAAAAATTTCGGCCGCTCAGTTTGTAACTAAGGGTCGTATGTAAGTCAGGTCTTCTTAAGTAGGGGACCGTCTGTACTTTTAATTTAATGTATGACCCTTTTTTTACAGCATTACTGTAATGTCTGGCCTTGTAACAGTGGTAACATCTAGTAATTTTCCTATTTCCTGCCTCTACTGTTCCTTGTTTTCCATAGGAAAGTTGATTGGTTTTTCATCTCTTAGGCCAGTGGTGGCGAACCTATGTCACTAGTGCCAGAAGTGGCACTCAGAGCCCTCTCTATGGGCACCTGTGCCATCACCCCACCGCAGACTCCGCCAGACAGGACTCAAGGCCTCTTGCAGTCCCAGGCAGCCCAGGACCCTAGAAAGAAGCTACAATGATAACCTAAGCTTTTTCTCCTTCTTTCTACTGTATTGGTGTCCTCAGGTGCCTATACAATTTAAACATGTGACAGAGCAAGGAGTAATAAGTTACTGTTTATATTGTTGCATCGGCACTTTGCGAAAATATGTTTGTATGGGTTTTGGATGTAGTTTGGGCACTTTGCGTCTAAAAGGTTTGCCATCACTGTCTTAGGCCATCTCTTAGTTTTAATGATTTCTTGAATCTTGTGCCCTTTGTCTTAATACCCAGGTAATTATTTATGCTTCCAAGATCATTGGTATTAAAACTTTTGATAACTCCTTAAGGACGTAGCCAGTTTAAAGTTTAAGGCTCAGCCCAATTTTTTGGATTCTGACTTGCGTAGCTTTATATGGTTATAACTTTTGAACACTGTTATTTATCAAAATGATTCTGAGATTGACTATTTAGGGGATAAATACCGTTTTGAATGACATTTTACATATTTAGCATCAAAAACCCCCTATGTATCAACCCATTTTCAAATGTGCACCCCTCAAGCTATCAGAAACAGCTTTTAGGGAGATTGTTAACCCCTTGACATCTTCATAGTAATGAAATGAAAATGGAGGTGAAATTTAGAATGGTCAAATTGTGCCGGTTATACGTTCATTTAGCCCTAAAATTTACACATTTCCAAAAGATAAAAGATAATATCCACCAAACAATTTGTTTTACAATTTCTCCCGAGTACAGAGACCCCCCACATGTGGCCGTTACTTGTTTTATGAGTGCACAGCGAGGCGCAAAAGGGAAGGAGCGCCCTGCAGCTGCCATGATTTGAAGGGGCATTCCGGGAATATGAACGTCTCACACAAAAACCCATGATGAGATAAATAAATGAATACAACAATACTCAATATCATTAGTCACAAAACGGAGCTTAAATAGTTTGATTTTATGATTTACAAAATTTATTTTTATTGAAAAACTTTTTTTTTATACTTTTTTTTATACTTCCACCATGGGACATGAACAAGCAATCATGATAATACTCTGCAATACTGATGTATTGCAGGGTATTAACAGTGTCGGCCTGTGCACATGCATAGGCTGACACTCTTCCTGTAAGATGACATCATAGACTACCAGCAGGCAGTGCTGGGGACCAGATTGGACCCCAGCACTGCCATAGCAATGATCTCCCCCCCCCCCCACCCCCGAAAATAAATGCTGCTGTCGCTCCGGCCGCGGCATTTCACGGGTTAAACACCAACGATCGGAGCCCACTCCGACCGCGGGTGTTACACTGTTCTCACCATGCCACAGTTCTTTGGTATGTTTCTTTACTGGGCTTTACTCCAATACTTTTCAGATAATCCAGAATTTATCAACATGCATTCATCTTTTCAGTTAAAGATCTGTTAGATTTTTCAGCTACCCCATTTTGTTAATGTATATTGGACACTATTTTGATGAAACAAATAAAAAGGGTCTCCGCACCAGTGATGGATTAAGAAAAATATTTGTCTTCCAAGACTTTATTAGGAATGCTGGAGTACATTTTAAAATGTATACGGCATATTCCCAAGCCATATAAGGAGGAAAAAACCTACACGTTTCAAGTGCATGCAACACCCTTAATCATGGTCACCTTCGATAGTATGAACGCCGTGATATGAAACCACCCACCAGACACATTCAAGTTACCTGGGACAGATCACGATTCAGTAAATATAAAAACAATAACAATAATAAAATTACTCCCCATGAGACCTATATTTTCAGCATTGGGTCATTGAATGAACGTCTATGCCAATGGCTAGACGTCCACCTTCAGCCATTAGTGAAATGAATACAGGGCTACCTCCAAGACACAGCATACGTATTGCGAGTTATAGAATGGATGGCTGACTCACATTGGGTCAGCTGTGATGTTGTATCCATTAAAGAAGTCACATGGTATTTAACCCTTTCACGACCCGTAACGTAATAGCATGTCACGGGTCGGCTGTGGGTGCATGGAGAGCTGAGCCCTCTCCATAGCCAGTAAGTCTTTGCTGCTTATCGCAGCAAAGACTTACCAGTAACACCCGCGATCGGTGCCAGCGTCGATCGTGGGTGTTAACACGCACATCGCCACCAGCAAAGTTTATTCAAATCATCCCCCTTTCCCTAGAACTGTTATAAATAAATATAAACAGTAAAAATCACAAACACATTAGGTATCGTCGCGTCCAAAAATTCCTGATCTATCAAAATATAATAACCATTTTTCACTGCATTGAAACCCGTAACCCCATTTTGAAAAATATCAAAAAATCTATGAAAAGTGATCAAAAGGTCGTATAGTCCTAAAAATGCTAGCATTAAATACGTCATCAGAAGTTGCAAAAAAAGATACCACCCATAGCTCCGTACACCAAAGTATAAAAAAGTTATTTGCGCCAGAAGATGGCAAAATAAAATAAAAAAATTTTCCCAAGGTTTAATTTTTGAAAATGTATGAAAACATTATAAAACCTATATAAATTTGGTATCTCCGTGATTGCACCGACCTAAAGAATAAAGTAGACATGTCATTTGTGGTGCACAGTTAAATTCCAAACCCACAAGAAAACGCTGCAAATGCGGTTTTTCACCAATTTTACAGCATTTTTAATTTTTTCCCGCTTCCCATTACATGGCATGGAAGAATAAATACCATCACTATAAAGTGCAATTTGTTACCTAGAAAACAAGCCATCACAGAGCTTTTTTCGTGTAAAAAAAAGGTTATAGATTTTTGATTGTAAGAAGTGAAAAATAAAAATGAAAAAGCAAAAAAAGGCGAGGTTCTTAAAGTGTTAATGACACAACTTATTTATATTTAAGCATTTATTTTATCTCTAAATTTGGAGGGTAATATCATCATGGGAGGAACAGTTTATTTATACAGTAAATAATCCCTCTTTTTCATTGATACATTGGTATTACAGATACATCGACCACGTACTGATTGTGTGGAGATGTATCTGCCAAACTTGCATTTTTGGATTACATCAAATTTATTCAATTTTATAAAATTTCATTAAATTTACGTTTTACAGCTTGCATACATTCTGAAAGTATAGTGTTCCGGGACCTGAAGTTACAGGTCAAAGATTCAAATACAATAATAACATCCACACAACCTAAAGAAACCTGCAGATAGTTCACACCCAAAGCATACAGCAAGAGCTATCATTCAGGATCAGTGGACCCTCTGGACCATCGCGGGAGGTGGTCCTAGCCAACACCTGGGACAGGAGTCTAAGTAGCACCTGGTCTTTAGCAGGTGCGACTAGCCCGCGGTGGCAGCCAAGGTTGAGGTACCTTTGGAGAAGACAGTCTCGTAGTGGTGTACAGGCACAGGGTCAGGGCAGGCGGCAGAGATGCAGAAGTCAGTGTCGAAATCCGAGTCACCAACAGGAGGTCAATGCAGATGGGAACAGGAACACAGAAACACAGGAACACTGGAGAGCAGGAACAGACTGGAGCAGGAACGCAGTAATCACACAGGCGGGGGATGATGGGAGCTGCCGGATTAAATAGAAATCCTGAAAGTGGCCCCTTTAAATTTACGAGTGCCGGTGCGTGCATGCCCGTGACAGTACCCCCCCCCCCCTTTCCCTAGTGAGCACAGGAGCTGAGGCTAAAGCGGACTTCAAACTGAAGAAGGCATCTTCAACTGCAGGTGGCCAGGTATGAGAATTGGCACCTTTCTTGGTGAGTTCCACGATGGGAAATACCAGAGTGGAAAAATGCGGAATAAACTGCCGATAATAGTTTGCAAAACCCAGGAACCTCTGTATGGCTCGTAGACTTTCTGGGTATTGTAGAACTGCAGACAGTTTCACTGGATACATCTGGAGACCTCTGTTGGAGATTATGTAGCAAAGGAATGGAAGGCTGCGTTGGTGAAACTGACATTTCTCCTGCTTGGCGTGGAGACGGTTGGCATGGAGCTGACCAAGAACTTGAAATAAGTGTGCCTGATGGGACTCAAGGTCTGGAGAATACACCAAAATGTCATCTAGGTAGACCACAACATACGTATAGTGGAATTCTTGCAAAATGTAATTCATAAACTCCTGAAAGACAACAGGGGCATTACATAGACCAAATGGCATCACAAGATAGTCAAACTGGCCATCACGGGTGTTAAACACCATCTTCCACTCGTCACCTTTTGCGGATCCAGATGAGTATATAAGCACCATGGAGGTCCAGCTTGGGTCCAGCATTAATCATTCTAAGTACGAGAGGATTTTGCTGAAACTTTTTGCTTTTCTTTGCAGCGTAGTTGTAATTTATCTGAAAACTCATCTTTGGTCCTCATCAGGTAATTGACTATAACTTGAATATTCATCTATAAAGGTCACTATATACCTGTATGCTAAGTGGGGGCACTCTCATAGGATCACAAACATCATTGTGTATTAAGTCAAGTGGTTTGAGGCTTTGGTCAGACTTTCCTAAAGAAGTGTTGCCCTGGTAGCTTTAAATTTAATGCAACATTTACATCTAATGGTAACTATACAATGAGACCCATCAAGATCTTTTGTCAGTTTCACATTTGCAGTTCCTGTATGCAATCCACGTGAGTCAGTCGTTTCTCTTGAAACAGTCCTCCTTCTAGGCTGGGAACACACATGCACATTTTTTATTGTTATTGTCAAGTTGTATACATTTTTTGTGGGTCACAATAGGATCCCATGTACAGATGTCTCTGCATTTATGCATATTGTTTTTTTCTATCTGTATTATTGATTCCTTGTTACTTAGGTCAAGTTCTGTAAAGAATCTTACTTCCAGGACTGGCTTTGGATCTGAAGAAGAGAGATGTTCTCCCTTGAAACACGCAATCCTCCATGAAATAAATTGCTGTACTTTTCTACATGTTGGTGCCTATCTGTCTAATTTTTTTTGCTTCCATTGTGAAGAAACTTTTCTCTCGTGTCTGGAGTCGATGCACCCGCCTTTTAAAGTGACAAGCAGCCAGATATTACAAGTGCCATTCCAATTATCTATACATTGAACAGAGATTGTGAGTAAGTGCTGCCATGTGTGCTGTAAGTGTGCAAGTAAGAGGAATGCTGCCATGACCGGATAGGCTGTGAGGAACAAGAAAATGGTGGGTGGAGCTTGTCTGGGGGAGTGGAATCTTAAAGGCAGGTGGTTTTGAAATGGTGGATGGAGCTAATCTGGGGTTTATATAGATACCCAGGAAGGGCATGCCATCTTTTGGCTGGATTAAATTGTAATACCCACCCTCCCCTAAAGTTCGTCTTTGTATTAGGGACACTTATGTGTTTTTCAGGGCAGATAGGTACATGTAGTTTGCAATATGATATTGTAAAGTGGGGCAGGTGCATGGCACTTCACTTCTATGGAGATTAGTATGTTGTAGATGCTGCTTTAAAGATTCAGCCCCCACAGTTTCAGAGATATCAGTCCCAGTATCTTACCATTCTCATCTGTTTCTGTAGAGAGTATTGCAGCTGGAGGTGTGTGCTATCGTCATAGTATCATAGTATATAAGGCCGGAAAAAGACGCAGTCCATCAAGTCCAACCTTTAAGCATTAAAATGTTTTTTGCCCATAACCTGTTGTCACAATCTCGGGGGATAAACAGTGGACTCCCTGGACCACCGCGGGAGATAACAACCTTAGCCACACCCGGGAGCGGAGTCTAAGTGATCTCCTGGTCTCAGCCAGAGCCCGCCGCAAAGCGGGAGTCACCAGGTCGCTCCGCGGGTGCGACTAGGCCCGCTGTGGCAGCCAAGGTAGGGACACGGGGACCACGGATGGCAGGCAGGACCACGGATGGCAGGCAGGACCACGGATCGCTGGCAGGACCACAGATGGCTGCTGGATTACCGGAGCGCCACAGGATACTAGGACCGCCACAGGATAACAGGACCGCCACAAGATAACAGGACCGCCACAGGATACCACGGAACAAGGGACCACAGGAAACCAGGAACACGGGAACATGGGAACACCACGAAACACGGGAACACTACGGAACACGGGAATCACAGAATCCACAGAGGCGTTTGGAAACGCTCGGGAACATGGAGGGCTTTCTCTTCAGTAACAGGACATGAAGATCCGGCAGGGGATGCTGGGAGTAGCCAGGCTATATAGCAGAGCCAGGTATGCCAGAACCAATAAGAAGGACGCTGGCCCTTTAAATTCTTAGAGAGTAGGCGCGCGCGCCCTAGCAGCGGGAGCGCGCGGCTACACAGGAGACTGCAGCCTGGACGGGACCACGATGGAGCCGGGACAGGTAAGTACTGACCCGAGGGGAACGGGGCAGCGGCAGCAGAGCACGGGTGCACCCACGATCCGCAACATGGATCATGGGGACACCCGTGATCTTTTTTTCTCCAGAAAGTCATCCAAGTCCCTCTTGAACATGTACATAGAGTCCGCCATAACAACCTCCTGTAGCATAGAGTTCCATAGTCTTAATTCTCTTACAGTAAAGAACCTTTGTTTATGTTGATGGTAGAATCGCCTCTACTCTAGGCGTAGAGGATGCCCCCTTGTCCTGGTCACAGGCCTAGATATAAAAAAGATCTTTGGAGAGATCCTTGTACTGCCCGTTCAGGTATTTGTATATGGTAATGTGGTCTCCCCTCTGTCGTCTTTTTTCTAAACAGAATAATCCCAAATTTTGTAATCTGTCATTGTATTCTAGTTTCCCCATTTCCCTAATAATCTTGGTTGCTCTTTTCTGCACCCGTTCCAGTTCTACAATGTCCTTTTTATACACTGGGGCTCAAAACTGTACACGTGTGGTCTGACCAGGGATTTGTATAAGGGCAAAACTATGGGGGATATTTATCAGGACCTCTGCGCACCGCCAGTGGCGCAAAGGCCCTGAAATAATCGCAAATGCTAAGGGGGGGGCGCGGCCGGCTGAGCGGAGGGCGCGGCCGGACGGAAAAGTTGCCGGCTGCGTCTTTTTCTATGCCAGACAGGGCATGGATAAACGCTTCGCAGCTTCCCGCCCTGATACATCAAGAGGCAGAAGCCTCTTGATGTATCGGGCTGCGAATTTGCAGCAGCGGGGCTATCATACGCTGGCCCCAATACTGACCCCTGTGGCACTGCACTGGTAACATCAACCCAGTCTGAGAATGTGCCATTAATGGCGACCCTCTGTTTTCTGTCACTAAACCAATTACTTACCCAAATACACACAGATTTTCCCCTAGTCCCAGCAGTCTCATTTTATGTACCAACGGTTTTATGCGGCACAGTGTCAAATGCCTTTGAAAAGTCCAGATATACAACATCCACAGCGTCCCCCAAATCCAGTCTGGAACTTACTTCCTCATAGAAGCCAATCAGATTGGCTGACGGGACCGATCTCTCATAATGACTATGACTTTTCCCAGCTCCCCATTTACACTATCTTTTTGCCCTGCACAAGTTAAGTTGCCATCACCTCAAGTCTCTAGTTGCTACCATTTTGAGGACTGTGCGACATTTTGATAACTTTTTATTACATTTTTTATGTCATGTAAAATGGTGTAAAAGTCGAATTTCAGACATTTGGGCGCCATTTTCCGTTATGTAGTTCATCGCCGGCAATAACCGTTTTTATATTTCAATAGATCGGGTATTTTGGGACACGGCAATACCTAATGTGTTTCATTTTTACTGTTTATTATGTTTTATATCAGTTTTAGGGAAAGGGTGGTGATTTTAATTTTTGATATTTTATAAATTTATTACATTTTTTTTTCACTTTTTCACTATTTCTTCGACCATCTAGGGTACTTTATCCCTAGATGGTCTGATCGTTCCTACCATATACTGCAATACTACTGTAGTGCAGTATATGGTGTTTTGGCATAGGATTCATTACAATGAGCCACTGGCTCATTGTAACAAATCTTCAGAAACCATGACGAAGACCCGCAGGTATAATGTACGTACAGAGAAAATTGAGCTCAGTGGGGCGCTCTGGCAACAACCCAACGAGACAAAAGTTGTGTCCAAATGGCGATTTTATTGATAAAATCAAATAAGATCAATAATTAAGATTAATAAAAAATAGTATGGATATACATATATAGGGATGAAAAAAAAGTCCTATTAACGCGTTTCGGGTTTTTCAAAAACCCTTTTTCAAAATCAGGACAAGCATAAATAATTCGGTGGAAACACAATGCTTTAAATACATTTCATGAGGTAACATACCTGGGTCCCATATGGAAGAGGAGTAGAGATGAGCGAGCACTAAAATGCTCGGGTACTCGTTATTCGAGACGAACTTTTCCCGATGCTCGAGTAACGAGCCCCATTGAAGTCAATGGGAGACTCGAGCATTTTTCAAGGGGACCAAGGCTCTGCACAGGGAAGCTTGGCCAAACACCTGGGAACCTCAGAAAAGGATGGAAACACCACGGAAATGGACAGGAAACAGCAGGGGCAGCATGCATGGATGCCTCTGAGGCTGCTTAAATGCACCATTATGCCAAAATTATGGGCAACAGCATGGCCATGACAGAGTGACAGAATGAAGCTAGATAGCATCTAAAACATCCAATAATTGACCCTGACACTACAGGGGACGGCATGCAGAGGCAGCGGCAGCAGCGGAAGGCTAGAGAGTGGCATGGCGACATACCCTAAATGGACTCAGGCTTCAAACCAATGGGTAGCAGAGAGGAACCAAAGGAGGTGAGCAAGAAGCGCTCAAATAATATTGGTACATGATAAAAGTTTGCCAGTATATTTTGTGGATTACACAGCAGGGTGGCGACAAAGTTAACATGGAAGCCATGAAAACAATCCAAAATTCTGCCTGACACAGCTCGTTTGATAAGGGGACGATGTATGGAGGCAGTGAACTAGTAATAGATTAAAGGTGCTGCAGTTAAAACTATGTTAGTTGGTTCTTGGCATGGAGCTGGCGCTCCGCTGCCAGGCGAGCTTTCGCCAATCCAAGCCCCTGTCTCTAGGCTACTCCCCAAACAGCACTTCTAAGAACCTTTCGGATAAGATCAAGTGTAGTAGCGTTCTTATAAGTTTGGGATATGGCGGGTGAGGGGAATGTAAACATCTGCGCAAGAAGCGCTGAAATAATATCCGTAAATGAAAAAAGTTTTCCAGTATATTTTGTGGCTTACACAGCAGGGTGGCGACAAAGTTAACAAGTTTGATGTGGAATGCCCTGCAATAGCTCTTGGGCGGTGTGCCTTTTATCACCTAGGCTCAGCAGTTTGAGCACCGCCTGCTGTCGCTTAGCAACGGCACTGCTGCTGTGCCTAGAGCTACCGACTGATGGCGCCATGCCCACGGATGGTAATTCGGAGGAGGAGGAGGTGGAGGAGGGGTGGGAGGATTTGGAGGTATAGTAGGCCTTTGAGACCTGGACCGAGGTAGGCCCCGCAATCCTCTGCGTCGGCAGTATATGACCAGCCCCAGGGTCAGACTCGGTCCCAGCCTGCACCAAGTTAAGTGTAGTAGCGTTCTTATAAGTTTGAGATATGGCGGGTGAGGGGAATGTAAACAGATGCGCAAGAAGCGCATGATGCGCATGGAGCTGGCGCTCCGCTGCTAGGCGAGCTTTCGCCAATCCAAGCCCCTGTCTCTAGGCTACTCCCCAAACAGCACTTCTAAGAACCTTTTGTATAAGATCAAGTGTAGTAGCGTTCTTATAAGTTTAGGATATGGCGGGTGAGGGGAATGTAAACAGATGCGCAAGAAGCGCTGAAATAATATCCGTAAATGGTAAAAGTTTGCCAGTGTATTTTGTGGATAACACAGCAGGGTGGCGACAAAGTTAACAACTTTGATGTGGAATCCATGAAAACAACCCAAATTTCGGCCTGACAAACCTCGTTTGATAAAGGGACGATGTATGGAGGCATCTATATGGACGACTTTTGGAGGTAGCAATGGAGACAACGTGTGGAGGCTGCTATGGAGACAATTCAATTTGGATAGTGCCTGTATGTGGCAGTCCAAAAAATTTTTCAAACCAGAGGAGCAGGTAGGTGGCCCTCCAGAAAAATGGAATAGATTGAGTGCCTGTATGTGGCAGTCCAAAAAATTTTTCAAACCAGAGGAGCAGGTAGGTGGCCCTCCAGAAAAATGGAATAGATTGAGTGCCTGTATGTGGCAGTCCAAAAAAGTTTTCAAACCAGAGGAGCAGGTAGGTGGCCCTCCAGAAAAATGGAATAGATTGAGTGCCTGTATGTGGCAGTCCAAAAAAGTTTTTAAACCAGAGGAGCAGGTAGGTGGCCCTCCAGAAAAATGGAATAGATTGAGTGCCTGTATGTGGCAGTCCAAAAAAGTTTTTAAACCAGAGGAGCAGGTAGGTGGCCCTCCAGAAAAATGAAATAGATTGAGTGCCTGCATGTGGCAGTCCCAAAAAATTGTTTAAAACAGAGGACCGGAAAGGTGGCCCTCCAGAAAAATTGAATAGATTGAGTGCCTGTATGTGGCACTCCCAAAAATTGTTTAAAACAGAGGACCGTGTCGGTGGCCCTCCAGAAAAATTAAATGCATAAAGTACTATACCTAGAGCCAGTGGGCCCTGTCAAAAAACAGCCAGTTTCCTCTGCTTTACTGTAGAAAGAGGAGGAGAAGGAGGAAAATGAGGAGGAGGAGGAGTGGATAAATTATTCAGGTTGAGCTTCCTTCACCTGCTGGAGATTTGAAATTAGGAGAAATCCATGCTTTATTCATCTTGATAAGCGTCAGCCTGTCAGCGCTGTCAGTCGACAGGCGTGTACGCTTATCGGTGATGATGCCACCAGCTGCACTGAAAACCCGCTCTGACAAGACGCTAGCGGCAGGGCAGGCAAGAACCTCCAAGGCGTAGAGCGCCAGTTCGTGCCACATGTCCAGCTTTGAAACCCAGTAGTTGTAGGGAGCTGTGTGATCATTTAGGACGATGGTATGGTCAGCTACGTACTCCCTCACCATCTTTCTGTAAAGATCAGCCCTACTCTGCCGAGACTGGGGACAGGTGACAGTGTCTTGCTGGGGTGACATAAAGCTGGCAAAAGCCTTGTAAAGCGTACCCTTGCCAGTGCTGGACAAGCTGCCTGCTCGCCTACTCTCCCTCGCTACTTGTCCCGCAGAACTACGCACTCTGCCGCTAGCGCTGTCAGAAGGGAAATACTGTTTCAGCTTGTGCACCAGGGCCTGCTGGTATTCATGCATTCTCACACTCCTTTCCTCTCCAGGGATGAGAGTGGAAAGATTTTGCTTGTACCGTGGGTCCAGGAGAGTGAACACCCAGTAATCGGTGCTGGAATAAATTCTTTGAACGCGAGGGTCACGGGATAGGCAGCCTAGCATGAAATCTGCCATATGCGCCAGAGTACCAACGCGTAAGAATTCACTCCCCTCACTGGCCTGACTGTCCATTTCCTCCTCCTCCAACTCCTCCAACTCCTCTTCTTCTGCCCATACACGCTCAACAGTGAAGGACTCAACAATGGTCCCCTCTTGTGTCTCGCCAACATTCTCCTCCTCTTCCTCCTCATCCTCCTCCACCTCCTCCGATATGTTGACATCTGGCAGTCTACAATCGCTCGGCGCTGCTGGTAAACTCTGGATAACATGGTCAGTGTTGAATTCCACCTCGTGGGCACGTCGCACAACAGTCGGTGAGCGGGCAGTTGGAGGCGGCGCTGCGCTGCCCTGAGAGTGGCAGCATCTGTGCTGGACTTCCTGAAATGCGCACAGATGCGGCGCACCTTCGTGAGCAAATCAGACAGATTGGGGTATGTCTTGAGGAAACGCTGAACTATCAGATTTAACACATGGGCCAGGCATGGCACATGTGTCAGTCTGCCGAGTTGCAGAGCCGCCACCAGGTTACGGCCGTTGTCACACACAACCATGCCTGGCTTCAGGTTCAGCGGTGCCAGCCACAGATCAGTCTGCGCCGTGATGCCCTGTAATAGTTCTTGGGCGGTGTGCCTTTTATCGCCTAGGCTCAGCAGTTTGAGCACCGCCTGCTGTCGCTTAGCGACGGCACTGCTGCTGTGCCTAGAGCTACCGACTGATGGCGCCATGCCCACGGATGGTCGTTCGGAGGAGGAGGTGGAGGAGGGGTGGGAGGAGGAGGAGGCATAGTAGGCCTCAAACACCTGGACCGAGGTAGGCCCCGCAATCCTCGGCGTCGGCAGTATATGACCAGCCGCAGGGTCACACTCGGTCCCAGCCTCCACCAAGTTAACCCAATGTGCCGTCAGAGATATATAGTGGCCCTGCCCGGCAGCACTCGTCCACGTGTCCGTGGTCAGGTGGACCTTGTCAGAAACGGCGTTGGTCAGGGCACGGATTATGTTGTCTGACACGTGCTGGTGCAGGGCTGGGACGGCACATCGGGAAAAGTAGTGGCGGCTGGGGACCGAATACCGAGGGGCGGCCGCCGCCATGAGGCTGCGAAAGGCCTCGGTCTCTACTAGCCTATAGGGCAGCATCTCCAGGCTTAGCAATCTGGAGATGTGCACATTAAGGGCTTGGGCGTGCGGGTGGGTTGCACTATATTTGCGTTTCCGCTCCAGCGTCTGGGGTATGGAGAGCTGAACGCTGGTGGATGCTGTGGAGGATCGTGGAGGTGACGATGGGGTTTTTGTGGCAGGGTCCTGGGCAGGGGGCTGACTATCAGCTGACACAGGGGAAGGAGCAGTGGTGTGCACGGCCGGAGTTGAACGCGCTTGTTGCCACTGAGTGGGGTGTTTAGCATTCATATGCCTGCGCATACTGGTGGTAGTTAAGCTAGTAGTGGTGGAACCCCTGCTGATCCTGGTTTGGCAAATGTGGCACACCACAGTCCGTCGGTCATCCGGTGTTTCCTTAAAGAACCTCCAGACTTCTGAAAATCTAGCCCTCGCCGCAGGAGCCCTCGCCACGGGAGCTTCACTAGTTGACACATTTGGCGCTGATGCACCAGCTCTGGCCCTGCCTCTCCGTCTGGCCCCACCACTGCCTCTTCCAACCTGTTCTGGTCGAGGACTCTCCTCCGTCTCAGAAGCACTGTGTTCACCCGGCCTCTCAACCCAGCTTGGGTCTGTCACCTCATCATCCTCCGATCCCTCAGTCTGCTCCCCCCTCGGACTTCCTGCCCTGACAACAACTTCCCCACTGTCTGACAACCGTGTCTCCTCATCGTCAGACACCTCTTTACACACTTCTTCCACTACGTCAACAAGGTCATCATCACCCACAGACTGCGACTGGTGGAAAACCTGGGCATCGGAAAATTGCTCATCAGCAACCGGACAAGTGGTTTGTGACTGTGGGAAGGGTCCAGAAAACAGTTCCTCAGAGTATGCCGGTTCAAATGGCAAATTTTGCTGGGAGGGGGCAGACTGGGGGGGAGGAGGCTGAGGTGCAGGAGCTGGAGGAGTGCCGATTTCGGTGACATGGGTGGACTGCGTGGAAGACTGACTGGTGGACAAATTGCTCGAAGCATTGTCGGCAATCCACGACATCACCTGTTCGCACTGTTCTGGCCTCAACAGTGCTCTACCACGATTCCCAGTAACTTCAGACATGAACCTAGGGAGTGTAGCTCTGCGGCGTTCCCCTGCTCCCTCATAAGCAGGTGGTGTCTCACCCCGCCCAGGACCACGGCCTCTGACCCCTGCAGTAGTTGGACGCCCACGTCCCCGCCCTCGTCCTCTACCCCTAGCCCTCGGGTTAAACATTTTGAAAATGAGAGTTATAACTTGTATTTTTTTTTTAACTTTTTTTTTTTTGTTTTGTTTATTTTTTGTGTTTTTTAGTTTTTAAAACCAAACGATGCTATCCTATTGCTATGGCTATTTTCTAGCCAAGTATTACAGCACACTACTATGCCAGATGAGATGACGCTGAGTTATGAAAAAAATAAACGTAAAATAAAAAAGGAAATGGCAGACTGTGCCTAGTTGAAATACAACCCCGGGCCCTAATAAATTTTCCCACTTCGGTCTTTGCGATGGATATGTGCGTCACTAAAACACAGTGGTCGCAAGTCTGACTCCAAATTGCTCCCAATTTGATAGTAGATGCACTGCAGCAAGTACAGCCACCAGCAGATCAACCAGAAATCAAATATATATAACGCTACTGTAGGCGTAATTAAGACGTTTGTATTCTCCTATGGCTATTTTCTAGCCAAGTATTACAGCACACTACTATGCCAGATGAGATGACGCTGAGTTATGAAAAAAATAAACGTAAAATAAAAAGAAACTGGCAGACTGTGCCTAATTGAAATACAACCCCGGGCCCTAATAAATTTTCCCACTTCGGTCTTTGCGATGGATATGTGCGTCACTAAAACACAGTGGTCGCAAGTCTGACTCCAAATTGCTCCCAATTTGATAGTAGATGCACTGCAGCAAGTACAGCCACCAGCAGATCAACCAGAAATCAAATATATATAACGCTACTGTAGGCGTAATTAAGACGTTTGTATTCTCCTATGGCTATTTTCTAGCCAAGTATTACAGCACACTACTATGCCAGATGAGATGACGCTGAGTTATGAAAAAAATAAACGTAAAATAAAAAGAAACTGGCAGACTGTGCCTAATTGAAATACAACCCCGGGCCCTAATAAATTTTCCCACTTCGGTCTTTGCGATGGATATGTGCGTCACTAAAACACAGTGGTCGCAAGTCTGACTCCAAATTGCTCCCAATTTGATAGTAGATGCACTGCAGCAAGTACAGCCACCAGCAGATCAACCAGAAATCAAATATATATAACGCTACTGTAGGCGTAATTAAGACGTTTGTATTCTCCTATGGCTATTTTCTAGCCAAGTATTACAGCACACTACTATGCCAGATGAGATGACGCTGAGTTATGAAAAAAATAAACGTAAAATAAAAAGAAACTGGCAGACTGTGCCTAATTGAAATACAACCCCGGGCCCTAATAAATTTTCCCACTTCGGTCTTTGCGATGGATATGTGCGTCACTAAAACACAGTGGTTGCAAGTCTGACTCCAAATTGCTCCCAATTTGATAGTAGATGCACTGCAGCAAGTACAGCCACCAGCAGATCAACCAGAAATCAAATATATATAACGCTACTGTAGGCGTAATTAAGACGTTTGTATTCTCCTATGGCTATTTTCTAGCCAAGTATTACAGCACACTACTATGCCAGATGAGATGACGCTGAGTTATGAAAAAAATAAACGTAAAATAAAAAGAAACTGGCAGACTGTGCCTAATTGAAATACAACCCCGGGCCCTAATAAATTTTCCCACTTCGGTCTTTGCGATGGATATGTGCGTCACTAAAACACAGTGGTCGCAAGTCTGACTCCAAATTGCTCCCAATTTGATAGTAGATGCACTGCAGCAAGTACAGCCACCAGCAGATCAACCAGAAATCAAATATATATAACGCTACTGTAGGCGTAATTAAGACGTTTGTATTCTCCTATGGCTATTTTCTAGCCAAGTATTACAGCACACTACTATGCCAGATGAGATGACGCTGAGTTATGAAAAAAATAAACGTAAAATAAAAAGAAACTGGCAGACTGTGCCTAATTCTACTCAAACCCCTAATAAATTTTCCCACTTTGGTGTTTGAGGTGGATATGTGTGTCACTAAGAGCTAAACACAACGGTAGCAAGTCCCCCTGCTAATTCCTCACAATATGGTACTAGCTGCAAATAAAAAAAAAAAAAAATTATAACGTTATTGTAGCCCTAAGAAGGGCTGTTGGGTTCTTTTAGAATCACTCCTGCCTAACAGTAAGCTAATAGAACACCCTAACGCTTTCCCTGAGCAGCAGCAGCTCTCTCCCTAGTGGCATCCAGACAGAGAATGATCCGAGCAGCGCGGGCAGCGGCTAGTCTATCCCATGGTCACCTGATCTGGCCAGCCAACCACTGCTATCTACGTGTAAGGGTACCACGTCATGCTGGGTGGAGTGCAGAGTCTCCTGGCTTGTGATTGGCTCTGTTTCTGGCCGCCAAAAAGCAAAACGGCGGGAGCTGCCATTTTCTCGAGCGGGCGAAATACTCGTCCGAGCAACGAGCAGTTACGAGTACGCTAATGCTCGATCGAGCATCAAGCTCGGACGAGTATGTTCGCTCATCTCTAAAGAGGAGTGGTCATTGGGATTGCACCGGAGGTGACAGTTGGCGCGGATGGAATTGTCACTGCCGGTGTTTCCGGTGTGCAGTGGATGTGGGCAGTGGATGTGTACAGCGCATGCGCCGACTAGGTAAGTATTGTGGTATCTCGTGATGCATAACAAGTGTCCGCGCATGCGCAGTGGATGCTCGTAAGCGTATCGATTACTATGGTGATCGCAACGGACCGTAAAAAAGGTGGGTATGTCGCTAGATCTATTCCATTACGAATAATAATTGATTAATGATCATACCGGTTGTGAACTGTATGTATGGAATAAGATGTTTAGCGAACCTAATCAATTAAATAATGCATCTGGGACAATGTAAGGTGGAATCAATATACAAGATGAAATTGACATACACTGTCATAAACTTGACATAAGATTGGCATAAACTTGAAAAGTTGGGTAAGATGTTATGTGAACATGTTCAATAAAATTAAATATAATCAAATGAAATAAAATATATAATGCACACAGGATATGGCATAGAGGACATTGTAAGGTAGAATCAATATACAGGTTAAAAATGACAATTAATATACATTCTCTAAACTCTCGTTTAGACCTGTAGGGTTAAGGCTTTGTAACTTATAAATCCAAAACATTTCCCTGCGCTTGAGATGGTTGAATCTTTGGGGAATGGATGATTCTATATGTTCTATTGGTATGATATTAAAATCTCTGTAATTTTTATTGTGGTGTGTGGCTGCATGTCGGGACACACTATGTAATACGTATCCGTTCTCTATGTTAGATCTATGTTTGTTTAGACGTTCCCTCAGGGGCTGTATTGTGCGCCCTACACATTGTAATTTACAAGTGCACTCTATGAGATATACTACATATTTTGAGCTGCAATTGATAAAGTTCTTAATCTGAAATGTCTCCCCTGTTATGTTGGACATAAATGTAGATTGTCTGTGCTTAATAGTGTCACAGCACTTACAGCGATTGTGCCCACACCGGAAACTACCCATCACCTTTGGAAAAAAGGTAGGAGTTGCGCTCGTCTTTGATTCTGGACGAAGGCGGCTAGGTGCCAATATATTTTTGAGTGAACGTGACCTGCGGAAAGTTAGTTTCGGTTTAGATCGGAGGGTTTCTTTTAGAAAGGGATCAAGTAAGAGAATGCCCCAGTGTCTATTCATAATTCCTCCTCCAAAAAGGCATCCTAAACAAAAAAGAGCATCAATACCTCAGAATAGAGGAACCAGCGGTCGCATTATTTTATTATCTGCCTAAAGTCCATAAAAACACTTCTAACCCTCCAGGTAGACCCATTATATCGGGTATAAACTCACTAACGTCAAATTTATCACATTATGCTGACATCTTTTTACAAAAATATGTCAAACAACTTAAATCCTTCCTCCTTGACACATCTGACCTTATCCGACATGTGATCAAGGAACCATGGAATAATTCCTACGTTTTCATCACGATGGACATAACGTCACTATACACCAAAATTCCCCATGATTTGGGAATACACGCTGTTTCCCATTTCTTACACAATGATCCAGCTATACCTAAAGAACAGATAAACTTTCTATTGAGGTCCATTGCTTTCATTTTAAAACACAACTTTTTCACATTCCTGAACAAAACATATTTTCAGAAGAGAGAAACAGCGATGGGGAGCAAATTTGCTCCCAGTTTCGCGAATCTCTATGTCGGTCTATTTGAGGAGCAGATCATTTATCAGCATAGTGCATATAAGAAATGCGTACTCTATAAAAGATTTATAGACGACAAATACAGTTAGGCATTAGCCTGGCTTGCTCTTACTGTGTACTCACAGATATGACATAGACTCCTGCATAGGCACTACAGTGTCATCATTGCCGCTTGGTAAACCTTAGCAGAGGGGGGAGGAACTACCTTAGGGAAGCTTCTCCTTCTTGTCTCACTGTTTCCCTGCTAGTGAATTTTATAGTAATCTGGTATCGTCAAGGCTGTCTTGTGCGAGGTGTGGAGTCTCGTGGTGTACAGGAGCCAGGTGGCCTGGATATCCTCTATGGCATGAGTGCCCTGGAACAGCCCATAAAGCACCGCGCGGTGCATCATGGAGCTCCTTGGCACAGAGTCTTGGAAATGGGGCTCCAGGGCATCAAACATGCTCTGAACAAAGGGGCACCCCCCAAAACAGGTGCAGAGGAGTCTCCTCCATACAGGGGCACCTGGGGCAATAGGGGGTGTTGCTCAGTCTTTGGGCATATGTGAAGGCCTGCAGGAGCAGCCCCCCTTGGATGGCCATCCACAATATGTCCTTGTGCCTGTTGAGCAGTCTGGCCCAGGACACGTTGGCCCAGACTGTCTGGGCCGTGTCCTGGGTGACTCCTGGGACAAATTCCAACAAATCTTTGGCTCGGATGAGCTTGTGCACGGTCTTTGGTTTCCACAGATCGGGCTTGAGTCCCTCCAGTTGGTGCTCCCTCACGAAGCGGACGGCCTGGCCGTAGTACCAGGGCGCGTCCCAGTTGTAAGGGATGGAGCTGTCCCACTTGTCCCAGCCGAGCCCCCTCCAGAGAGGCAGGAGGAAAAAGTGGGACATGGACTTTCCCGCAGATCTTGCAGAGTTCCTCAGGGTCCTGTGCACGCAGTCGCAAACAAAGAAGATCCAGAGCAAAGTGGAGATGTCGGGGACACCTTTGCCCCCCTTGCTTTGCTCCTTGAACATGACCGCTCGCTTGACCCGGTCCATCTTTGAGCCCCAAACTAAATGAAAAACGGTCCTGGTAACAGCCTTGCAGATGGGGGCTGGGGGCGGCCACACCTGAGCCGCATACTGGAGTACGGGCAGCACCTCGTTACGCAGGACGAGCGTCTTCCCCTCCAAGGAGAGCTTCTGAGGCTCCACAGGGTGACACTGGTGTTGACTTTGGCCAAGCGTTCTTGCCAAATCTTCAGGGCTGCGCCTTCCTTCGCGAACCAGACGCCCAGGACCTTCATGAAGTCCTGCTGAATGGTGAAGGGGAAGGGGGAAGAAGAAGCAAGCTGCCAGTCTCCGAAGAGCATGGCCTCCGACTTCCCGCAGTTGACTTTCGCAGGTCTGGACGAGCGCCGTCACCGAGCTCTGGTCGGAGCAGAAGACCGTGACGTCGTCCATGTACAGCGAGCACTTGACCTCGTCGCGTCCGGGTCCCGGTGCGGTGATCCCTCTGATCCCTTCGTTCTGCCGGATAGACTCTGCGAACAGCTCTATAACGCAAACAAAAAGAAGGGGTGAAAGAGGACAGCCTTGTCTGACCACCGAATGCACAGGGAAGGGGTCAGTCTTCCAGGCCTTCTCCAAAACCGAGCTGTGGATGTCAAGGTACATTAGGTCGACATATGAGCAGAACGTCTTACCCAACCCGAACCTGCGCAGGGCCTGGCTCATGAAGCGGTGAGAGACACGGTCGAAGGCCTTCTTCTGGTCCAGGCTGACCAGGGCCGCGCGGACGCGGCGGCTTCCGACGTAGTGCAGGGTGTCCCTCACCAGGGCCAGGTTATTCACAATCCGGCGGCCCGGAATGCCGCAGGTCTGGTCCGGGTGGACGGTCTCTCCGATGACTCCCTTCAGCCTGTTGGCGAGCACCTTGGCCAGGATCTTGTAGTCCACGTTGAGCAGAGAGATGGGACGCCAGTTCCTCAGGTCGCATATCTCTCCCTTGTGCTTGTACAAGACCGTGATCAGTCCCTGCCTCAGGGACGGCGGCATCCTGCCCTCCACCACCATCTTCTCGTAGAGCTCCAGCAAGTCCGGGCAGATGAGGTCCCCCAGCGCTACGTAGAGCTCGGCCAGGAAACCGTCACTGCCCGGAGTCCTGCCGGGTCCGAAGGATTTAGCGGCAGAGAGCAGCCCGACCGCCGTCAGAGGGGCGTCCGTGGCCTCGGCACCTGCAGGATTGAGGGTGTTAGTGATACCTGACAGGAACCTCTCGGCGGCTTCGCCGTCCGTGGGCTTGCGGGAGTAGAGGTCGCCGTAGAAGTCGCTGACGACTCCCATGACGGCGCTCTTCCCCCTCTGCATGCATCCGCTTTCATCTCGTAGTTCGTTCAGGGGCGTGTGGCCGGCGTGGACTTTCCTGAAAAAGAAAGAGTTACACTTCTCACCCTTCTCCAGGTTGTCCACTTTGTCATGAAAGATGATTTGCCTGGATTCTTCCTCAAAGTGCCTCTTCCGGCCCTTCTTGGTGTCCTCCAGCTCCTCTCTGATGTCCCAGCCGCAGTGCTGGAGGTCCTGCAGGGATCTCAGCTGGCGCTGGAGGTCTTTGAGGCCCCTCTTGGCTGCTGCCACCTGCCTTTGTCCCGAAAGAGAGAACGGATTTCAACTTTAGCATATTCCCACCATTCACTTACGGTTTCAAATAAACATTTGTCGTTTCTCAGGACCATGTAGATGTCCCTCAGCTCCGCCTGTACTCCCTCGTCCGCCAGCAGGGCGCAGTTCAGCTTCCAGGAGCCTGGGCCACGGCGGGAAGCCGTGGCCGTGGCTCAGGGCGCACCCAGGGCGCACCTTACCTGCATGGCCCAGGTGTAATTCACGGAGCCGGCCCCGACGGCGTCCCTCAGGGATGCTTCCGTCACTACCTCTATCAGCAGTTTGGACGTGGCGTCCAGCTTGCTCCACTCTTCTTCTATGACGCAGTTGAAATTGCCGGCCCTAGTGGTGGCGAGTTGCGGCCTGAGGTTCTGGAAAAGTTCCAGTCGCTCACCCCTGTCAGGGGAAGCGTACACGCTGATGAGCCGCACAGGCTCACCCGCCCAGGAGCCGTCCACAACCAGAAGTGAAAGCGCTCCCCCTGAGAAGGATGGCGGTACCAGCAGACCTGCAATCGCCCCCACAGGACCAGTAGGAAGGACCGTGACTCCAGCCCCTGGCCAGATGGTCATAGGACCTAGAGGAGGGGATACCGCATTCCTGTAACATGTAAACATCGCACGACTGGGAGGCAAGGTATGTTAGTGCAGTCTGACAACGAAACTTATCTCTAATGCTTCTAACATTGATGGAAAAAACTGTTAGGTTAGCCATCATGGGGGAAGAAAAAGAGGGTTAGGTTGGGACGATACCTCCTTAGTTACCTGTCCGGTCGGGCGGCTTGCCTTCGGTTCCGTCCGGAACCTTTTTGAGGTTCTCCAGCACCTCGTCCAGGTGCTGTTCCTCCTCCAGAACCTAAAGGCGCGCACACACTATGACGTCAGGCTCTGTGACACTGCGTGTCCATAGTGTGTGCGCATAGGCAGGGTGTTGCCAGGAAGAGAAGACAGCACCTCAGGGAGAAGAAGCCAGAGCTAAGTATAGAGGTTTGGATGCTCCACGGCCCAGTCTTGGACCAGTTGTTGTTTTACTGATGGAGCGGCACTGCCCCATAATGCTACCCCCCCCCCCCCGCCCTCATCATCCAGCAGGGGTCACTTACCAAGGCCACTGTCTCAAGTCACCTCCTGGGTGGTGCGCCCCTGGTTGTGTGACTACCAGCAGAAATTAATTTATATACTCCTGCATGTCCTTCTGTTTATTGTTTACAGTTGTTTGGATTGAAATAACTTACTGTTCAGACTGGATCTTTCTTGCAGCTTTTGCAGTGCTCTCACGTCTGATGGGGATTAGCTGGTCATCTTCTGTTAGTAAGCATATAGTGGCTGTTGCCTGTCTGGTAGTTGTCATTGTTTAGCTTAACCCCTAGGGGACACAGCCTATTTTGGCCTTAAGGACGCGGCCCCATTCTTCAAATCTGACCTGTGTCACTATAAGTGGTTATAGTTTTGGAACGCTATGAGATATCCAGGGGATTTTGAGATTGTTTTCTCGTGACACATTGTACTTCAAATTAGTTTAAAAATTTGGATGATATCTTTTGTGTTTAGTTATGAAAAAAAACTAAATTTGGCAAAAATTTGGAAAAATTCTTTATTTTCAACGTTCTAAATTCTCTACTTTTGATGCAGATAGTCATAGCTCCCAAATAAATTCATAACTTACATTTCCCAAATGTCTGCTTTATGTTGGCATGGTTTTTTAAGATTCCACATATTTTACTAGAATGTTATGAGGCTCAGAATTTAGGTATCATTTTTCAAATTTTTTGTAAAATCACCAAAACCTGTATTTAGATGGATCTGCTCAACTTCTAATTGACACTGAGAGGCCTAAATAATAGTGAGACTCATAAATTACCCCATTATGGAAACTACACCCCTCAACGTATGAAAAACCACTTTTAAGAAGTTTGTTAACGCTTTACGTGTTTTATAGGGGTTAAAACAAAATGGAGGTGCAGTCTGCAAATTGTAATATTTTTTCACAATACACTCATTTTGGGTGGAAAATTAAACATTTACAATGGATTAAATGAATAAAGGCTCCACAAAGTTTGTTACCCAATTTCTCCCGAGTACACGGATACTCTACATGTGGTGGTAACCTGCTGTATGGGCGCACGGCCGGGCATAGAAGGGAAGGAGGCGCCATCCAGATCAGATTTGCCATGTCACATTGTACAGGCTATAATTTTTTTCTTTTTTTAATGTGGACCTATAGGGGCTTATTTCTTTTGCCACGAGATGCACTTTTCTGGTACGTAATTTGGGGGAATCTATAGGCTAATTGGTGAGATTTTATTAACTCTTTGTTGGTGGAGGAAATGAAAATCATCACTTTTCAGGAAGATTTTTATGGGGTTTTTTTTTTGGCTGTTTACCATACCATAAAAATAGTATATTATTTTTATTCTATGGGTCGCCACGATTACAAAAAGACCTCATTTATATAGATTTTTTATTTTTTCCCCATTTTTAGTGCATAAAAAGTAATTTGGCAAAAATTTTGTTACTTTTAGCATCACCGTCTTTCATATGCATAACTTTTTTATTTTTCGCCTCACAAATCTGTTTAAGGGCTTATTTTTTGCGAGAAGGATTGTTCTTTTTAGTGGTCTTATTTTAGAGTGCATAACATTTTTTAAATCCCTTTTTAGAGCATTTTTATAGGGTATTAATTGAAAATTATCTTTTTTCTGGAGCTTTTTTTTGTTTTGTTTTTTACGGGGTTAACTTTGCGGATCTAATAACGATTCTGTTTTATTATGCAGATTGTTACGGACGCAGGGATACCAAATATGTGGGGGTTTTGTGTATTTTATTCAATTGTACTGAATAAAAACTAATTTGGAGAAAATCTAATTCATTTTAGCATCACCATCTTTTTATATGCATAACTTTTTTATTTTTTGGCAGATAAATCTTGTTAGGGGCTTATTTTTTGCGAGAACAGTTGTTCTTTTTAGTGGGCTTATTTTGGAGTGCATAACATTTTTTAAATCACTTTTTAGAGCATTTTTTATAGGGTATTAATTAAAAATTATCTTTTTTTCTGAATGTTTTTTGCGTTTTTTTCCTCCGGCGTTTACCGTGCGGGTCCAGTAACAATTCTGTTTTATTATGCAGATTGTTACGGACGCGGCAATACCAAATATGCGGGGTTTTTTTGTGTTTTTATGTTTTTTATACTTTATTAAGTTTTTTTATGGGAAAGTGACATTTTAGGGGCTTATATTTTTATGTATTTATTTTTTATTTATTCTAATGTGTTAACTTTAGTGTTTTTGACTTTTTTTTAATTATACATACTTGAACTTAAACCAGTGATGCTCTGATCACTGGTTTAAGTTCAATACACTGCTCTACAATACTATTTTATTGTAGAGCAGTGTAAACTGTCTGAGCAAGCTTGCGCATGCTCAGACAGTTTACAGCCAGACCCGGAAGGGGTCTGGCTGCCATGGAGACCGGGCAGCTCCGGGGCACATGCCAGTCCTCGATGCTGCCCAGAAGTGGATCGGATCCCCCGGTAAGCGGCACGGGGGATCCGATCCACAGCTCAAACACACTTACACGCCGCAGTCATGTTTGACCGCGGCGTGTAAGGGGTTAACACCCGCGATCGGAGCCGGCTCCAATCGCGGATGTTAGCGCAGGCTGTCAGCTGTACTAGACAGCTGACAGCCGCTGCTTCTGGTACCGGCTCCGTTCGTGAGCCGGTGCCAGAAGCAGGACGTTATAGAACGTCCCCGTGCGCTAAGCATCTAGCCCCGGGGACGTACTATAACGTCCAGGTGCGCCTAGGGGTTAACTACAGTCAGTTTCAGCTCTGAGCTGCTAGACATCCTTCTTTCTTTTTGTATGGACTATGTCTCTTAGGCCCCATGCACTCTGGGTATGATACAAATTGTCCTATATTTGGCCGGATTTGTGGCGCGGCTGCTCAGATTACTATGCAGAGGTGAGGCGGGAGGAACCCTAACCTACGCACTCTTCTCCACTCTGGCATGTTGTTCTGTTCCTGTCAGTGCCTGAGCTTACAGACATTGTAGAAGATCAAACTGGGTTATTTTTTTAAGGAACAAGCAGCAGCCTTTATCAGTGACGCCATCATCATCGAGATGGAGAACAGAGAGAGAACATAAATTTCAACACATATACTTGATCTACACATAAACAAACAGTACAGTGCCATCTACTGTTCCTCCAGCACCAAGCTGCAGCAGTTTCTATACTCCAAACTTAAAGAGAACCCGTCATGCAAAATAACCCCCCTAAACTAAATATATTTTCATGTATGGCTGTGTACTGCTCCTGTAGCTCCATGTATGGCTGTGTACTGCTCCTGTAGCTCCATGTACGGCTGTGTACTGCGGTTGTCGCTCCATGTATGGCTGTGTACTGTGGCTGTCGCTCCATGTATGGCTGTGTACTGCTCCTGTAGCTCCATGTATGGCTGTGTACTGCTGCTGTAGCTCCATGTATGGCTGTGCACTGTGGCTGTAGCTCCATGTATGGCTGTGTACTGCGGCTGTATGGCTGTGTACTGCATCTGTAGCTCCATGTATGGCTGTGTACTGTGGCTGTAGCTCTGTGTATGGCTGTGTACTGCGGCTGTATGGCTGTGTACTGCGGCTATAGCTCCATGTATGGCTGTGTACTGCGGCTGTAGCTCCATGTATGGCTGTGTACTGCGGCTGTAGCTCCATGCATGGCTGTGTACTGCGGCTGTAGCTCCATGCATGGCTGTGTACTGCTCCTGTAGCTCCATGTATGGCTGTGTACTGCGGCTGTAGCTCCATGTATGGCTGTGTACTGCGGCTGTAGCTCCATGTATGGCTGTGTACTGCTCCTGTAGCTCCATGTACGGCTGTGTACTGCGGCTGTCGCTCCATGTATGGCTGTGTACTGTGGCTGTCGCTCCATGTATGGCTGTGTACTGCTCCTGTAGCTCCATGTATGGCTGTGTACTGCTGCTGTTGCTCCATGTATGGCTGTGCACTGTGGCTGTAGCTCCATGTATGGCTGTGTACTGCGGCTGTATGGCTGTGTACTGCATCTGTAGCTCCATGTATGGCTGTGTACAGTGGCTGTAGCTCTGTGTATGGCTGTGTACTGCGGCTGTATGGCTGTGTACTGCGGCTGTAGCTCCATGTATGGCTGTGTACTGCGGCTGTAGCTCCATGTATGGCTGTGTACTGCGGCTGTAGCTCCATGTATGGCTGTGTACTGAGGCTGTAGCTTCATGTATGGCTGTGTACTGCGGCTGTAGCTCCATGTATGGCTGTGTACTGCGGATGTAGCTCCATGTATGGCTGTGTACTGCGGCTGTAGCTCCATGTATGGCTGTGTAATGTGGCTGTAGCTCCATGTATGGCTGTGTACTGCGGCTGTAGCTCCATGTATGGCTGTGTACTGCGGCTGTAGCTCCATGTATGGCTGTGTACTGCGGCTGTAGCTCCATGTATGGCTGTGTACTGCGGCTGTAGCTCCATGTATGGCTGTGTACTGAGGCTGTAGCTTCATGTATGGCTGTGTACTGCGGCTGTAGCTCCATGTATGGCTGTGTAATGCGGCTGTAGCTCCATGTATGGCTGTGTACTGCGGCTGTAGCTCCTTGTATGGCTGTGTACTGTGCCTGTAGCCCACAGCATCCAATACAGGGCCTCCCTACCCCCACAGCATACAATACAGGGCCCCCCTACCCCCACAGCATCCAATACAGGGCCCCCCTATCCCCACAGCATCCAATACAGGGCCCCCCTACCCCCACAGCATCCAATACAGGGCCTCCCTACCCCCACAGCATACAATACAGGGCCTCCCTACCCCCACAGCATACAATACAGGGCCCCCCTACCCCCACAGCATCCAATACAGGGCCCCCCTATCCCCACAGAATCCAATACAGGGCCCCCCTACCCCCACAGCATCCAATACAGGGCCTCCCTACCCCCACAGCATACAATACAGGGCCTCCCTACCCCCACAGCATACAATACAGGGCCCCCCTACCCCCACAGCATCCAATACAGGGCCCCCCTATCCCCACAGCATCCAATACAGGGCCCCCCTACCCCCACAGCATCCAATAAAGGGCCTCCCTACCCCCACAGCATCCAATAAAGGGCCTCCCTACCCCCACAGCATCCAATACAGGGCCCCTCCCCCACAGCATCCAATACAGGGCCCCCCTCCCCCCACAGCATCCAATACAGGGCCCCCCTCCTCCTACAGCATCCAATACAGGGCCCCCTCCCCCACAGCATCCAATACAGGGCCCCCTCCCCCACAGCATCCAATACAGGGCCCTCCTCCCCCCACAGCATCCAATACAGGGCCCTCCTCCCCCCACAGCATCCAATACAGGGCCCTCCTCCCCCCACAGCATCCAATACAGGGCCCTCCTCCCCCCACAGCATCCAATACAGGGCCCTCCTCCCCCCACAGCATCCAATACAGGGCTCCCCTCCCTCCACAGCATCCAATACAGGAACCCGGCCCCCCCGCAGCTTATATTACAGGGCTCCTTACACCTACCTCCTCATCAAAGGCTGCTGACTGTCCCTCTAGGTTAGTCCAGTCTGCCACCTACGCGCTTTCAGCAGTTGTGCATCGCGCAGAACGATGCCGGCTGGGAGCACACTGATGCGCTGTCGCACACATTGACAACAGCGGCGCGCATACTGATGACGTGGACGCTTATGCCGACAGCACGTACACACTGATGCCGTCGCTGAGGATGACCGCGCGCGGCAGTACACCGCGACCTGCAGACTGCCTTGCGCGCTCACAGATGCCGGCAGTGCGCATCGGCAGTACGCTGTGACCTGGTGCTGGCGGAAACAGTGTCCGCCAGCGCCTGATCAAAGACTTTGTTTCAGTGTCGGGACTCGGGGCCCACCGGAGGTTTCTCCGGTACTCCGCTGGGCCAGTCCGACGCTGTGTGTGTGTATAGGAGAGATACAGCAGCTCCAGGCAGCCATGTTACAGCAGAACATGTCAGATTCATGTGTAGCTGATGTCTGTGTCTCTCACCTGTATATTAGGAGGAGGCAGCATGTCAGCAGATGCAGCACACACTCTAGCCATGCTTTACTATACATTACACACAGACATGAGCAGGGGGAGGAGAGGGGAGGGGGAACAGGGGGGACATCACTGCCCCTGACCATGTGACCAGCCTCATTTACATGATAAAGAATAGATGATTTTACAATGAATAATGTATGAAATAACTAGATAAAGGCTGGGATGGGATCCTTGTAAGCTGCTCCAACAGGTAGTAGTGACAGGACAAGTGACACAGACCTGATGACAGGTGTCCTTTAACCCTGTTGAGATTGGCCAATGGAATTGAAAGCAGATGGCTTTGTAAAATGTGTAATGGCCATGCCTTGTTATTGCAATTTTGATTATAAGGAAACAGGGAGAGAGAGGGTAGAAGTGGCAGTAAAATATAACTTTTATTAAGTAAGATTAAAGTCTGTGTCATGGATATAAGAATAAAATCTAAACAAAATAGGGAAACTCTAGGGGTAGTGTCCCCTACCATGCAGAAAAGAGACCCCTATGATTTGATCTGCATGGATTCCCTTAAATTGAGGGATTCATTAGAGGGTAAGCTTCTAATTTTGTTTTATTAAAGCCTTATATTAGTTTCATGTCTCATGATATGTATATTTCTGCCTAGGGTCTCTAACACACTCTGTTAGTTAGTTTGTCTGTGTCTGTGTCTGCACAGTGAGCCCTGTGTTATATAGTAAGCTTTGAGTGAAACAATGTTGCATATCACTGTAATTTATTTGCCCATTATTTATAAACACTTGTTTGTCCAGAGCCGTAGAGCCTAAGAAGATACTGTTAGCTGCAGCCCGTGTATCACCAATCTGTTAGTTTGTCTGTGTCTGTGTCTGCACAGTGAGCCCTGTGTTATATAATAAGCTTTGAGTGAAACAATGTTGCATATCACTGTAATTTATTTGCCCATTGTTTATAAACACTTGTTTGTCCAGAGCCTAGAGCAGTGATGGCAAACCTTTTAGAGGCCGAGTGCCCAAACTACAACAAAGACCCACTTATTTATCGCAAAGTGCCAGCATAGAAATTTAATTTGTGATTTATACTCCCTTCTCTGTCACAGTTTTCATTGATACCAGCACCTCAGGACACCAATAAAGCAGAAAATAGTCCCAGGTACAGCTGTCACTTTAAAATAGATCTGTGCACAGCAAGTCCTGGGCTGTCTGGGACTGCAGGAAGATACCTGGACTCCTCTCTGGTGATGGCCTAGGTGCCCACAGAAAGGGCTCTGAGTGCCACCTCTGGCACCAGTGCCATAGGTTAGCCATCACTGGCCTAGAGCCTAAGCAGATACTGTTAGCTGCAGCCCGTGTATCTCATAGAGCAGTGGTGGCGAACCTATGGCACGGGTGCCAGTGGGGGCACTCAGAGCCCACTATATGGGCACCCAGGCCATGACCCCAGGCAACTTCTCTTGCAGTCCCAGGCAGTTCAGGACCCTAAAAGGAAACTACAATGATAATCCAAACTACTTCTCCTTCTTTCTATCATACTGGTGTCCTCAGGTGCCTATACAATTTAAACCTGTGGCACAGCAGGGAGTAATAAGTTACTGCTTACATTGGCGCATTGGCACTTTGCAAAAAAAATTTGGGTTTTGGCTGTAGTTTGTAGTTTGCCATCACTGTCATTGAGCACTGATTTGTCAGCTCTATGTATGACAAATGTAATGGTAGATGTATTCTCAATACCAAGTTTGGGGGACGGTATACACACACACCTGTGTCACTGCTGTGCAGTTATAGATATATCTTAGAGCTTTATCAGACACAGTACACGAGGCAATGCTTGCTGTATCTCAGCTCTGTTATAACAAGAATGTCTTATCAGACACAGTACCCGAGGCAATGCCTGCCGTGCCCCGGCTGTGTTATAACCGCAGTGCGCTCTCACTCTCTCCACAAGTGTCGAGCCTGAGAGCACGATCGCGGCTATTCCAGACTGTCTTTATATGTTTCTACTAAGATGCCGCTAGTTAACATGAGAATATTCAGCTATTTTTCCCTCTTTTGAAGAATGAAAACTTTCCCTAATAATACCCTTGTTATTGCAGCTTATCATCCATTCTTTTGAATACATTGCAACTGTGGACATATGGCAGCTGTAGAAACTGATGGCAGGGGTATCTAACATTGATAACAGATCCTAAAGATGAAAACTTAAAGCTTAAAGTTTTAATGCATGCATAAAGAAATTACCTGGAGGGGAAGGAGCTGGACGATTTGGGGGTGGCCTGTGTCCACGGTTTTTTGGCATTTCCTTTCTTGCAGGTTCTAGAAATAAAATCATTTTTGTTAATAAGAAAACATTTTGGTCTCCCACCCAAAGTGTTCTGTATTTGTAGGTGGATCTTCCATTCTCAACTTCTAGAAATGTAATCTAACAACTGAATTCATGTACGTTAACCCTGATTCTAAGAGTATAAGCACCAATCTCAGCTCATTTCACATTTTAGACATCCTATGCTTGATTTTTTCTTAAAAGAGAGAGCAGCAGTTGTTTTTCCTGTTTTTTTTTTTTTACATTAATGGCAGTCTTGGGATAATGAGTATTTTTAACTCGCTTAATGTGACTTAATGGAGTGTGCTCACCTGGGTATTCAAATTAAATTTAGTTCATCTGCCATATACAAACATTTTTCCAGTAAGTTTTTATTAAAAAAGGTAACTTCCCATAAATGTAGTCATGTTGTACCTTAGAAATGAAATATTCATCCTACCAGTAGTGCCACACATGCACTATTGAGGTGTTCGACCACCTGGATTCAGCATTCATCATCACAGGACAGTTGTGGGACATACAGCAACTCCCAGCCGTTTATTTTGGAAAAACAATTTGCTTCTTTACACAATGGGAGTCATTTACTAAGGGCCCGATTCGCGTTTTCCCGATGTGTTACCCGAATATTTCCGATTTGCGCCGATTTCCCCTGAATTGCCCCGGGATTTTGGCGCACGCGATCGGATTGTGGCGCATCGGCGCTGGCATGCACGTGATGGAAATCGGGGGGGCATGGCCGAACGAAAACCCGACGGATTCGGAAAAGCCGCCACATTTTTTTAAAAAAATGTGTAGTGGAGCTTGCACTTACCTTCACTCAGCCCGGCTCGGTTTATTCCAGTGCGTTCCGGGGAACTTCAACGCAGCAGCGCCACCTGGTGGACGTCGGAGGAACTGCCTTAATGAATCCTGGCCGGACTTGAATCCAGCGCAGAGAACGCGCTGCTGGATCGCGAATGGACCGGGTAAGTAAATCTGCCCCAATGACTCCAGCAGCGGTAGCCATATCGTGTCTAAGGGACAATAGGACTGCAGTTATGGGAAATTAGGTCCATTTTTTATTAAGTGTCTTCAATTGGATGTTTTATCTATATGGTAGACAAATTAACCCCTTCCCGCCGCAGCCCTTTTTTCGTTTTTGCGTTTTCATTTTTCACTCCCCACATTCAAAATTCTGTAACTTTCTTATTTTTCCATGTACAGAGCTGTGTGATGGCTTATTTTCTGTGTAACAAATTACACTTCAAAATGGTGGTATTTAATATTCCGTGCCGTGTACTGGGAAGCAAGAAAAAAATTCCAAATGCAGTGAAATTGGTAAAAAAACGCATTTGTGACGTATTCTTGTGGGATTGGATTTTACGGTTTTAACTGTGCGCCCCAAATGACATGTCTACTTTATTCTTTGGGTCGGTACGATTACGGGGATACCAAATTTATATAGGTTTTATAATGTTTTCATACATTTAAAAAAATTAAAACCTCCTGTTCAAAATTTTTTGGGGGGATTTTGCCATCTTCTGGCGCTAATAAATTTTTCATACTTTGGTGTATGGAGCTGTGGGTGGTGCCATTTTTTGTGGATTTTGATGATGTTTATAATGTTATCATTTTTAGGACTGTACGACCTTTTGATCACTTTTTATAGAATTTTTAATTTTTTTTTTAATGGAAAAAAAGTTTTCGACTTTGGGCGCGATTTTCCGTTGCGGGGTTAAACGCAGTGAAAAACCGTTATTGTATTTTGATAGATCGGGCAATACCTAATGTGTTTATGATTTTTACTGTTTATTTATATTTATATCAGTTCTAGGGAAAGGGGGGTGATTTGAATTTTTAGGTTTTTTTATTATAATTTTTTTTTCTTTTTTTTTTTTCTTTTTACTATTTTTCAGACTCCCTAGGGTACTTTAACCCTAGGGTGTCTGTACGATCCTATCATATACTGCCATACTACAGTATGGCAGTATATGTGGATTTTACTACTCATACATTACAATGTGCTGATAGCACATTGTAATGAATGGGTTAACCCGAAGTAGCTTCGGGTCTTCGTGAGACCCAAAGCTACCATGGCGACGGATCGCCGCTCCCCGATGACGTCATGGAGAGCGGCGATCCTCAGAAAGATGGCGGCGCCTTTGCCGGCGGGGACCTGCAGGAAAACACCCGCGATCGGTGCCAGCACCGATCGCGGGTATTACCTGTAAGCCTTTGCTGCAATATGCAGCAAAGACTTACCGGCTATGGAGAGGGCTCAGTCCTCTCCATGCATCGGGACCCGACATGTGACGTACTATTACGTCACATGTCGGTAAGGGGTTAAATGTGAGTGCCCAGATGAGAAACCCCCTTTCAGGTGATTGTGTTGAGTGAAGCCTTTTTCTTCCTCTGTTTATCATGCAATTTAGATCAATACAAAAATTATTAGTTTTACTTTTACAAAATTCTTTTTTATCAACTTATACCAGTTCTTTTCAGTACAGATACTTACTGGAAGTTTTGGGTAGTCCTTCCCCAACACTAATTGTGAGGGTTTTTCCTCCAGGTTTAAGTTGTGCAATGTCTCCTTGTCCTCTCAAGAATGTAATGGTTCGAGTTCCTCCTCCTCCCCAGCCTTCCTTCTTTACTCTAAGCTGTAGTCTAGAGAGAATGCATAAATTAGATCTTTAGAGTGCAGTCACAAATTACTCCTACTTATGGTAAAAAAAACACAGCGTCAATCCTTTAAGGCAACAATAACATCTCATTTCATGGATACATTCCGCATACTGTATATATAGGATGGAAGGTCGCATCAAGCTACATACAGTGGGTACAGAAAGTATTCGGACCCGTTTAAATTTTTCACTCTTTGTTTCATTGCAGCCAATTGGTAAGTGTAAAAAAAAGTTCTTCTTTTTTGTCATTATCATTAATGAACACTCTTTCTGTCAAGATGGGGTGCAAAAATTGAAATGTAGATATTTTTGCTAATTTATAAAACAAGATTGACTGAAATATCACATGATCATGCTGTGACACACTTGTGACATATTTAACTCAAAAGTTGTCTCTTTCGTAATGATCCTCCTAGAGATGGTTCTACTCCTTCATTGGAGTCCAGCTGTTTAATTAAACTGACTGCACTTTATTAGGAAAGGCACACACCTGTCTATATGAGACATCACAGTGGATGTCAGAGCACATGAGAATCATGAGGTCTAAGAAACTGCCCAAGGACAGAATTGTAGCAAAGCACAGATCTGGCCAGTGTTACAAAAGATTTTCTGCAGCACTCAAGGTGCCTAAGAGTGGCCACCTTAATCCTTAAATGGAAGAAGTTTGGAACAGCCACAACTCTTCCTTGACCTGGCCCACCAGTCAAACTAGGCAATTGTGGGAGAGGAGCCTTGTTAAGAGAGATAAAGAAGAACCTTAAGATCACGGTGGCTGAGCTCAAGAGATGCAGAAGGGAGAAAGTTCCACAAAGTCAACTATCACTGCAGCCCTCCACCAGTCAGGGCTTTATGTATGCTGACGGAAGGCTCTCCTCAGTGCAAGACATAAAAAGCAGTTTGCAAAAACACATGAAGGACTCCCAGACTATGAGAAAAAAGATTCTCTGGTCTGATGTGATGAAGATTGAACTTTTAGGTGTTAATTCTAAGCAGTATGTGTGGAGAAAACCAGGCCCTGCTCATCACTCGCCAAATACATTGGGGGGGGGGGGGGTTCAGCTGCAGGGACTGGATGACTGGTTGCAATTGAAGGAAAGATTAATGTGGCCAAGTAAAGATAGACCCTGGATGAAAACCTCTTCCAAAGTGCTCTGGACCTCAGACGGTCCAAAACAATGACCCTAAGCACAAACCTAAAATAACAAAGCAGTGACTTTAGAACAACTCTGTGACCATTATAGACTAACCCTAAACTCAATTTGGGTCAGAAGGTAGGAGTTCTCCTTATGGACAGTTTGCCAATTAAGGCTGGGTCCTAGGCATGTGGAGACTTAGAGTCACAGATGCTCCACTAGGGAATTCTGGGAAGTATGCAAATACATTTCCCAAGGTGTTAAATGGAAAACAATGCCTACTTTTGCTACATTGAAGGGGGCTGCATTTCAAATGGTGGCATTGTTTTCCATTTAACACCTTGGAAAATGTATTTGCATATTTCCCTAAACCGATTTAAGCATCTCTGGGGAAACTTGAAAATGGATGTCCAACAATGTTCATCATCTAACCTAAGGCAACTGGAGAGGATCTGCAATGAAGAATGGCAGATAATCCCTAATTCCAGTTGTGAAAAACTTGATGCATCATTCCCAAGAAGACTCATGGCTGTTCTAGCTCAAAAGGTGCTTCTAGTCAATACTAAGCAAAGGGCCTTAATATTTATGACCACGTGATATTTCAGTTCTTCATGTTTAATAAATTAGCATTAATATCTACATTTCTGTTTTTCAGGATACAGTGCATAGTGTACATTAACACATACTCTATAGAATGATAGGTTGGACTTTTTGGACCTATGTCCTTATTCAACCTGTTTTTACATTAACTGCATTATACTAGTGTGACAAGCACACTTACATGCATTTTAGATACACTGTGACAAATGGCTTTTTCTTACGTGTCTGCGAAGTTCAGGCCTAGTTTATTCTTGGTCATCTCCTCATATCTTTTGCACAAAAGACTAATAAATTCTGTTTTGAACACTGATTCTAGAAGAGTGTCATGATCTGTTTCATGTAAGATGAAGAAGTCATCCTGGCGAGTGCTGGTTACAAAAAAATAAAAATTTAAATTTAAATGGAACACTTATATAAAAATATGATATATGAAAAAAAAAAAAATATATATATATATATAAACACTATGTTTTAGAAATAAATATCCATTGTTGTTGATTTCCTATTATTGAGGTGTCAGGCAACCACATGATTGTACTGTGTAATCTGCAGGCACGTTACATAGTTTTATTACATCATTTTGTGAAAAACAATTCCATATAACTTCAATATTCTATACATTTCTCCTCTGCTTTTTATATGCTAGGCAATCAATTGGGTGATCCTATTACTGATTGGCAACTATCTCTGTATGCCCAACGATACATAGTAATGTAATCTCAGTAACTGAGATGATCTATATGAACTACTGATTTATCAATGAATAGCATAAATATGAATGCATAAAAGAAGATATTCTGAATCAATTCCCACAAAATATCAGACTCATCTTTCTCCACTCTATAACATGTTTCCTATCAGTAACACATTTTTATGGTGTCCGCTTCCCTTTCTTAAAGAATGTCTTGCATACCTCAGAGAAATACTCTTCACAGAAGGAATTTCGAGCTTTTTCTTCAGCACCTCCTTTATTTTGCCTTTCTCTGGTCCTTTTTTCACTTTCTCGCGCCCAATCAAGTAGATGTATTTAGGAGTGATGATAAGATCTCTTTTGATTAACTGGTAGTAGAGATATCATTATCTATTACTTCTGGAGGTAAGGTACTTTTAAGACTACTTTATGTATAATTAATATACAGTGGGTATGGAAATTATTCCTACCCCTTTAAAGTTTTCACACTGTTTCACTGCCAATTGGTAAGATCAAAAAGTTTTTTTTTTGCTTATTAATGTACACTCTGCTTCTCGACAGAAAAAAAAATGTAATATATTTTTGCTAATTAAAAAAAAACAACAAATATAATATGGTCATAAGTATTCAGACCCTTTGCTCAGTATTGAGTGAAGCACCTTCTGATCTAGTACATCCATGAGTCTTCTTGAGAATGATGCAACAAGTTTTTCACACCAAGGCTTAGGGACCCTCTGCCAGTTTTCCTTGCAGATCATCTCCAGTTCCCTCAGGTTGGATGGTGAACGTTGGGTTTAGGTCAGGGCTCTGGCTGGGTGAGTCAAGTATGGTAAGACAGGTTTATGCCTTTCCCAATCATGTCCAATCAGTTTAAACACAGCTGGACCCCATTGAAGAAGTAGAACCATTTCAAGGAGGATCAGAAGGAAATGGACAGCATGTGCGTTAGATATGAGTGTCACAGCAAAGGGTCTGAACACTTAAGACAAATTATTTTCTTGTTTAAAAAATATCTACATTCTTTTTTGTCAAGATGGGGTGCAGAGTGTACATTAATCAGCAAAAAAAGAACTTTCTTGATCTTACCAATTGACTGCAATGAAACGTGCAATGAAAATTTTACATTTTTATGTGCACTCACCGGCCACTTTATTAGGTACACCTGTCCAACTGCTCGTTAACACTTAATTTCTAATCAGCCAATCACATGGCACAAACTCAGTGCATTTAGGCATGTAGACATGGTCAAGACAATCTCCTGCAGTTCAAACCGAGCATCAGTATGGGGAAGAAAGGTGATTTGAGTGCCTCTGAACGTGGCATGGTTGTTGGTGCCAGAAGGGCTGGTCTGAGTATTTCAGAAACTGCTGATCTACCGGGATTTTCACGCACAACCATCTCTAGGGTTTACAGAGAATGGTCCGAAAAAGAAAAAACATCCAGTGAGCGGCAGTTCTGTGGGCGGAAATGCCTTGTTGATGCCAGAGGTCAGAGGAGAATGGGCAGACTGGTTCGAGCTGATAGAAAGGCAACAGTGACTAAAGGTACAACCAAGTTACAACCAAGGTAGGCAGAAGAGCATCTCTGAACGCACAGTACGTCGAACTTTGAGGCAGATGGGCTACAGCAGCAGAAGACCACACCGGGTGCCAATCCTTTCATCTAAGAACAGGAAACTGAGGCTACAATTTGCACAAGCACATCGAAATTGGACAGCAGAAGATTGCAAAAACGTTGCCTGGTCTGATCAGTCTCGATTTCTGCTGCGACATTCAGATGGTGGGGTCAGAATTTGGCGTCAACAACATGAAAGCATGGATCCATCCTACCTTATATCAACGGTTCAGGCTGGTGGTGGTGGTGTCATGGTGTGGGGAATATTTTCTTGGCACTCTTTGGGCCCCTTGGTACCAATTGAGCATCGTTGCAACGCCACAGTCTACCTGAGTATTGTTGCTGACCATGTCCATCCCTTTATGACCACAATGTACCCAACATCTGATGGCTACTTTCAGCAGGATGTCAGCACCATGTCATAAAGCCGGAATCATCTCAGACTGGTTTCTTGAACATGACAATGAGCTCACTGTACTCAAATGGCCTCCACAGTCACCAGATCTCAATCCAATAGAGCATCTTTGGGATGTGGTGGAACGGGAGATTCGCATCATGGATGTGCAGCCGACAAATCTGCGGCAACTGTGTGATGCCATCATGTCAATATGGACCAAAATCTCTGAGGAATGCTTCCAACACCTTGTTGAATCTATGCCACGAAGAATTGAGGTAGTTCTGAAGGCAAAAGGGGGTCCAACTCGTTACTAGCATGGTGTACCTAATAAAGTGGCCGGTGAGTGTATATGTGTGTGTCTATCATAATATATATGATATAATAGACATATGATATAAATATATATTATAGTAGGGTTATAGCAAGCCATCCTTATTTATTATTTAACACAGCAGCACACACAAAGATTAAATTCAAGAGAACACTTCAGTTAGCAGTAATTTTGTGGCAGGGCATGTAGTTACTAGTTATTGTGGAAGTGCATGAAATAATACCAATAATGCATGGTTTCCCAAGTAGAATGTGGTACAAAATATCATCATATTGCTTGTATCTTCTCCTTTGTGTCCTTCCAAAAATCCTCCCTCAGTGGTAGAAAAATAAGGAAACTGACTCCATTCCCTAAGAGAAGGGACAGCTCACCTACCGACCAAAGACTCCACATATCTTCCCTGGAAATAGAGATCCTAAAGAAATCTTGTAATGGTAGTATCACAGTGTCCGATCATGTGTCAGTACTTGTGACACTTACAATCTCTTCCCTGCCATCCCCAGCTTACACCTGGTGGCTCAATGAAAGCACATTAAAAGAGGAGAAGCACAGAAAGCAAATTGAACATGCTCTCAACTACTACATCACAGAAAACAAATGAGATATCAATATCCCTATAAGATGGGAAGCCCACATATCGGCAGCTAGAGGTGAACTAATGTCTATTGGGGCCTACATCAAAAAGCAGAGGGCCAGAGAAATCGACAACCTGCTTATTGAGATAACCTACCTGGAATGCGTACACAAATTATCCTTAGCTACGTACTCGCTAGCAGAGCGTACGGCAAAAAGGGAGTTACTGAAACAGACCCTTAAACCTAGAGCAGCCAAAGCATACCTACTGTATATAGCAAGCACAAAATCTATGCTCATGGAAAACGTAGCTCCAAAATGATGCCCTTGCTAAATGCAGAAAAGAGAACTCTCTCATAGGAGGAGAGGAGATTAAAACTCCATTAGACAAAACAGTTACTTACACCACAGAGATTGCCCACTAATTCTCTAACTTCTGCGTCTCACTTTATAATCTCCAACAGCATGAAGGCTAAACCTCTTTAGAAGATAGGAAACTCAAAATTAAAGCATTCCTGGAAAAACTACAGCTTCCCAGGATACAGAGCAGACAAAAAGAATCTTTACTTCGCCCCTTCTCACAGAAAGAGCTAGACATAGCTATCTCAGAGTTGGTCTCAGGGAAAAGCCCTGGCCTAGATGGGCTTCCTGCAATATTTTACAAATCTTTCAAACACATTCTGATCCCCCAGATGCTCCCCACTTTCAATGCCCTATCCCAGTGGTGGCGAACCTATGGCACGGAGCCCTTTCTATGGGCACTCAGACCATTGCCCCAGAAGAGTTCACTGAACACTGAATCTTCCTGCAATCCCTGGCAAATTAAGAGATGCTGCTCTCAGCGCTATTCAACACTTCATTGGCTGTTTGGAACTGCGGGAAAAGTGAGAAGGTTTTGACAGAACTGCTTTGGAGGTCCTACTGCTGGACCCGACCATTTTTTCTCTACAGAGAGACCCTGGAAAGAAGCTTCAATGATAATTGGAATTTGCCCTCCTTCTGTCAACTGGAGGCCTCAGACGGCCGATACAATTGGAAGATGTGGGAGAACAGGGAGCAATAAGTTACTGCTTAAAATTCCTTGTAGGCACTTCCCGGTAAATAAGTGGATTTCGGTTGTAGTTTGGGCACTCGGTCTCTAAAAGGTTCGCCATCACTGCCCTATCCTCTTCCTCTTATTTTCCCCCACAAGCCCTTATGGCACAAGTAACAATAATCCCTAAAGAGGGTAAAGACACCACTCTATGCAACAGTTGCCGCCCAATCTCATTCCTGAACATCGATGTTAAGCTGTATGCCAAACTTTACAATACTTTTTTTAAAAATCTAATATTTTGTGCAACAAAAACTTTATATTGCCATATTCTGACACCAATAACTATTTTATACTTCAGTGTATAGAGCTTTGTAAGGGACAGATTGATACAACCTTTTGATCACTTGAGGACAGGGCTGGAGATCACAAGTCAACCAAACTGGAGAATAAATGGGAAACTGTGCCCTACGAGATCAAAGCAATACCATCCACTGAAATCTACCAATTCTTGTGCTCCGGAATCAATTAAAGTTGTATGTGGGAAAGAACCTCCGGCATTTCAGGTCTATGAAGAATGCTTTGTCATTGTTTGGGCTGAAATAGAAGGTATATAAAGAAAACAAGAAAGAGAGGGACAGCTAGCCCAGGCGTTTACTAAGTGTAGAACACTGCATCTGTCAGGAAGGATATTGGAGAAGTCAGCACTCTGCTTTGCTTGTTTTCCTTTGCACCTGAGTTTCATAGGATAAAATAATAGACTATCCTGGTCAGTTACAATAGGTACTGTCTGGCATTTGGCATGTATGCTTTCCTCCACAAACAGTGTCACAACTGACTGCAGTTTGTGTTTACAGAACAAGAGAGACATTTTATTCAAATCTGGGATAACCCCTTTAAATTAAACAAGCAATGTTAAAATAATGATTGTGCCCAATATACAGTGCTACATATAAAGCACTTCCTGAATCTTTTCAACATTCAGGCGGTCCCCTACTTAAGAACACCTGACTTACATACGACCCCCTAGCTACAAACGGACCTCTGGATGTTGCTAATCTACTGTACTTTATTCCCAGGGTACAATAAACAGCCACATCAAGTTTCTTAGTTGCAGCTCACCCCACGTTGTCCTGGAAGTCTCAGCGACCTCGGATTCCGCACGGACCAGGTGCATGCATAATCTCACTTGTGAAACAGGAAATGAATCCAGCGCTTTACCCAGGTGAGTAGTTAAAACTTCTTCTTTTATTGGAATAATGCGTGTAGCAATACAGCTTAAAATACACGGAACCACCTGTATCTTAAGTCATCAGCGAGCTATAACAGATGGTTTAACCTGGCTTCGCCTACGCGTTTCTAGTGTCCGCAGACACTCTTATTCATGGCTAGTATCACGGACGCCAAGGAGACAATAAATGCAAGTGAACCGGAAGCCTCGCTCTGAGACAGCAGAGAAAGAAAAAATCCGGCATGGATTCCTTGCAGAGAAAAAGAAAATCCAGCTTGGATTCCTTGGCATGCGTGGTGCTATATATTGTCCGATTAGTATAGTTCTAAAGATGAAAGCACCTATAATTAGATGTTATGCCATATATAAACTGTTCTTTGGCGGGTGCATGCTGGAAACAGACAATTAAAAACAAATACAGGTTACCGTATTTTCAAAACGGCACCACTTCGGTGCTATTCGTTTTTAACCCCATAGCGCAATAAGACGTACCCTTACGTCTTGCTGCGCATGGGGGAGTATGAAGAGGGCTCACGGGCTGAGCCCTCTTCATACTCACCGGGCATTTGCTTCATGATGAAGCAAATGCCCGTCGCTAACACCCGCGATCGGTGCTTGCACCGATCGCGGGTGTTAACCCTTTGATTGCCGCCAGCAAAGCTGCCGGCGGCATTAACGAGCCGGCGGCGCGTGGGCGCCGCCATCTTGGCTCCGATCGCCGCTCCCCGTGACGTCACCGGGGAGCGGCGATCCGTTGCCATGACAGCCTCGGATCACACAATGATCCGAGGCTATCATGTTTTAGGCCATCTATTACAATGTGCGATCTGCACATTGAAATAGATGGTGTGCAAAATCATCTGTAGTATGGCAGTATATGATAGGATCAATCAGACAACCTAGGGTTAAAGTACCCTAGGGAGTCTGAAAAATAGTAAAAAACGAAATTAAAAAAAAGTAAAAAAAAAAAAATTATATTAAAAAAACATAAAAATTCAAATCACCCCCCTTTCCCTAGAACTGATATAAATATAAATAAACAGTAAAAATCCTAAACACATTAGGTATCGCCACGTCCGAAAATGCCCGATATATCAAAATATAATAACCGTTTTTCACTGCGTTTTACCTCGTAGCGGAAAATAGCGCCCGAAGTCGCAAATTGCATTTTTTTGCCATTTTGAAAAATAGAAAAAATTCTATAAAAAGTGATCAAAAGGTCGCACAGTCCTAAAAATAAAAGCGTTGAAAACGTCATCAGAAGTCGCAAAAAATGACACCACCTACAGCTCTGTACACTAAAGTATGAAAAAGTTATTAGCGCAAGAACACTGTAAAATGAAGAATTTTTTTTCTGTACAGGAGGTTTTAATTTTTGTAAATGTATGAAAACATTATAAAACCTATACAAATTTGGTATCGCCGCGGTCGTATTGACCCAATGAATGAAGTAGACATGTCATTTGGGGCGCACAGTGAAAGCTGTACAAACCAAGCCTACAAGAAATGGCGCAAATGTGTTTTTTCATCATTTTCACTGCATTTAGAATTTTTTTTCCGCTTCCCAGTACATGGCATGGAATATTTAATACCATCACTACGAAGTGCAATTTGTTATGCAGAAAATAAGACATCACACAGCTCTGTACATGGAAAAATAAAAAAGTTATAGATTTTTGAAGGTGGGGAGTGAAAAATAAAAACGCAAAAACGAAAAAGGGCCTGGTCCTTAAGGGGTTAAACAGGGAGACATTGCCTCTATAACTTGTTATCAACTCTATTTGGGTAAATTTATTCTATGGCCCGGCACATTGTGATGATAATTATTGATCAATTCAAATCTGATATCATGGCTTTAACAATCATTGAAAACAATCCTGGATGAGGGTACCTTCATGGGGGGTTACATGCTGTGATGATAAAGGGGCAAAGAGGGCATTTATATAAAATTCGGGTCTAAGGAATTATACTGTAAACATTTTGTAAACATTTTTGTAAACATTCTTGTAAACATTTTTGGTGCACAGAAAGTCATGAAGGAGGGGAGTGAAATGCAATTCTAGTTGTTATTTTCTCTATTGTGATACCCTCATTATGTTCCTAATAATGGAACATCAGTTCATTTCTATAATTTAACCCCTGGGGGTATCTGGTTTGTAAGTGGAACATCCAGAATGCCTCTCTGTCAAATAGACGCCTTTGTATGTCGCCTCCTCTTTTTCCTAATGTTATTTTTTCTATTCCATATACCCTGCAATTTTGTGTTTGTCCACCATGGAATTGATTGAAGTGTTTTGATGCCCCTGATATCATTTGTTTTTGTTGTATAGTATTTCCCATATCTGTTAGGTGTTCCAGAAATCTCACTTTTAGTTTCCTCGTTGTAGCTTCAACATATTTCTTATTACATTGTATACATTCGATAATATAAATTAGACCCTCACTGTTACAATTCATGTATGACATTATGTTATGCTGTTGTGTGTTGTCTTGATTACAGAATGTTTTTGTGGGTAGCATAATTGCATGTCTTACATGGATTGGTGCCACATTTAAAAAAACCCTTATGATGCAACCAATTCTTCTTGTTATCGCTTTTGGGAAAACTGGGGGCAATGAGGTTGCCTATGGACGGAGCCTTTCGAGATACTATGTTACATCCACTTTTCAGAATTTCAGCCACCTTACTATCTTGGAACAAAATTGGGAGACAATTGTTAACTATTTTTAACTATTGTTAAATCTTAGTACCAACGTGGGCTTGTTGTCCCTCTTAAGGTTAATTTTTTTGAGTTTGGTATTGTGTAGCAATTCACTTCTATCTTTATTCCTAGTGATTAGTTCTGCCCTTTTCAATTGCCATGTAGTATAGCCTCTTTTGTGTAACCAATTTTTAATGTCATTGATTTCTCTATTGTATTCATCTTGTGAGCTACAGTTTCTTTTTGCACGGGTGAATTCTCCTACTGGTATCACTTTTTTTGTATGATTTGGATGTGAACTATTAGCGTGTAGGATAGTGTTTCCTGAGATTGGTTTACGGTACGTCTTATTATTTGATTGTTAGTGACATATATATTTAAGTCTAGGAACACCATATATGAATTATGATGACAGTGGGTAAACTGTATGTTGAATTGATTATTATTAAACTAACCCACGAATTCTGTTATGGCAGACACATCGCCCGACCATATGAACAACAGGTCGTCGATGTATCTGCCATACCAGAAAACCGAGTCAAGAAATGGATTACTGTCATCATACAAATGACATTCCTCCCAGTATGCCATAACTAAATTCGCCAAGGAGGGAGAATATTTAGCTCCCATTGGGACTCCTGTGAGTTGAAGGTAAAATGTATTGTCAAAGAGAAAAAAATAGTGAGTCATGCGATACCATAGTGCTTCTCTCATAAAATTTTGCAAATTTTGACTGAAAGCACTGTGTTTCTTTATATGATGGTCGATGGCCTCTACGGCTATGTGGTGTGGGATAGATGTATATAAGCCATGTATACGTGTTTTCCCATGTGATGTTTTGTAGGGCTTTAATTACATCTCCCGTGTCTTTGAGATACCCAGGGGTTCTAATTGCCAGTGGTTGAAGGAGGGAATCTATCCATTCACTTAATCTCTCGTTTAGCGAACCTATGCCTGATACTATTGGGCGCATTGGTGGTGGATTATCACCTTTATGTACCTTGGGCAAGGCATATAAGTGTGGTGCGGTAGGATTTCCTATGTTCAGGTAATCATATTGTTTTTTGCTTAGGACTCCCAAGCCCAAACCCTCCTTGAGTAAATTAGTAAGTGTCTGTTTAAACTTATTTGTGGGATTAGAGGGCAGGGATCTATATGTGTTGGTATCTTTTAACATTTGTTGTATCCACATGTTGTATTGTTGTGTATTGTTATGTTGGAGCCACAACGAGGAAACTAAAAGTGAGATTTCTGGAACACCTAAGAGATATGGGAAATACTATACAACAAAAACAAATGATATCAGGGGCATCAAAACACTTCAATCAATTCCATGGTGGACAAACACAAAATTGCAGGGTATATGGAATAGAAAAAATAACATTAGGAAAAAGAGGAGGCGACATACAAAGGCGCCTATTTGACAGAGAGGCATTCTGGATGTTCCACTTACAAACCAGATACCCCCAGGGGTTAAATTATAGAAATGAACTGATGTTCCATTATTAGGAACATAATGAGGGTATCACAATAGAGAAAATAACAACTTCCCTTAGAATTGCATTTCACTCCCCTCCTTCATGACTTTCTGTGCACCATAAATGTTTACAAAAATGCTTACACAAATGTTTACAAAATGTTTACAAAATGTTTACAGTATAATTCCTTAGACCCGAATTTTATATAAATGCCCTCTTTGCCCCTTTATCATCACAGCATGTAACCCCCCATGAAGGTACCCTCATCCAGGATTGTTTTCAATGATTGTTAAAGCCATGATATCAGATTTGAATTGATCAATAATTATCATCACAATGTGCCGGGCCATAGAATAAATTTACCCAAATAGAGTTGATAACAAGTAGAACACAAGTTATAGAGGCAATGTCTCCCTGTTTAAAAACGAATAGCACCGAAGTGGTGCCGTTTTGAAAATACAGTAACCTGTATTTGTTTTTAATTGTCTGTTTCCTGCATGCACCCGCCAAAGAACAGTTTATATATGGCATAACATCTAATTATAGGTGCTTTCATCTTTAGAACTATACTAATCGGACAATATATAGCACCACGCATGCCAAGGAATCCAAGCTGGATTTTCTTTTTCTCTGCAAGGAATCCATGCCGGATTTTTTCTTTCTCTGCTGTCTCAGAGCGAGGCTTCCGGTTCACTTAAATTTATTGTCTCCTTGGCGTCCGTGATACTAGCCATGAATAAGAGTGTCTGCGGACACTAGAAACGCGTAGGCGAAGCCAGGTTACTACCATCTGTTATAGCTCGCTGATGACTTAAGATACAGGTGGTTCCGTGTATTTTAAGCTGTATTGCTACACGCATTATTCCAATAAAAGAAGAAGTTTTAACTACTCACCTGGGTCAAGCGCTGGATTCATTTCCTGTTTCACAAGTACAATAAACAGCTATAACAGTTATCACTGGTGTCTACAATGAAGCTTTATTGTTATTCCTGGTTCTAATGACAATCCAACATTTTTAAAATCCAATTTGGCTGCGGTTACAATGATAACATATACAGTTCTGACTTACATACAAATTCAACTTAAGAACAAACCTACAGACCCTATCTTGTATGTAACCCGTGGACTGCCTGTAGTTTCATGTAAATACATACCTCCCGTCTAATCTCCTTTTATGCAGTCCCATGTAAATGTATCCATCCTGTCCCCCAGCCTCCTAACATGAAGTCCCATATGAAAAAGAAATCATTCATGTCCCTCCATGCCCCATTCTAACTATAGTGCCATGTAACTACATCCCTTCAGCCCCTAACATGCAGTCCCATTTTAATACACCTCTTTTGCCCTCCAGCCCCATTAAATGACATCACTATAATTCTCACACACCTTCACTGACGTATTGTAAACTGTAAGAACCTCCACATGAAAATAATAACATAAGAAGCTGCTTGCACCGATCATGGGTATTAACCCCTACAATGCCACCGCCTGCATCTTTGTTCCAATCGTTGCTCCCTGGAACGTCTTCAGAGAGTGGTGATCGGTTACCATGACAGCCTCCAGTCTTCGTCAGACCCAAGGCTGCATGGCATATGCAGTTTCGTTACAGTCCCGAGATGATGGGATGTCCTTGTGGTTGTTCCAGATTTTTATTAACCTTGGGCAAATGTGGCCACCCTGGGGTGTCTGATCAAAAGCAGAAATTCTTTCGAAATTGCTCTCTCACATAACCCTTTCTGAAGGAGTTTGGCATATTTGGACTTGAATTCCATTGTGGGATCACCCCAGAGGCTACGATGACAGGTCTTATTGTATAATTAATTATTGTATAATTATTGTATAATTGGCACATAATTTGTGACTGTTTGTACACCACATACTCCCAATTTTTTTATTTTTCCAATACAACATGTTCCTTTTAAATGTTATGGGTTAATGCCTTTTTATCCAGTTTTTCTATTTCTAAAAAAGGTTAATAAACACTAATGGACAAATATCCAAAGATGGCATACATTTAGATTTGGGTTTTAATTGGGGATTCAAAGGGTTAGGAGTGGCATCTAGGGGTATATCAGATGTTTCTATCCTGGAGTCTTTCATTGCGCTGGAATTACTCTCCGCTTGTAGTTCCTCTAAGACCTGTATGACCAGTTCGTCAGATAGCCCCAGTTCAGTATTTTGTGATCTGGGAAGTTCTTGGTTAGTCGTGCCTTTGGAGTTCTGGCTAAAAATCTTTTTTAACACTAATTTGTGTCCAAATAAATCCAAGTCTTTCATACCACAAAGCTCATGAAGTTTTGAGTTAAGTCCGAAATTAAAGCCTCTACTTAAGAACTTTGTCTGCATGCCAGTTAAGCTGTGATGGGAAAGATTAATAATTTGCATTGTTCCATCATGAGATGTCCCTATCATTTGTTCCTCCCCCTGTTTTTGGACTGATGACCCTCTCTCATGTATTTGTAACCCCAATTTTGTCTGTCTGTGCCATTTTGTTTTTATGCATTGTGAACCAAACATACTTTGAGAATGCTGTAGCTACACTGATGCAGAAACATATCTTGTTTAATCCCTGAACTGAGTGGTTTTGCTAAAAAAAACAATTTTAATATTCAGGATCTTGGTAGAGCTAGGTGCCCTGGCTGCCATACACAAGAGCCGCCTGAATTGTCCAGATAAGAATAATCAGCCTGAGCTGGATGACTTATACACAGCATCTGGGGGATGGTGCAGTGATTGATTACTTCTACCTGGGACAAAATAATGATGACATATTCTCGGTTTATGCTTGGCAGGACAAGGCTGAAGCAGTGCATAATTAGGGTGAGGAGAAGCGCTGAGCCAGCGAGGAGCGAGAGACCCTAATTATCATTATTTTATCATCGTTTTTTACTAGTTTGATGTTGCTAATAAGATGAATCGCTAATAACCGCTTCTCGATTAGATGGAAGTGGGTATTTTTTTTTACACCTTTATAACTCAGTGTTTAATACAGTTCCCCTCCTTATTTAGAGATCTCACCTCCGTGACAATAGTATTTCTTGCCTGATATATAGTGACAGCTCACAAGGTGATCCATCTGACGGCAGGATGTAGTTGAATATCATACACTCTTGCATGATTATAGTTCAAATGCTGTACAGACATATTCACACACAGCGTGTGCTGGTTTTTGTCACCAGGAGACCCATTTTTAGCACTCCCCCAGTCCCCGAAGAGCATAGTACATACGCTGCCAAAGTGTTTTTGTATAAAAAATTGGTTTTACAGAAAAAAAAGATATGTTATATTGTACCTTTCATTAGCATCTGCTGGGTGACTAGGCAGTCGCCAATTAGGAGGGGCTGGAAAGGAGCAGTTCCCCCCCACCCTTGGGAAACATGTGACCTTTTCAAATATATGAATAACTCCCAACACTAGGGATTGGCTGTAGAGGAGCAGGGGGCGTCGCTAAGCCAAGTGATGGGTGGTTTCATATATTTGAAAAGGTCACAAGGGTGGGGGGAAACTACTCCTTTCCAGACCCTCCCTTTTGGCAACTGCCTAGTCACACAGCAGATGCTAATGAAAGGTACAATATAACATATCTTTTTTTCTGTAAAACCAATTTTTTTTATACAAAAACACTTTGGCAGCGTATGTACTATGCTCTGTGGGGACTGAGTGCTAAAAATGGGTCTCCTGGTGACAGGTTCCCTTTTATAGACTATGTGTAGCAAACTTGCCGCTATCAGACTTTCCCAGGATAATCTATTCTATTCGGCATCACCGCTTGGCACACAGCCTCAGTGTGTCAGGTGGTTTGTTTTGCGACAGGGTCTGTGTTTGTATGTCATTATTAAAGTCTGTCTGCTGTATGTCTATTTAGAGGACAAGATATTTACAACATATATCGCTTTGTCAATCAATACAGTTGCCAGCAAATATAGCTTAGCTCTAGGTAGACAAATATTAGGAGTTAAGTAATGTGCTGTATATGAGTCTACTAGTGTGGTCCCTTATATAGGATGGTCTTTTTGCATGTTTCTACTGACAGTGGAATCATAAGATAACATAAGGGTATATTTGTGTGAAGGGTACATTCCCTTATAACATTCAACAGTGGGATACAGTAAGAGTTAAAGTTTAAAGTGCCTATAGCACTGTAATTTAAATTCAGAATATTTTAGTGGAAATACACACTGATTTTTTTTATAGTAATATTTAATAATAATATTTAATAAAGTTTTATTCCCATACTCAACTTTTCCTTTTTTTCCCCTACCCTTTGGTCAGCTTGTTACACACCTTCACTTCTGACCCATGCACATGATGGTTTGGCCACCCCCTCCGTGGCGCCAAACTTACACCAAGCAACCAACTACAGCCAAACATTTTGATCACATGACCTGCCCAGGCAGTTTCAGGACATATGATGTGGATATGTGACCTACAGCCATATTCAGACATGTGCTTCCTTGACTCGGACAAAGTCACAGGACTAATTATAGGGCCAGTACCATTTTATTTCTTCATTGTAGTGTATGTCCACAGCATTTTTCTGGGAGAAAAATTTTAAACAACAACTAATTACTTATAATCTTATATTTTAAAAACCCATTTGAATATTAATTATGCTTATTCCTGGATTACCCATTTAACTTATGGAGCAGTTCAGGAATACAACTGTAGGATGAATGATTACATGATTGGCTGTAATGTCAAGCCTTTAGCCTTCAATTGAGTGCAGCATTGTCATTAATATCCATTTATATCCATAAGCTCTTTTTATTTAGCAATTCGATGACTATTTGATATACTTCACATAGTACATACATCATTCACATAAAGATTGCTATCCATATGAACTTACTGTAGTTTAGAGATTAACACAATTTTCTTGCTTATTTCAGTGACTTCTAAGACCAACTGATTAATACACTTCCTGATATGCTACTGAATAGTACATTTTTCAACAGTGTCCATACCTTAAATCGTCTGTCATATTTGTTGATAGAGTAAGCAAAGTCTATCCTTTCCCGTTTAGCCATAAATTGTCGGAGTTCAGGTTTATCTTCCATACCCAGATAGTCACCAACAAAGTTGCGATTAATGCTATTTCTGCGTCTTTCTTTGAATCCGTATAAAATGTTGGAGGCTACCATAATAAAAGGTAATCAGCAAAGGGTTATTATTTTATACTGTTTCATGGTTCAACAAAACATTTCTTTTTATAGTTTAATGCTACTCGTAAGGTTTAAATTGTGTCATATAATTTTAACTTTAAAGGAAATATACCATCAAATGATAAGCCCGCGAAACTTAATCATTCATAGAGGCACTGTGACACTGAAAATCTCTTATATTTATTATCCATGGCTTCCTTCTTTTACTTTTATGATTATGCCAATGAGTCTGACAGGCTCTGGGGGAGTTTCCAGAGCCCATCAATGCTGTAGCTTCATAGGATCTTACAATAAATCAAGCATGCCCCCTTCACTATCTGCTGCTGCTAGATTACACAGGCAGAGGAAGGAGGGGTTTGGGTCAGATACGTTCTGCTCATTGTAACAGCCTGTGAAGCTACAGCACTGAGGGTCTCTGGTAACACCATAGCATAACTTTAATGGTTGATTTTAAAAAGAAGAAGGCCTTGGATGAAGATTACTTCAGTCAACGTGCCTGGATCTATGAGTAAGTGTACCTGGTTTATCATGCTTCATTTAGATGGTAGATTTTCTTTAACTGTATAACTTGTTCAATTTAATACAATGCCATACTGGTGTATTGCAGTGTATTAGAACAGTCAGCCTATACAAATACATAGGCTGACATCTGCACTGCTGGGTGATCATGGTGATCATGTAAGGCAGCTCTGGCGTTCTTCATTGGACCCCAAGGCTGCTGTGGAGATGATCGGCACCCCCATACCTTGTGCAGGGGTGGTCGATGGTCGGCTGAAGAGGTGGGCGAGTGCTTTAGGTACATGACCCCAGCGCCTAAAGGGTTAAACAGCTGGGATTGCGACTATCCCAGCGACATGGTGGCTTAATGGGTTGAAGGGGCATTGTCTATTATTAGGGTGGCACTGTCTATTATAAGGGTGGCACTGCCTATTAGGGTGGCACTGCCTAATATTAAAAAGGGCATTTCTATTATTATTGTGCACTGTCTAATATTAAAGGCGTAGCACTGTCTAATATTAAAGGGGGCAATATCTATTATTAATGGGGTGGCACTATTGTGTCGTTCATCCCCCTCATACTGTGGCTTCCTCTCTTCCTCCTGTTGCTGGGTATTAAACCAAACCAAAAAAAAAAGTTGCTTACCATTCCCCAATCCCCCCCATCTATCAACTCCACCCACATTCTGTCTATGCCTCCTCCTTTCTACCCCACCCATACAATGGGGCCACTTTAAAAATTTCCAGTGCTCCCCTGTTTAGGTCTGATAAATTGTCGGCAAATTCTTCTTTTACAGTGTGTACAGTAGAAAGGCACACGTTAAATCTATACATAGACCCACATTCATCAAACAGAGGTTCAGAAGCATGTCCTTCTGGTCTGTTGAGTCTTCTTTTAGCCATTGCATGCATAGACAAAATAAATATTCTGTGCTTGCATATGCATTTATTAAACTTTTTTATTGTATATATACCAAGATTATATTGGTCTATATTATTACTTTCTCTCACCTTCTTCTCGCATTTGGTCATATTTCCTCTTGGCAATATACCTTCTCCAAGCCTTCTGAATAGTTCTAGCAAAGGAGTCAAACTTTCTCTCTCTCATTTCCTCCAATAGGAACAACTACACAGGATTGTGAAAAGTGAACAGATTAATAGACGGCCAGGGAAACAAATATACTAATTTCAATATAATATAATCTTTACTAAAAAAGATTGATTTGGCAAGTTCTGTGCAGTGCTGCTTAATCTGAGTGTGCTATATAAATAAAGGAATTGTTTTTATAAAAAGCTTGGTGGGAACCCCTACAATCTCTTTTACAGAAAAAAACCTCTTACATACTGTCATAATCATTTTTTACTTCTGTGAGAGAAAAAAAAAACTTTCGAGCAGGTTGGGCATGGCCTATGGGACAGCTGACCGGCTGTGTTCCCTCTCCCTTCTTTTCACTGTGAGTAGAGGGGACAGAGCATAGCAGGGGAGTATGCATGGTTCCAGCAACACAGAGGAACCTGCAGTGTGTGCTCTGTATGCAGGGCGACTTTAGTGCTTTTGAGCAAGGTGCACAGAGGCATCCAGTACTGTGTACACAATCCTTGAACAACCCACCCAGCTCTTCTTCACAGATGGAACTGTATGGACTGTCATGGCAGTCTCTTTGCCTTGTGACTGTTGAGGGCCTTCTGTTCTACTTCACCCAGCACTGAGGTTCTGCAACAGCTAAACTTTTTATTGCAAGATTCTGTGGCGGCTGTCAACATAATTTCATGGGGGAAATGCAAGATCTGAGGTTCACCCAAAGCAAACTAGAAACTGCCTTGTCCTGACCATCACAGAGTCGTCAGGTGGGATCACCCAGGAAAGCTTTTCAGCACCTAAGAGTTACTGTTGAAGTTAGCCTGCAAGGCACAAAGAACAGTAGCAGGTTCTCTGTGTGCAGGGATCTAATATGGGATATGAACTCTTCTACTCATGGAAACACTGCTGAACAGATGGTAACCCTCTCCAGAGGCAAGTTCCATGAATGAGGTACAAAACTGTAATGCATGCCAGCCAACAGCAGAAATGCAGATAGGGCTCAAGATTGGGTTTCCGTCTGTGACACCTGACTTCTCAAAATGCTGGAACCAGATTACCCACATCTTCAAAACCGATTATCAGTCCACTCAATCTATTTGGACTGGGTCACCACTTTGCAATCCCCTTTCCCTTTCTGGTCCACAGAGGCCCATAAAACTGTCCGATGCAACCACATATTTGAACTTGAAAGTGGTTCCCTCAGACACACTTCTGCAGCCACAGAACTTTGCCAACATGCCAGGACTTTTCTGCAGTCGTGTTCCAGAGGTGGAAGGCTTCTTTGTGCGTTTGTAGTTGCTGCCAAAGATATAAACATAATTCCAGCAACTTTTATCCATTAGTTAAAAGTCAGAAACACTGACTTTTAAAAGCCATGGATGATGGTGAAGAATGATGATCTTGCCTGCAGAGTATGAGAATCCTTACACAGGATTTGCAGGAATAATGTTATTTTTATCCCTGTTGAATAATGTGTTTTAGTTGGCTCTGGCTGCACATGCCCTCAGAATTGTGCTTAGACAAAAGCAGCTATAGGGGAGAAATTACGAAGACTGGCATTTTAGTAGCTTACTTAAGACTAGGTCTGACTTGGTGGAGTTTTCTGGCGGAAACTATAGTAAATCAGTGAAACCAGGAAGTTTGTAAATGAGCCCCAATGAGTGCCCCTAAAAAAAACTTAGAGAACTAACTATTCTCGGCTGTGTTTGCGGCTCTGCCATAAATTTCTATGGGGCTGTGAAAAATACGGATGACAGTGTGCGTCTTCCATGTCTGTCCATATATGCAGATTAGTTTGTAGGTAATAATCATATGAAACCCTGAGGGGTAGCTACTGGTAGCTACTGAAATTTGCCAGCCTCCTGTTTTTGTTTGTGCCTCTGCAAATACAGATGGCATGCAGGTAACATATACACTCACCGGCCACTTTATTAGGTACACCATGCTAGTAACGGGTTGGACCCCCTTTTGCCTTCAGAACTGCCTCAATTCTTCGTGGCATAGATTTAACAAGGTGCTGGAAGCATTCCTCAGAAATTTTGGTCCATATTGACATGATGGCATCACACAGTTGCCGCAGATTTGTCGGCTGCACATCCATGATGCGAATCTCCCGTTCCCCCACACCCCAAAGATGCTCTATTGGATTGAGATCTGGTGACTGTGGAGGCCATTTGAGTACAGTGAACTCATTGTCATGTTCAAGAAACCAGTCTGAGATGATTCCAGCTTTATGACATGGCGCATTATCCTGCTGAAAGTAGCCATCAGATGTTGGGTACATTGTGGTCATAAAGGGATGGACATGGTCAGCAACAATACTCAGGTAGGCTGTGGCGTTGCAACAAAGCTCAATTGGTGCCAAGAAAATATTCCCCACACCATGACACCACCACCACCAGCCTGAACCGTTGATACAAGGCAGGATGAATCCATACTTTCATGTTGTTGACGCCAAATTCTGACCCTACCATCCGAATGTCGCAGCAGAAATCGAGACTCATCAGACCAGGCAACTGTCCAATTTCGATGAGCTTGTGCAGATTGTAGCATCAGTTTCCTGTTCTTAGCTGAAAGGAGTGGCACCCGGTGTGGTCTTCTGCTGCTGTAGCCCATCTGCCTCAAAGTTCGACGTACTGTGCGTTCAGAGATGCTCTTCTACCTACCTTGGTTGTAACGGGTGGTGATTTGAGTCACTGTTGCCTTTCTATCAGCTCGAACCAGTCTGCCCATTCTCCTCTGACCTCTGGCATCAACACGGCATTTCCGCCCACAGAACTGCCGCTCACTGGATGTTTTTTCTTTTTCGGACCATTCTCTGTAAACCCTAGAGATGGTTGTGCGTGAAAATCCCAGTAGATCAGCAGTTTCTGAAATACTCAGACCAGCCCTTCTGGCACCAACAACCATGCCACGTTCAAAGGCACTCAGATCACCTTTCTTCCCCATACTGATGCTCGGTTTGAACTGCAGGAGATTGTCTTGATCATGTCTACATGCCTAAATGCACTGAGTTGCCGCCATGTGATTGGCTGATTAGAAATTAAGTGTTAATGAGCAGTTGGACAGGTGTACCTAATAAAGTGGCCGGTGAGTGTACGTCATATGAAAAAGTTTGGGCACCCTTGTTAATCTTAATCATTTTTAGTTATCAAAATTTGGGTTTTTGCAACAGCTATTTCAGTTTGATATATCTAATAATTGATGGACACAGTAATATTTCAGGATTGAAATGAGGTTTATTGAACTTACGGAAAATGTGCAATATGCATTAAAACTAAATTTGACATGTGCAAAAGTACAGGCACCTCAACAGAAAAGTGACATTAATATTTAGTAGATCCTCCTTTTACAAAAATAACAGCCTCTAGTCGGTTCCTGTATCTTTTAATGAGTTCCTGGATGAAGGTATTTTTGACCATTTCTCTTTATAAAACAATTCCAGTTCAGTTAAGTTTGATGGTTGTGCTTCAAATCATCCCACAGTTGTTCAATGATATTCAGGTCTGGGGGCTGGGATGGCCATTCCAGAACATTGTAATTGCTCCTCTGCATGAATGCCTTGGTAGATTTGAAGCGGTATTTTGGATCATTGTCTTGCTGAAATATCCATCCCCGGCGTAACTTGACTGACAAGTTAAATCTCTGAGACAACTTTTTGTATAGTTCCCTTGAACAACTAAGTTGAACAATCTTTGTTTGCAGATCATTTGAGGAGCCCATGATGCCACTCAGAGGAGATTCAAATAGGAGAACAACTTGCAAGTGGTCACCTTAAATACCTTTTCTCATGATTGGATACAACTGGCTATGAAGTCCAAAGCTCAATTAGGTTACCAAACCAATTTAATACTTCAGTAAGTCAGTAAAAAGTAGTTAGGAGTATTCAAATCAAGCATACTTTTGCACCTGTCAAATTTATTTATTTTGTTTTTTATTTTGTTTTTTGAAACCATAAACAAATACTTTTGACACATAACCCTTAACAATGGCCAATAGGGCCAAAGGAAAAATATGTTCATCTCAAGGAGGCCTAACACCTATAGAAACAATACATCCATCTTCTTCTGATCGTCAAAGGACTCTCAATAGGAATGCATCCCATTGCATTTTGAAATTGAGCTGTAATGCAGCAGCCGTCTTTCATCAACGACATCTTCAGAGACTTGCATTATACCTGTGTCATGGTCTATCTTGATGATATCCTGGTGTTCTCGAAGGACCAAGAGTCCCATCGGTCCCACGCACGCCAAGTACTCAGCCGTCTTATAGTCAATCGACTCTACGCCAAATTTGAAAAGTACCAGTTTCATCAAAAGAGTCTTCCCTTCCTTGGCTACACTCTGGCCTCAGGCAGCTGAAGAGGCCTTCTCTAAATTAGTCTGCCTTCGCTTTGGCCCCAGATCTCTCATGGCTAGATACAGAGAAGCCTTTCCACTTGGAAGTTGATGCCTCCTCAGTAGGAGGCATCAACCCAGAAAGGGCCCAAAGGCTTTTTTTTCAAAGACTTTCTCCCCCTCAGAGAGGAATTAGTGAGATCGTTAAAAACTTGCCTTAGAAGAGTAGAGTATCCATTTCCATCCAGCTGAGAAGAACATCAAGGCTGATGCTCTCTCTTATGCCTCGGATGTCATCGGGGAAGAACCGACTCCTCAGCATGTCATCCCTCCTGACGACTGGTTCTGGCCTCTCCAGTGGACCTTCGGCAGATACCTCCTGGCAAGACCTACGTTCGACCTGCTTTAAAGAAAACCTACCACTTGAAGTGGCAGGTTTCAGATGGAAATACCGAGCACCAGCTCAGGGTGAGCTGGTGCCGGAGCTTATTTTTGTTAGTGTTTTAAACCGCTGTATCGCGGTTTAAAACACTTTTTAAACTTTACAGCCGGCGCAGGGAGGTACGCGCTCGGTGCTTACCATGCGCGCGACCGTGCACGCGGCTACATAGGAAGTGAAGGAGAGCCGCGCGCATGGTAAGCGCCGAGCGCGTACCTCCCTGCACCGGCTATAAAGTTTAAAAAGTGTTTTAAACAGCGATATAGCGGTTTAAAACACTAACAAAAAAAGCTCCGGCACCAGCTCACCCTGAGCTGGTGCTCGGTATTTTCTTCTGAAACCTGCCACTTCAAGTGGTAGGTTTCCTTTAAGGAAGAGGATCCTGACTTGGGGACATTGGTCATGTTTGCCTGGGCACCCTGGGGTGCAGCGCTCTGTCCCCCTCCGTTCCCGTTTCTACTGGTGGCCAGATCTGGTCAAGGATATTCAGGACTTTGTGGGCTCCTGCGCTTCCTGTGCCCGAAATAAGCCATCTCATCGGAAACCTGCTGGTCTACAATCGTTGCCGGTACCCGGCTGCCTATGGACTCGCATAGCTATGGACCTCATTGCGGACCAATACTCTGGCAATACTGTCATCTGGGTGGATACCAACCGGTTTTCCAAAATATCCCATTTTGTCAGGTCTGCCGTCTGCTCCACACCCTGCCGGCCAGTTCTTCCATCACACCTTCCGGCTCCATGGACTTCCCCAGCACATGGTTTCTGATCAGGGTGTTCAGTTCTCTAAATTCTAAAGTCACCAGCTTCAAGTAAAACTGGACCTTTCTTCCGCCTATCACCCACAGTCTAATGGTCAGGTGGAATGCGTTAACCAGACTCTGGGCTGCTATCTCCATCTTTCTGCCCTTTAGATGACTGGTCCACTCTGTTGCCATGGGCTGAGTTTTCTTATAACTCCCTGGATTCTGCATCTTCTGGCAATGCTCCATTCTTCATCAACTATGGTCTGCACCCACTTCCTCTAGCTGTGTCCTTGGATGTTCCTGCAGTGGAGGAGTTGGTACAGGATCTGAAGTCCATTTGGGAGCAGACTCGTCTTTCCTTACTACAGGCTTCTGCTCGAACCAAGCTTCAAGCGGATATTAAAAACAGACCTCCTCCAATCTTCTCTCCAGGTGACAAAGTCTGGTTGTCCTCCAGGAAAGTTTGACTAAAGATTCCTGGCTACAAACTTGGTCGTCGTTTCCTGGGTTCTTTTGAAGTGCTCAGGGGCATCAACCCTGTGGCCTACAAGCTGCACTTTCCTCCCACCATGCGCTTCCCAGACCCTTTCATGTATCTGTACTCAAGCCTGTGATCCTGAACCGCTTGTCCCGGCAAGTACCTCCTCCTGAGGCTGACTCCACCGATGTCTACAAGTTAAAGAAGATCGTAAATGGTGAGAGGTAAGCGGCTCTTCTTGGTAGACTGGAAGGGGTTCGGGCCTTAGGAGAGATCTTGGGAGCCCAAGGACAATATCCTGGACCATGATCTCCTGCAGAGATTCCCATGGCCGAAGAAGATGGGGAGGCCGAAGGGGGGTGGGGGTACTGTCACGGGTGCTCCCCATGTCTCAAAGTCACAAGCTCTCCCGTGGCCCTCTGTGTGCCCCAGCGCCCCGCAGTACTTACCCATCCCCGTTCCTGCCTCTGGTCCGGTGGCCGTGTGTGCACCTTCCCGTCTTCAGAAGATTTAAAGGGCCATCGCACCATTAATTGGTGCTGGCCCAGAATCCTTTATATTCCAGCCTCTTCCAGCACACCCTGCCGGAAGCTTCTTCCCTGATGCCATGCGTTCTTAGTGTGATTTCCTGTTGTGACACTGGTTCCGTATTTGACTCAGATCCTGTTCTGCCTGCCCTGACCTCCTGCCTGTCCCCAACTATGATTCTGCCTAACGTGTGTGTAGCTCGCCTTGGCTGCCATTGCTTCCCCCCCCCCCGACTCTGATTCCATGCTGCCTGTCCTGACCTCCTGCCTGTCGCTGACTACGATTCTGCCTAATGTCTGTGTGGCGGGCTCTGGTGAAAATCGGGTACCACTTAGATTCCAGTCCCAGGTGTCGGCTTACGTCATCGTCCGAGGTAGTCCAGTGGGTCCACTACCCCTGAAGCCTGGCATGGGGTATATCTATTGAAACCACTAATGCCCATAATATTAAAATTAGACAGCATTTTATCTATAAGAGAAGAAATGGAAATTTTCTTAAAGGGGCCCGTTAAGAAGGTTAATGTTCAGTATGATATCTAGGGGTGGGGAGGGCATGGCTGACTTAGGGTTTAGGGTACAGGCGGCCTTAATTATTCCATTTTTTAAAAAATATGCCGAAGACAAATCACAATGAGAAGCTTGACTAAAGTGTCACTTTAGATGCTGTTACTTTGGACCATATAGTTTCTAGAACAATGCTTCTGGTGTCATTTTAAAAAGGAGCCTCTCTGCACCAGAACTGAAAAAAATGGCATACTTTTGGTTTGACGCCTCAAAAGTTACAATTACATGATCTTTGACTTATATGGGCACGGTATATAAGGCCAGCAGAAGAAGCTAAACAATAACCTATTTAAAAATTATTTTAAAGCATAAATACCGATTCTGGATTCTTCACAAACACTTTGGTTTTTCCCATTTGGTACTGATCAGCATCCATGTTTACAGATCTCAGTAGATGTTGAACTCCTTGTCGTTCATCTCCCCTCCATTTTGGCCATGTTTCTGGTGTCAGGATTGCATACCTGCAAAGTAGGTGTTATTTAAGGATCTTCAAAACACAGTTATGTAATATAAAATCTTATATCACTGGATCAGTGCTATTATTTTCTACCTTTTCAGAAATTTATTAAAAACTCGTCGATAAGCAAAGCCAGCACGACGTACACGGATGTTTTCTTTCAGACCTAGATATTCCACTTGATGTTTTACTCTGGAAGACAGGTAGCATTATTATAAGACTAAATATCGTGGAACATATTCATTTCTCATTGTGAACTAATTTCTTACCTGGTCTCTTCCCAGTCTTTGGGCTTTTTAGTCTCATTTGGTTTGATACATCGGATATAGTGAGGTGTGCATTTCATAAGAGTGCTTACAAGGTCGTTAGCTTGTTTCTGGAAAAAATTAATTGTTAAATTTACATTGCTCTAGTTAAAAACCATGTCTGTGGAGTGATGAATCTTCTTTTCCTGGACGTCTAATGGATGAATCTATGCAGAGTTTATGGAGTAGGGATAATGCTTTGGCCTATAGTAGGTCCCTTCAATTGAAAGCAAATCTTAAAGTTTGCATACTATGTAATTTGGGATAGTACTAATTTAGCCTTTTTTGTAATTTAGTTGCAATATTAATTTTACTGAAACAGTCATTAACCCCTTAACGACGTGGCCTTTTTTGCTTTTTTAATTTCTATTTTTCACTCCCCACCTTCAAAAATCTATAACTTTTTTATTTTTACACGTAAGGAGTAGTGTGATGGCTTATTTTCTATGGACTTCATAGTGACGGTATTTAATATTCCATGCCGTGTACTGGGAAGCGGGAAAAAAATTCCAGATGCAGTGAAAATGGTGAAAAACGCATTTGCGCCGTTTTCCTGTGGGCTTGGATTTTACAGCTTTCACTGTGATTAGATTTTGATCGGGCATTTTTGGATGCGGTGATACCTAATGTGTTTATGATATTTACTGTTTATTAATATTTATATCAGTTCTAGGGAAAGGGGGGTGTTTTGAATTTTTAGGTTTTTTATTATTTTTTTTAAACTTTTTTTTATTTTTACTTTTACTATTTTTCAGACTACCTAGGGTACTTTAACCCTAGGTTGTCTGATAGATCCTATCATATACTGCCATATGGCAGTATATGGGGATTTTCCTCCTCATTCATTACAATGTGCTGATAGCACATTGCAATGAAAACAAGACAGCCTCGGGTCTTCGGAAGACCCGAGGCTGTCATAGCGACGGTTCACCGCTCCCCGATGACGTCACGCGGAGTGATGATCCTCGGCATGATGGTGCCGTCCATGTGCCGCCATCTTTTTGGAGCTGCTGGCAGCATTGCCGGCAGCAATCGGCAGGAAAACACCTGCGATCGGTGCAAGCAAAGACTTACCTGCTATGGAGAGGGCTCAGCCTGCGTTTTTAGCCCGCATTTTTAGCCAATTTCACCACATGTGGATTTTTTTTCCAATTTCACAGTACACGGAATGGAATAATAAATAATGTCACTGACAAGCAAAATTTGTTACGCCCTCACACAGCTCTGTACATGGAAAAATGAAAAAGTTGTATATTTTTGAAGGTGTAAATTTTGTTTTTGTTTTGTAAATGCAAATGTTAACAACAAGCTGTTTTTATTGTCTTTCAAAATGCAATGTAAACGGCATGTGTGAACGCAGCCGAAGTGTGGCTCCGAACAGCATACAGTTTGATGCTTTGTGCCACATATCTGGAGTGCCCATAAACACTTAAAAGTGGTCTTGATATTACTGATACAAGTCAAATTAATTCCCGGTGGATGTGGTACAGGTGCTTATTATTAAATAAATAGTACTAAACTTAGTCACACACTGTGCATGCTACCGGAAAGGAGAGGTGCTGTAATTGCTGCCATTACCTTGATTTTTGAGCCTGCTGTAGTTGGTCTACTTTTCTTATCTGAATCCATTTTTTCTGGGAATAGACTCTGTATGAATTGGCTAGGGAGGGGAAAGAATACATACTTTTAAAGGCTATGTCTAACATCTGAATGCATGTAGCAAGAACAAGAAGAAGTGTCATAACGACCATGAATTGTTAACAATCTTTATTAGAATAAGAACAAGATAAAAACACTTAAAAAGTGTACTGGTATACACCGAGAAGACTCAGTGAGGTGAAAACAATACAATCACCATCACAAACCCCTCTGGCTGTAACAAATTTAAGCGGTGTTTATGTAAACAATTTTTGTAAACAATGTAAACAGATGAGATACATCACAAGTCACAAAAAATCCTCTCTATACAACCTGTCCGATGAAAAGGTCCGCAAGGTGTGTCAGTCAATAAACAGACCAAGGAATGCGCGAGGGGTAATGGACACCTAACTCAGCCAGGAGCTGTGAGAATTGACCCCACGTCACACGAGGTGACTTCCCTCGACTTTTCCCCCGATGAAGTCACCTCATGTGACGTAATTCCCATGGGTGAATTCTCACACCTCCTGGCGGAGTTAGGTGTCCATTACCCCTCGCGCATTCCTTGGTCTGTTTATTGACTGACACACCTTTTCATCTGACAGGTTGTATAGAGAGGGTTTTTTTAGTATATACCTATATATCCTATTGACTTGTGATGTATCTCATCTATTTACATTGTTTACAAAAATTGTTTACATAAACACAGCTTGAATTTGTTACAGCCAGAGGGGTTTGTGATGGTGATTGTATTGTTTTCACCGCACTGAGTCTTTGCAGTGTATACCAGTACACTTAAGTGTTTTTATCTATTTTTTTGGGCTCTTGTTATGCTATGTATTCTAATAAAGATTGTTCATGGTCATTATGACACTTCTTCTTGTTCTTGCTACATTATTTATTCATATGTCGATGGACCAATAGAGGTATTTATTGTTGTGCAGGACTCTTGTTTATGTAATATCTGAATGCATGACACATTTTAACATGTAATAGTATGTGTAAATAAAATTATATAATCACAAATCAAACACTTTGACCATAAACAAATCTGCTTAGCTATGATTTCATGTTGTTAAAAATTAAAAATTTGCCAGAAGAAACGTAAAGCACAACTCCCATAGTATACACTAGAGTTCAAAATTATAGAACAATGTAATGTTTTCAGAAATAATGTAATCTCCATTGATCAACATTTAAAGGAAACCTACCACTGTATTAGCTGTAAACACCGGGAACCAGCTCAGGGTGAGCTTAGGGTGAGCTGGTGCCGGAGCTTACCTTTGCTAGTGTTTTAAACCGCTATATCGCGGTTTAAACACATTTTGATGAACAGACCCGAAGCAACTTCCATAGGAAGTGCCGGAGGCGCCACGCACTCACGGCCGCGCGCAGCGCCAAAGCTACCTCGGGTCTGTTCATCAAAATGTGTTTTAACCGCGATTTTGTAATGGGTAGACCATGCCACTAGAACAGTGTTTTACAAAATTAAAGAATATCAACATAAAATTTTTACTTTGCAATAAATAAAACCAAATGTCCATAATTAGAGAACTGCAATCAGTCACCAATCAGTAGGAAGTGTACAGGTCTTTGCTTAGAATGGCATCAACACATGTGCGGCCACAGGCGTAACTAGGAGAAGCGGGGCCCCACAGCAGGCTTCTCCATGGGGCTCCCCTTCCCATTAAAAAAATATACATATTTGGATACTAAGACCTGCAAGTTACAATTACACTTTATTCACTCGAGCACACACATATAGAGAATATACACACATACAGTGCCATATAAGAAACATACACCATCTATACACCCACACAAACACATACAGTATATACAGACACCATACACTGTATACACATACAGCAAATACACATGACAAATACAGCATCTATACATCACATATATGTTACATACATAATATGTATATAATCGTGCACATCCTCCACTCTTTAGTGTGTCAAGTCAGATGATGGGGCCCCTTGACACTGTGGGGCCCCATAGCGACTGCTATGGCTGCTATCACTGTAGTTACGCCCCCTTGCCACAGGACATTACTAGTCTCGCACGGATCTGGTGTGATTTTGGTCCTCTCTTTTTCCATAGTTCAAGTGTTTTTCATTTCAATGCTTTATATGTTTTGCTGTGTGACCGGGGGAATTGTGATACATAAAAATTGCTGGCTGATTGACTGAAGAAACCACATGTTGTTTCAGAAGGTTCAGCCTTTTCCCCAGAATGTTGATGAGCATAATTAAACTTTCTTCCATTACTAAAATTAACTGTGAACCACTTCTCTTCTGTCCACACAAAATGCTCCTCGGCAAAGGCAAGCCTTGCTTTTTGATTTTTTTCTGCTTATAAACAGTTTGCTCACTGCAGAGTGAGTTTCAGTCCAAATGCTCTAAAATATTGAGACAGATCCTTAACCTGTTCAATGCTGAACTAGCGAGCAATTCCAGTTACAATGTTGAAACAATCACCCATGGAGATCCGGTCCTCTTTTTCATTTGTCTTTAAAGGGTAACTAGCCTTCTTGGGGTACTTGTATGAGTTTGTGATGCTGTAAAGATATTCTAGAAATCAATACCAAAGTAGAACCACTAATGCGATCTTAAAAATCACATAAAAAGCTAGACATATGGATAAATTGTATGAAAACACTCAAGAAAAATATATGTCATGAAGCAAAAAAGAGAATACTTTATTTAATCAATACATAAAATAAATACCAGACAAAGATAATAAACAACATTTAAAAGGGGGTAAAGAATCCCCCAAGTTGGACTGGGACACATGATAATGTCCTCAGAAAGTCCCCATACAAAACCCAAATCCCCAACCCACTGTCAATAAAATGATGGATGAAAAGTGGCAGGTCCACAGAAAATAAACATACATCACTATTGGGCTAATATTTGCATAAATAAAGTTTATAAAGGATAATAAGAAAATACAATTACAAGAATGACCAATCACTATGATAAGCCATGGTTATCAAAAACTCCAATAAATGCCCAAAGCGCAACCATGCAAAGTATAAAATAAAATACCACAATTTACTGGCCTGTCGCAAATGATTATTTTATGCAGTGGAGAGGAAAAGGTTGAAGATGCCCCACGCGTATCACTACCTAAAATGGCTTCCTCGGGTACTTTTATACCCCTGAGATGTATGATCATTTTCTCTGGACCTGCCGCTTGCTGTCATCCATCATTTTATTGACAGTGGGTTGGGGATTCGGGTTTTGAAAGTGGATTTTCTGGGGAAATTATCAGGTGTCCCTTATGGTCGCTTGGGGTATTCTCTAGCCCCTTATTTAATTATTGTTATAGTATTTATCTGGAGTCTTTTCATATACTAGAAATCATATACTTGATGGGTAACCCGTTTGACCGTCATCTAGGCAACCTACTGTCGAAGGCAGTAAGTCACTTTGGAGTAGCACACCATTTTTAGAAAGTCAGTGAAAACTGGAAAGTTAGGCTGTCAGTAAACTAAGGTTTGTATAGTAATTATGGAAATTATTACCAGGTACACTAACTTTCTTTTACAAGAATATACATAGGACTAAATAGAACTACACCATGACCTTGACATTTAGGAAATTGGGGGTCATTTACTAAGGGCCCGATTCACGTTTTCCCGACGTGTTACCCGAATATTTCCGATTTGCGCCAATTTTCCCTGTATTTTCCCTGTATTTTGGGATTTTGGCGCACGCGATCGGATTGTGGTGCATCAGCGCTGGCATGCACGCGCCGGAAATGGGGGGGGGCGTGGCCGAACGAAAACTCAACGGATTCGGAAAAACCGCCACATTTTTAAAAAAAAAGTGTCGCTGGACTCGCGCTTACTTTCACCCACGATGGCTCGGTGAACTCCAGTGCGTTCCGATGCTCTTCAGCGTAGCAGCGACACCTGCTGGACGTCGGAGGAACTGCCCTAGTGAATCGCCGGAAGATCCGAATCCACCGCAGAGAACGCGCCGCTTGATCCGAATGGACCGGGTAAGTAAATCTGCCCCATTGTGTTTGTTCACTAATTTTGATCTCTAGTCTATATATACACTGGAGATCAAAATATGAGAACAAACACATTTTCCTTAATGTCATTGTGTAGTCCTATGTGAATATATCATAACATGAGTATAATTGCAGTATTTTACGCTTATATCATAATTTGTATGTATTCTGAAGAACAGAATGTAAAAAAATACTGGTCAAAGGTCAACATTTCAGATACCTGGAAGTTATTGGTGTTAATCTGGCACCTGGTGCTAATTTCCTTAATGATTTGACAACCCCTATTAATTAGCAGCCTAACTTTCCAGTTCTATGTAAGGTTGCAAAACTGGTGTGCCATTCGAAAATCAGCCGGCAGCAGTTGTCCAGATGAAGGCCAATGGGGAACCTGGGATTTCTATAATATTGCATCTTTACAACATCACAAACTTATTCAAGTCCCCAAGAAGCCTGGTTCCCCTCACAAGACAAATGCAAGAGAGGACAGGATAATGCAGAGAATCTAAATGGGTAATTGTTTCACCTCTGCAGCAGGATTGCTCACAAGCTCAGCACTGAATAGGGTAAGGATCTGTCTCATCATACAGTGTCACAATGTTTAAGAGCATTTGGACTGATAGTCCACTCTGCAGTGACCGAGCTTCTTCTAAGCAGAAAGAATGAAACCTGAGGAGCACTGTGTATGGACAGAGGAGAAGTGGTCCACAGGTCATTTTAGTGATGAAAGCAATGTTAATTTATTTGTGTTTGATGGGAAACATTGTGTCCGTCGAGAAAATGTTTAAAGACATAACCCAAAGTATGTAAAGAAGTCAGTGTAAGGTGGTGAAGGAAGTGTCATAGTTTGGGGAATGTTTTATGCTGCAGGAGTTGGACCTATCCTACAATTACATGGCAGGGTTAATGCAAGTGTGCATCAGAACCTTCTTGTACAACACATGGTTTCTTCTTTTCATTCTTCGCTCTACCAGCCAGCAATTTTAACCATTTGCCCCCTCTGACATCACAGGACCGATCTGTGTAGATTGTGCATCAAACCACTAGACCCATCATCCATCCCCCTCCCAATGTAGTGGAGTAGTGGTTCTGTGGAGGAGGAGGCGTTCTGTGGAGGAGGAGTGGTTCTGCGGAGGAGTAGGTGTCCTGTGTTGTTCTGCGGAGGAGTAGGTGTTGTTCTGTATAGGTTGTGTACTATCCCCCCCCATCATGTCCCAGAAGACATATACTGACTTGGAGGTATATAATTATATGGCCTCCAATACAGAGTCAGCTATTTATCCATCTCGTCTTCCCAAAGTGACTCGGAGGAATCCCCGAGAAGGCGCATCATAGTAGTTCTGAAGTGTCCGGGACCTTTGCTGAAGTGTCCAGGACCTTTGCTGAAGTACCCGGGACCTTTGCTGAAGTGCCCTGACCTTTGCCGAAGTCCCTGGGACTTCTGACCCCACATGGGTGACCCCAAGTAACTCAGCTCCCTGATTTTACGACCAGTCCTGGGATACAAAGAGACAAGGAAGGGCTTGGTCCAGTGGACTTTTTTTTTAAGTTCTTTGTTAGTTAATTAGAGGACCTAATTAGTCTGATAGTATCCCAGACCAATCTCTATGCTGCACAATATATTTCCCAAAACCCCACTTCTTTTTATGTGCAACCCCACAGGTGGACCCCTGTGCAGCAGAGATGGTGAAGTATTGGGGCATAGTACTTCTTATGGGACTGGTGAAAAAGCCCACTGTCAGGGACTATTGGAGCAGAGCACAAACGTACTGTGCCACACCCCGATGCGCTTTGAAGCCATCCATAGGTTTTTGCATTTTGCTGACAATGCACAGTGCCCACACAGAGATGACCCCAGTTATAATAGATTGTATAAAGTCCGGCCCATATTAGACCATCTGAGTGCCCGATTTATGGAAGTGTATACTCCAAAGAGGCACATATCAATAGATGAGTTCCTAGTACATTTCAAAGGGAGACTTCAGTTCTGCCAGTACCTGCCCAATAAGAGGGCAAGGAATGGCGTGAAGATGTATAAGCTGCGTGAAAGTGCATCAGGGTACACTTTTAGGTTCAGGTCATTTGAAGGGAAGGACTTTAGAATAGTGCCCCCAGAATGCCCCTTCCTTCCTGGGAATTGCTGGAAAGATAGTTTGGAATTTGTTGCACCCACTATTGGACCAGGGCTACCACTTCTACCTGGCTAATTTTTATATAAGTACTACCCTGTTCACATGCCCCACTTCCAGACAAACTGCGGCATGCGGCACTGTTAGAAGAAATCAAAGAGGTCTCCCAAAGTCGCTGCTAGACGAAAGCACTATGCATCGACTCAGTATTGTGTGTTAGGTACAAGGACAAGAGAGATGTCCTTGTACTAACAACAATACATGGGCACACCACCACCCCTGCCCTTGTACCAGTGCAGAAGCCCCCCAGCCTGACTGTATATTGGATTACAATAGGTACATGGGAGGGGTGAGTTTGTCGGACCAGGTACGTCAGCCATATAACGCCATGCGAATGTCGAGGGTGTAGTACAAGAAGATGGCCGTGCACGTCATGCAGAGAGCAGTGTATGATGCTTACATGCTACATCGAAGTGCAGGCCAGAGGGGAACTTACCTGGAATATCAAGAGGTGGTAGTCAAGCAGTTGATTTTTGGAAGGGAGGAGTGCTAGTACGTCTGGAAGCGAGGCCACAACACGCATTGTAACAGAGCAGCAATTTCCAGGAGAAGTTGCCCAAGCTGCAAGCAAGGGAAGGACACAGAAGAGGTGCAGGGTATGCTCCAAAAGGGGCATAAAAAACAAACTATATACCAGTGTCACACATGCCCCGAGAAAGCAGGGTTATGCATGAAAGATTGTTTCAGGATTTATTACATGTCCCAATATATAATTGTACCATGAACAATGCACTCTCACACAGCTTATACATCATGCCGCATCTTCCCTGCTGAGCTCTGCCATGTGCCCAGGCTTTAGCTTATTGCCGTATTATTATTATATGGGGTATTACCATACCCGGGAGAACCCACATCATGATTCTTGGGGTGTTTGTCTCCCTTGGCAGGAGATGGGCACAAGATTGCATAATGGATATTTTGTACTATGCACTATCCATTATGCATTACCCTTGGGGTCCACAGTTCCCTGGAAAAGAAAACAATGAAACAATGAAATGACCAGCCAAGAATCCTGATTTAAACGCAATAGAAAACCACTGGAAAATGCCTGGTGATAAAGTTATGGCCAAGAAAACCACAACAGTCACAGAACTGTGGAAGAGATTCGGAGAAGAGTGCAGCAAAATAACAAAGCAGTGTGAGACTAGTGATTTCATTCATTCATTGACGTCATTCAAAACAAAGGCCTGTACACTTACTATTTGGTGACTGTTGTAACCTTTAGACAGTAACAGCACAAAAAAGGAAACAAAAAGCAAAATGTAGAACACTTTATTGGATCAATTAAAACAAATTATGATACACTATGACTGTGTGAAGAGAAATGGATAATTTTCTGGAAGGAGTAACCAGTAGTCGGTCGCGCTGCTAATGGCAGAGGTAGGTCTGATTGCTTGACAGTAGAGATGAGCGAGCACTAAAATGCTCGGGTACTCGTTATTCGAGACGAACTTTTCCCGATGCTCGAGTGCTCGTCTCGAGTAACGAGCCCCATTGAAGTCAATGGGAGACTCGAGCATTTTTCAAGGGGACCAAGGCTCTGCACAGGGAAGCTTGGCCAAACACCTGGGAACCTCAGAAAAGGATGGAAACACCACGGAAATGGACAGGAAACAGCAGGGGCAGCATGCATGGATGCCTCTGAGGCTGCTTAATCGCACCATTATGCCAAAATTATGGGCAACAGCATGGCCATGACAGAGTGACCGAATGAGGCTAGATAGCATCTAAAACATGCAATAATTGACCCTGACACTATAGGGGACGGCATGCAGAGGCAGCGGCAGCAGCGGCAGGCTAGAGAGTGTCATGGCGACATACCCTACCATACTCAGGCTTCACCAAAGGAGGTGAGCAAGAAGCGCTGAAATGATTTCCTATGTGAACAAAAGGTTGACGTTATATTTAGTCAATAACACAGCATGGTGGCGACATAGTGACCAAGTTCCATAACGTATCTGGTGAAACACCCAAAAAATGAGCCTGACACAGCTCTTTTGATAAGGGGACGACATGTGGAGGCAGCCATGGAGACGACTTCCATGATTAAGAGCGACAGTATGGGGCATTCATATTGCGCTGCTATGATTGCAACTTCAGGTCTCCAGCATGGCGGCGACAGATGGGCCGAGTTCCACTATGTATCTGGTGAAACACCTGAAAATTCTGCCTGACACAGCTTGTTTGATAAGGGGACGATGTATGGAGGCAGTGAACTAGTAGTAGATTAAAGGTGCTGCAGTTAAAACTATGTTAGTTGGATCTTGAGATGGAGCTGACGCTCCGCTGCCAGGCGAGCTTTCGCCAATCCATGCCCCTGTCTCTAGGCTACTCCTCAAACAGCACTTTTAAGAACCTTTTGTATAAGATGAAGTGTAGTAGCGTTCTTATAAGTTTAGGATATGGCGGGTGAGGGGTATGTAAACAGATGTGCAAGAAGCGCTGAAATAATATCGGTAAATGATAAAAGTTTGCCAGTATATTTTGTGGATTACGCAGCAGGGTGACGAAAAAGTTAACAAGTTTGATGTGGAAGCCATGAAAACAACCCAAAAATCTGCCCGACACAGCTCGTTTGATAAGGGGACGATGTATGGAGGCAGTGAACTAGTAGTAGATTAAAGGTGCTGCAGTTAAAACTATGTTAGTTGGATCTTGAGATGGAGCTTGCGCTCCGCTGCCAGGCGAGCTTTCGCCAATCCAAGCCCCTGTCTCTCGGCTACTCCCCAAACAGCACTTCTAAGAACCTTTTGTATAAGATCAAGTGTAGTAGCGTTCTTATAAGTTTAGGATATGGCGGGTGAGGGGAATGTAAACAGATGCGCAAGAAGCGCTGAAATAATATCGGTAAATGATAAAAGTTTGCCAGTATATTTTGTGGATTACACAGTAGGGTGGCGACAAAGTTAACAAGTTTGATGTGGAAGCCATGAAAACAACCCAAAATTTTGCCCGACACAGCTCGTTTGATAAGGGGACGATGTATGGAGGCAGTGAACTAGTAGTAGATTAAAGGTGCTGCAGTTAAAACTATGTTAGTTGGATCTTGAGATGGAGCTGGCGCTCCGCTGCCAGGCAAGCTTTCGCCAATCCAAGCCCCTGTCTCTAGGCTACTCCCCAAACAGCACTTCTAAGAACCTTTTGTATAAGATCAAGTGTAGTAGCGTTCTTATAAGTTTGGGATATGGCGGGTGAGGGGAATGTAAACAGATGCGCAAGAAGTGCTGAAATAATATCGGTAAATGATAAAAATTTGCCAGTATATTTTGTGGATTACACAGCAGGGTGGCGACAAAGTTAACAAGTTTGATGTGGAATCCATGAAAACAACCCAAAATTCTGCCTGACACAGTTCGTTTGATAAGGAGACCATGTATGGAGGCAGCTATATGGACGACTTTTGGAGGCAGCTATGGCGATGACGTGTGGAGGTAGCAATGGAGACAACATGTGGAGCCAGCTAAAAAGACGACATGTGGAGGCTGCTATGGAGACAATTTAATTTGGATAGTGCATGTGGCAGTCCAAAAAAGTTTTCAAACCAGAGGAGCAAGTAGGTGGTCCTCCAGAAAAATTAAATAAATTGAGTGCCTGTATGTGGCAGTCCAAAAAATTTTCAAACCAGAGGAGCAGGTAGGTGGTCCTCCAGAAAAATTAAATAGATTGAGTGCCTGTATGTGGCACTCCCAAAAATTGCGTAAAACAGAGGACCAGGTAGGTGGCCCTCCAGAAAAATTAAATACATAGATTACTATAGCTACAGCCAGTTGGCCCTGGCAAAAAATAGCCAGTTTCCCATGCTTCAGTGTACAAAGAGGAGGAGAAGGAGGACAATGAGGAGGAGGAGTGCATACATTATTCAGGTTGAGCTTCTTTCACCTGGTGGAGAATGAAAATCCGAAGAAATCCATGCTTTATTCATCTTGATAAGCGTCAGCCTGTCAGCGCTGTCAGTCGACAGGCGTGTACGCTTATCGGTGATGATGCCACCAGCTGCACTGAAAACCCGCTCGGACAACACGCTAGCGGCAGGGCAGGCAAGAACCTCCAAGGCGTACAGCGCCAGTTCGTGCCACATGTCCAGCTTTGAAACCCACTAGTTGTAGGGAGCTGTGTGATCATTTAGGGCGATGGTATGGTCAGCTACGTACTCCCTCACCATCTTTCTGTAAAGATCAGCCCTACTCTGCCGAGACTGGGGACAGGTGACAGTGTCTTGCTGGGGTGACATAAAACTGGCAAAGGCCTTGTAAAGCGTACCCCTGCCAGTGCTGGAAAAGCTGCCTGCTCGCCTACTCTCCCTCGCTACTTGTCCCGCAGAAGTACGCCCTCTGCCGCTAGCGCTGTCAGAAGGGAAATACTGTTTCAGCTTGTGCACCAGGGCCTGCTGGTATTCATGCATTCTCACACTCCTTTCCTCTCCAGGGATGAGAGTGGAAAGATTTTGCTTGTACTGTGGGTCCAGGAGAGTGAATACCCAGTAATCGGTGCTGGAATAAATTCTTTGAACGCGAGGGTCACGGGATAGGCAGCCTAGCATGAAATCTGCCATATGTGCCAGAGTCCCAACGCGCAAGAATTCACTCCCCTCACTGGCCTGACTGCCCATTTCCTCCTCCTCCAACTCCTCCAACTCCTCTTCTTCTGCCCATACACGCTGAACAGTGAAGGACTGAACAATGGTCCCCTCTTCTGTCTCGCCAACATTCTCCTCCACTTCCTCCTCCACCTCCTCCGATATGCGCTGAGAAACAGTCCTAAGGGTGCTTTGGCTATCAACAAGGGAATCTTCTTCCCCCGTCTCTTGTGACGAGCGCAAAGCTTCCGACTTCATGCTGACCAGAGAGTTTTTCAACAGGCCAAGCAGCGGGATGGTGAGGCTGATGATGGCGGCATCGCCACTGACCATCTGTGTTGACTCCTCAAAGTTACTCTGCACCTGACAGATATCAGACATCCACGTCCACTCCTCATTGTAGACTTGATATAAACAAAAAAGAAACGTGTGTAAAAAACGTTTTAACAATAAAAGCAAGGTGTTAGAATGGTGCTCACCTTTCTGGGTTGTACAATCGCAGTTTTTGGTTGGGTTGTTTCGGCGGCCGTCCTGGGTAACGAGGTGGGGCGTTCTCACCCCGTTCGATCTATCAGTTGGTAGTGGTGTGTTCCAGGTTGCTTATCGGCGCCAATAACTCCTTTTAGTTGTATTATTATATAATTGGTTTTATTCATAAGCTGTGTAAAACGCGTTTCGAGCCTGTACTAGGCTCTTCATCAGTTACATATAGCTTCAGAGTTGTAGAAAGACATACAGTTTATAAAAGGTGATTTTTGGCGCGAGATGTCAATGTTCTGACGTCAGAGATGTAAACATAAACAATGTAGTGCTATGATTCATTCATAAAATTCATTCATAAGATTCTAGTAGCTACACTTAAAATACATGCGTTTCTATAAAATGCAGTTCTATATAATTCAATTAATTCATATAATAACGTTGTTAATAAATAAAATGATAGAAGGAGAAGGGAAAAATGGATTTTATAAGATGCGACAATTAGGATACTTTAAAATCCACTAAAATAACAATAAAAATACGATTAAAAAATGACAAAATGTGGTTTGTTTAAGAATGACCTGTGTTTGCAATCAGTAGGTATTTTGCCTCTTGTAGGTTTAAATCAGGTTTGTTCCGTGCATTTGTCTCTGTTCCGTGCATTTCAGCTACGGAAGCCTGGAGGGGTCAAAACAAAACAAAATAAGCGCAGAGTGTCGCAGCGAAGACCGGGCTGCGTTGTGGACTGTACAGGTTGACGAAAGAAGGTTCCTAGGTAAGTTTCTGTGACTTCATTGAAGCCATCCGGTTTTAGGGTTTTTAGACGATACATCCAGTATATTTCTCTCTTTTTAAGTACTCCGAATCTGTTATTCACATCGTAACTGATGTGGTCGATAGGCATAATTGAAATTTTCCCTTCTCCTTTGTGTTTAAGTGTACAATGTTTTGATAGCCCATGAGTAAGAATTTTGTGTTTAATGTTATATCGATGTTGGTTTACTCGACAATGAAGTACTTGAGTAGCCCTTCCGACATACTGCAAGCCACATTGGCATTCGATGAGATAAATGACATATTGGCTGGTACAATTTAAATGGGCTTTAAGGTTGAAAGTTTCCATAGTATTATTTGATCTAAAGGTGTCAGAGGTCTTAATGATTCTGCAACAAAGGCATTGGGATTTACCACATCTGGAGCTTCCTTTTCTGGCTGTTGGTGCTATCTGATGTCTATATTGTTTGGGAATACTTGGGGCTAACAGATTTTTTTATTGTAAACGGGCCCCCACAATAAAAAATCTGTTAGCCCCAAGTATTCCCAAACAATATAGACATCAGATAGCACCAACAGCCAGAAAAGGAAGCTCCAGATGTGGTAAATCCCAATGCCTTTGTTGCAGAATCATTAAGACCTCTGACACCTTTAGATCAAATAATACTATGGAAACTTTCAACCTTAAAGCCCATTTAAATTGTACCAGCCAATATGTCATTTATCTCATCGAATTTCAATGTGGCTTGCAGTATGTCGGAAGGACTACTCAAGCACTTCATTGTCGAGTAAACCAACATCGATATAACATTAAACACAAAATTCTTACTCATGGGCTATCAAAACATTGTACACTTAAACACAAAGGAAAAGGGAAAATTTCAATTATGCCTATCGACCACATCAGTTACGATGTGAATAACAGATTCGGAGTACTTAAAAAGAGAGAAATATACTGGATGTATCGTCTAAAAACCCTAAAACCAGATGGCCTCAATGAAGTCACAGAAACAATACTTACCTAGGAACCTTCTTTCGTCAACCTGTACAGTCCACAACGCAGCCCGGTCTTCGCCGCAACGCTCTGCGCTTGTTTTGACCCCTCCAGGCTTCCGTAGCTGAAATGCACGGAACGGAACGGAGACAAATGCACGGAACAAACCTGATTTACACCTACAAGAGGCAAAATACCTACTGATTGCAAACACAGGTCATTCTTAAACAAACCACATTTTGTCATTTTTTAATCGTATTTTTATTGTTATTTTAGTGGATTTTAAAGTATCCTAATTGTCGCATCTTATAAAATCCATTTTTCCCTTCTCCTTCTATCATTTTATTTATTAACAACGTTATTATATGAATTAATTTAATTATATAGAACTGCATTTTATAGAAACGCATGTATTTTAAGTGTAGCTACTAGAATCTTATGAATGAATTTTATGAATGAATCATAGCACTACATTGTTTATGTTTACATCTCTGACGTCAGAACATTGACATCTCGCGCCAAAAATAACCTTTTATAAACTGTATGTCTTTCTACAACTCTGAAGCTATATGTAACTGATGAAGAGCCTAATACAGGCTCGAAACGCGTTTTACACAGCTTATGAATAAAACCAATTATATAATAATACAACTAAACAGAGTTATTGGTGCCGATAAGCAACCTGGAACACACCACTACCATTGTAGACTTGAGGAAGCTGACTGACCTGACTACCAGTTCTGGTGGAAGTTGACATCTGGCAGTCTACAATCGCTCTGCGCTGCTGGTAGACTCTGGATAACATGGTTAATGTTGAATTCCACCTCGTGGGCACGTCACACAACAGTAGGTGAGCGGGCAGTTGGAGGCGGCGCTGCGCTGCCCTGAGAGTGGTAGCATCTGTGCTGGACTTCCTGAAATGCGTACAGATGCGGCGCCAGCCACAGATCAGTCTCCGCCGTGATGCCCTGTAATAGCTCTTGGGCGGTGTGCCTTTTATCGCCTAGGCTCAGCAGTTTGAGCACCGCTTGCTGTCGCTTAGCGATGGCACTGCTGCTGTGCCTAGAGCTACCGACTGATTGCGCCATGCCCACGGATGGTAATTCGGAGGAGGAGGAGGTAGAGGAGGGGCGGGAGGAGGAGGAGGCATAGTAGGCCTTTGAGACCTGGACCGAGGTAGGCCCCGCAATCCTCGGCGTCGGCAGTATATGAGCAGCCCCAGGGTCAGACTCGGTCCCAGCCTCCACCAAGTTAACCCAATGTGCCGTCAGCGATATATAGTGGCCCTGCCCGGCAGCACTCGTCCACGTGTCTGTGGTCAGGTGGACCTTGTCAGAAACGGCGTTGGTCAGGGCACGGATGATGTTCTCTGACACGTGCTTGTGCAGGGCTGGGACGGCACATCGGGAAAAGTAGTGGCGGCTGGGGACCGAATACCGAGGGGTGGCCGCCGCCATGAGGTTTCGAAAGGCCTCGGTCTCTACCAGCCTATAGTGCAGCATCTCCAGGCTAAGCAACTTGGAGATGTGGACGTTGAGGGCTTGGGCGTGTGGGTGGGTTGCGCTATACTTCCTTTTGCGCTCCAGCGTCTGGGGTATGGAGAGCTGAACGCTGGTGGATGCTGTGGAGGATCGTGGAGGCGAAGATGGGGTTTTCGCACGGGAGGTGTTTGGGCCGTGGTCCTGGGCAGGGGGCTGACTAGCAGATGACACAGGGGAAGGAGCAGTGGTGTGCCCGGCCGGAGGTGAACGGGCTTGGTGCCATTGAGTGGGGTGTTTAGCATTCATATGCCTGCTCATACTGGTGGTAGTTAAGCTAGTAGTGGTGGAACCCCTGCTGATCCTGGTTTGGCAAAGGTTGCACACCACAGTCCGTCGCTCATCCGGTGTTTCTTTAAAGAACCTCCAGACTTCTGAAAATCTAGCCCTCGCCACGGGAGCTTGACTACGGGCAACATTTGGCGCTGATGCACCAGCTCTGGCCCTGCCTCTCCGTCTGGCCCCACCACTGCCTCTTCCAACCTGTTCTGCTATAGGACTCGCCTCCGTCTCAGAAGCACTGTGTTCACCCGGCCTATCAACCCAGCTTGGGTCTGTCACCTCATCATCCTCCGATCCCTCAGTCTTCTCCCCCCTCGGACTTCCTGCCCTGACAACTTCACCACTGTCTGACAACCGTGTCTCCTCATCGTCCGACACCTCTTTACACACTTCTTCCACTACGTCAATAATGTCATCATCACCCACAGACTGCGACTGGTGGAAAACCTGGGCATCGGAAAATTGCTCAGCAGCAACCGGTTTGTGACTGTGGGAAGGGTCCAGAAAACAGTTCCTCAGAGTATGCCTGTTCAAATGCCAAATTTTGCTGGGAGGGGGCAGACTGGGGGGAAGAAGGCTGAGGTGGAGGAGCTGGAGGAGTGCTGATTTCGGTGACATGGGTGGACTGCGTGGAAGACTGACTGGTGGACAAATGGCTAGAAGCATTGTCCGCAATCCACGACATCACCTCTTCGCACTGTTCTGGCCTCAACAGTGCTCTACCACGAGTCCCAGTAACTGGAGACATGATGAACCTAGGGAGTGTAGCTCTGCGGCATTCCCCTGCTCCCTCATCAGCAGGTGGTGTCTCACCCCGCCCAGGACCACGGCCTCTGACCCCTGCAGTAGTTGGACGCCCACGTCCACGCCCTCGTCCTCTACCCCTAGCCCTCGGGTTAAACATTTTCAAAATTAAAGTGTAAACTTAAATTTTTTTTTTTTTGTGTTTTTTTTTTTTAAACAAAACGATGCTATCCTATTGCTATGGCTAGTTTCTAACCTACACTGACAGTACACAACTGGATTTTGTGCTGTGCCAGATGACTTTGAGTTATAAGAGAAATAAACGTAAAAAAAAAAAAAATCAGCAGACTCGGCGTAATTCAAACCCCTAATAAATTGTCCCACTTCGGTGTTTGAGGTGGATATGTGTGTCACTAAGAGCTAAACACAACGGTCGCAAGTCCCCCTGCAAATTCCTCACAATATGGTACTAGCTGCACTACAAGCTGCAAGCTGCAAGCCGCAAGCCCAGCCACAAGCAAACCAAAAAAAAAGGAAAATATAACACTATTGTAGGCCTAAATAAGCCATTGGGGTTCTCCTATGGCTATTTTCTAGCCCACACTCAAAGCACACTGCTTTGGCAGATTAATGTGAGTTCTAAAAAGAAATAAACGTAAAAAAAATATATCAGCAGACTCGGCGTAATTCAAATCAAACCCCTAATAAATTGTCCCACTTCGGTGTTTGAGGTGGATATGTGTGTCACTAAGAGCTAAACACAACGGTCGCAAGTCCCCCTGCAAATTCCTCACAATATGGTACTAGCTGCACTACTAATGCCAGCAAGCCCAGCCACAAGCAAACTAAAAAAAAAGGAAAATATATAACGCTATTGTAGGCCTAAATAAGCCGTTGGGGTTCTCCTATGGCTATTTTCTAGCCCACACTCAAAGCACACTGCTTTGGCAGATTAATGTGAGTTCTAAGAAAAAATAAACGGAAAAAAAAATAAATCAGCAGACTCAGCGTAATTCAAATCAAACCCCTATTAAATTGTCCCACTTCGGTGTTTGAGGTGGATATGTGTGTCACTAAGAGCTAAACACAACGGTCGCAAGTCTCCCTGCAAATTCCTCACAATATGGTACTAGCTGCACTACTAATGCCAGCAAGCCCAGCCACAAGCAAACCAAAAAAAAAGGAAAATATAACGCTATTGTATTGTATTGAGGTGGATATGTGTGTCACTAAGAGCTAAACACAAGTCTCCCTGCAAATTCCTCACAATATGGTACTAGCTGCACTACTAATGCCAGCAAGCCCAGCCACAAGCAAACCAAAAAAAAAGGAAAATATAACGCTATTGTATTGTATTGAGGTGGATATGTGTGTCACTAAGAGCTAAACACAAGTCTCCCTGCAAATTCCTCACAGTATGGTACTAGCTGCACCACTAATGCCAGCAAGCGCAGCCACAAGCAAACCAAAAAAAAGGAAAATATAACGCTATTGTATTGTATTGAGGTGGATATGTGTGTCACTAAGAGCTAAACACAAGTCTCCCTGCAAATTCCTCACAATATGGTACTAGCTGCACTACTAGTGCCAGCAAGCCCAGCCACAAGCAAACCAAAAAAAAAGGAAAATAAAACGTTATTGTAGCCCTAAGAAGGACTGTTGGGTTCTTGTAGAATCACTCCTGCCTAACACTATTCTAATAGAACACCCTAACGCTTTCCCTGACCAGCAGCAGCTCTCACCCTAGCGGCATCCAGACAGAGAATGACGCGAGCAGCGCGGGCAGGGGCTAGTCTATTCCAGGGTCACCTGATCTGGCCAGCCAACCACTGCTATCGACGTGTAAGGGTACCACGTCATGCTGGGTGGAGTGCAGAGTCTCCTGGCTTGTGATTGGCTCTGTTTCTGGCCGCCAAAAAGCAAAACGGCGGGAGATGCCATTTTCTCGAGCGGGCGAAGTATTCGTCCAAGCAACGAGCAGTTTCGAGTACGCTAATGCTCGAACGAGCATCAAGCTCGGACGAGTGTGTTCGCTCATCTCTACTTGACAGTGATACAAGTAGAAATGGAAACAGGTACTGTGTGTGATTTTATAGGGGGTTCCCTGGTGACAGGTTCTACCCCTCTTGAACACAAAGGTCCCCACAACATGGGCATTGTTCTCTTTGTTTTGAAAGCAGGAATGACATTTGATATTGTATTATGGATTGTTAAATATTTTATATAATTTACATGCAATATGAACGTTGTCGAGAACTTCTACTTTACTTACAATTCACTGCTCTGCATCAGTTCAATGAGGTCTATAAAAAGAACATCTCTATTTCTCTCACAGAATCCTTCCACATCATATGAGACCTAAGGAGAACATTTTTGGATGTTTAGGCATGCATATACAATATGGAGTTATTAAGTTAGCGCCAATGTCGCGTTTAAGTGTTCAATATAGTCTTGAATTTACTTTTACTTCACTTGAATGACATATGCATAATACTTACTTTACCAGCATAGTGGTGGATAACAAAGCCAGAATTCCAGTTGTTGAAATGCTCATGAGTACCGACAGCTGCCTGGAGTTTTTGTAATAAGGTTTGATCTGCACCTCCACTTGTGGCATGCATAGTTGCACACACATCATCCAGCACACTCATTATACCTGGTGGATTCTGGGTGTATAGAAGACTATTGATTATGAATGGGCATAATACATATTTGAATAGGACCTTCCTACACCTACCACAACTCTTTACTTTCATGAATCGGTGTGGCCCCACAAATGCTATACGGTGGGGTAGCACCTATTAAAGCAGGGCTGGGCATGATGTGTCCCATGGACCACATCTGGTCTGCTGAATATTATTGAAAGGCTGTGTGACTGCCACGATAGCGGTGGCAAGTCCTGGGACCACGATTGTGGGAGGAGGGCATGTTGGACTGGGGCCTGTGCCAGTACACTCCAGGACCAGGAGTCATGCTCCTGGCTTGTGCGCTGGAGGGAGAATTATAAAAGGTGGCAAAATGTAAAGGGCATGATGGGTGGGGGGGGGCATAATAGAGGGGATAAAAGAAAAGGGGGCATATAGATGGGGCATAAGGAGAAGGCGCATAATGGATGGGCATAAGGAGAAGGGGCATAAATTAGGTAGTATTATAAATGGGGCATAATAAGAGGGGCCATTCTAAAGGAGTGGGTTCAAATTACAGGGCACATGTATTTCCATAAACCTTTTTCTCTTTGTAAGTTGTACTAATTTTAAAATACTGGTGAAAAAATACTGACTAAAATGATGCCATATGATCAAGTGTAGATCTAAAGATTAAAGTTTGTATATTTGTTAACTCACCACCTTGTTCTCAATGAGGTCACACACCACTTTGTTGTTAAAATACTGAATAGGGGACCATTTTATCCCTTCTGCAACATATTCTTCCTGTAAATAAATATGCAGTTTATAGTCTATTTTCAATTGTCACAGGTAATTCATAGGTTATTTTGCCAATTTTTTTTAAAATTAATTATAGAGACCTATACCCCTTTAAATTATTACTATTCGAATACATAGACAATGGCCCATTTTTATTAAACAACCTGAACCAGTTTTTGTACTTAAAAGAACATGCAATTTTCTTGCAGAGGACTCTACAAAGTTTTTGCAGCAGTTTTGTGGCTGCTCTGTGTCGACTGTGTCAAAATTCTGCACCTAAAGGGGCATGTTAGTGCAGAGTTGCACCGTGCGCCACATTTGTGTCTAAAGAGCATAGCACATACCTTTTTCTTCTTTAACTGGTGCAAAATATTTACAATTTTATTGCCTTCACAATACTGTATACAACAAACAGTATCATATAGAAAGCAGGCCAAAATTGTACGACGTTTCGGGCCTCTCGACCTTTGTCAATTTAGATTTGACAAAGATCTCACTTGACAAAGGTTGAGAGGACTGAAACATCATACAGTTTGTACCTGCTTTCTATATGATACTGTTTGGTGTATGCATTACGGTAAAGGCAATACAATTGTAAATATTTTGCACCAATAAAAGAAGAAAAAGTTTTTCTATCGGTGTGTGCCATGTGCTTTGATATATACTATTTGGATTGAGAAACCTACATGAGCACCACCACTACCAGAGAGTAGTTTGCTTCACAAACATTTGTGTCTAAAGACAGAAATGTGGCACATGTGGTGCACTTAGTTTAACCGGTTCGCGACCACCCGCCGTGTATTCATGGCGGCGGTCGCGTTCCGATGCATGGAGAGGTCTCGCGGGCCGAGCCCTCTCCATAGCCGGTAAGTCTCTGCTGCATATCCGTCGGGTTAACCCATTCATTACAATGTGCTATCAGCACATTGTAATGTATGAGGAGTAAAATCCCCATATACTGCCATACTGTAGTATGGCAGTATATGGTAGGATCGATCAGACAACCTAGGGTTAAAGTACCCTAGGGAGTCTGAAAAATAGTAAAAATAAAAAAAAAGTTAAAAAAAATTATAATAAAAAAACCTAAAAATTCAAATCACCCCCCTTTCCCTAGAACTGATATAAATAAACAGTAAAAATCATAAACACATTAGGTATCGCCGCGTCCGAAAATGCCTGATCTGTCAAAATATAATAACGGTTTTTCACTGCGTTTAACCCCGTAACGGAAAATCACGTCCAAAGTCAAAACTGGCACTTTTTTGCCATTTAAAAAAAAATTAAAAATTCTATAAAAAGTGATCAAAAGGTCGTACAGTCCTAAAAATAATATCATTGAAAACATCATCAAAAGTCGCAAAAGATGACACCACCCTCAACTCCATACAATGAAGTATGGAAAAGTTATAAACACAAGAAGACAGCAAAATAAAAAAAAAATTTTGTTCATGAGGTTTTAATTTTTGTAAATGTATGAAAACATTATAAAACCTATACAAATTTGGTATCCCTGTAATCGTACTGACCCAAAGAATAAATTAGATGCGTCCTTTGTGGCGTGAAGTTAAAGCCGTAATATCCAAGCCCACAAGAATACGACACAAATGCGTTTTTTCACCATTTTCACTGCATTTGGAATTTTTTTCTTGCTTCCCAGTACATGGCATGGGATATTCAATGCGATCACTATGAAGTGCAATTTGTTACGCAAAAAACGAGCCATCACATAGCTTTTTACGTGTAAAAATAAAAAAGTTATAGATTTTTGAAGGTGGGGAGTGAAAAATGGAAATGAAAAAACGGGAAAGAGCCCGGTCCTTAACCGGTTAAGCAAGATTGGCACATGCAGGTTGCACTAGATTATTGAAATGCGACTGTCACAATCGTGAGGCGAATTGCACTTCATTTTTATCTACAAAATAGCTCTATACACTCACCGGCCACTTTATTAGGTACACCTGTCCAACTGCTCGTTAACACTTAATTTCTAATCAGCCAATCACATGGCGGCAACTCAGTGCATTTAGGCATGTAGACATGGTCAAGACAATCTCCTGCAGTTCAAACCGAGCATCAGTATGTGGAAGAAAGGTGATTTGAGTGCCTTTGAACGTGGCATGGTTGTTGGTGCCAGAAGGGCTGGTCTGAGTATTTCAGAAACTGCTGGTCTACTGGGATTTTCACGCACAACCATCTCTAGGGTTTACAGAGAATGGTCCGAAAAAGAAAAAACATCCAGTGAGCAGCAGTTCTGTGGGCGGAAATGCCTTGTTTATGCCAGAGGTCAGAGGAGAATGAGCAGACTGGTTCGAGCTGATAGAAAGGCAACAGTGACTCAAATCGCCACCTGTTACAACCAAGGTAGGCAGAAAAGCATCTCTGAACGCACAGTACGTCGAACTTTGAGGCAGATGGGCTACAGCAGCCGAAGACCACACCGGGTGCCACTCCTTTCAGCTAAGAACAGGAAACTGATGCTACAATTTGCACAAGCTCATCGAAATTGGACAGTAGAAGATTGGAAAAACGTTGCCTGGTCTGATGAGTCTCGATTTCTGCTGCGACATTCGGATGGTAGGGTCAGAATTAGGCGTCAACAACATGAAAGCATGGATCCATCCTGCCTTGTATCAACGGTTCAGGCTGGTGGTGGTGGTGTCATGGTGTGGGGAGCAGTGATTTTCAACCTTTTTTGAGCCACGGCACACTTTATATACTTAGAAAATCCTGGGGCACACCACCAACCAAAATAGCACAAAATGACAACTATACATATAGTTAATACTATAGATTCTAAATTTATTTTACTCAGTGTGAAACCTGGGCCTGTTTCGATAAACACAAAAGGGATATCCTGGCAGGAATGCTGGAAAGACACACGAAGCTCTTCCTCAACAGTTCTCAGTTTATCCCTGTTTTTATTATATGGTGCTGATTATTATGTGGCTCATATACTGCAAAATAAAGGGGTACAATGAGAAGTACTATGGCCATGAGGCCAGAGTACAAGTGCCAGCTCATATGCTCAGCATGTGAGCTGGTACTTGTAGTACTCCAGCCTCATGACTATAGTATTTCTCATTTTACATTTCTCATTGTTATATGCAGTATACTGCTGGAGTACTAAAAGTACCAGCTCATATGCTGAGTATTCTGCCAACAGTTCATATAGTCAGCATTATTGGTGGGCATTACCTTGGCGGTGGGCAAATTCGAGAGTCTCTCCGCTCTCAGGATGATGCTCCGGCCTCGGTGACGTCATTTTGTCGTGCGAAGTTCAAATCTTGCGCATGTGTTATTGTACACGTCTCCTACATTGTAAGAAGCCCTGACTGCGCATCGCTGTGCATTGCCGGGAAACAAAACACAGGGGGCACCATAGTTTGGGGAACTTTCCCCGCGGCACACCCGACCATGTGTCACGGCACACTAGTGTGCCACAGCACACTGGTTGAAAATCACTGGTCTAGTGGAACGAAGCGGGGCTGCCCTCGCTCCCCTCTCCTCTTCGAAATTTTTATTGAACCTTTAGCCATTAAGATCAGGACTACCAAAAGCATTAGGGGAGAGTAGGAAGCAAAGATAAATTATGTATGTACCGTATTTTCCGGGCCATTAGGCGCACCGGAATATAAGGCGCATTAGTCCGATGCGTCTTATATATGTAATAATTCCATATATAAGGCGCATCGGACTATAAGGCGCAGGGTCCGGGGGCGTGGCGGAGGTCCGGGGGCGGAGCGGAGACCCGACGGGACGAGACGCGACGCCGAGACGCGACGCGGAACGCGGGGAAGGTGAGGGGAAGGTGGAGGATGGCAGCGGACCATACTTACATAGGTCCCCGCTACCGGAGACAGCAGATCTCCAGCGGGAACTGCAGACCACGCGGCAGAAGTTGTTCGTGCCGCGTGGTCTGCAGTTCCCGCTGGAGATCTGCTGTCTCCGGTCTCCGGTAGCGGGGACCTATGTAAGTATGGTCCGCTGCCCTGTGCCATACATAGGACGCACCGGACTATAAGGCGCACTTTGGATTTCCAAGGAAATCCAAGGCTTTTAAGTGCGCCTTATAGTCCGGAAAATACGGTACACGGACAAGATTCTTCTGCACCTTGGAGAGTCCCCCATTTTTGTTCCATCAGAATTTGGTCACTTTGCGGGGCTTGAGATCAATTGGAAAAAAATCTTATTTGATGCCATTAGGAGGCTATAATGGCAATGAGTTAGAGGGAGGTGAAATAATTATGTCAAGGTTCCTTTAAATATTTGGGGGTAGTAATATCTGCAGATATTAAGGAACATGACTTGTTAAATATGTACTCTATAAGGCATAGAATAAATGTTTGGGAAAGGCTACCACTTTCTTTTGTAGACAGAATTGCTCTTGTGAAAATTATTCTTCTTTCTCAGATACTGTTTTTTATTTCAGCTTCTGTGATCTGGTTGGTCAATTCTTTTCTTTAGGTTTTGAAGCGTTACTCAATGAATTGATTTGAGGTTGAAAAAAAATTAGAATCAAACTAAAATATTTTTATAATCCTTTTGAAGAGGGAAGCTTGGGTAAGCCTCTCTTCTGTGGTTACTATCTAGCGGATCAAATGAATAAAATAAAATAGAATAAAAGGATGGAAGGACAGAATAGAACTTGTGAGGTTAATCGGAAGCCCTACATCTATTTTTGAAATATTAGAGGAATAAGTGATAAGGTGGGGGGGGATATGAGTAACTAAATTAATAATGTGTAAGTGTTGGAAGGCGGTTGAGAATATGTTACATATTGATGGTATTATGGCACAACACAAATTTTCAGATCTGTCAAAGCAGCAGCACACAATAGCTCCTGTATGGCTCAAAGCCTAGTCTGTGACGTTCCCTAAGTCACAGAGAGCGGCTGTGCAAAACATTGGTGATTTGTAAATGCAACGGTGAAGATTCCTTTACCAGACACACATACACGCACAAACATACTCAGATTTACACATAAGATATGTAGTTATATTGCTATATGTTTCTTGTTTTATTTGTTAGCATTTTTTTAACTTTTTAATTAATCATTTCTTTAAAGAACATCTACCAGCAGGATCAAGGATTGTAAACCAAGCACACTGACATACTGTTGTGTGCCCTCTGGCAGGATCTGCACTTATCTTAGCTTCTTATGCCCTGTTTTATTTTCCCAAAAAAAAAAGACTTTTACAAATTATGCAAATTAGACTGAGGGGTTTCTGGCTTCATATATGCTAATGGTGCCTGGTTCCCCTGAAGCTCGTTTGCATAATTTTTAAAGCCTTTTTTTAAATTAAAAACAAGGGCATAGGAAAGGTTAAAGAAGAGTGGACCATATCAGAGGGGGCACACAATAGTATGTCAGTGTGCTTGGTTTACAATGCTTGATCCTGGTGGTAGATGGCCTTTAGGTTTGGACTATACAAATTTAAAGGCAATTCCAGGATAGGGAAGGTAGCAAGAACAATTCAATTATTACACATACAGTATGGTGAAAAAGTAGGCAAAAAATATTTTAATTTAAACAGATAAATAAAAATTATTTGGTGTACACTTTTATAACATTAATGTAATGCCTCAAGATGTATTTGTTTATACAGCATATAAATAAATGTTTTATTATACTAAGACTTCCAGGTTTTGCTAATTTTCTGTATATATAGTTACCTGCTCGGCCTTTAATGTCAACTCAATGAAGATCTGCTGCAGTTTTTCATTGACAAAGTTTATGCAGAATTGTTCAAAACCATTTTTCTGTGTACATAAGAGTAAAGGTGGCTAGTTAACTCCAAGACTTCATGCATTTCAGGCTGACATAAGCAGAAATACTGTTTTAACTCTTCCCTTACATAAATAAAGGAATTAAAAAAATTATAATACATTATATTCACTCCAAAATGGATGGTATAATAGAAGCTGTTATGGCTAAGGGAATTACATGAATAAATGTCTGGATATTTAGTCCCAGAATTTATCTGGGGGAATACATATTCTATATGACAGATTATTGTCATTACTGAGCACAATGGGAAATACAATATAGGAGGGTAGTGTTCACTCCTACCAACTCTACCAAAAGCAGCAGAACCAAAGTACAATCAGTGAGTATATTCTGAAACATAACCTTTAATTGGTACAGATAAAATCAATAAAGCACCTGGTCAAAACTTCCCTATTCCTCACATCATCATAGTGAGAATGATAAAACAAACATACCTGATGTTATAGTTCCGGGCACCCTGGCACTGTACCCGCTATATCTTGATGTACAGTCTTCAATGAGTAGGTCATAGAACATCAGATTAGGAAGGGCCCTTCATAGAGTGAGAGAGGATGAGCAAGTAGCGGTAAGAAGAGCGGACAGAGGACAGTAAAAAATGGAGGCGAAATAGGAGGAGTACTAACAAGGTGTGGGGGTGTTGGGACCCAGTGTGGAGCTCCCTACCAGACGCTGTCTCTGTGGAGAGAGTCCCTGATATACCCTAATAGCCTCATCCTAGGACTACAGTCCTAACTGACTGCCACCCCGACCGATACCTGTCCCTATATGGGCACACTATTAGAGATGGGCGAGCACTAAAATGCTCGGGTGCTCGTTATTCGAGACAAACTTTTCCTGATGCTCGAGTGCTCGTCTCGAATAACGAGCCCCATTGAAGTCAATGGGAGACTCGAGCATTTTTCAAAGGGACCATGGTTCGGGAATAAAACGTGTTAATTGAAAAAGAATGTCTTCTGATAAGTTAGCAGATGTATGCAAACATCTGCAATCTATTCTTCACTGTTCTGTGCGTATATTATCTCCCGACAAGTTAGCAGATGTGAAGAACAGTGAAGAATAGAATAAAAACAGTGACCACAGGATCATTTAAGTGAAAAACACAGTGAAGAATAGATTGCAGATGTTGGGCACATCTGCTTACTTGTCGGGAGATACGCTGTCCCGGGATCCGCTCCTCTTCTTCCACTGAAGTCTCCCCGATCTCTCCGTGCTGCCCGATCTCTCCGTGCTGCCCGATCTCTCCGTGCTGCCCGATCTCTCCGTGCTGCCCGATCTCTCCGTGCTGCCCGATATCTCCGTGCTGCCCGATGTCTCCCTGCTGCCCCATGTCTCCGTGCTGCCCCATGTCTCCCTGCTGCCCGATGTCTCCCTGCTGCCCGAACTCTCCCTGCTGCCCGATCTCTCCCTGCTGCCCGATCTCTCCCTGCTGCCCGATGTCTCCCTGCTGTCCGATGTCTCCCTGCTGCCCGATGTCTCCGTGCTGCCCCATGTCTCCGTGCTGCCCGATGTCTCCCTGCTGCCCGATGTCTCCGTGCTGCCCGATGTCTCTCTGCTGCCCGATCTCTCCCTGCTGCCCGATGTCTCCCTGCTGCCCGATGTCTCCGTGCTGCCCGATGTCTCCGTGCTGCCCGATGTCTCCGTGCTGCCCCATGTCTCCCTGCTGCCCCATGTCTCCCTGCTGCCCGATCTCTCCGTGCTGCCCGATGTCTTCCTGCTGCCCGATGTCTCCCTGCAGCCGCTGCCCCATGTCTCCGTGCTGCCCCATGTCTCCATGCTGCTCCCCGATGTCTCCGTGCTGTGCTGCTCCCCGGTGTCTCTGCGCTGCTCCCCGGTGTCTCTGTGCTGCTCCCCGGTGTCTCTGTCCTGCTCACTGTGTTCTTCAATGTGTTCTTCACACATATATATTGTTCTTCACATACTATTTTGTTCGCACCGTTCCGCGCGTATCTCCCAACAAGTAAGCAGATGTGCCGAACATCTGTAATCTATTCTTCACTGTGTTTATCACTGTGTTTTTCACTTAAATGATCCTGTGTTCACTGTTTTTATTCTATTCTTCATTGTTTTTCACTGTGTTTTTTTAATTAAATGCTCGATCTCGAGCAGGGCAAATACTCGTCCGAGCAACGAGCCGTTTCAAGTACCTTAATACTCGAACGAGCATCAAGCTCGGACGAGTATACTCGCTCATCTCTACACACTATCCCTAAAATTCAAATGCTCCATGATAGAGATAGGTGTGTCCCAAGAAATGACAAGAACGGTCAATAGATAATTTAAAGGTCACTGTATCCCATCATTAAATGTTTTGCCTGCATAAACAGGCTCATCAGAGGCAGGTTCATAGACCTCTTAATCCTGCATCCTAAACCTGCATCCACTGACCCAAAGAACCATATTTTGTGCAGGGGTGCCGTATGTTTGCCACGTGTTTGCCATGCCATACCTTGGCATTCTCTGACAAATGGTATTCCCATCACTAGGATGTGTACTATGAGCAGCCACTGTCACATACATGCTTCGGAATGTCTCCTGATGTTGGAGATCTTTATCTAGGGCTCAAACAGCACTTCCCATCGGCAGGTGATTGCCAAATTTATAGATCTTTGTTCCCAGCTCTGGGATATGTAGCACAAAGAATGAGACATACACAGTCATAAGCTGTACTCAAATCACTGCATTTATTTGAAGCTGGCAGTCGTGTATATAGAAACAGAAAAAACCTTACAGAGGGTGTGAAAAGGTGATAAAATACTGTAATGCTAAAGGCTAGCTTGAGTATACCAGAACCTCCCCTTTAAGCCTTTTCTTAAATTAACTCCATGTATAGTTTTTACACTGGAAAAGTACTAGACTTGATAGAAACAGAATGTTTATACTAAATGTCCTTGTGTTAGCTATGCATAAGTCAAAACATGCACAAAACATGACCTTCAAGCAGAGCAACTGCAGAAAAAGACAATGCAAATAGTAGCAAGGACAAAGTAGTTTCTAAACAGTTTACAGAAAATGATGTTTGAATCCGGACATGGCTGACAGTGGACAACGTGGCCCCCAGCTAAAACAAGATGGAGCATGGGTGAACAAAATGTCATCTGGAGAGAAATATGATATCTCTCATGCTGCCTTCACAGTTGTCTGCAAGTGCATAGGATGCAGGAATAAGTGGTGTATGAACAAGCCCCTGATGAGCCTGTTCATGCAGTCGAAACATGCCATGTAGGAATATAGTGACCTGAATTATCTACTGACAGTTCTTGTTATTTTTTTGAACAAGCCTATCTCTATCGTGGAACATTTGAATTTTAGGGATAGTGGGACAGGTTCCGGTCTGGATGGCAGTCAGTTAGGACTGTAGTCACGATTTTAGGCTAGTAGGGTGTATGAAGGACTCTCTCCACCGAGGGTCCCAACACCCCCACACCTTGTAAAGTACTTTTCCTGTTTTGCCTCCATTTTTACTCTCCTCTGTCCACTCTTCTTACCACCACTTGCTCAACCTCTCTCTTTGAAGGACCCTGCCTAATCTGATGTTCTATGACCTACTCATAGACTGTACATCAAGATAAAGCGGCTATGGTGCCCGGGGTCTCACATCCAGTTGGTACTAACCACACTGTCAGGTACGTGTTTTATCAGTTCCCCTATGTTTATGTGAGGTATAGGAAAGTTTTGACATGGTACTTTATTGATGAGTGTATGATTTTTGTTTTGGTTGGCATTTGGTATTCCTATTCTGAATTTTAAATGTTTACTATTATTTTTATCTATACCAATTAAAGGTTATGTTTTAGTATATATTCAGTGATTGTACTTTGGTTCATTACTGAGGACAATTTAAAAAAGAAACAATTACAGAATTCCTTCAAAACAAGTAGAAAACATACCTGAAATATCTCAAAGCCATAGATATCCAACACTCCGATACTGTATTCTTCGTATGGTTTTTGCATGGCCTTATTTGTAGACTAAAATACAAGAAGATTAATTGAGGATAAACTGTAAACAGTAAACACCATATAACCCATTAGCTTAGTTTTTACCTCAACCAGAAAATCAAAGATTCTTGAATACAAAGCTTTTGACAGAGCATCCCGTGTATAGGTGGCTTGCTCCACATTTAAGGTGACCGTGATAGACTCAGACCGGCCTCCCCACTTGCTATCCATCTTTCGACTGGTTAGTTTATCATTAAGACGTTCCTTGTCTATACCAAGCAAATAGGCAGGAAAGGCTAAGACTAGAAAGCAGACAAGAAAATTATATGAAAATAGCTGTACACAGCTTAAACATCTACATAAATTTTGAGCTCTATGTGAGAAATGTTTCCTTTGAAATAGATATATGAATAATAATTGGTAGCATTTTTTGCTGATATTGCATTCATACACTATCATACAGTTTTGTAACGTTATACAGTCATAGCATTTTAACATATTTAATAGTCCTGGCCAACTATACAGACCTGTCACAACTGCTGCTTAAAGTATATGCCATGTTTTTGCATTTTTCATGCCCTGCATTGCTACAGTTTTGTAACGTTATACAGTCATAGCATTTTGACATATTTAATAGTATTATTGGGCTGAGAAAGATCAAAATTGTGAGCTCACCGCCTCAGTAACGTCAGCATGCTTCTGCTTTATTGTATTTGGCTGGTTATAACAAAGTTGGGGGAGCCCCAAATCATGTTAAGAAAAGACTAAATTATTAGTGAAAACAATGTGGGGTTCCAACCATTTTCCATAACCAGCCACTTACAATTTAGCAGCAGCAAGCCTGATATTATTGATATGGGACAACCAATGGTTTGGCATATATGGACCCGGAGCCTGAATACCCGCAACTATTCGGTATCCGGGTACGCAACGAAGCCAATCACCAACGGCATGTCCCCTGCAGGCATGATTTTTGGGGCTGAACATGTTATTCTGCAGCATAAGAGCAGGGTCACATGTCCTGACACCATTACACATAGCTAGGGAGAGCTTGCTTCTCATCATAGTCAGCTAGGCAGGGACTTGTGGAACAGCAGCAATTGCACTGGCCAGAGGCTCCTATTATTAGGGACAGGTGAAAATCTAAAATGATTGTACAGGTTTATACAACAATCCTTGCAAAGTCCAGACAGGATTGTAAGCATTTTTTGAATCATTCAACAAAATCTTGAAGGTCCTGTATTCAGCTACAGAACAATCATAAATCGTCAATCATCTCTTGTTTGAAAAAGTTGCTCCTCTCAGAGAATATTGTTGTTTAATATGTAGTTCAGAAGATTGTTGCCAGAGAACATTGGGGCAAGCTGTCAGAGGTCAGAATATTTCTAGTTGCCGCTGGCAACCAATCACAGCTCAGCTTTCATTATACCAGTCTTCATGAATATTTTAAGGGGGAGCAGTGATTGGTTGCCATAGGCAACAAGAAATATATTGACTTTCAGACAGCTTGATAAATCTGCTCCAGTGTGTACAGAAGCAGAGCACGTGCAATCGCTGCGTGAGCTCGGCTGTGTGTGAAAGCTGGGCTCGCGCAAGGCATGGAGGTACTGACTGCTTCCATGGCAGCTATGAAGGACCGCCGGGCTCCCAGCAGTAAATGCCTGATAGATCGTGCTAATAGTACGATCTAACAGTGCTCCTGTAAGCTTATGCAGAATGCATATTAGTCCCAAGGGAAACACTTTGGATATTCCAATTAGGGACTCGAGTTCCAGTCGGTCTTAATCAGAAAACTGATATCTTGTATTTTTACTAATGCATGATATAACAAATGCTTTTTCTATCGTCTTGTATTAATATCTATTTTCTACCCGGTTTTTACTTTTTGTTTTTTTGTAATCTTTTTAGTTTAATTGTAAATACAGTGTTTTTCTCTTCCCTGTTTAGTATAGTTTTTCCACTTAACCCCTTTAGGACCATGCCCATTTTCATTTTTGTATTATTTTTATTTTTCACTCCTCACATTTAAAAATTCATAAATTTTTTATATTTCTATGTAAAGAGCTGTGTGACGGCTTGTTTTCTGTGTAAGAAATTGCACGGTATTTAATTTTCCATGCCATGTAAAAAAATTCCAACTGCAGGGATTTTACCCCTTTTACTGTGCGCTCCAAATGACATGTCTGCTTTATTCTTTGGGTCCGTGCGATCACAGAAATACCAAATTTGTATAGGTTTTATAATGTTTTCATACATTTATAATAATTAAAACCTCCTGTACAAAAAAAAAAATCTATTTTGCCATTTTCTGGCGCTAATAGCTTTTTTCATATTTCAGTGTATGGAGCTGTGGGGGTGCCATTTTTTTTTTTACTTTTGATGTCATTTTTTATGCTACCATTTAGAGGACTGTATGGCCTTTTGATCACTTTTTATAGAATTTTTTATATTTTTCAAAATGGCAAAAAGTTGGCACTTTCGACTTTTGGCGCTATTTTCCGTTATGGGGTTAAACACCGGGAATAACAGTTATTATATTTTGATAGATCAGACATTTTGGGACGCAATGATACTGAACATGTTTATGATTCTTACTGTTTATTTACTTTTATATGTGATCTAGGGAAAGACAGCACAGTACTCACAGCATACCCATAGGGAAACTGCAGCTGGGTATTCTAAAACTCATCTGTCTGGACAAAAGACCACACACCGCCAGGGGACCTGGGATCCAGGAGCAGACATATAAGTGATTGCTGACACTGAACCTCAAGCCTGGCATGGTGGTGTAGCAGTTTTGGGCCACGCCAACTTGATTATTGTAATATGTATGTGTTCAACTTGGTGGTGCAAAGTTTCCTGGCCAACTATACAGATCTGTCAGAACTGCTGCTTAAAGTATATGCCATGTTTTTGCATTTTTGGTGTTCATGCCCTGCATTGCTCGATGCAGCTTTACACTGCATATACTATGATATACTGCTTTACACTACAATATAATGATAGCGTAGCATCCTTAATTCCAATACTAGAGCATGAGACTAAATGAGGGAATGTAGGCGCACATTGGTGAAGGAACTACTGGCTAAGTTCTCATGTAACATTGGCAGCATGTGGAGGAGGAATTTGCAAACACAGCAGGAACATTAGCAAAGTGAGCATGTCCACAATGTAGAATGCCATTATCACTTCTGCTCAATCTTCACCACCATGGGGCACATAGTACTAAAAGGCAGAATGTGACTCATGGAACTATGGTTGAGGTTTATCTGTCCACACATTCTGGGTAGGGAAATTGGAAACGTAGCAAGAGCATGTCCTCTATACCTTGCAGGTGCTGGTCTGTTCTGTGGCTATTGTGCTGTCAGAGCATGTGTTCAGCACCACCAGTGGTCTCATCACTCTACAACCAACCTGGATATCCTAACATTTTTTAAGTTGAACAAAGAATGGATCCCATGTAGCTTGGTTTTGCAAGTGTCTGAATAAGTTCTGCATTCCCTGAACATCAACTACAAATTTTTCAATTCCACATTCATGGAACTTCAATTTGAAATTCTTCAATTCCATATTTAGGAACTTCAAATTCCAAAAAATGTTAAATTTTAAATTATGAATTTGCAGCTACTGCTATGAGAATGACTGAACACCTAGACCACCTTGTATTATTTCTTTATTTTGTAAGCCGCTTTAGGGTGTTTAAATAGGGTAGCACGGTGGGTAGCACTTCTGCCTTGCAGCACTGGAGTCCTGGGTTCTGGTCCCACCCAGGTCAACATCTGCAAAGAGTTTGTATGTTCTCTCCGTGGTTTGCGTGGGTTTCCTCCCACAGTCCAAAACATACTGGTAGATTGTTTAGATTGTGAGCCCCATGGGGACAAGGTCAAATTTGTTATGCTTTGTGCAGCACTGCATAATCTGTAGGCGCTATATAAATAAATAATTAATATTATTTTTCAGGTCCCTGTTGTCTCAAAGTCCCAGAGTCCCAAACCAAATTTTGTAGCAAAATTCAGACAAACCTGCTGGGTTTTTATGCTTTGGACAACTTGACGTTTTGTTGTATATTTAGTTTCGTAACTTAAAACCCAATAAAAATATTTTTAAAAATCCCTGATGCCACAATAAAATTCACTATATAGGGAGGTTACATAAGAACACCATTCATAGGAAGAAGATATCATTAAAGAGGTATTTTTTCTGATGCAAAAACCCATATTGCTATAAATAAATTAATACAAAAAAACTCAATGGGGCACATTTACTAAGGGCTTGCGCCAGTTTTCTGGTGGAATTTGTGCATTCTTTCTAGTGCAAACTACTTGCACAGGTATTTAAGAAGTGTCTGCACCACAAATGTGTCACACACATCCGTTTTGTGATACAGATGCACTAGGCATTATTCAACACAAATTAGGGGGCGTTCCAGCGCTCAGTTGGACCGTGTGCCAGATTTAACATGCAAGTCCAACAGAAGTGTGTTGAACACACCATTTTAAAGATAGACCAGAAAAATGGTGCACTCTGTCGGGCCAGTTCATGGAGCACCTGATTCATGAAGAACAGGCGCCAGAAATCCTGAATCTGGCGCACCCTGCATTATAAACAGGCAAGCCACACTTAGTGCAGTTTGCACCATTCTTAATAAATGTTTCCCAATGTCATTGATCTCAAAATTGAGCTTAAAATTGTTTGGTTTTATGATTTACAAAATTTGATGGCCTTTCTAAGAAAGGTGAAGCTACCTCCAAGACAGACTGTCCTGCTCGGTTACTATAGTAATGATGTGTGTGGAACTGCCATCACTGCACATTACCTCAGCTCCAACGAGATGACATCTCACCACAACACTGTCCATACTGAACGTACCACCAGGGGCGCACCTGCCATGAGGCGAGTTGAGCATCTCGCCTCAGGTGGCGTGCCTCCTGCTCGACGAGGGGGCGGCACCATGCTCCCACTGGAGAAAAGAAATGAGCTCACCTTCCAAACACAATGCCTTGTGTGAAGGAAAAGGCACGGGCCACCTCGCTGCTGAGGTATCTAATGACCAATAGAGAGATCCACTCATGGTCCAGCCAGTATCCAAAGCACACTTCTTTATTTGATAAATCACCGTAAAAGAGAGATAACAAGGTCTTCGCATTTCTAGCGTGTTAACCGCTCTTAATCATGACTGATACAAATGGAGATGCTGCCCTATAGGCTGGTAGAGACCGAGGCCTTTTGAAACCTCATGGCGGCGGCCGCCCCTCGGTATTTGGTCCCCAGCCGCCACTACTTTTCCCAATGTGCCGTCCCAGCCCTGCATCAGACAACATCATCCGTGCCCTGACCAACACCGTTTCTGACAAGGTCCACCTAACCACGTGGACGAGTGCTGCCGGGCAGGGCCACTATGTGTCGCTGACGGCACATTGGGTTAACTTGGTGGAGGCTGTGACCGAGTCTGACCCTGGGGCCGCTCGTATACTGCCGACGCCGAGGATTGCGGGGCCTACCTCGGTCACGGTCTCTCAGGCCTACTATGCCCCCTCCTCCTCCCACCCCTCCTCCACCTCCTCCTCCGAATTACCATCCGTGGGTATGGCACCATCAGTTGGAAACTCTAAGCACAGCAGCAGTGCCGTCGCTAAGCGACAACAGGCGGTGCTCAAACTGCTGAGCCTAGGCGATAAAAGGCACAGCGCCCAAGAGCTATTACAGGGCATCACGGCACAGACCGATCTGTGGCACCGCTGAACCTGAAGCCAGACATGGTTTTGTGTGACAAGGGCCTTAACCTGGTGGCGGCTCTGCAACACGGCAGACTGACACATGTGCCATGCCTGGCCCATGTGTTAAATCTCATAGTTCAGGCATACCCCAATCTGTCTGATTTTCTCACGAAGGTGCGCCGCATCTGTGCGCATTTCAGAAAGTTGACCACAGATGCTGCCACTCTCAGGGCAGCGCAGCGCCGCCTCCAACTGCCTGATCACCGACTGTTGTGCAACGTGCCCACGAGGTGGAATTCAACATTAACCATGTTATCTAGAGTTTACCAGCAGCGCAGAGCGATTGTAGACTGCCAGATGTCAACTTCTACCTCAACTGGTAGTCAGGTCAGTCAGCTTTCTCAAGTCTACAATGAGGAGTGGACGTGGATGTCTGATATCTGTCAGGTGCTGAGTAACTTTGAGGAGTCAACACAGATGGTCAGTGGCGATTCCGCCATCATCAGCCTCACCATCCCGCTGCTTGGCCTGTTGAAAAACTCTCTGGTCAGCATGAAGTCGGAAGCTTTGCGCTCGTCACAAGAGACGGGGGAAGAAGATTCCCTTGTTGATAGCTAGAGCACCCTCCGGTCTGTTTCTCAGCCCGTATCGGAGGAGGTGGAGGAGGATGAGAAGGAGAATGTTGGTGAGACAAAAGAGGGGACTATTGCTCAGTCCTTAACTGTTCAGTGTGTATGAAGAAAAGGCGTTGGAGGAGGAGGAAATGGAGAGTCAGGCCAGTGAGGGGAGTAAGGGGAGCGCATATGGCAGATTTCATGCTAGGCTGCCTATCCCGTGACCCTCGCGTACGAAGAATTTTTTCCAGCACAAATTACTGGGTATTCACTCTCCTGGATCCACGGTACAAGCAAAATCTTTCCACTCTCATCCCTGTAGAGGAAAGGAGTGTGAGAGTGCATGAATAACAGCAGGCCCTGGTGCACAAGCTGAAACAGTATTTCCCTTCTGACAGCTCTAGTGGCAGAGGGTGTACTTCTGCGGGACAAGTAGCGAGGGAGAGTAAGCGAGCAGGCAGCTTGTCCAGCACTGGCAGGGGTACGCTTTACAAGGCCTTTGCCAGTTTTATGTCACCCCAGCAAGACACTGTCACCTGTCCCCAGTCTCGGCAGAGTAGTGGTGATCTTTGCAGAAAGATGGTGAGGGAGTACGTAGCTGACCATACCATCGTCCTAAATGATCACACAGCTCCCTACAACTACTGGGTTTCAAAGCTGGACATCTGGCCCGAACTGGTGCTGTACGCCTTGGAGGTTCTTGCCTGCCCTGCCGCTAGCGTGTTGTCAGAGCGGGTTTTCAGTGCAGCTGGTGGCATCATCACCGACAAGCGTACACGCCTGTCGACTGACAGCACTGACAGGCTGACGATTATCAAGATGAATCAAGCATGGATTTCTCATGATTTCCATTCTCCACCAGGTGAAAGCAGCTCAACCTGAATAATGTATGCACTCCTCCTCCTCATTCTCCTCCTCCTCTTTGTACACTAAAGCAGAAGCAACTGGTTATTTTTGCCAGGGCCAACTGGCTCTAGCTATAGTACCATATCTATTTCATTTTTCTGGAGGGCCACCTACCCGGTCCTCTGTTTTAAACAATTTTTGAGAGTGCCACATACAGGTACTCTATGTATTTAATTTTTCTGGAGGGCCACCTACCCGCTCCTCTGTTTTGAAAACTTTTTTGGGCTGCCACATACAGGCACTATCCAAATTTAATTGTCTCCATAGCAGCCTCCACACGTTGTCTTTATAGCAGCCTTCACACGTCGTCTTTATAGCTGCCTCCACACGTTGTCTCCATGGCTGCCTCCACACGTCTCCATTGCTACCTCCACACGTTGTCTCCATAGCTGCCTCCAAAAGTCGTCCACATAGTTGCCTCCTTACATCGTCCCCTTAGCAAAGGAGCTGTGTCCGGCAAAATGTTGGGTTCTTTTAACGGCTTCCACATCAAACTTGTTAACTTTGTCACCACCCTTCTGTGTTAGCCGCCAAACTTTTATAATTGACCGATATTATTTCAGCGCTACTTGTGCATCTCTTTACGTTCTCCTCCCCCGCCATAACCAGGCCAAATACTTATAAGGACAGTACTACACTTGATCTTACACAAAAGGTTTTTAGAAATGCTGTTTGTAGCCCCCGCCTGCTTTGAAAATGATAATTTTTTCAAAGTAAACGCTTCGGGCCCCCGGGTCCATTTTGGGTGGGGAGGAGCCGAGAGGCAGGGGCTTGGACAGGCGAAAGCTCACCTGGCAGCGGACCGCCAGCTCCATCCCAAGATCCAACTAACATTGTTTTAATTGCAGCAACTTTAATCGACTACTATAACCTTTTACCTCTAAAATCTATCCTTTTCCCACCTCCTTACAATCACCTCGGGTGCCATAACCGTCCTCCACATGACATCTCCATAGCTGCCTCCACACGTCTCCATAGCAGCTTCCACATGTCGTCTCCATAGCTGCCTCCAAAAGTCGTCTCCATAGCTTCCTACACATGTCGTTCCCTTAGCAAACGAGCTCATTTTTCGGGTGTTTCACCAGATACGTTGTGGAACTTGGTCACTCTGTCGCAGCCATGTTGTGTTATCGACTAAATATACCGTCAACCTTTTGTTCACATAGGAAATCATTGTGAGGGAAGGGAAGGAGGTCAATTGGATCGGGGGAACGATGGAAGTTGAGTACAATTTTATTATTATACCTAGGACTGTATATAGTTGTTAAAGGGGAATTGTATATAGTTATTGTAGAGGGGGGTATATAGTTATAATAGGAGTCTGTATATAATTATTATAGGGGACTGTAAACATGGTTATTATAGTGGGACTGTATATAGATATTATAGGGGGCTCTATATACTTATTATAGGGAGGCTGTATATAGTTATAAGGGACTGTGTATAGTTATAGGGAGGCTGTATATAGTTATAGGGGGCTGTATATAGTTATTATAGGGGGACTGTATATATTTATAGGGAGGCTGTATATAGTTATAGAGAGGCTGTATATACTTATTATAGGGAGGCTGTATATAGTTATAAGGGACTGTGTATATAAGTATTATAATGGACTGTATATAGCTAAAGGGGAGCTGTATATAGTTATTGGGAGGCTGTATATACTTATTGTAGGGAACTTTATATAGTTATAATGGGAGGCTGTATAAAGTTATTATAGGTAGACTGTATATAGTTAATTCAGTAGGACTGTAATATAGGTAATGTTAGGGGATATAGTAAATGCTTGGGGACTGTATACAGTGATTACTGGGGGCTGTATACATTTATTACTAGGGGCTGTATACAGTGATTACTGGGGGAGCTGTATACAGTGATTACTGGGGGAGCTGTATACAGTGATTACTGGGGGAGCTGTATATAGTGACTACTAGGGGCTGTATATAGTGATTACTGGGGGCTGTATATAGTGACTACTGGGGCCTTTATATATTTATTGGTGGGGAGCTGTATATAGTGATTACTGGGGGCTGTGTACAGTGATTACTGGGGGCTGTATATAGTGATTACTGGGGAAGCTGCATATAGTGATTGCTGAGGGAGCTGTATATAGTGATTGCTTGGGGAGCTGTATATAGTGATTGCTGGGGAGGCTGTATATAGTGATTGCTGGGAGGGCTGTATATAGTGATTGCTGGAAGGGTTGTATGTAGCGATTGCTGGGAGAGCTGTACACCTCCGATATCCACTCTCCTGACATTGCAAGGGAAGGGAAGGAGATTGGCGCGCATCGGGGAATGATGGAAGGTGAGTATAATTATATTATTTTACTTAGGGCTGTATATAGTTATTATAGGGGAATTGTATATAGTTACTATGGAGGGGTGTATATAGTTAGTTATTATAGGGAGGCTGTATATAGTTATCATAGGGAGGCTTTATATAGTTATAGGGGGAATGTATATAGTTATAGGGGGGCTGCATATACTTAATATAGGGGGACTGTATATAATTGTTATAGGGGGACTGTATATAGTTATTATATTGAGGCTGTATATAGTTATTATAGGCGGATGTATATGTAGTTATTATAGGGGGACTGTATATAGGTATAGGGGGTTGTATATAGTTATTGGGGGCTGTATATAATTATTATAGGGAGGCTGTACATAGTTAAGGAGGCTGTATATATATAGTTATTATAGGGGGCTGCATATAGTTATTAAATGGATATATGGCTGTATATAGTTAATGCTGTGGGACTGTGTATAGGTCATGTTGGAGGGGCTCTATATAGGTCATGTTGGTGGGCTATATATAGTTATTGCTAAGGGGCTATACATAGTGATTACTGGGGGACTGCATACTGTGTTTATTGGGAGCTGTATATATTTATTACCGGGGCTGTATACAGTGATTACTGGGGGAGCTGTATATAGTGATTACTGGGGGCTTTATAGAGTATTTATTGGGGGCTGTATAAAGTGATTATTGGGGAGCTGTATATAGTGAGTGCTGGGGAAACTGTATATAGTGATTGCTGGGGGAGCTGTGTATAGTGATTGCTGGGGGAGCTGTGTATAGTGATTGCTGGGGGAGCTGTGTATAGTGATTTCTGGGGGGCTGTTCCCTGTATGGACTACATTCAGTGGGGTCCCCCACCAAACTTAATCTGGCCCTGTGGATGAGTATAATTAATACTCATGTAATGTACCATATATACTTGTGTATAAGCTGAGTTTTTCAGCACAAAAAATGTGCTGAAAAACGTCCCCTTGGCTTACAAACGAGTCAATACGAGTATAAAAAGTATATGCTCACCCTCCGGTGGCCCCGATGCCCGCGGCTCGTCTTCTGGCTTCCGTGCCCGTCTTCTTCTGCTGGGCGCCGCCATGTTATACCCTCGGGCGGCGCCTAGTATGATTTCAGCAGCGGAGAGTCATACTATGCGCCTGCCGGCCGGGGGAGAGCAGTGGCGGCGCCCAGCAGAAGAAAGAAGACGGGCGCGGAAGCCAGAAGACGAGCCACGCGGACATCGGGGGAGCAGCGCTGCACATCGGGGCCACCGGAGGGTGAGTATATAAGTTTATTATTTTTTTTAATGCTGGGCAGGCTGTATACTACTGGGGGCAAGCTGTATACTACTGAGGGCAGGCTGGGGTGGCTGTATACTACTGGGGGCAAGCTGTATACTACTGGGGGCAAGCTATATATTACTGGGGGCAAGCTATATACTACTGGGGCAAGCTGTATACTACTGTGGGCAGGCTGTATACTACTCGGGGCAGGCTTGGCTGGCTGTATACTACAGGGGGCAGGCTGTATACTACAGGGGGCTAGCTGGCTATATACTGGGGGGGGGTCTGTGACCAATGCATTTCCCACCCTCGGCTTATACTCGAGTCAATAGGTTTTCCCAGTTTTTTGTGCTAAAATTAGGGGTTTTGGCTTATACTCGGGTCGGCTTATACTCGAGTATATATGGTATATGTATTTGTATGTAAATATATATTTATATATCACTGTATGCATGTGTATGTATGCTGTATGCATTTGTATATATGCTGTTTGTGTGTGGATATATGCTGTATATTTATTTGTGTATATGTTGAATATACTTCATCTGTATGTGTATATATGCTGTAAATGTGTCTCTGTATGTTGTATATAGTGGATGTGTGTTGTGAGACACTGAAGGGTTACTGTGGATGGGCGATATGTTTCCCCTAGGTTTTCTTATTATGCAAGTCCTTAATGTGGAGCATGTGTTTGTCCAGCTGCAAACACTGTAAATCCGAGTAGTTTGGCTTAAACAAGTTATTTTTTGGAGCAGTTATTTCCTGGGCCGGATTTATATGGAATGGATTCGAAGGCTGAGTGGGGCGGTCCATTCCTCCTCCCTTTTGGTCAGGTTTTGTGCTCCTTGAACATAGGTAGTGGTAGCAGCCTAATCAGGCTGGATAGAGCTGCTAAACAAGGAAGCAGAGAGGTCTCTCTGAAAGGAGGCTGACAGAGTGCACTACAGCCCTGACTTCCACGCTTGGAATAGCGACATCCTTGCAAGGTTACGCCCCTGATCTACTCCCGCTATGATAAGCTGCTATACTATGTATTACCTTTTTATGGAAGGGAAGTCACCTGCCCAACATACAGTGCTACATAGAAGGCTGCCCAGCCTCCTATATGCAGTGCCATGTAAATTTATCCCTCCTGTCCCTGTAGCTTTCTTACCACAGAGCCATGGAATTACAACCCTCCAGCCCCTTACACGCGGACCCATGTACATACACCATTCTTATCCCTTCATTCCCAATACAGACATCACCATTGTCTACCCCCTGCATATATAGTCATGTCAGTTTTTTAACATTGTATATTTATTTGTTATTTTGATGACACATTTGGGCACATTTACTTGCCCGGTCCCTCAGAGTTCCCAAAAGTGCATGTGTCACTTCCCCGCTCAGGTCCGCCGGAGTTCACCATCTTCTTCCTGGTGCATGTAAGTACATTGGATGCAACACAATTTGAATCTTAAATCCTGAGCTCAGTCCGAATCAGTCGGATCGTCCGACGGCCAGCCCCCCAATTTCTGTCGCATGAAAGCTGGCGACACTGTGCCAAAATCCGATCGCCTGCAACACAATCCCCTGCTAGATCCCTGTCACAGCGGCGCAAAACCCTGAAAATGTTGGGTAGTCCGGAAATGCAATCTGCGGACCCTTAGTAAATAAGGCCCATTAACTTTAAAGACCCAGCTGTTGAACTAAGTAAGTTGTACCCCCTTCTATCTGATAGATGATCGAAGTGTTGTATTATGGGAGGTGTTAGGGAAGTGCAGCAAACTAAACTGTGGTATGAGCTTTCCTATAGAATGGGCCAAAAGGAAAGGTTTTAAAATATCTATAAAGTGAACAAAGCCTTAAAATAGTTGTCTTATAGTTTGTTGTATATATTTACTGATTGTCGGAAAAAAAAAATAATAGCCAATATTTACACACTACTTGACAAGGTCTATGTGACCTTAATTGTCTGAATGAGACTGAATGGCCACAAGGCAAACTATAGGAGGGTGCTCACTCCCCCTCCATTCTACAGCTGACCATGTGCTACACCTCGGATCCGGTGTGAGCAAGCAGATGGCCATGTGAATAACACCTTAGACAGGGAACTGATTAAAATCAATTTTCAGATTGCCCTGCCCCCCGATCTATCAATCTATTCATCAGGATCTTCAGAATCTTTTTCTAGATATAAGTAGAGTGAAGAAGGGGTGTTCCCATTTCAGCAATAGAAATTCTACAATATTTCAATATATTCTCTTTATCAATTTCTAGATCTTTGCTTGCTGTAATTGGATAAAAAGTTTTAATGCTACTACCAGTGGACAGAAATCTGACCATGGCCACAAAGGTCCACTGCTCATTATATCACACAGCTCTGATTGTTCTCTGTGACCGTAATAAGTCATTCAAACAATAACATTCATTTGCTTAAAGGGGAACACTCCTTTAATACCTTTGTATCATTTTGCAATTGATGCATGGAAGGTGTATTTGCTCACATTCACAAGATATAATTGAAGATATAACAATTAATCTTTATAGTGGGAAGGAAAGTTTCCTCATATTAAAGGTATTCTAAATAGGTGGACCAATATATTCAAATAAACTGCCCTTGGGTATCATTAACCCCCTTTTGAACAATAATGATAAGGAAATAAATCCCCACAACTGTATCGAATTAATGACTTGGCATGATAATAGGAATTTTATTAACTTTTTAGAGTATAGCATAAGAAATTTAAATGACTGTTTTCCATATGAATGACAGAAAAACTGATGGTTACAAAATGACATTCTATCTCTCATAGTTGAGGTATACCTAGGATTCAATTAAAGGCCTCTCTCATCTTTTAACCCCTTTATGACCGCCCTATCGGGTTTTTATGGCGGTCATTAAGGGTACTTCTTCTGACACAATGCCTTTTTACGGTGGTACGTCAGAAGAAGATTTCGGGACATCGGGTCAGTATAGTGCTGGTGTCGGGCTGTGATATCACAACCCAGACCCGGCACTAACTCCCGGGATCGGAAAAACTCCGATCCTGCGGGTTTTACCCCTTACACGCCGCGGTCAAGCATGACCGTGGCGTGTAAGTGCCCCCACTGTGCATCGGACCCCCCGGTGTGCTTACCGATCCCTCCTGTCGCAGCCTCGGGTTCTGACAAGTGACCTGGGGCTGCCGCCTCCTCTCTGTGCCGGGTTCCACATCCTGGCAGGACCCGGCTGTATGTAACTGAGCATGCTCAGCATGTGTATTGCAAGTGTATTGCAGTGTAAAGGCTTGAATAAGTGATCGGATGAAAGCTTGTTCAAGCCATCGCATGGACGCTTGTTCAAGCCAAGAAGAAGAAAATGTAAAAATAGGGAAAAAAAAGATTAAGTCATTTTATAATATGATTAAATAAATAAATAAAATTAGTGGCAAATTTTTTTAAATCATTTAGAGACTCCTGAATGAGTTAATCTGGGGAAGTAAGAGGGTGAGACTTAAATTGGAACATCTTTATAAGCCCAAAAGAAAGGGAGGCTGGGCATTGCCGAATTTCTTCCTCTATTTCGTGGCTTCTGTACTTCAATATATACTAGGGGGAAAAGATGATGGAACAATCAAAGTTATTGCACAAAGGGTAAATATGGAATTTAATAGTGGGCTTGTTTTTTTGGAATCCGGGGTGTTGAAATTCTCAGAATTAGCGCGGATACCAATTTGTATGTGTTTTAGTAAAGTATGGGATTGGGTTAAAAAGCAATATGAGCTGAACGATAGTATAATATATTCACCATTATGGAGTAATTATTATTTAAAAGAGTTGCAGCAATTTAAGGATCGGAGATTCTGGGAAAGTAGGGGTATCGATCAAATTGCACAAATTTTTGTAGATGGGGAATTATTGTCGTTCAATATGATTAAGGAGTTGTATAAAATAGAGGAGAAACACTATTTTCACTACATTCAATTATTTCATAGAATTAAAACTATAAGCAGAAGGCACTATTTAAAAATAGACATGAGTCACGTGGTGGAATTTCTTGGGAAAATAAAAGGGGGAAAAAAATATATAGATTTATTTCGATAAACTTTTATGATGGTTTGTACCAAAGTAGTAAAAGAAAGTGGGAAGAAGATATTGGGCCTCTTTCAGAGACGCAATGGGCATGTATGTATGGTATGTATGGTATGTAATAAATAGAAAGCAGAAATATGTATTAGTAAGTTGGTCTGGATGACTAAACTAAATATGTATATGTGTACACGTCGAAATGATAATATGTATCGCAATAGAACCTATAATTAGGCATTGCATGCCTCTTTTTGCGAAGCTTATAATATTTTATTCTTCAATTCTGCTTGATATTACTGATGGTTTGTTAAATATGTATATGAAAAATTTATAAATAAAATTAAAAATAAATAAATAAAATAAAAGTCCCATAATCTCCCCTGTTACACATAAAATGCAAATAAAGTATATAAAACACAAGAAAACGTACATATATGGTATCACCGCGTCCATATTAATCTGTACAATAAATCTAAATCAATATTGAACCCACACGGTGAACGACGTTAAAAAAACACGAAAAACTTCTAGTAATATATAATTTTCCATCAAACGCCATAAAAAAAATGTTCTAAAAAGTGATCAAAAAAAGTTACATTCCCTAATATAATACGACTGAAAAGAACTCTTTTTGTAAAAAATAAGCCCTCAACCAGATCTGACAACAGAAAAATACAGAAGTTATGGCCCTGAAAAGTTGTCAATAGTAAAAACAATGCAATTTCTCCAATATTGGTTTTGCTCAGTAAAATTGAGCAAAGATAAGAAAAACTTTGCTTGAAATAGTTAATAAAATCTCATGAATAAGCTATAGACCCCCAAAATGAATTATATATACATTGTATCTAATCCCGTAAATAATAAGCCCAAATAATACCAAAAAAAATAAAAATGTATAGCTTGTACAATGTGACAATACAAATCTGCTGTTAATAACGCTGCTTTCATTCTATGCCTGTCCGTGCTCCCATACAGCAGTTTACCACCACATATGGGGTATCAGTACACTCGGGAGAAATTGGGCGTCAAACGTTGCAGAGCGTTTCATCATTTTATTTATTATGAAACTGTCAGTTTTGGCCTAAATTAATGTATTTTCCAAAAAAATCTAAAGTTTCTAAATCACAAGTCCATATTGTTTTAACCCATGTGAAACACTTAAAGGGTTAATAGACTTAATAGAAGTTGTTTTACATATGATGAGGGGTGACGTTTTTATAGTGGGGTAATTTATGTGGTTTTACTATTATTTAGGTCTTTCAAAGTCACTTGGAAGCTGAGTTGTCCCTCAAAATGTGAGGTTTGGCAATTTTCATGAAAATGAGAAAAATTGCACCTAAAGTTCTGCACCTCATAACAACCTAGAAAAATGAGAGGACGCATAAAATACCATCTCAACATAAAGAAGACATTCCGTAAATGGTAATTATCATGCTTTTTGGGTAGTTTTATTTCCTGTCTGGAAAGCAGAACATTTCAAACTTGGAAAATGAAGAATTTTTACGAGCTTATGCCAAATTTTTACTTTTTTTCAGACCGAAACGCAAAACTTATCACTTAAACTTTACAACGAACATGAAGTACAATGTGTCATGAGAAAACAGTCTCAAAATCACCTGGATATGTTAAAGCATTCTGAAGTTATAACCAATTATCGTGACATAGGGCAGATTTGAAAAATCGAGTCTGGTCATTGAGCTGAAAACTAGTGTCGGTGATAAGGGGTTAAGTAGGAGAAAATTGTTGGCTGACTAAATACTTTTTTCCCCACTGTAAGGCCCCATAGATTACATTTATACATTGCCCGATATTGTATCTTTTGCCATCCAGATGATTGAGGAATGATTTTTGTTTGACTAGATGTGGGTAAAATGAACATTTGTCAGATAACATAGATTAATAATTTAGATTAATTTAGATTAACATTGAATAATTTTGGGGGTAGTCATGATGCCGTTGTAGGGGTAAATCTTGTTGGTGGTTATGAACCAACATGTCGTGTAAATTTTTACTGTGGTGATAAGTAATACTAGGTTAAGATGTCAGAACACTTCTCGAGGTCTGCCTGAAGGGGCCAATATTTTGAGCCCCTTCAGGCAGACCTTTGGTGCATGTGTGTTATATGAGCTAATGCATCTACTGACCTTCAGTGTATGTTTTTCAGGTCTATTATAAAGAAGAAAATAGTAAAAACATAAAAAATATTACTCACGGTCAGCAGACTCTATCATAGCATAATTTCCCTGCTCTTGAAAGCTGATATTCCCAAGATGCAATATTCCTGCTGCTATTTGAAGGACCAGCTGCTGCTGTTCCCAAGTAATACCAATAACTTGCATGGCATTCTAGGATAAGCAATGATCAAAACATGTATTAGATTAAAAACTAATTTGCATCTCTTTCATTTCAAATATATATTTTATATAGTTTCCTAAATGGAACACACTGAAACAACTTACCATTGTCTCATGGAAATCATTTCTATCATCAGTCCCTTCAACTTTATAGGTTTCTGACTGATTCATGTAAAAATAGTAATCAGCAGACATGATGCCCAGGTTTTGCTTTTGTTCCATTGATGCTCCTTCTATTATCTGTTAAAAAGAATAAAGGGTTCACATTGAATTCTGTTATCTTCTACACTGCACAAGTTTTTCTTATGATATGGGTATAAAGGTACGAATATGGAAAACATTCCACTTCAGTACAAGCATAATATTATGTTTACCTGATAAAAAACATGAAAGTTCCTCTCGTTCTCATTTTGATTGACAACACGGGATTTTTCCAGTAGAAAGTTTGATATTTTACCTCCATCAGGCTCTCCCCCTCGACTGAACTGTATCTCAAAATATTTACCCTGTCACAAGCAGAAAGTGGCATAGAGAAATGTGTATTCATGTACAGCTTATTGCAATATATATGCACATACTGTACATGGCTACATTATGAGGCTGATTTCAAACATATATTTACAATATGTTCATTATTGGTTGTTAGAAATAAACATGAAACATTGTAAATGAAAAGGTAAATTGCAACTGAAGAAGATGACAGTGAATCAGTAGGAGAACAAGAGCACTTGCAGTTGTCTGCTGGCAGATCATTTGTTAACCTAATTGCTAAGATTGTACATTTTGGTTAACTACATCATTAAAATAGAGATCTTCTATGACTTACAAATCGACTTGAATTGTTGTTTCGGACCGTTTTAGCATTACCAAATGCTTCAAGGAGAGGATTAGATTGCAGAATTATGTCTTTTACATGCTGAAAAGTAACACAGATAAATAAATTATTTTATATCGGATTATGTTTGATAAGATTTAAAGAAATTCTGTTTAATTTCCAGGTGTCTTAATATAAATTCATATAAATATAATGTTTCTTAATATAAATTCATATAAATCAAGGTTTAGTGGTTGATATGTAGGTAAAAGAAACTTTATGGGTTCCAGGGTGACTGGATAAAGCTACCATGCTTTGTGTTTACTATGTTGCTGACCTGAACACCTTAACATGATACCTACGAGTATGTCTCAGTAATGTTAAGTGTGTTTGAGGAGGGCTTCAAAAAAATCTGGTAACACCACCGATTGCTGGTGTTCACCTCTTAAATGGTGCTGGCAAAGCATGGGTGCCACCATATAGAAGGGGATTATTGCTATCTGTGTCGTCATCAAGAAGTGAATATCCAACACCATCTGTAAAAGACTCCATCTGTACAGTGTGCTATCGGAGTCAGCAAAAACACCATACACTGCAATACTACTGTATTGTAAAGTACCCGAGGGGTCTACAAATACAGTAAGTGAAAATGTAAAAATTAAAAAAAAAATTTACATTTCAAATTACCCACTTTACCTAGAACTGAAAAAATAAACAAACATGTTAGGTATTTTGATGTGTCAAAATATAAAAACATTTATTCCTGGCGGTGAACTTTGTCATGGAATATAGCGCCCAAATGTCCAAATCACTTCAGAATATGGCCAAACGTAAAAATAGTTTTTGTACAAAAGGTTTTAATTTTTAAAAATCTATTAACATTTTTAAAACATCATAAAACTTTACAACCTTAGAACATACCAACCCAAAGAATAGAGAGGAGGTGCCACAAGGAGTACACCTTGAAAACCTTAAAAACATTATCCACAAAAAACTGCAAAGGCAATTTTTGGTTAATTTCACTGCATTTGGAATTTGTTTCCCACTTCTCAGTACAAGGCAAACATATACGTCCGTAAAGAGAAAAGTCAAAAAAGTTCTGGATTTTTAAAGGAGGAGAGCAAAAAATGGAAACAAAAAAAATGGAAAAAGGACATTGACGGGAAGGAATTTAATAATGTAAAAACATCCTAGTAGGAAAGAAACCTACATGTTTCAAATCGTGAAAGAAACCAAAAAAATCCTACAACTTATCAAAGTTGTTACAAATGATTACTTTCATGCTAGAGGAAAACATGTAACAGATTGTCTGGTAACAGTAAGCATCAGCATAAAGGCAAATTCACACGAATGTGAGCCCGCTGTAACATGGCAGGCACACGGCAGCGCACGGGAGAGGAGGAGGGGGAGAGCTCTGCTTGCCCCTTCCCCTCTCCATAGAGATACATGGCGCACAGTGTCGTAATAGGGGAGCGATAGGACATGTCCTATCTCAGTGGTGGCGAACCTATGGCACTGGTGCCGGAGGTGGCGCTCAGAGCCCTTTCTGTGGGCACCCAGGCCTTCACCCCAGCATAAATTTTGCCAGATAGGACTCAAGGCTTCCTCCTGCAGTCCAAGACAGCCCAGGATGTGCCATGCTCAGCGCTATTTTATAGAAACATCCTTGGCTGCCAGGACTACAGGAGGAACAAGAAGGTGGGGATAGAGATGGATTTTCATTAGAATTCCTGCTCTGGGTCTCCCGATTCTTCCTCTTCAGGGGACCCTGAAGGTAAGCTACAATCCAGATTTCTCCATCTTCATTCAATTGTATTGGTGTCCTCAGGATTCCAATACAATTGAAACCTGTGATAAAGCAGGAATCAATAAATTACTGCTTAAATTGTCATGTCAGCACTTATAGGTGGGTTTTGGTTGTAGTTTGGGCACTCTGTCTCTAAAAGGTTAGCCATCACTGTCCTATCTTTTCCCCGGGTACAGAACTGTATGGTGCAGGTACAGATTACTGATGGTAGAGTGTCCTAATAAGGCTGCTAGTTCCATCTAGGGGATGGGGGGCACTGTTTTTTTTACAAGTTTTATGGCATTTTTAATAACACAATATGAACTCTGTAAAACAGAAGGAGGCTGATGCTCCCTAGCGCCTCTCAGCTTCCCCAGCTTTTAATTTATGCACGACCCCGCTGCTCCTGGCCTGGGAAACTAGGAGAGAGCACATGTCTCACTCTCTCCACGTCCCGGCTCTGATGTCACCACCCGGATTCTAATTCCCCGGGCAGGAGCAGGGGGAGGCTTGCAGTGGGGCGTGCATAAATTAAAGGGCCCGGGAAGCCGAGAGGCGCCCAGCGCCGTCAGCCAGAGCGCCTCCCTCTGTTTTATAAAGTTAATATTTTGTTATTAAAGAAAACTTGTAAAACGCAGTCCCCCATCCCCTAGATGGAATGTGCAGCATAATTAGGTCAGATTACTGGTGGTAGATATCCTTTGATACCGTGTTTTTTTCCTACCAAATACACTTTGACCATGACTAAGGACCTATTGCCTAGTTTGAAACATTTACTCACTCCTACTATAATCAACAAGAAAAAAAAGTGTGATTTTTATCTATCAGCAAGTGCTGGATTATCTGAATTTTCCTAATATTTAGACAGTTGCCAACATGGACATCCACATTTTTTTCTTGCACCAGTGAAATTATGGAATTAATTACTATTTCCTCTGAATACTGTGTATATTGTTAGCTAAACTAATGCGTATATTTCTAAAAAAGCATCATGGCAGGTAATTTTGAATTATCTTATATATTTGCACCAAAAATCTGCAATGAAATCTGGCACATTTTTATAGACTTGAATTTAATATAATTTAACTTTTTGACCCTATTCACTTTCATTGTATTTGAAGTCTAGCCAGACCTTAGCTTTACTGTATTCAATAAAGTTGTATTAAATTGGTCTAACATTGCATCCTCCTATGTGCAACTCTTAAGTACACAAACTGAATTATACCAGAATGCAGCATTATAGAATATGACCTTTCACTCTATTATCAACATTGTCATCTTATGCTTATCGCTTTCCCCTGATCTCGCCATCACTAATTTCTCATACTCTGGTATGTCTGTTTAATTCAGCACCAGAAGTCCCAGTCATCTCTAGCAATAAGTTTTTTTCTCTGCACCTTTTATGTTTTTATATTGGTAGGTGTGAATGCATATCTAATTCCCCGCTGATTTCTGGAGAATTTCTGATCCTTTCTCTGTCCCTTCGCCCATTTTTTCACACCTGCTAGTTGTAACTATTTAACTTTTGCTAGACCTTGGTCTTACCTTGCATTCTCCTAAGTGCTACTCTTGGCACACAAACTGAATTATACCATTGTTAGACCAGAAGTGAACAAAAGGACTCATTTTGTAATTAAATAAATAATAATTAAAAAAAATAATAAATCATCTTATGCTTCCTAAATGTTATTTGAAAAACATATTCACATTATTACTTCTGTCCCCCGTCATGGACCAACCTACTCTAAACGTTTCAAACTTAACCTGAAAACCCACCTGTTCAGGACTGCCTATTAACACTTATTAACTGCACTGCTATACTTCCTAACCTTTTTTATTCACCTACCCTCCCATATAGATTGGGAGCCCACATAGGCAGAGCCCTTCTTTCACTTGTTTCAGATCTCTGTAGCTTTTGTATTTTGTACTTGAATTTGTTCTTGTCTTAATGTAATGTATGTAAATACCTTACAGCACCAGGTAATTAATGGTTCTCTATAAAGACATAAATAAATAATAAAAATGCTAAAATACACATTTACAGGTGAAGAAATATTATATATGATATATTCAGGATACCTGTACTTTTCCACCTCCTCCTGACACTTTCGATATATAGCCCATGATGTATTTAGCCGCCACAGTTTTCCCTGCACCACTTTCACCACTGAAATAAAAAAAAAAACAATAATTAACATTTTCTAAGGTTAACAGGCTACATTTCATGATAATTATAGTGTCCGATATAATGAGGAGTGATGAGAGGAGTAATGAGAGGTCTATGGTGCATGGTCAAGATGCAGTGAGCACATAGTTTCTCAAAACAGAGTGACTAAGCAAGGCAAAAACGGTACAAATTATAGCCTCACGGCTCCAGTGGAGATGGGAGGGGTATGTGGCACTCAGAACTTCCATCCTCACCTGGCCGAAACATTCCTGTTTGTGGACTGCTTCAGCACGTGGCTGTGTGTATGAGGCCTAAGTCCAGTTTCTGATAACTGTATTATGCATGATAAAACTGGTCTGTGTGCCCAGCTGCATTTTAAGACACTGACCACAGCCACAAAAATCAAATTTACTGCATTACAGTAAGTTATGATATACTGTAGTAAATTCTGGAGTGACTGAAGTGGTCAATCACTAATTTCACATAAATATTTCAGATTTTTACTTTCAGTTGTAACATTCCACCCAGGATATTTTACAATAGTGGGAACCTTTGATACCTTCTAGATGTAGGAGAAGTAGGGCCCACTAATTCTGCAATCTGTATAGGTTCCATAGGACAACACCTTTAACCCCTTATTACCGACACTAGTTTTCAGCTCAATGACCAGACTCGATTGATAATTGGTTAGAACTTCGGAACACTTTAACATATTCAGGTGATTTTGAGATTGTTTTCCCGTGACACATTGGGGCAGATTTACTTACCCGGCCCATTCACGATCCAGCGGCGGAGGTAGTTCCTCCGCCGTCCACCAGGTGGCGCTGCTGCGCTGAAAATCATCTGAACGCGCCGGAATACACAGAGCTGGACCAGGTGAAGGTAAGCGCTTCCCAAGCGACACATTTTGGTTTTTTAAATGCGGCGGTTTTTCCGAATATGTCGGTTTTCGTTCGGCCACACCCCCCTATTTCCGTCGCGTGCATGCCAGCGCCGATGCGCCACAATCCGATCATGTGCGCCAAAATCCCGGGGCAATTCAGGTACAATCGGCGCAAATCGGAAATATTCGGGTAACACGTCAGGAAAACGCGAATCGGGCCCTTAGTAAATGACCCCCATTGTACTTCATGTTAGTTGTAAAATTTAAGTGATAAGTTTTGCATTTTGTTCTGAAAAAAAATAAAATTTTGGCAAAAGTGTGTAAAATTTCTTCATTTTCGAAGTTTGGAATGTTCCGCTTTCCAGAGAGGAAATAAAACTACCCAAAAAGCTAGATAATTAATATTTTCCGAATGTCTGCTTTATGTTGGATGATATTTTATGTGTCCTCACCTTTTTCTAGGATGTTATGAGGCGCAGAACTTTAGGTGCAATTTTTCTCATTTTCATGAAAATTGCCAAAACTCAAATTTTGAGGGACAACTCAGCTTTCAAGTGACTTTGAAAGGCCTAAATAATAGTAAAACCCCATAAATTACCCCACTTTAGAAACTTCACCCCTCAACGTATGTAAAACAACTTTTATTAAGTCTATTAACCCTTTAAGTGTTTCATGTGGGTTTAAACAATATGAACTTGCGATTTAGAAACTTTAGAATTTTTGGGAAAATACATTAATTTAGGCCAAAACTGACAGTTTCATAATGAATAAAATGATGAAACGCTCTGCAATGTTTGATGCCCAATTTCTCCCGAGTGTACTGATACCCCATATGGGGTGGTAAACTTCTGAACTGGCGCAAGGCTGGGCTAGGATCAAAGCAGTGCTATTCACAGCAGATTTGTATTGTACAGGCAATAAAATTTTAAATTTTTTGGTAATGTTGACATATGAGGGCTTATTATTTGCGGGGTGAGAAACACTTGTAAAAAGAATTCATTTTGGGAGTCTATAGGTTATTCATGAGATTTTATTAACTATTTAAAGGGGGACACAAACAAAATCATACATTCATATTTTGGATTTTTAGCACTCCCCCCCCCCCACTGATTACAACGTAAAACTAATATTATATCTTTATTCTCTGATTCACTACGATTACAGTGATACCTCATTTATATAGTTTTTCTTATCTTTGCTCAATTTTACAGAGCAAAACCTATATTTTAGAAAATCGCCTTGTTTTTACTATTGACAACTTTCCGGGGCCATAAATTCTGTATTTTTCTGTTGTCAGATCTGGTTGAGGGCTTATTTTTTGCGAAAAGAGTTTTTCTTTTCAGTCTTATCATATTAAAGTACATAACTTTTTTTGATCACTTTTTAAAACATTTTTTGTGATGGTGTTGGATGAAAAATTGTACTATACAGGAAGTTTTTTGTGTGTTTTTTTTTTACGTCGTTCACCGAGCGGGTTTAGTATTGATTTAGATTTATTGTACAGTTTAATTTGGAAACAGTGATACCAATTATGTAAGTTTTTTGGTGTTTTTGTGTTTTATATACTTTATTTGCATTTTATGTGCAACTGGGGAGATTATGGGACTTTTATTTATTTAATTATTATTATAAAATGATTTTTACTTTTTTTGTTAAATTTTTTAAACATTCCATATTTGGGCTTGAACAAGCCTTCATCCGATCGCCTGTTCAAGCCCTTACACTCCAATACACTTGTATTGCAGTGTACTATGCAAGTAACTGAGCATGCTCAATTACTTACAGACGGGTCCTGCCAGGAAGGAGGAACCCGGCGAGAAGAGGACCCGGGAGCCTTTGGGCACTCGCCGGAACCCGGGGCCGCGGCAGAATCGATCGGATCCCCGGTAAGCACACCTAGGGGGTCTGATCCACTTGATACACTTGACCAGGCATGTAAGGGGTTAAACACCTGGGATCAGAGTTTTTTCCATTCCCGAGTATTAGTGCCAAGTCTGGGCTGTGACATCAAAGCCCAACACCAGCACCAGCGAGACCCGGTGTCCCGAAATCATCTTCTGATGCACCGCCGTAGAATCCTGATAGGGCGGTCATTAAGGGGTTAATGTGGCATGTCCTTCTCTAAGCAATGCATATTTGCTACAGCAGCTGTTAAGCATCTTCCGAAGAAAGAATGTGTATTCATGATGACCAATCACATGCACCGTTATTGTTACATTGCAAAGAGGTGCTGGTTGGATGATCCACCTGAGTTGGGCACTCCCAAAGGTTCTATAATCCTTTAGGGTGGAAGGTTCTCTCTCTCTCTCTCTCTCTCTCTCTCTCTCTTTTGGCTCTCTTAGCTCTTAATGCCCAGGATAGACTGAGAAGCAGAAGTGTCTGTGGCATGCTGCCCAGACACACTTGGCCTGTCTGGAGACCAGGCCCCTAAGCAGACATCTACCGTCAGGAGTCTGTCCCATCCTGCTGCTGAGTAGCCAACCATCCTCTCCAGCCTGAAGCTACCCTTACCAGCCTGTGAGCATCTCCTGTGAAACTATATCATTTTACCATCTTGACCCAGTTGATGTTACTGCTGTTCAGACTCTTCAGACTCTCCCTCCATTTCTTGTACCTTCCACCTGCCAGAGACCTACCAGGCTGTGGATAAGGCCTCTGTTCCCTTGTACCCAGCACTGTGACTCAGGTACCTAAGGCTCCAGCTGCCCCTAAGCCATGAAAAGGCCCACCTTGGGGGATGTTGCACAGTGTATGGCTGTGGATGAGTGTGTTTAGCCCTTACCCACATTAATATGTATTCATGTGGATACGTTTATAATTTTACATTCTCCATACATAAAGCTTTGTCATGGGTGGTCCCGCGACCCATATCGCGGGTCGCTGGCTCACCCGTGCTGCTCTGCCCCCGCCAGCGCGTCTCACCTGTCCCGGCTCGCTCCCCTCCGCGGTGCGCGTGCATCCCCGACTGCTAGGGCGCGCGCGGCTCCTTCTCCGGATTTAAAGGGCCAGCACGCCATTAATTGGCGCTGGCCATATTGCCCAATTCTATATAAGCCTGCCTCTTCCTGCAAGCCCTGCCGGATCTTTGTGCCTCAGCCTGAGAGAAAGCTTTACTGCAATTAGCCTGCGTTCCTGTGTCTCCTGCGTTCCTGTGTCCCTCTGTGTTCCTGTGTTACCTGAGCTCCTCCGTGTTCCTGTGTACCAGTGATCCTCCGTGCTGCTGTCCTGTGTGCTGTGTTCCCGTACCCTTCTGCTTGGACCTCCTGTTGCTGACCCCGGATTGAACTCTGACGTTGAATCTCTTCCGCCTGCCCTGACCCTGTGCCTGGACTTGTACCTCAACCTTGGCCGCCACTGCAGACAAGTCACGCCTGAGGAACGACCTGGTGGTACCACACCGCAGCTTGTCTAACCCGCTTTGCGGTGGGCTCTGGTGAAAACCGGGTACCACTTAGACTCCGGTCCCAGGTAGTGGCTTGAGTCATCGTCTGCAGTGGTCCAGTGGATCCACAACCCGCAAGCCTGACAAGCTCTTAATACATTAATTTACAATGCTTTACATATGATGTTCCTTTTATAAAAATGAAGTTATTTTTCATTGTGACTTACAGCACATATTTGCAAATGTTATGGGGGCTTTGAGGGAGAGAGGCCTGTAATGAACTCCTTTTATGTATGTTTACATTGATCCACTGTATCATGCAGCTGTCACTAAGGGTGCTCAGTGTAAAGATATGTGTAAAGCTTCCATTGAGTTCAATGGTAACTTTATCAAACTCCACCTAGTGGTGAATCCATACCTGGTGTATAAAACATTGGACAATATAGGGGCACATTCACTAAGAGCTGTGTGCCAGTTTTCTGTCAGACTTTGCACATTCTTTTAGAAGTATTTAAGAGGGGTCTGCGCCTCAAATTTTTGCTTTGAAAGTTGCTCAGTACCAAAGGTGTTAAAGATGCACCTAAAAAAAAAGCGGTGCATCTGTCGGAGCAGAGAGTGCCAGATTCATGAAGAGCATGCGCCAGAAATCCTGAATCTGGTGCACTCTGCAGTTTGCACTGTTTTTAGTAAATGTGCCCCATAGTGTTTAGAATAGGTATAATTAGGTATAATTTTTCTGAAAAAACAACTATACAATTATGATAATGAGGCTCTGTCACTTTTGTGGCTGTCCCAGCGCTCTCCTCACCCTAATTATGCACTGCTCCAGCCTGGTCCTGCCCAGCATAAGCTGAGAGTATGTCATCACTATGTTGTCCCTAACAGGCAGAAGTAATCAATCACTGCACCAACCCCCAGCTGCTGTGCATGAGTGATCCAGCTTAGGTTGATTAGTCCTGCCTGGACAGTTCAGGCAGCTCTTTTATTTAGTGAAGCCAGTCTTCACCCAGCTTTCCCAAGGTCCCTCGGTTCAGGGATTAAGCAAAATATGTTTCTGCATCAGTGTAGCTACAGCATTCTCAATGTATGTTTGGTTCACAATGCATAAAAACAATTGGTAGATTTCCTTTAAATCAGAAAGTTATATTGAAGTATTTTGTTTTTAAAAAGTATTCAACTAAATAAAAAAGTCTCAGTATCTGCTAAAACAGTCACTGTAAGTCTATGTGTCCTCTTTGCCAAAGCTAACAGTTGAATGCTTGGTTACAACTGGTTAAAATATCCACAGAATGTATGGTTTTGAGTGGTTTAAATGGGACTGTTTCAGATTTTTAAAGTGTTATGTCTCCAGTTGGCAGAAGGCTCGCTGGGGTGAGGAAAGGGATAATATCCTCAGTGCTGTTTTCTCACCTCATTCTTTTCAACTTATAAAACAACTATGAGTATGCTGGAGGTTGTCAGTGTATGTTTCGCTGGAAACCAATACTCCAGGGCAGCAGTATTCACACAGACATTGGCTGGGTTTTCTGACTTCTTGTTGTGAATTCAGCTTGGATTTTGTTTAGGTTTATCTCTGGTTAGTTATTTTGTTTTGAAATCCTCTCCTGGTTTTAACCCAGTTGGACTGAATCTAAGACACGCAGCCCAGTTGGGGGCTGTTATTTGGTAGGTGGAAACAGTTTTGTTTTTTTATCCTATTAGGGATCTGCAACATCCCCCCCACTAAGGCCTAGCCTTTTCTTGGGACCTGGAGGCAGCCGGGGCCCAGAATACTGGAGTGGCTGGCTATTGCGGCCTAGGATGCGCTGATGTCACAATGCTTGGTATGGGGACCAGAGGGCTGTGCTACAGCCTGGCAGGTCTCCAGCAGGTGGTGTGTGCAAGAAATATGGAGGGAGAGGCTGATGCTCTGGTTCTCCCTGGGGCAACCCCCGAGTGTCTGTAATGGATGGGGAAGCCCGTGGTGGTAGACAGCCATATCCAGGGATCAGACAGCAGCAACGTTGTGCAAATTAACTCACAGTTCTTTATTGAACAGGTAGCTGGCAATGGGCATAAACAGTTAACAGACGATCTGGTACTGGAGTGGTTGGGAAGAGTGGGAGGAATAGTGCACCAGCCTGGTATTAGATGCAGGCTGGGATGGGGCTGTGTCCAAGCTGTGGAAGCTGCTGCTCTTGATTTGAGTCTCCTGACTCTGGTCCTGGGATTGGGTTAAGTGTCAGTACTGAAGGTGTTTTGACACTGTCTCTCTCACTGTTCACTCTGTCTCTACAGATTGGACATTGTGCTCAAAGACCAGACCGGCTAGGACTGGAATCTAACCTTAGACCTCATGTTCCTCCCTGTCCAGGGATTTTTTTTTCTCCTGGTCAGGTAGAAGCACCTCTCCAATCACACTACAGCCAACTCATTGGTCAATAGCTTACACTCATTTATTTATCGCCTGTTGACGTCACAGGGAGCTATGATCCTTGGCAAGATGGCGGCCCTAGCACCAAGCGTGTGTGTTACCGGTAAGCATTTGCTGCAATATACAGCAATACTATTTGGGGCTTGGTATCCCCTATTGTTAAAAACATATCATATTTTTTGGGAGTGGGGGAGTAGAAAAGCATCAATTTTGTAATTGATTTTTGACTTTTTGTTTTTGGTGTGAGTATGGGGATTTATGTTTTACAAAATTTCTGCATACAATAAAAAACAAATTTGCATAACTTTTATAACTATATATTTCGCTGGATATAGAGTCCTAATAAGGGAAGTTCTAAGGAACAACGTTACTAGGACACATCTACCTTCACTAAACTGTTGTCCTTTAATGATGCCACAAATCTCTATGGGGGCAGTGATCTAGTGACAATTTTTTTATCCAGATCACAGCCGCCATAAGGTTAGTGTGCATGAGGCCTAAGAATGCGTTTCTAAGTTCAGTTTCTCTGATGCAGTTTCTGAAGCCAAAAGCAGGTGTGGACCGAAATGGGTGAGGACATATACAGTACTATAGAAATGAGACTCCACCTAACAGTACCAATTTACTGAATGAAATCCATCATACACTCACCTGATAATGACACATTGGTTCTCACCATCGATTAGCATATTGCGATACATGTTATCTGTCAATGCATAGATATGAGGGGGATTCTCATACTGAGCCTGAGAAAAAACACATGTTTATGAAATGGTACATGAATGGTACACAATAAGAACTGAGAAAACAGTTATACAAGTTTATGAAATGGTATTATAATATGTACATATGTACAGCAATGTGTAATCTGCAGGAGATATGTAAATACATGATATATTATAATGAAAATATATAATGATATTATAATTGTCTTTGTCTATTTTTTCCCCCTGAGGATCTAAGGAGCTTTGATATGTTGAAAGAGCTGTGGGATGAGGCCAACACCCCAGAAGGTGTAGGACCATTCACAGATTTAAAATCCAATAGAACATGAGCTGCTCCAGTGGCAGGCACAAAACATATTGGGGCTCATTTACTAAGGGTCCGAACACCGCACTTTCGTGGTGTTTTCCTGAATATTTCCGATTTGCACCGAATTGCCCCAGGATTTTGGCGCACACGATCGGATTGTGGCTCATCGGCTTTCACGCAACAGAAATCATGAGGCGTGGCCGTCGGACAACCCAATGGATTCAGAAAAACCGCAGAATTTAAAAATTCATGACTTTGTTTCAGCCCTTAATACCAACAATTTGGGTTATTCTTTACCAGTGAAATAAGTCAGTCATCACTGACCTTTCTGGATTTGGCTATCAATTTACAACAGGATAGCACAATACAAACCAAGGTCCATCGTAGGCAGACGGCCACCAATATCCTGCTTAGGTGGGAAAGTTGCCATCCAACCCCCTTGGAAATGTGGGGTTCCTCGAAGGCAGTTTCTGGGTTTCCGCAGAAACTGCAGCAACATCCATAAAGACATGGAGAAACATTTCATCAATCGGGGCTTCCCAAATCGATAATTAAGGAGGCGGAACTGCAGGCAAGGATTGCTAATAGGGAACATTTCTTGATGACCAAACCGAAAACTGCAGTGGCTGGTATCACAAAATGTAATAATTAAACAGGTAATGAACAAATATTAGAGAATACTTAGGTCAGATGAGGACATCAGGGAACATATCTCTGAGGTGGCCACGGTGACCTACAAACGAGGAAAAAAAATCTAAAAGATTGACTGGGCCACAGTTACCTGGAACACATCCATCGGCCTTCAGAGATCATGTCACATGTCTTACTGCAGGGGTGGTTTATCTCCTAACGTGTGGTTGTCCCCTAAATTATGCGGGCAAGACTATTAGCCCATTCAAGACCTGCATTGGGGGCCACATGAGAGACATTATGAATGGTAACGATACCCCTATTGCTAAACACTTATGGGCTAAGCACAATGGTAACTATAAAACAGTACGTTTTCAGGCCATAGAATGGATAAGACCCCCCAAGAGGGGTTAATTGGGATAATCTTATCCTCTGGAAAGAGGCCCAGTGGCTTTTTCCAGCTTCATTGAACATTTATGTCAAGATCTTTGCATAATATGCATTCATTTCAGATAGATTTCCACTATAAGTGCCAACATATATGGGGCTCAATTATAACGGAATTGTATCATATTATTGTCTGACCCGTGGATTGCCTTGGACCAGCGACTCACACGGCCGTCCTATTTATTATGCCTCTATCCAGGTTTTGGTTGTTTGTGCCGAACTGTGAACCCCCGTTTCCTGGTATGATATTGCTATCTATTTCCTCTTTATGGCTTCAAATGTGCCTACCCCTGTCCTCTCTATCGGTCTGATACCTGTGGTGTCATGTGGGTTCATCTGCCTGATGACCCCTGTTACCATGGATACGGGATGCCTCTGCATTACTGTGGGGCGTTCCTGTGTATCGTAAAGTATGAGCTTTTTCGGTCACATGACCATGGACCTCCTTGTTCGTCATAGGGTGCGTGTCCCCCGCGAACTAGCGTGGGTGGGCCAGGGACACTGCCATACAGATGGACGGCTCTTTAGCATTGATTGAATAATATGGAGGGTGAGTACACACACCCTAGGAGGGGCTTAAAACTTAAATACCTGGCGTCTTCCATATCCCGTGACGCTGATATCAATGCGGCAGCGGGAGCCCACGCTGCTTGCTTTGTCTTTTCAAATACAAATTTATCTGTTATCGAAATCAATATTGTTATCGATATCAATACAATATTGACCCCTGATGGCAGTTGTTGATTACTAGAAAGGTGTTGGGTCATCTAGATTATCTGTATGTGTATCAATGTGAGATAGTGCTCGTGATTAGCCAGTCCAGGTTAGGCAAGTAGTATTTATGCAGTCAGCTTTGGGACTTAGGGCAAGCATAAGCCAGCACATGATCTCCTGTTATACACCTAGTTATCCTGACTTGGGATCATAATAGTGTTCCTGGCTAGAACACGCTGGCACCAGTGCCTTGATAGTTGCTTTTATTTGGTGAAGGCAAGACACATTACAATTTGGGTGTTTTTGTAATAAAACTATTTTTAATGCAACTGTGAATAAAAGCTAAATTTTAATACTCAGATTACTCAGTAATTTTTTTTTACGCTATTAGAGAGGTTTCATCTCGTTCATTAAAGTGAATTTAATCTATTATTTCCCCCAACTGCTTCAGGCAGCCATAAATACAGTAATTTGTGGTAAAACCCTTTGGCTTTTTACCTATTTTGTTCCATTACAAGCTGTGTTTTAATGTATTTTTTAAATCTGAATTGTATATGATACATGTTCACAAAATGTATCAATTTTTGGAAATAAAAAAAGATGAAAATTGGTATGTGCATATGTATTAACCCCATTAGCTATGAACCCCCCAAAACGTTCTGGTGTATTGAAATACCCTTGGAAGTCACATGCATAGCCCTCCAGCACACATTGGACCTGCTGTATCATTTGCGGCCCTTGTAGTTGGTTCATGTGCAGGGCTGTGGAAACCATTGCCATGTGCAGGAGCCAAAAGAAAGCTGCGGCACAAAACTAGTGATCAGCATAGCCGATCTGCAATATTTGGATCTGTAAAGATTTTCCAGGGGTCCAGCACCCATGGACCCAGAGCCCGTACACACGTCATTATTTGGTCCGTGTTCGGGAAAAAAGCATGAAGTTGTTTGATTGACTGCAGAAGCCTAAAAACTGCAGCACCTAAAGGGTTACCTACCTCTCCACCCAGTGATCACCGCCCCCTCCTGTGCGGTGAGTATGGTGGTGCCAATTGTCCCTGGTGTACAGTGAAGGGCTCCCAGATTGCCTTGTCTAAGTGACTGCTTGGTCAGACCCAACAGTGCAGCAGTCAGCCTATACATTTGCTGACATAATACACTGCCATATATCAGTCCCAGAGGGGGGCAAAAAATAAAGTGTCAAAGAAAAAGGAAAAAATAAAGTTTAAAATAAAATTTACCTTAATGCATAATAAAAGTCCCCTAAATGCCTCATATAGTGTAAAAATCCCCAACACATTAAAGTCAAAATCACCACATAAGCAGTACATATTGGGTATCTTCACGTTCACAACATCCTGTACAATGAAATAAAATCTTTACTGAACTGGTAAGGTGAACATCTTAAAAAGAATAAATTTAAAAAGCAGCAACAATCACCAAAAAAAAAAACATAAAAAGTGGTGAAACAGTCACATTTACACCTGCATGATACCAATAAAAAGTACCACTAGTCCTGTAAAAAATAAGCTCAAAAACCGCTCAATCAACAAAATAAGAAAAACATAACACTGCTATATAAAGAAGCTATATAAATGGGATCCAAATATAGCTAATGCTATTTGGTGTATAAAACACAAAAAAGTAAAAATCAATTACAGAATACAATTTTGGATATAACAGGATACTGCGACCCCAATAATAGTGTTACTCTATTCCTTGAATAGTCTAGTTTTTAAAATAGCTAAACTCTTTGGAGGTTTTAACTGCCCTACTATTTATGGGCTCAGTCAATGCAACATAGCACCTGAAATCTGTTTGAGCAAAATCCGCTAACAGAAGCTACTTCCCTTCCAAGTCCCGCAGTGTGCCCATAAAGCAGTTTGTGATCACAAGTGAGATATTACTGCATTCTAGAGAAATTGGGTAACAAGCTATGGGGTGGGTTTACTTTTTTAACCCCTTCTAAAAATAAAAATTTAGAGGCCAAAGCAAGGTTTTTTGAAAAAAGATTTTCACTTACACAAGCTAATGTGTTTACTTTTTATAAAACATATGTGGTGGTAAAAAGCTCAATATATACAAAATAGGATCATTTGTGTGTGTAATGGCACCAAAAAAAAAGTCCAATAAATCTGCCCTCTAAAAGCAGTCAGATGATGTCTGTGTGGCTTTTGCGTGTTTCTTCCCAGACCATGAATCTTTTATAGGGCAAGTTTAACTTTTTTTTACATTCAGTGAGTTGAATTTAAGGGGTTTAAGACCAATGATTTGCTATTGAAAGGCAAAGTGGGGCCCCCAGACTTGGAGATCCTGTTGCTGTGCTCGAATACACCAACAATCAAGTAGGAAGTGTTTTGTGGAATGCCTGGGAAAAGGAAAATAATAAACAATACATCCATAAAAGGATGAAGCAACAAAGTGAACATATGATTAAACGGTCATATTTACCACATAGACAAAAACGAAGGCTGAGTCAATTCGAACATGCAATGAAATGCCCATGGTGGGCATAACAGTGCTAACATCAATAATAAAGTTAACCAAAGGCTCTAGTCACCAAAAGTCCTGAAGCTTGGCACTGTAGACACATGTAGCTTGTTTTATTGTGAGGCGCGCCTCGGGACAAATCTTCCAATAGATGAGGCTTTTGAAGAAGAGAGTCATTGTTGTCATCCAGGAGATCCCACAACTTGCATAGCCAGATAGCCTCCTCGATTGAGTTGATTACAGATTTCCCTCCATTTCTGGTCACAATGGCCTTAACAGGAAACCACCAATACTGGATACTATGGGCTCTCAAGATGGTGATGCTGCGTTGGAAGTCTTTCCTTCTAGCTAAGGTAGCAGCTGAGAGGTCTGAGTATTCTGCAATTTCCTTAAAACAAGCAGCTATTTTTTGATATGGTAAAAATGTATACGGCAATGACATCTCGTGGAGTAGATGGAAGAAGATATTTAGGTTTGGGTAACCTTTGAACTATGTCAATACAAAGATCTGTCTCAGTGGCTTCCGGTAAGACCTATGGAAAATAGTCATGAAGTCCTCCAGGGTCTCTGGTTTGACAATTTCTGGAATGGAATGAAAATAAAGGTTATTCCTTTGAGATCTTTTCTCAATGTAAGCTATCTTGGCTTTGAGAAATTCGCCCTCCAGATAATTTATGCCAGCCACCACATCATTATAAACTGTAGTAAGTTCAGCCACCTTTTTCTCTATGTGAGATCTCCAAGGGATTTTAGCTGCCTCCTAGGGATTCAAGTGCTACCGTAGAAAAGGTTCTGACAGTAATACATCCTAAAATACATCAGTAATCTTTTGAGGAAAAAAATTCTTGCAGAAAAAAAAATATGGTCAGTTTAAGACAGCTCTTTTTCTTCCTGCTTTTCACCATGGTGTCAAACAGACTTTAAAGCCACAAATGTGAAGCAACACAGGTTCAATAAATGCAAAAGTGCCACATATTGCTAATGGCTGTTAAACTGCAGGTATCAATAGTTTATTTTTTTTATGCATATGCTTTAGACTCGGCCCCCTTATAGAGGTGTTTAAGTGTCCATATTTATAGACTTGGCATTACTGGCACTCATGGGTGTCTCTAATGTTAGGCAAAATACTAGCAACTAGAGATGGGCGAATAGATTCTAACAAATCAGATTTCGGTTAGAATTTCAGGAAACTTCAATTCATCACGAATCCGAAGTATACGGTGATTCGTGGGAACTAAGTTTTTTTTTCCTCCTCCTTTTATTACCAAAATGGGCGCGAGCACAACGTGTTACATGGGGCAGATAACTCTGGGAAGGAGAAAGGAACACCCTCGATCACATGTGCAGACCTGTAAGCCTATCAGCGACCGGCAGGCTTATGTGATGTCACACAGCCCTATAAAAACATGCAGCCATTTCCAATCTCGGCACTTCACACTGCATGTGCTGCCTGTAGCTTCCAGCTGCTTGCAGCTGCTGTAGTGATTTTTGCTCCAAGGGTGTTCCTTTTGGGGGATCTGTATACCTCAAATAGCAGTTCTTTTTTGTTGGTGAAGGCAATAGGACGAAATCTGTGTAAAATCTACATTCTTTCTGTAGTGATTTCTGCTCGTATCCCAGGGTGTCAGTTCTTGTGCTTCAGTATACTCCAAATTTCAAGTTTTTCTGGTAGATAAAGTAGAACTATGTCAAATCAACATAGTTTATTAACCAATATGTCACACAGAGAGGTGGCAGGTGGAGCAGGCACAGGTCACAGCACAGTAAGGGGACATCGGGGCATGGGTGACTCTGTGAGGCCAAAACTGCCATTGTCATCTAACGGCAGTGTGTTGATAAACAACTCAAGGGTTGTCGATTGGTTGACTCTGTCATCCACTTCCTCCCAGATGACATCTGACAACCCCAGCCAAGAGTCCGTAGGTTCGTCAGACACTTAGTTGGCATGGCCCAGGAGAAGGTCAGTGGCGCTCACTTGTCCTCAACCTGCCTCTGTCCTGTTAATTTCCCTCAGCCAGAGATCTACTAGGTAGTCTGGGCTCAGCGCCACTATACAGCGGGGACAAACTCATCATCATCGCCAGGATAAGAGGGTGTCAGCTTGGGTGTCAGGCAGCAAAGCAGGAAGCAAGTCGCTACTGTGGCCGTGAGTCAGCTGGGTGGCAGCAGTGCGAGGACGGGAGCCAAACAGTGTGGGGTACAAACCCCACTTTGCAGGTCCAAGTTATCAGTGGCACAGGGGCTCAGCGAGGCAGCGTGTTAGTAGTGCAGCGTGGTGGCAGTAAAAGCACCACTTCGGCGGTGTGGCAGTTTTTTGTTAAGACATCCTTAGGAGGAGGGCGTGTGTATATGTACAATCTACGGGCAGAAAGTTAAGTGTGGCCGGGGAGCTAACGTTGGCACCATGGCCCTGCGTCAACATATGCAGCGTCACCATCCAATGGCCTGGGAGAAATATAGTACAGATGTGGAGGGCCATCCTGCCACCGCAGCAGCAGCACCTAGTGGTACACATGCCATTTCAGCAAGGCTCCAGCACCTCTGCCGAAGGGAGCTGTTTGACTTTGATATAATTTTCCAGTCCAGATGCTCCTAGTCCTCGCTACGCATGGTGACAGAAGTCGTTGCATGCGACGATTAGAAAGAGACAACTGTATGAATTCAGCCATCCTAAGGTGCAGAAGCTGACCATGTTCCGGTCCAAGTTGTTGGTATTGCAGTTCCTTACTTTTCTAAGTCGTGGACTCTGCACCCTTCAGAGAACTAATGGCTTGTGCCAAACTAAGGTGGAGAGTTCCAAGCCAAAAATTATATTCCAAAAAGGCAGTGCCAGCCCTTCAGAATATGTAGAACAGAAGGTGGGCCAATCCTTGAGCTTATCGGTTTCTTCCAAGGTGCACGGCAGTGCGGACGTGTAGAGCTGTAACTACGGTCAGGGCCAGTACATGTCCTTTATGGCCCAGTGGGTGAATGTGCTACCCGCACCGCCACACCAACAACTTGAACAAGAGACATGCATTCTCCTCCACATTGTCAAACTCCTCCTTCTCCACCACCACCTCAGCCTCCACAAGTCTAAGTACTGCTCCATCTTACCACATGTGCAGGGCACAGTAGTGTCACGCAGTTCTACACCTGGTTTACCTGGGCGAACAGAGTCAGACAGGGAAGGAACTGCTCCACGTCGTGGGTCTGTGGCTTTCTCCGTGACAACTGAAAATCGGAACCATGGTGACAGAGAATGGGAGGAACATTTGCCGTTTGATCAAGCACTTTGAAGAGGCCACGTTATTTGGCACTCGGCAGGACTACAGGGTTAATAACGTCATTCCACAGCTTCTTGTCCTGGAACTAATGCTGCAAAATCTGTCTGATCAGGGCACTGGAGAAGTGGCGGCTACATTTCATGGCAACATGAGTCTGGTGGAGGCGAACTGAAGGAGGAGGAGGAGGACATTGGAGCACAAGCAGAGTCTGGTGAAATCAGTGTTTTTTTCATTCAGGTGACAAGAGAGGAGGAGCAGGAGCATCAGGTGAAGGTAGAAGCACCATTGCAGTATACAGTGGAGATGGAGGCCAGGAGTCCCTCAGAGTCTCTTGCACAGATGGCCCTCAGCATGCTGCTTTGCCTAACTAGTGACAGCCGAATAGTCAACATCCGGCATAGGGATGAGTTTTGGCTCTCCACCCTCTTGGACCCTCGGTACTGGTCAAAAATGGGTGACTTTTTTCCAGCAGCCGAGAGGGAGGAAAAACTGGCGTACTATAGAGAAATACTGAAAAGGTAGTTGTCCGCTGCCTTTGTGCACCATTGTCCATCCTGTGTCAGGTTTGACCGGGGGATTCCTGGCAGTGATCGCTCACGTACTACTGCCACAGCTGCTGTGGGAAGATGGGGGGGGGGTGGGGGGGGGTGGGTAGGAGCAGTAGCAGCTCCATCAGCATCAGTTTAGGTCTGGAGTCCTTAATGAGCAGCTTCCTTGACCCGCCTACTGAGGAGGGTAGCCACCACTAGCAGCAGCAGGACATGGAGCAGACCCTGCATCAGCACGTGGTGGCCTACTTGGACACCACTTTACCAGCCTAGGTAGAGGGTCCTCTGGATTACTGGGAAGCCAAACTTGATGCGTGGCCGCAACTTGCCCGGCCAGTAGTGTAGCATCAGAGCAGGTGTTCAGTGCAGTGGGGGCCATCGTTACCCCAAGGAGAACCTGCTTGTCCACCCGCAATGTGGAGAGACTGACCTTTGTCAAAATGAATCAGGCTTGGATCGGGCAGGATTTCAACAACTTAGATCAGATCAGCCATGACGCCTCCCCCAAATGTTGAGAAATGAGTCTGGATTCTAACTACCTGCCTCAGCCACTATTCTGATGCTGCCACCCGTCTGATGCCAAATATCTGCTGCCAGTTGCTCCATCTGCCTCCCACCTTCTTTAACAGGGACCGGAATTGTTTGCCACCTCAACACTCCTTACCATATTGTTGCGACCTTAAGAATTTGTCATTGTGCCACTCTGTGGCCTACCATGTTGCTGCCAGCTAAAGAATTTATTGTGCCACTCTCTGACCTAATGCTGCTGCTGCTGGTGCCACCTTTGCAGTTCCTTTTTGGCAAAGACATGATATTTTCAGGAAAATTGTAATGTATGATGCATGTGGCGCCTGTAATCTTCAAATTCAAATTTAAATTGAAAATTTCAACTTCAAATTAATTTCAAACTTCAATTTCGTTTCAAACTTCGTCATTGTGCCACTCTGTGGCTGAATTGGGGTTGGCAAGTTACCCAGATGGTCAGTTGGGCCTGAGATGGCCACAGATAGCTAAAACCAGTAAGACTGATATAGTTTCTGCAATCTTGGTAAGTGGGTGTCCACGGGAGTTTCCCTAAGTTACAGATCGTGGTTGCTGGTGTGTTTGAGGCAGGATGGAGCTAGAAGGTATTCAGAGCAGGGAAATTCTTATTGATTGCAAGCATTTCTTTAGAATCCTGTATAAAGACCAGAACTGATTATTAGCATGAACTGCTTCTTGAAGATCTTTTCTCTGTCTAGTATTCCACTGCAAAAATGTCATAAATCATCCTTGTTTGCAAAGTTGCTCCTGTCAGAGAAAATTTTGTTTATCTACCTGGTTCAGAAAAGTGTTGTCAGTGAAGATAACATACCCGATGCAGAATTGTTATTGTCACAGAAAAAAATTGTGCTTTCCTACCTAGTTTTATAAGTTTTCACATTATGACAAAAAGAAAATAAGGCCAACTTCCAGTTCCAGTTCCAGTTCAAAGACAAATGAACAAAAGGTATTAATACATGCTCAAAATACAATCAACAAGATATGCCCGGTCAGTTGTCCCTAGTACAGCTGTTGCCCTTTATAGTTCTCTATGATAGAAATTGCTTTATTCATAGTTTATATTGGATGGACAGTGTCAGATCATATTGGAATACATGTGTAAGGGCTTATTTTTCTAGGTGTGGCAGAGTTATCTGATACTGTTACATGTATTGTGACTGTTTTTGTATATACTCTGACCATTCTTGGTTATTTATTGCCTTCTTTCTGATTTTGGGAGTAGTATTTAGTTTTCATCTTTTTTAATGCACAAGTGTATCTTTGGAGTAAAAGATTTCTTAGATGATCTTTTTTCAAAGAGTATATTGTAATTTGTTTTACCCTTTGTTTGTTCATTTGCTCTAGCAGGAGTATTTTAGATAAGGAAACATTACCAGGGTTATCCCTAATGTTTATGGAAGAGTCAGGGCAGCATGTAATTTGGCGACCTGAAGCATGTGACTCATCACATGCTTGTGACATCAATCAAGGTCCTATTTTGCTGCCCTCCTCTACTAAGGCCATTCCCAGCAAGCCTCATATCATCTTTAGCTGTTCTATGAGGTTTCCCATGGTTACCAGGAAGCATGACAAATGGAGATTAGCCTGGGGGACAAGGTAAAGCATCAGCTACACCTTCAGATAGCTAATTAAAGTAAATTGCCTTTCAGGTGATTTTATTTCCCTGGCTTGAGCCGAAGCTCTCCCCTAAAAAATTTTCATCTTGCTCAGTGACCAAGCCACACCCCTTCCTTCCTAGTTCTGAAGTCTTGTCAGAGAATATTGTGTTTTTCTACCTAGTCCTGGTCAGTGAGAATAGAGCATTAATATGTGGATAAGAAAAGAGCTCCTGTCAGTAACTAGCAGGCAGTAATTAGATCAAATGTTTCTGGCCAAAATGTTATTAATTGCTGACCAATAATATTCATTAAGTTCTGAAGTAAGTTTATTATATGGATCACCAATTGATCTCTGGTGAGGTGGGTACTCCACTATGAAGGTCCCATGAACGGTTAATATGATTGTCAGGGTTAGAGGTTGTGAATCCTCTGAACCACTGCGGATGATGGCACAAGCCACTACCTGGGACCGGAGTCTAAGTGGTACCCGGTTTTCACCAGAGCCCGCCGCAAAGCGGGTTGGACTTGCTGCGGCGTGGTACCACCAGGTCGTTCCACAGGCGTGGCTTGTCTGCAGTGGCAGCCAAGGTCGAGGTACAGAAACGGCAGGCAATCTCGTAGTCGGGGACAGGCAGGAGGTCCGGACAGGCAGCACAGGATCGGAGTCAGAGACGTAGCAACAAGTCAGGGCAGGCGGCAAAGGAGCGATGTCAGAAACAGAACCTGGGTCACAACGGGAATTCACAGAAAGAGCACAAGGTATCAGAAAAGCTTTCTCTAGGGCGCTAGGCACGAAGATCAGGCAGGGGCTTGCAGGAAGAGGCAGGCTTAAGTAGATTTAGCTAAATGGCCAGCGGCAATTAATGGCGCGCTGGCCCTTTAAATTCTGAGAAGCTGACGCCCTAGCATGTGGGTCTGTGCGCGCACAGTGGAAGGGAGTGAGCTGGGAGAGGTAAGCACTGCTGGCGACGCGTTGGCGGGGGCAGAGAAGCACCGGTGAGCCCGCGACACGCAATATGGGTTGCGGGACCACCCGTGACATAAATGGCTTGGTTGCTGTATCTAAAGGTTTTAAGATGCTGACAAAGCTCCTCATCCTGCTTCCTGTTTTCCCAGGTCTGCAACAACCCCTGATTCAGAGGGATGTGTTTAGGGCTAGCGATTATCAGTAAATCAATAACGCAGCTTGCAGGTTTCTCTGTCATTTGTAAAATCAAACTGGCCCTGGTATAGTAGTCCTCCATTGAAATCTTATCTATTCTACATTGATTATATCAAAGAAAACAGGTGAGAAATTAGCCATTTTCAAAATTCTTAATCCTCTCGTTTTTAGGTAGATAGTTTTACCACCTAAATTAGTTGCAGAATAACATTTCGCATATGTCTGCTTTACATTTTCATAATTTTTGAAATGTCTAGATAATATATTTTGATGTACATTGCTTACAAATTTAAACATTATTTTTTCATATTTTCAAGATTTCAGAGTTGACTTTTTGGGGATAATTACTATTTTTAATAAAATATAAATATATATAATATTAGAAATCACCTATATATCAACCCATTAGAAACAGCTTTCGGGAAGATTGTTAACCCATTTGAGATATTCATAGTAAATTTAGAGTAATTAAATCAAAATGGAGTTGAAATTTAGAGTGGTCCGATTTTGTCAGTAATGTTCATTTAGCTCTAAAATTTACACATTTCAAAAAGATAAAAAGAGAAAACCCATCTTAAATTTACTATGCAATTTATCACATTTGTTTTATGGGCACACAGTGAGGCTCAGGAGAGGAGTACTGTGCAGCTGCCTGGATTTTAGTTTCCTCATTGATCCCCTTTTGTAGTTTTTCCATTAGTGGGGCCATGTGATGACACTTTTTTCACGGAATGAGATGCATTTTCCAGTGTTATCATTTTGGGGTTACTATACCCTATTGTTGAAATTACATTAATTTTTTCGCTACAGAGCTGGTTGATGGTTTGTTTTTTGTGGGACATGTTGTAATTTGCAACAGTATCATTCTGGAGTACATATGTATTTTTCATCACTTTTTATTGCAGTTTTTGTGTCATGAAATGGGTAAAAATCACTATTTTTTGGGGGGGGGGTTTACGGTGTCAATAATCTTTTTTAATTCTACAGGTCATTTTCTACAGGTATTTTTGTATTTTATGTCTCTTTATATGTTTATGGACAGTTTTATTTATTTACTTTTATTTAAGAACATTTTTTTAAAAATTGTTCCACTATGGGACAAGCAATCATCATGCATAGGCTGACACTGTGGGGCATATTTACTTACCCGGTCCAGTCGCGATCCAGTAGCGCGTTCTCCGACAAGGATTCAGGTGTGCCGGGATTCACTAAGGTCTGTGCGCCCGGTATCCACCAGGTGTCGCTGCTGTGCCGAGGTCCGCCGGAGTTCACCTTCTTCGTCCCGGTGCATGTGAGTGCTGATCTTGCGATACAAATTCTTTTTAATAATCCGCTGGTTTTCCGAATCCGTCGAGTTGTCCGACGGCCACACCGCCCAATTTCTGTCGCGTGAAAGCCAGCGCTGATGCGGCAAAATCCGATTGCGTTCGCCAAAAACCTAGGGCAATTCGGTGCAAATCGGATATCGTCAGGAAACCCAACAAAAGTGTGCGATTCAGACCCTTAGTAAATGAGCCCCTGTGTCTTTAAGATCTCCTCACAGACGGGATCTTAGAGGCACTGCCAACGGACAGCAATGGGGTGCTGATCAGACCTTAGGGCTGCCATGGAACGATTGGTGGCCCCTGAAGACAGCGTGGAGGGGCTAATTCGGGGGAGAGTCTTCTGGCAGACACGTTAAATGCTGCGGTATTTAATGGCTTAAACATCTGCGATCGGATCGGACCTCACCATTCTGATTGGTCCCCAGAGCTGCTATGGAAACGATTAGCATTTATCAGGTTAAACACATGTTACATTGAGGTGTCAGCTGTTACAACTGAAATCCCCACAGCTCGATGCTGGCCTAGCTCTATTTTGAACTGTACCGGCATTACCTCGGCAGGGGATATATCCGCCACTGAATGGCAAGGGGTTAAGATGATTTTAATTTTTTTTTTTTTTTGTGTTGTGTTATTATTTTAAGTAGGCGGGACAAATGTCCTGTTATTCCCATCATTTTCAGACCCTTCCCAGCCTCATTTTACAGCCGTTTTTGGTCCCCATTTATTTCAATCCGTTTCATGTTTGGGACAAATTTGGGCCCGAAGTGTGGGTTATGAATTGAATTTTGTAGTGAAATTTGGATTCAAATCATAGATTTTGCTTGCAGATTACAAGCTTTGTAATGCATTCAGTACATTATCGCTCTTTGGGATCTTGCTCTGGTGTATTTCAGAAAACTCCTAATGGAAAATTAGCATTGTTTGTGAACCCAATTTTAGTAATTTTTAGCACATGAAGGTGTCTATATAGTAGGCCGCAAACAGTAGAGCAGTGGCCTTTTGAGTCATCGGCCTAAAAATCCTGCCCAAAGCCATAAAACTGTTTAGAAATAGGGCCTGCTCTGAATTTTGCAACTTGGGCAGTTGCCTCAAACACAGTGAAATATAACTCATGGCTATGTGTATGAGCCCATAAAATTGCATGGGTACATGTGGTATCTGTTGAAACAATGTCTAGGACACACCAGCAAACTACGGTTGTTTGCATAAGGCCTTAGGCTGTGAACAGAACAGGCAAAATCATTGAAAATTAGCACCGCACATTTTCTGTCAACTGTTAACTTTTGGAAATATAAGAGAATGATGTCCACATGTTGAGCAAAAATACTATAGCATTTCAGCTATTGCTGCAGGTCTTTGCCTGCAATGCTAAGGGTGCAGTCACAAGTGGTGTTTACAATGTGTTTACAAATGCTTTTAAGCACCCACATGCTATCCTGCAGAGGCCCATCACTATTCTAGATGTGCAAGTCAGATTCATTGCATGCAACTTTTGTGAGACTTTTCATATAATGGCCAACATTTATTAAAGCCCCTGCACCAGTTTTTTAGCACATGTATATGTAAAGTGTCATAATTGACACTAACATAATTGTGTTGCGGCTGCACTATACCTGATGTGACTTCAAAGGAACAGAGCTCATAGCGTTGTGAGATGACATCAGTGGGGGAGGAGCTGTTCAGGAGCACAAAGGTGGGGGCTGAGAGCTGAAGAGTGTGCAGCACGGACAAGGCGCCTGTTGTTTTTTGAGATGTATCCAAATCAAACCAAACCCCTGGGACTTAAAATATGATTCTGTTGGGGTGCAAAGTAAGTTAAAACATACAATTACATTGTAATTATAATGCTTAGAAAAGCAGGCATATTTACAATGCAGCTGTAATGGGCTTATCTAACCTGTCCTTAGTAAGAATGAGGTCCATGGTGACAGGTTCCCTTTAATATCACAGGTATGCACATTTCCCTGTAATTTTTCTCTATATTTCTCACTCTAGGTTGCATGTTCTAAAAGTAGAGATGAAATTACTTACAGCCCCTTGATATAATTCAATTTCTCGGTCCGTGAAATAAGGCATCTGCTTAAATGGATTAACTGAAATAAGAACAGAACCTATGTATGTCTGGCAGTAAAGTAAAGGAAACCGTTATTACTGATAGCTTGCCATGCAATAAAATATTTTAAGTAAAACTATACAATGAGAAATAAAATTGGAATATTAGCAAATACATTTAGTTAAAAACTATTTGAATTGAATCATGCTGGATAAAAACAATTACAATAACCTTCATGGAAAACTATCATTTAAATTCAGTAAGTAATGATGGAGATGAATAAAAATATATAACACACACCAGAAAAGATAAATACAAAATGAATTCCAAAGCTTTATTGTACAAAAAAAAAAATATTTTAAATAAAGAAGTCTGTAGGGCTAGAATCTCATACCACCTGACCCATAAAACACATATCTAACCAGCGGTTCACTTGAAGAGTGAATAGACGCGTGGCCAGTATCATGGCTGCAAAAAGGTTTTTACACCAACCTTACCCTCATATGTTTTTTTTCCTTAGTTGTAGCTATTGAAATCTGGGGCCCCAAATTAGCTAATAGCAGGATCTACTTTTAATCAGATGTTGTTTAATTGGTGCATGTTATTAACCCCTTAACGCAGAAGCCACTTTTCACCTACCTGACACGGCCCATTTTTAAAACCTGACATGTTTATTAAAGTGGTTATAACTTTGGAACGTTTTAACATATCCAGTTGATTTTGAGATCGTTTTTTCCTGACACATTGTACTTCATGTTGGTTGAGAAATTTAAGCAATTTGTTTAGTATTTATTTATGAAATAAATGGAAATTTGGCAAAAATTTTGAAAAAAAAACGTTTTCCAAATTCATAATTTTCTACTTTTTGGAAAGTTGGTCATATAACTAAAATAACTTGATAACTAACATTTTCCATATGTCTGCTTTAACTTGGCATCATTTTTCAAACATCTTTTCCTTTATGTAGGATGTTAGGAGGCTTATAACTTTAGGTGCAATTTTTCAGAATTTCACGAAAATCATCAAAACCTACTTTTGGGAATTTTGTTAACTCTATGAGCGTTTCATGAGGGAGAAAATGTAATGTAAGACACTGAGCATGCTGCTAGAAGGGAGGGACCCGGATCCGGAAGAAGATTGCGGGGTCTGCGATCGGAGCAGCGAGGGGGGGGGGGTTGTCCGGTTCTTGTTAAATGCCCTTTGCACGCCGCGGTCAGCGCGACCAGGTTGTGTTAGGGGTTAACACTTGCGATTGGAGAAATTGCAACCCGGATAACTGAAAACACATCCCTTGACCGCATTGCAATTGCAGTACAGGGTGCAGTGAGGCTCTCTGTAAAAACACCTATATGAGCGATCAATTGACTTTTTTAAACTAGATATATCTAGTCATAAAATACCATATCTATCTATATAAATTTTAATACACCCCCACCAACACACACTTTGCCTTTCCCACTAACATGCATACTCCCCCTCCCCCACTGATAACATCCAAGCTTCCTCTCCCAAACTGACAACACACACTCCCTCTACTCTGACAGCCCCCAAGTTCCCCCGCTGACAAAAAAACAAGCTACCCACTACCCCACTGACAACATCTAATCTTTGACTCTCTTAGAACACAGACACTACCCCCTCTTTTGCAGACACCATGCTAGATACCCCTCTTCCATTGACATCCACTGACATCTAAGCTTCCCCTCTTCCATTGAAAACATCCAAGCTCCCCCACTGACAACATACATACTCCCCTCTCCCTTATTGACAACACACACACTGCCCCCTTGCCATTGATAACATACATTGCACCCCTCCTTTCCCCACGGTTGTCGCTTCAAGCCATGGTCTCTAAAAATGCTGCATTTGAATTGCATTTAGAAAATTCACAGCAGTGAATTACTTGTGAATGTAAATGATCAAAAAACCTTCAATCACAGCAATCTGTCAAAATAGTAACCATACATATTGTGCTTCTATAGAGGGCCAAAACATTAATTTATACTCCAAAAACCCTCCTGAGAACCAGTATTACAGAAGGCAGAAACTCTTAAATACAAAATCAATCTTTGATATTAATTACATAAACTCACAAAAACATGTTAAAAACACCCCATTTAAAAGAAATACCCAAAGTATTATAGGGGATTGGTCACATGTTAGCCTTATTGTACAGCACACAAAGAGAGCAACAAACTCTAAACCCCTACCACCTGACCAGGGGAGTAAATAAACCTCTGCTAGATGGTAGAACATGGTCCTTTTTAGAGTCTTCAGAGAGAGCCAAAACTGATGGTCTGTCTGCCACAGCAGTGTCCTAATACCAGGAACCACAGGTGCCTCAGGCCTCGGCCTAGCACCCCGGGCAAGTCCAGAGATTTAAGCCCAGAGCCAAGATCATCACCAGGACTCAGCTGCGTGTAACACTTCCTGTGGACCAGCCCGCCATGACACTTCCAGCTTGCCAATCTGCTTTTAATCGTTTGGACGTTGCAATCTGTTGAATCAAGAACTGTAAGTTTATTTGCTAAAAGTTGCCTCAGGCTGTTTACCACCACAGGCTTCCCCATCTAACACCCAGGTTTGTCTACAGACCCCTCAGGGGTAGCCCCAGGGAGAAACCACTGAATCAGCCACTCCCTCCATATTTCTTGCACACACCACCTGCTGGAGACCTGCCAGGCTGTAGGTCAGTCTTCTGGTTCCCATACCAAGCACCGTAACTACAGTGTGCCCAAGGCCGCACTAGTCTGGCACTCCAGTATTCTGGGCTCTAGTTGTCTCCAGGTCACAAGAAAAGGCTAGGCCCCAGTGGGGGATGTTGCACATGTAATATGGGAGACCACCAGAGCAGGCTATATTATAGGAGCACCATATAGAAGGATATAATACCCACCCAGAGCAGAAGATTTTTAAAGAAGGTGTAAAATACTGGTGGAGCAGGCATATAATAGTGGAGACCCCTGAAGCAGACGTATAATAGTGGAGACCCACAAAGGATATGCATAATACTGAAGACAAACAGAGCAGACTATAATACTAGAGACCCCCTAAGCAAATGTATAATAGTGGAGACCCTCCCAGTAGGCACTAATTGTAGAGACAGAGTGCTGACTACAAAACAGGAGGTCTCCAGAGCAGGCGAGAAAAAATATATTGCTCACCTCTCCAGGCTCCTCTCCCTAGGTTGTCATGTCATGACAAGTGTTGTGGTGTCACCAGCTAGCATCACATCAACTGATTAAACAGACACTACTCTTGTTATTGTGACCTGGGGAATCCTCATAGAAATGATCCTTTTACAGATTAAAGATTCAATACAAGGAAATCATCTCCACCAAAGGTTTATCACCAAGCCTAACCAATTTAAACTAAATTTGATTATTTTGTTACAATATCACAAGTCCTTTCCATGGATACCTTAGCTTAGAAGGTCACAGGTTTCTGTGTCGTAGAGTGCATCATGGTTTACAGAATTTCCAGAAGTTTATTGGCGTCACCAGCTAGCATCGCCACTATATTCCGGATTTCTCTTAACAGTGTATATGGGCAGAAAAGTCTTTGTATTCTTTTAAATTTGAAACATTTATATCTCTCAGGATATATGAGTTCAGAGTGACAGAATGTAAAAACATCACAAACAATACCTTAGATTAGGAAACGGACATCAGAGAGTTCTAGAAAGGTATTATTACAATTAATAGCTCTTGCAATGACTATATGACAAATGAATATATGATCTGATATGTATCATCAACATTTATATAACACTAAATGAACAGAACATTTAAAATTAATACATGTAAACTCAAGGGAAGATCAGCAACAAAAAAAGAAAGAAAAATTACTTTCTGCACTTTCGACATGTATCACTGCTTGGATGTGTCATACACAGCAGCCCCTTCACTGGGCTACCTCTTCCTTCCTCTTGTCTTGCTCTTGTCCATTTAAGGATTATTTCAGTTAACCACAACTTCTGTCTTTATTTCTTCCTCCCACACAAACATTTTTTGTAGTTAGTAGACACATGAGCTGCTGCTCCTATCACGGGTTGATAGGATTTCAAAGGGTACCTATTATTTTTACAAACTTCTGATTTGTCATTTTGATAGATGGATGCTGAAACCCTCATACATAGCCCACACAATATGGATTGCTATAATAATCTTGTAGGCACCTTTGCTGTCAAGGTACTTAGTGAGCCCTTTAGATAACATTTGGACAACTTGTAAGAACATACTATTTGTTTATTTTGTTGTCTGCATAGTATTTTTAAATTTGCCCCTGTATTTGCAGTTTAATCTGGGCTTGTGTTCTAGTTTACACCACCTTAAACCAAATGGGCATGGAGGGGAGTGCGGTCAGTGGCTAACTGGGCTGGTGTGGTGCAGTACTTTCCTGGGCCTACACATTGCCCATGGCTACTCCGAGGCCCGCCATGTTAATGGGCTTGGAGGCAGGGCCGAATCATAATTTATTCATGCCGTGTCCCCGGGCTCATCCTTCTACATTCCTACGGGCCCTCTAGGCGGTCACGTTAAGCAGGAAAGAGGGATGGGCCCGGGGGCAAGGCATGAATAAATTATGACTGCTGCTGCTACCTTAGGTGTTGCAGCCCAGTCCTGCCTGGCCCACCCACCTTGCTCAGTCCCTCTTCTTCAAGGGCGATGTCACGTGATGCCGAGTGACCTGTATCCCGAACTCATACAAGGACATCCTGGACGTGCATGAGGTATGTATAATAAATGTGCCTTTTGTATGTATCTGGTGTATTTATGCTCTATGTGCATTTGTGGTGTGTGTGTATATATGTATAAATACTACATATAGTCACGAATACAGTAAATACAAACATTTATACAGTAAATACAAATATAAATAATGTGTGCATATGCTATGGGGGGGATTTATCACTGCTTCTACGTGGATAAAATGTGAATATGCCACCTCTATACCATGAGGCCGTATGATAAATCTTCCCCTATGTTTGTGTGCACATGACCTGATGTAGAATGCCTCCTAGATTTATTGGTAGTCCAGAGGGCCATCGTATGATAAGTGTGCCCATATGCCATTCTAACACTTAACTAGGGGTGTTAACAACTAGACATACATATTTAAAGGGAACCTGTCATCAGGAAGGTAATTTTTACATGAAGAAAGGATCAAATAGCCTTTGGCATGTTCATTTCAAAACTGCCTTTGTCAACAATATGGTTGAATAAAGTGCTTTTTAACAGATAACTTTACATTACATGGCTGCCTGTCAGCTGTGTGTGACATGTCCCAAGGGGGACAATTCAAACGACAGTCTGTCCCTTCCTGTCAGCCCCCTCTGCCGAGACTCACCACACGCTGCTGGCAGAGAGCCAGGTTATGTAAAGCACTGGGTTTATTCATAATGCTGACAAAATAACATGCCATATGCTGTTGGAACCTGTCTTAAGGTAAACATGACCTCCCTGATGACAGGTTCCTTTTTATTCACCTGCTATACACACACACACCTCTTCAATCAGATGCTAGTAAAAAAAATGTACCCATCTGAAGATAACTTCCCATAAATGTAGTTATATAGTCCCTTGGATACTACCACCACTGCTGGAGTAATTGGGCAACAAACAAATTGATTTTCCATATGAAATGACCCAGAATTACTACTTGTCCCATTGTTACCCTCTGGTAATAAGCATAGAATCCAGGTTAGGGGGCTCATTAGTTCATACATGGCCAGTGCTTCCAGAGTGCGTTGCTGGCTGTATTCAAGGACAGCTACCTTGTTTCTCAGGGACAACATGGCTAGATTTATGGGAAATTATTATCACACAGGTACTTTTTTTAACCCCTTAAAGGCAAGGCCCTTTTTCATTTTTATGTTTTCACTTTTCACTCCCCAACTTCTATACCAAAAATCTATACCTTTATGTAAAGAGCTTTGTGATGGCTTGTTTTCTGCGTAACAAATTGCACTTCATAGTGACAGTATTTAATATTCCATGCCATGTACTGGCATGGAATAGCATGGAAAAAAAATTCCAAAGGGAAATTAGCGAAAAAACGCATTTGCATCGGTTTTTTTTTTGTGGGCTTGGATTTTGTGGCTTTCACTGTGCGCCCCAGGTTACATGTCTACTTTATTCTTTGGGTCGGTATGACCATGGGGATAGCAAATTTGTTTAGGTTTTATAATGTTTTCATACATTTACAAAAATTAAAACCTCCTGTACAAAAATAATGTGTTTTATTTTGCCATCTTCTGGCGCTAATAACTTTTTAAAACTTCGGTGTATGGAGCTGTGGGTGTTGTCATCTTTTGCAACTTTTGATGATGTTTTAAATTTTTCTATATTTAGGACTTTACAGCCTTTTGATCACTTTTTATTGAATTTTTAATATTTTTCAAAATGGCAAATGTGCCATTTTTGACTTTGGGAACTATTTTCCATTACAGGGTTAAACAAAGTTAAAAAAACATTATTATATTTTGATAGATCTGGCATTTTCGGACGCTGCAATATCTAATATGTTTATGATTTTTACTGTTTATTTATATTTATATAACTTCTAGGGAATACGGGGTGATTAGAATTTTTAGGTTTTTTTTTAATATAATTTATTTTTTTTTAAACCTTTTTAAAATGTTTTTTTACTATTTTTCAGACCCCCTAGGGTACTTCAACCTTAGGTTGTCTGATTGATCCTACCATATACTGCCAAACTACAGTATGGCAGTATATGGGGATTTTCCTGCTCATTCATTACAATGTGCGAATCACACTGTACTGTATTCATTGCAATGAATAGGTTAAAACGAAACTTGGAAGATACCACAATGTACCGCACAAGAATGGAACTGAAAACCCGGCTTAAAAAGTTTGCACAGCTAAACAGCGACATATTTTTCCTAACAAAATGCAAAAAGGAAGGACTCATCCCTAAAGGCTTCACACTACGCAACCCAACACGGAATACTTACAACAGTCGATTTGCAGAATGGCTGTGCATACGGACATCTGAAAAACTGCGCAACAACATGATTAAGATTCTCTATAACAACAAGAGGAAAATACAGGAGGAAATACATGCCCTAAAGACACTCCTGGAAAATGATACAGAGGAGATGAAGGACAAACTCCAATTATATTACCATAAACTTCAGGATATGATGATCAACAACAAAAAGAAAAAGCTCCAGAGACTGAGACAAAAAGTCTCCATCACCACAGGCACAAGTGCTCAGCCAGTTCACCAGAGCTGTGTTGTGAACCTTTCCTCCTATGAGCCTGACAAACATGAGATGTTGGTTCTCTCCAAAGGTCTGTCATTCTGCCCTGCAAGATCTGTGGACAAAATTAAACTCTGCAATGACATGGAGGAATTCTTCAGAAAAATAAGACTCAGAGAATATTTCCATGACAGAGACTCTCCTCACAGCACAGATTTGGAGACAGGACAGTTCAACAGCAACCCAACAAAAAGATCTACCTGGACCCCCAAATCTGGAACCAACTCAACACTGGATACATACATTGACCTAACCCTGCAGGAACAAAGGGCTATTCAATCATTGAAAGCAAACCCAGATATCATTATAAAACCTGCAGACAAAGGGGGTGCAATAGTCATAATGAATACTTCTGACTATATCAAGGAAGCAAACAGACAGCTGTCCAACCCCATTCATTATAGTAAACTTGAGAGTGATCCAACAGAGGCCTACAAGAAGCAACTTATTGATATGACCAAGAAGTTTTCAACTGAGATGCAACACAAGGTCCACCTTCTCGTCCCAGAGGATCCCAGGCCAGGCTGTTTCTATATGCTCCCCAAGATACACAAAGATGGCAATCCAGGAAGGCCTATTATTTCTGGCATTGGCACCTTGACGGAAAGTATCTCAGGTTGGGTGGAAAATCTCCTTAAACCCCTGGTCAGAAATACTCCTAGCTACATCCAGGACACTACTGACCTTTTAAATAAACTCAAGACTGTAGGCCCACTTCCTGATGGTACAATTCTGGCCACCATGGATGTGGAATCTTTATACACTAACATCCCCCATAAAGATGGAATAGCAGCATGCCGGGCACACATGGAGAAGCACAACTTACCAACAGAACTGGTCTCAGATCTCATACAATTTGTGCTCACCCACAACTATTTTTCATTTGGAGAGGATCTGTACCTACAGTGTATGGGAACATCGATGGGTTCAAGGTGTGCACCACAGTACGCCAATCTTTTTATGGCTGAACTGGAAGGTGCTTACTTATCCACTTGCACCACAAAACCCATGATCTATCTCCGTTATATTGATGATATTCTGATCATCTGGACTGCAGGTGAGGAGGCCCTAATTCAATTCCATGAGGGCTACAACAACTTTCACCCCACCATCAATCTGAAACTAAGCTATTCAGACAAGGAGATACACTTTCTGGATACCACCATACAGATTAAAGACAGCCACTTAACCACATCCATATTCCATAAACCTACAGACAGAACGGCCTACCTGAGAAACAACAGCTTCCACCCCAAACATACCAGACAATCTATCATATACAGCCAGGCCATACGCTACAACCGTATATGTTCAGACAAAAAAGATCTGGAAAAACACCTCCTGGAGCTCAGGTATGAATTTCTCCAGTTGGGCTACAGACCAAAAGTGACTGATAACCAAATAGGTAAAGCAGCAGCCATCAACAGAGATGATTTACTCAAATATAAGGAGACCCAACAGGAGGCCAGAGTGCCCCTAGTAGTCACTTATAGCCCACAACTGGAGATCCTGCGTCACATTGCCAAGGAACTCCAACCGATTCTGCATAAAGACACAAGATTAAAAGAAATATTTCCAGTCCCTCCTCTCCTGTCCTTCCGGCAACCACCAAACCTGAAACAACTGGTTGTCCGGAGTGCCCTGAGACCCCCATCAGAAAATGGTACCTCACCCTGCCTGCAAAGCAGGTGTAAAACGTGCCAGCACATCCGCACAGGTGACCAGGTACCTGTACCCCAATCACAGCAGGTACATCAGATCAAGGGGACCTTTTCCTGCAGGTCCTCTAATGTGGTCTACCTTATTATGTGTCAGCAGTGTCCAACCACAGGCCTTTATGTTGGAGAAACAGGTCAGAGACTCCATCAACGTATGAACTCACACAGAGCTGATATTAAAAATGAAAGGAAAGATCTCCCAGTAGCTGCACATTTCTCCAGAGAGGACCACACTAGGGGAGATTTGCAGATTACTGTTTTAATGGGACATTTTAAGACACAGAGGGAAAGGAAAGAATGGGAGTATAAATTAATGAGGAGATTCAACACCTTGCAAAGTGGTCTTAACATTCATGCCAGCTTCATGACCTCCTACCTCTGACCTGGAGGCCACAAGCAGATAAGAGCCAGGGCTCATGTGTCTCGCCTCATAGGTTTTTAATGTTTTTATTGCCATCCTGTTGTAAATAAGATGTCCCTGTTTTTATCAATCTGTTGTTTTAGAGGTTTTTTTTTAATATCCTTTGATGATCACTGTTTAGTGTGTATAAAATGCTGTGAATTTTCTGTTTCATGCATAACATTATGTCTGACGAAGAGAACTAGTATTCTCGAAAGCTCACCATCAAATATACTCAGTTAGCCTCAAAAAGGTATCGCCTAATTTCTTCACTCTTCTTAGGTTAAAACGAGACAGTCTTGGGTCTTTGGACTGTCATGGCAACCGATCGTCATCCCCCAATGACGTCACGGGGAGCGACGATCTTCACCAAGATGACGGCGCCCACGTGCCGCCATCTTTTTGAAGCCATCGGCAATGGATGATCGCAGGTGTTAACAGTAATATGCAGCAAAGAATTACCAGCTATGGAGAGGGCTCAGCCCTCTACTACGTCACATGTCGGTAAGGGGTTACAGTGCAATGCATTGCCATATTGTTGTAAAACGTCCTGTATTTACGGCCAGAAAACAGCCGCATGTACAGAATAGAAAAGACCCTACAGTTGTGTGCATAAGGCTTTAGGGTACATTCACATGGCAGTAGCATACTCTATCTTTTCCCCGTGTATGGCACAGATCGCACCGTACCGCCTCCGGGACCGCCATTCCCACCTATAGGGAAGTATATGCGGCCGCATATCCATGCCCACAGATGGTTGTCTGAATGAGGCCTTACTGTAAGAACTGTGAATCTTGAGTCACCGAAGGTGTCAGTTTCAAGAAGGGTCTAGAATAATATTGATGATTGTGTTAATATAGAGTTGTTTCTCCTTAATCCCATCCTCATCTAATTCCTACCATTCCTAGGTTGAACTTGATGGACATATGTCTTGTTTCAACCGTACTAACTATGCAACCATGTATGCCCATATGGGAATAGCCCTTTAAACAATGCTAATAGTGTTACCCATGTACAAGTGCGGTAGGGCAATGATTGTTGTATCTTTCTCCTTTCTGTCTCTTTCTCTATTTTTTCTTATATAGAACTCTATACATTATCTTTAACATAAGCTAATGCATTAAGCACTGATAATCTGATACACTGATCAATTTTGGAATGTGACAAAAGTATACACTTTAGGATCTCAACTGTGGACTCTAAGTTAAAGGACATCTACCATCAGTTTGACTGATGCAGTCAAGATAACACCTCTATTTTATTTTTTGCAGCCAAGATGGAGGTGGCCATACACTGTTGCCCCAGCAGCAGGTACACGTAAAGAGCAAGGAAGAAGCTGTAAGTACAGTTCTAAACTGTGTTCCCTCCAGCAAGTACATGTATGTAAACTCTAAGTACATGATGTGTGTTTGTGTGTGCTGGTATGTTATTATGTGCATTATATGTGCATGCTTGTGGTAGTAAGTGCATGTGTATATATACGTATGATATATATAATATATATATATATATATATATATATATATATATATATATGTGTGTGTGTGTGTGTGTTGAGGCAGGGTAGCTGCCACTACAGTAGATTTTGAGTATAGAATGAGTATGTTGCTGGATGGATGTGGGAAAGCTGGGTGTTTTGCCACTAATGAGGATTAATTTGCATCCAGCTGGAAGTCCTGCATAACTACCTGGTGCAGACTTCCCACAAGGGCTCCACCCTGGGGAAGAGACAGGCTATGTCAAAGGCCTGTGGAGCTGTGGTTGGGAACTTATACTGAGTTTTTGGGGTGCCGGGCAGGAGGCCAGCACCTGGTGAGCTAGGTAACCTCAATCTGTAGTTAGTGCCGGAGAGGCTTAGGATTTATTTTTGTTGTTATGTTTTACTGCCGAATAAAACTGTCTGAGGTCAGTTGTACCCAAATCACACAGCGTGGACAGTGAACTTGTGTTTTGGTGAATTGTGCCCGTTTACCCCAGGAGATGACGATCCTGGACCTAATCCCTCATAGTGTATATAGATCCGGATATGTGTGTGTATTGTGGGGTTGTAGCTCACCGGTAGATACTCTTTCAGCACAGAAACAGTTGTAGGTGTAAAAGTAAAATGAGAATTATTGACTCTTTAAAGAGAGTCACCAAATATGTCCCCCATAATCCTGTCCCCAGCCCCTTTATATTTATTCCATTTTTATTAAAATTTATGTTAGCAAAGTTTGTTTTAATTGATCCGACCTCTGGATACTCGTATTCTGTCCCCTGGCAGTGGGCCGTATTCATGAGGAGGAATATATTGCGCAATAGCTGCCGGCTCCATGCGATGCGGCACACTGACAGCACCGGCCAAACATTCAAGCGGCAATGTGAATAAGCAGAGCGCGGCACAGCTGCTGTCAGCGATTGCGCAATATATATGCGCTGCTGCTGGCTATTCTTACAGGTCCCTGACTGACAGGGGCGTGGAGGGGGGGTGTCGGCCGGCCCCCTCATGAATACGGCCTACTGCCAGGGGACTGAATATGAGGATCTGACCTCTTATTTGATAAGTTGGATCAATTAAAACAAACTTTGGAAACATAAATTTAAATTGAAAATGGAATAAATATTAAGGGGCTGGGGACAGGATTAGGGGGGGCACATTTGGTGGGGCTATTTTTGGGGGTGTGACAGGTCCTCTTTATACTTCAAGCTAAATAAACACGCTTTCCTTAGCTTATAAACATAAACTTAACCCCTTAAGGACGCAGGGTTTTTCGGCTCATTTCTCGCTCTCCAACTTCAAAAATCCATAACTTTTTCATTTTTCCGTGTACAGACCTGTGTGAGGGCTTATTATTTGTTAAAAAACAAATTTTACTTTCCCGTAATGTTATTTATTTTAACATGCTGTGTACTGGGAAGCTGAAAAAAAATTCCAAATGTGGAAAAATTGAAAAAAAAACGCACGTGTGTCACATTCTTGTGGGCTCAGTTTTTACGACTTTCACTCTTTGCTCCAAATAACACGCCTACTTTATTCTTTGGTTCGGTGCGATCGCGGTGATACCAAATTTATACAGGTTTTATTGTGTTTTAATACATTTTCAAAAATTAAACGAATGTGTACAAAAAAGAAAAAAAAATTTTTGCCATCTTCTGACGCTAATAACTTTTTCATACTTTGGCGCACGGAGATGTGTGAGGGGTAATTTTTTGCGAAATGAGGCGAAGTTTTCAATGCTACCATTTTGAGGTCTGTGCGACATTTTGATCATTTTTTATTTCATTTTTTATGTTATGTAAAAAGGTGTAAAAGTCGCATTTCGGACATTTGGGCGCCATTTCCCGCCTCGGAGGTCACCGCCGCCCGTAACCGTTTTTATATTTTGATAGATTGGGCATTTTGGGACGCGGCGATACCTAATATGTTTGTGATTTTTACTGTTTATTATGTTTTATATCCGTTCCAGGGAAAGGGGGGTGATTAGAATTTTTTATATTTTATTAATTTCTTTTATTTTTTAAACTTTTTTTTTTCTTTTTTTTTCCACTATTTTTTAGACCATCTGGGGTACATTAACCCTAGATGGTCAGATCGCTCCTACCACTACAGTATTGCAATATATGGCATTTTTGCAGGTCATACATTACAATGAGCCACTGGCTCATTGTAACGAACCTGCATAAGCCATGTAGCCTCGTGTCAAGAAGACCCGAGGCTACCATGGTAACCGATCGCCGCCCCCCGATGACGTTCGGGGGCGCGGCGATCGTAAAAAAGATGGCGGCGCCCGCGCGCTGCCGTCTTTTAAACGCCGCCGGCGGTAATTAGCGGTGGGGGTTTTCTGCAAAATGCAAAAAACCCCACCTCTGTATGAAGAGGACTCAGCCCGTGAGCCCTCTTCATACATCCCTTATACCTCTGCGCCGTAGAGCTACGCCGCAGAGCGTTAAGGGGTTAAACAGTCCTTTGTATAACAAATACAAATGGAATGATCTCACTAGGGCAGCTATAGCATCCCAGGAACTCTGAGGCAGCAGTATAGCACTCCCGGGAACTTTGGGGCAGCTTTCCTCCCACAGCACATGGAGGACACCAGCTTTATCTCACACATTCACCATTCCTCTCACCTGCTGCCTTTTGATAAGTGGCAAAACCTGGGATGAAGGATGGGAGCGACCTCCCCACCCAGACTCTTTAGTTGCTGTATAAAAACCCAGACCCGAACTACAGCAGAAAAAACTTCTCAGTAACATAACATTACTGGCAACAGCCACTAGGTTTTTTACATCACCAAGGCCAGGTACCTTGGTGACACATAACTGTCATCAACAATTTCACCACCTGTCCTCTTACAGTATATATAATGGGGCTCATTTACTAAGGGTCGTGCTGCTAATTTTTGTTGGCCATTTTCGGGGATTACACAGCTTGCACAGGTATTTAACTAGTGTTAACACACACCAATGTGTGTGTGTGTGTGTGTATATAGATAGGTGTTTGTATGTGCATATATTGATGTGGATATTGCATGTGTATGTGGATACTATAGTTGTATGGCATTGTTTACAATGCTGTCATGGTTACTAAAACCATGGTGGCAGTGTGGACCCTCGCATAATAGGCCCCATTGATTTATGTTTATTGTTTTACACGCTGCGCTTGAATGTTGTATGTGCAGTAGTTAAACATTCACTTTTATTCTCCTTATCATTATTTGAATGCAAGACCTGGCTACATTGAGTTTAGAGTAAATTTTGGCACACATTCACATAAAAAAAAATTAGTGTGATGATTTTCTTTGCACCTATTTTTAAGCCACCTTGAATAATGTGCAAATGTATTTTTTTTGCCAATTCATCCATATTCAAATTCCTAGTACATGTCACAGAATATTAAATGGTGCCACTATAAAATTCAATTTGTCTCAAAGCCCTCATATAGCTTTGTAAATTAAACTATCAAAAGGTTACGCTTGTACGAGTGTAAATTGCAAACAAACGCGAGAAAGTAAAAAATCTTGAGGGCGCGGTCCCACGTTGCGTTTGCAAACGCAGACGCAGACCAAACCGCGCCCACCGGGCGGTCCGCGGTCCAATCGCATCGGCGTTTCTCTATGTTTCTATTGAAAACGCCGATGCGATTGGACCGCGGAACGCCCGGTGGGCGCGGTTTGGTCTGCGTCTGCGTTTGCAAACGCAACGTGGGACCGCGCCCTCAAAGAGGTTAATAGATTGCGAGCCTTCACAACAGGGCTCTCAATCTTTTTTTATGAGAAAAAACATTTAGGCCCCTTCTAGACTTGCGTTTTTCACGCGCGTGTTCTGTGCAAGCTTTTTTTCGCGCAGAACTTGCACTGCACTCTGACCCATTGTAATCAGTGGGTTTTTCAGACATTTTTTTCATGCAGACACGTGCATTTTTTTACGCACATTTAAATCTCGACATGCTCTACTTTTGCAAGTCACGCGCGTGAAAAACACACCATACAAGTCTATGGAGACGCATCAAAAACGCATTGAACTCTGAGACACATGCAAGTGCAATGCGTTTTCCAGCATCAGTTGCCATAGAAAAGATAGAGCTCAGTTCTGAGTCCTTTTCACGCGCGTTATCTGCAACTGATTGAACTCTGATGAAAAATGTCAGTTTTTCACTGACCAAACCCTGATCACACCCTGATCAGACTCTGACATGATCTGCAACGCAAGTGCAGAAGGGGCCTTAGGGTGAAGACACACATGGCGTTTTTGGGCTGTTTTTACTAAGTGCGTTTTCAGATCGTTAAAAACGCATGCGTTAAAAAACGCATCCGTTTTTTAAAAACGGATGCGTTTTTTAACGCATGCGTTTTTAACGATCTGAAAACGCAATTAGTAAAAATGGCCCAAAAACGGCCCAAAAACGCCATGTGTGTCTTCACCCTTAGGGTGCTATGGCAGTCATGATGAGCATCCACATCCAAATAACACATTTTACAGATAATTCATTACAAAATTTTTATTTAGTCTCTTTACCATTTACAGTCACTAAATAATAATTTTTTAAACATTTTTATTGGCAAAATGCTTTTATATAGATGTGGTTGGCCGCTCCATGGTTGCACGCTGTATTGGTACCCTTAGATACAAAATGGGTGGGTTACGTTCCAACTTAAATTGGAATATACTGCCAAAATAGAATGTTTAAAATTAACATTATTTCATTTACATTAAACCTGTGTAGTGCCTAGTCACTCAATCTGCATAAGTCAGGCATTAGCCACCTTGCTAGGTTAGATGGGGCTCATTTTACGAAGGGTCATGCTGCTCACTTTTGTCGGACTGTTCACCTTTTTTTTGGATTACATGGCTTGCACAGGCGTTTAACAAGTGTCTGTGCAGGGATTTTGGCGCACACGATCCTTTTGTGGCGCAGCTGTGCGGGCTGCTGCAACATCCACACCAGTGCCTAGCCTCTTCTTCTGGCCTGGAGGCAGCGGGGGGCCAGAATACCAGAGTGGCTGGCGGTTGCAGCCAAGGGCCTGCTGATGTCACGGTGCTTGTTATGGGAACCGGAGGGCTGTCCTACAGCCTGGCAGGTGTCCAGCAGGTGGTGTGTTCAAGAAATATGGAGGGAGAGGCTGGTGTACTGGTTGTCTCTGGGGCAACCCCTGAGTGTCTGTAAGAGAGGTCCCTGAGTAATGGATGGGAAAGCCCGTGGTGGTACAAAGCCGTATCCAGGGATCAGACAAAGCCAACGTTGTGCAAATCAACTCACGGTTCTTTATTGAACAACAGGTAGAAGGCAACTGGCCTAAATGGTTTAACCGCCAATTCAGATTCTGGTACCGGACAGGTCATAGAGAGTGGTCCACAGGAATAATACACCAGCCTGGTAGTAGATGCAGGCTGGGATAATTGAGATGGAGCCATGTCCTTACTGTGGAAGCTGCAGCTCTGGTTAGAGTCCCCTGACTCTGGTCCTGGGAGTAGTTTCTGTGTCAGCACTAAAGGTGTACTGTGCACTGTCTCTCCCTTCACTCTGTCCATGTGCTAAGAGACCTTGTGGTCTTGACTGCTGACAGGCAGAGACTTCCATGCAACACAAATTAGGGGGCGTGCTGTCAAACAGTCCAACCGATTCGGACTGAGCGCGGGGTTTAACTTTCAAATTGTTTCGCAAACCCAAGCACTTATATGCACCACTTAAAAGAAGATGATATCAGGCGCACAATCTTAGTGAATTGCGGCACAGTGCGTTATCATCGGACAATGCACTTTCGGTGAACTCCAGCAGCACTATAAGTAAATGTGCCCCATAGACGGAAGGCATTGGTGCACATTTACTAAGTGTTGTGCCCCAGTTTTCTGTCGGACTTTGCACGTTCTTTCATATTCCGTGCCACACCCTTTTGTGTTGCGGCTGCACTATTTTATATGCAATACAAATTTCACCATTGATATGGGCGTTCCGGTTCACAGTGGGATCGAATGCCCACTTAACATGCAAAGTCTTTGCACTGTGATTTTAGTAAAAGTGTCCCATTGTATTAGAACCTTTGTGACTTTTATTAAATGCATTTTGTTTGAAAGCTGAATTGGAGGTAGTGTACATATGCTATTTACTTTCGGCCCTATATTAAAAATCTATTTGAAATGTGTTTCTGCATCATGACGATTCATCATGATGCTTCCTTAGAGGTGCTGTTGTTGGCAGTATAAAACTGGTTCTGGCTGATTTATATCAGCAGCATTCCCCCGACAGTATTGTGATTGTTTTTATGCAAAGCACAAAACTCCGGCTTTGCGGACGAGTGCACGCAGCTCCTTGTAGCTGCTTACTGAAGATCTCTGGTTAGGAGGATCAAAGAGGATACTGGGGCGTGGAGTAGCCTCTGCTCCGGCTGCCCCAGTATCCTCTTTAGAAAATTTGCATATTACCCTGATTAAAGATAGAGGGGAGCAAAGGATTAACCCTAAAAAGAGCTATCCTTACATTCGTTACGTGCACCTACCACCTGATCTACCTTAATAAGTAGATCCTTAGTGGTAGGTTTCCTTCAAATGTTTTGCAAATATCTCAGACAAGGAGGCAACCTTCTTAGTCTTGTAGAGAAAATAGGGAAAAAATGCAATCTTTAAATAAAAATATTAGATTAGAAATAAGTGATTACATACATTTTGATTTTAATGAGTATCCAAGAAAATTCCTGATAAATTTACTTTGCTATTTTTACTTACAGCTCATGTTTTTACTTATAGCCAAAGAAGCTCAATTTTCTAAACAGGATCTAGAAATACAGTGGAATCATAAAAAGGATACAAAAATGTAGTCATCCATGTATCTTTTTTTGAGGTTCTCTACTATCGCATCCTCTGTGATTTTGGAAAGAAGCACCATGTCATCAACTCCACTTTGCTTGACATTTTGGCTCTGCCAATGGAACCTTTCTTTGCTTCCCTAAAAAAACAGAGAAAACATTTAAAGTTGAATAAAGTTATAGCTCATTTTAGTTGTCTGCAATACGTCCACCAGAATTGGAAACCTAGAGATTCTACTGAACTGAAATGAGATTACTATAGAACCCTTCTCTAATTCATGTTCTTAGTTCAATGCCCAATTTTTGTAATTTGTAAAAATGGTGTCTAATATGTTACCAGGGACCTCATTTTCACTAAAGACAGGTTGCAGGAGCTGTACAGGAGCACAAAGGTGGGGGCCATGCTCCGAGGAGTTAGTAACACAGTCACATGTTGTTTTTTGAAATCCATCCAAACCAAAGCCTAGGCCCTGTGACTACCCCAGGATTTTCTCAGGGTGGAAGGTAAGTTATAACACACAATTATATTGTAATGCAAATGCTTAGAAAAGGCAGAGAGGCATTTTTGCACTGCAGGTGTGATGGGCTTCTGCAACCTGTCTTTAGGGAAAATTAGGTCCCTGGTGACAGGTTCCCTTAATGCTGTCTAACATTATATATCTTTTTCCCAAGGGAGCCTGGTTTTTAAGTAAATACACCATCAAAATCAAGAATGATAATCCAAGGATACCCAGAGATCCTGGCACCATGACTGTGATAATCTTCTCATATTTGTTATATATGGCCTCCTTCCTCCTAAAATCAACTTTTAAGATGGTGCTAATGAGCTGGAAGGGCTCTTAAGGGGGCAGGCTGTTACCATCATGCAGCTGTTACACTGTCTTCCCCTCATCCCTTCTCCTGCTCGGCAATTCCTCCCTCCCTCCTGCACAGGAAGTTTGTGCACACAGTAGGAGGTGGGCAACACCCCCAGAGGCCATCTGGCTCATAAACATAATTTTAAACACTGATTTTAGAACGAAGGAGGACATGGATAACAAATATAGGAATATTGCTACAGTTGCCAGGTCCTGTTTTAGGCAAAATGTGGCCTAGAATGCTGAAATTCTTTATATATGTATATTTTATATACACGATTGCATCTATACATCTTACTACATCAGGCTGTATTTGCACATTGCGTTTTTTGTAGTTTTAACAAAAATGTATGTGTTCTCAAATGATCATCAGGTTTTTTGCTTGGAGTAATGCAAAACAATATGGGGCACATTTCTAAGGGCTGTGCGCCAGTTTTCTGTGGACTTTGCACTTTGTTTTAGGTGCAAACTACTTGCACGTGCATTTAAGAAGTCCCTGCACTACAATTTTGTCACATGCAACCTTTTTGTGGTGCAACTACACAGTCGAACCGTGTGCCGGATTTATCATGCAAAGTCCAACAGAATTGTGTTGCACGCCCTATGTAAAAGGTATGCCACAATAAAGTTGGTGAATTGTTGGGGCAGTGCAGGGAGTGCCAGAATCATAAAGAATGAGCGCCAGAAATCATTAATCTGGCGCACTCTGCACACTGCACAGGCAAACTGCATTTAGTGCAGTTTGCGCTACTCAAAGTGCCCCTTTGTAGTCATTCCAGAACACGTGTTTCCGTGAAAATGAATATACATTCTCACAAAGCTCTTCCCATTGCATTTTCTGATGCAGTTAAAACACATCAAAAAATGCCATGTGTGAATGTAGCCTCAGACTCATAAGGACACGAGTACAGTTGCATAATTTTTCTAGAGCCTTTTTTTTCTTAAAAACCAAGGGAACAGCTTTTCTTGTCTGCATGGCTGTAATGCTCTCTGTCTCCTGCCCCGACATCCCTACATTACAAGACCAGCTCAGACACTTCCTGCCAGCAAACAGCCATGTGCAGAGACTTACTTTACTAGCTACAGGCAAGATAAGGTCTTTATAGTAGAGCTATATGGATATCATCATATCTCTTCTCTGATTTGTCTCCTCTTTCTTTTTCTATGTGGCAGATACTAGTTGAATGTTCAGTAGTCAAATAAAAGTGCAGATAAAGCATGTACCCTGATAATCAAATTGTGAGCACACAGCATCTCATAGCAAAGAGGAATCATAAAGTGTCTGCTTAGAGAGCCCCTTCCCACAGGAGCTAAGACAGCAATATAACTGAGTAAAATTGTAAAGCAAGCCCACACGCACAGGACCGTATACAAACCGGCGTATATGCGGTTTCCCATGCATTTCCCATGCATTTCATGGGAAAACTCCATTAGTGCAATACTTTTTAACAGTCCCCTAGTTTCTATAGCGCAAACCCTTTGTGTTTTGCATTGTTTACAGCTAACCAGTCTAAAAAAAGAAGCATAAATGACCATATGATAACCTACTGGTAGTGTCCACTTTTACTTAGTGAAAATATCAGTAAGTCAGTTAGGTGTAGGTGAAGTACATGGAGATTCGCATGGAGAACATAGATGGAAAAGAAATAGGTGAGTGATAGATATTGTCGGTGGGGACTAGGTTCTTGTTCACACTCAGGTCAAAAATCCATACAAAAGCCCTATATTAAATAAAAGATCTATCATGTCCTAATTGCCTAGCTTCGGAGCTGTGGTCCTAATTGACCACAGTACCGACCGGAACCTGAACCTGCAGTAACTGGCCCTATTAGAGACCTAATCAGCAGGTATAGTCAGGTTTAGTCAGGGGCGCACCTGCCATGAGGCTAATTGAGCGCCTCCTGCTCAATGGGGAGGGGGGGGCGGCACCGTGCTCCCACTTCGCACAGGCCGGCACTGAGCTCCTGCACGCCGGACGGGACCATGTTACAGCCCTCCATCCGGAAACTTGGTCGCCGACAGTGCTGGCACCTTGCGCCCACCCCACGTGGCAATGGTGCAGAGTCTAGGTCAGGTCTGGGGTCAACAACAGGAGATAAAGCAGAAACAGAGACAGGAACAGCAAAAAATGGCTTTCTCTTTGGCACTTAGCTCAAAGATCCGGCGGGGGTTGATGAGAACAGCCGGATTAATTAGGAACCCAGCTAAGGAGCCCTTTAAATCTTAGAGAACCATTGCGCGCGCCCTAGGGATCGAGGACGTGCACGCTGACCTGCCAGACTGGAAGTGGGACCATGGAGAGGCAAATGAGGGCTGGAGAGGGGCCCCTGTTACAATGGTTATGTTTAATGTCGCCTAAGTGTTCGCCTACTCTGCGGCGCAATTCTCGGTAAGTCTTCCCGATGTATTGTGGCTAGATAAATCACCCCTATGGACTTACAATTTATAAAGTGGTTGATGTTATAAGCAAGTCCTGATGTGTTACTGGTAAAGTTCCTAGAACTTTTTACTACCTTGCAGGCAATACTTCCACTGCAGCAGTAACAACCTTTAATATTGTGACTAAGCCAAGTCTGTTCTGCCTTAGGTCTTATGAAATGACTATGTACTACTCTGTCCCTAATGTAACGACCTCTCCTAAAGATAATAGTGGAGTTTTTTAGTGATGTACATGCCAATGTTTAGTAAGTATCTGGCGTACCGTGTTTGTACCTCCATCATAGTCTGATGATCTGTGACATTGATAATTTGGGTTGTGTTTAGAGATGAGCGAGTATACTCGTCCGAGCTTGATGCTCGTTCGAGTATTAAGGTACTCGAAATGGCTCGTTGCTCGGACGAGTATTTCCCCTGCTCGAGATCGAGCATTTAATTAAAAAAACACAGTGAAGAACAGTGAAGAATAGAATAAAAACAGTGAACACAGGGAACACCGGATCATTTAAGTGAAAAACACAGTGAAAAACACAGTGAAGAATAGATTACAGATGTTCGGCACATCTGCTTACTTGTCGGAAGATACGCGCAGAACGGTGCGAACAAAATAGTATGTGAAGAACACATTGAAGAACACGGTGAGCAGGATAGAGACACCAGGGAGCAGCACAGAGACACCGGGGAGCAGCACAGGCAGCGGCAGACACGGAGACATCGGGGCAGCGGCAGGCACGGAGACATCGGGGCAGCGGCAGGCACGGAGACACCGGGGCAGCGGCAGGCACGGAGACAGCGGGGCAACGGCGGGCACGGAGACAGCGGGGCAGCGGCGGGGACGGAGACAGCGGGGCAGCGGCGGGCACGGAGACAGCGGGGCAGCGGCGGGGAACGGAGACAGCGGGGCAGCGGCAGGCACAGAGACAGCGGGGCAGCGGCAGGCACAGAGACATCGTGGGCAGCGGCAGGCACAGAGACATCGTGGGAGCGGCAGGCACAGAGACATCGTGGGAGCGGCGGGCACGGAGACATCGTGGGAGCGGCGGGCACGGAGACATCGGGAAGGGCAGAGAGACATCGGGAAGGGCAGAGAGACATCGGGAAGGGCAGAGAGATCGCGGAGACTGCAGTGGAAGAAGAGGAGCGGATCCCAGGATAGCGTATCTCCCGACAAGTAAGCAGATTTGCTGAACATCTGCAATCTATTCTTCACTGTGTTTTTCACTGCGTTTTTTACTTAAATGATCCTGTGTTCACTGTGTTCACTGTTTTTATTCTATTCTTCACTGTTCTTCACATCTGCTAACTTGTCGGCAGAAAATATACACGCGGAACAGTGAAGAATAGATTGCAGATGTTTGCATACATCTGCTAACTTATCAGAAGACATTCTTTTTCAATTAAATAACACATTTTATTCCCTAACCATGGTCCCTTTGAAAAATGCTTGGGTCTCCCATTGACTTCAATGGGGCTCGTTATTCGAGACACTCGAGCATCAGGAAAAGTTTGTCTCGAATAACGAGCACCCGAGCATTTTAGTGCTCGCTCATCTCTAGTTGTGTTCAATTCAGTAATTTAATTCCATTCAGAGCCATTGCCCGTTTGTTTCCAAACCTGAGGATAGAGTCGGGCATGGAATCGCAAATGGAGCTTTTTAGCTTGTCTAGTGAACTCAGTGATGAACAGTTTCTTCGTACTCTGAGGTATTGCCCTAATGGGTACTTGAGGACTTGGAAAATGCTGACTTGAGATCTAAATATAAGCATTGTAATAATGACGAGACATAAGCTTTATCCCTTCTTGAAAACGATTGGAACATAGTCATCAAACCATCCGACAAGGGGGGGGGGAACATAGTGGTATTACCGAACAATTGGGCACATTTTCTAAGGGTCCGCGGGCCGCGATTCTTTTTTGGGGGGGCGAATAGCCCCTGTTTTTTTTTTGCACGAGATCTGATGTCGCATCGGCGTCGGTTTGCATGCGAAAGAAATCGGGGGGGGGGGAGAGGTGTGTGCCATCAGACTACCCGATTGATTCAGACAAACCGCAGAATATAAAGACTAAATTGTGTCGCAAGATCAAGCACTTACATGCACCAAGAAGAAGAAGGTGTCTAAATCTCCTTAATGATAGAGAGGGCTATTCCATACTCACAAAAAACCTCACAGTACAATACCCAGCTGAACTGGAGGCTATTCTTAAAAAAGAACTGGAAAAGGAGCTCATTACTAAAGAGGAATATGATTTTCTCTTAAGCAAACATCCCATCCTAGCCATATTCTATTTTTTCCCTAAATTGCATAAGGGCACCAACCCACTCAAAGAGAGTCGGGTCACTCTGTCAGAATGTAGGCATCTATATCTACAACGTATTAGCCCCCTTTGTCACAGCCCACCGATTTGCTCCAAAGAACAGACGTTCTCTCTATTGGACTCAACACCCTCCTTACGAGCATAGACGTGGAGACCCTCTACTCTTCTATTCCACACAACTTGGGTCTAAAAGCAGTTGAATTCCATCTTAAAACTCGAGGGAACCAGTGGACAGCACACAACAAATTTATTTAAAACTGCTCGAGTTTTCATTGACACACAACTTCTTCACCTTTGACGGCACACTGTACCACCAGCTCAGGGGCACCACGATGGGTAGTTCATAAGCACCCACATACGTCAATTTGTTCCTGGGCTGGTGAGAACTTTACTGCCTTTTTGTTGAAGAAGGTGGCCCAAGTAACATCGGTATGGCGACCCTTTTGGCACGCTATATTGATAATATCTACTTAACCTGGGAAGGTACCACCGAGCATTTCAACAGTTAGTTAATCAACTTAATCACAACACCATTGGTCTTAGATTTACCTACGAAATCCAATCTGACACAGTATGCCAGATACTTACTAAACATGTACTTAGAATGGATCCCGACTAGAAATGGGCAAATTTGTTGAAATTCGGTTCGACCTGATTCACCAAATTTTTTTTAAAAAATCTGAATCGAATCACGATAAAAAAACAGTTTCCTGTGTGCTTAGAGCCTGTAGGGTGTTTTAGAAGATTGTGCCATGCTCAAATAAGTATAGGGAGCGTGGTTTGGTCTTCAAACAATGTTGTGTTTTAGTATGACATGCACTTACAGAGGCCAACTTGACCAAATAAGTGAAGCGGGATTGCAGCCTGACAAGGTAACGTCTGTGCCAGCTGGAAAGGACTGAGCTGAGCTAAGATCCCACTATAACATCAAAGAGTGCACTCTTTTTACACTGACATCAGCTGATTCCATAGATTGCGACAGAACCTGTTCTGTTAAACGCGGATACATGTAGAAACCCCCCCCAAAAGAGTGGACAGGGTGTCGGCAGTAATTTTGCATTGACGTCACTGATCATTTTGCCCTTCTTTTCATCCGTCAGTGTCCGCTTTTAATCGGTCAATAATCCATCCAGTATGGCTAACGCCAAAAACAAACAGGAGTGGATCCAAAACAGAGATGACCAGTAAATGGGATATTTGCATGTCCTTTGTGTTCTGTATCCACTCCTGCTTTTGGCTATTAATCCTGAGGCTTTTCATTCCTTTTTACAGATGAAATGAAGGGGAAAACCAAACATAGTGTCAACGTCATAGAGTGGTGGAGGGAGAAAACAGCATTGTGGAAATCACAGAGTGTTCCAGGAAGACAGCGGCCAGGTGGCAGCAGCATGAGTAGGCCACAATGTGGCACAATGACTAAGTGTGGAGGTGGTGGCAGAAGCAGGAGGTCACAGGGTGGCACAATGATATAGTGTGGAGGTGGCATCCGCAGCAGCAGGAGCCCACAGAGTGTCATAATGGTAAAGTGTGGAGGTGGCAGCAACATGGTAAGCCACAGAGTGGCACAATGACAGATTGTGGAGGAGGCGGACAATTCCAGTCCCTGGTAAATATGGTGGGGGGCAGATGGAGCAACTGGCAGCAGATGTGTGACATCCGCCGGTGGCAGCATCAGAATAGTGGCTGAGGTAGGTAGTTAGAATCCAGACTAATTCTCAACTTTTGGGGGAGGCGTCATGGCTGATCTAATCGGATGCATGAGGCATTGGTGTGTTGAAATCGTAGGCGATCCAAGCCTCCTTCATCTTGACAAAGGTCAGTCTCTCCACATTACGGGGAAACGATTGCCCAGACCCCTGCTCCCCCACCTGAACCCCCGCTCTGATGCCACACTACTGGCCGGGCAGGGAAGCTTCTCTACTACAAACTCCGGTAGTTGCAGCCACGCATCAATTTTGGCTGCCCAGTAGTCCAGGAGATCTTCTACCTGGGGTGGTGTCCATGTAGGCCACCACCTGCTGGTGCAGAGTCTGCTCCATGTCCTGCTGCTGCTGTTGCTGGTGATGGCTACCCTCACCCTACCCTAGGGTAAGGAAGTTGCTCATTAAGGACTCCAGACTTAAGCTGCTGATGGAGCTGCTATTGCTCCTACCACTCCCCATCTCCCCACAGCAGCTGTGGCCGTAGTACATGAGCGATCACTGCCAGGAATCCCCCGGTCAGACCTGATAGAGCAGTGGTGGCTAACCTATGGCACTGGTGCCAGAGGTGGCACTCAGAGCCCTTTCTGTGGGCACTCAGGCCATCACCAGAGATGACTCCATGTATCTTCTTGCAGTCCCAGACAGCCTAGGACTTGCTGTGCACAGAGATATTAGTGATAGATATAGATATAAGTGACAGCTCTACCTGGGACTACTGGAAGAGTGGGAAGGTGTGGACACATCTGGATTATCATTGTAGCTACTGCTCCGGCCCTGACAATTCTTGTTTATGGGACCCTGGAGCAAAGCTACAATGATCATCCAAATTTCTTCTATTTTATGCTTTATTGGTGTCCTCATGGTGCTGGCATCTATGAAAGCTGTGACAGAGAAGGGAGTATAAATCTTAAATTAAATTTCTGTGTTGGCACTTTGCAATAAATAAGTGGGTCTTGGTTGTAGTTTTGGAACTCGGTCTCTAAAAGGTTCGCCATCACTGTGATAGAGGATGGACAATGGCGCACAAAGGCAGCGGCCATCTGTCATTTCAGTATTTCTCTATAGTACACCCATTTTTGACCAGTAGCGAGGGTCCAAGAGGGTGGAGAGCCGAAACTCATCCCTTTGCCGGATGTTGACTATTCGGCTGTCACTAGTTAGGGAAAGCAGCATTGTGGGCCATCCCAGCCTCCATCTCCACTGTATACTGCCACGGGGCTTCTGGGTCATCTGCCTTATGTTCTACCTCCTCAGGTGCCCCTGCTCCTCCTCCCATGTCGCCTGAGTGGAAAAACCACTGATTTCACCAGACTCTGCTTGTGCTCCAATGTCCTCCTCCTCCAGTTCAGACCCCAACGGACTCATGTGGCCATGAGATGTAGTCTCCACTTCTCTATTGCCCTGACCAGACAGATTTTGCAGCATGATTTCAGGACATGAAGCAGTGGAATGATGCTATTCATCCCGCAGTCCAGGCCTCTTCAAAGGGCCTGAGCAAACGCCAGGTGTCACGCATGAGCGGCATCTCTTGTTCAAGTTATTGGTGTGGCTGGGCGGCAAGCACAGGGCCGTAAAGGACATGTACTGGCCCTGACTGTAGTTAAAGCTCCACACGTCTGCGCTGCCGTGCAGAGTCAGTCCACAACTTGGAAAGGGAGGGACTGCAGTACCAACAACTTGGACAGGAGCACGGTCAGCTTATGCACCTTAGGATGGCTCGACGCATACAGTTGTCTCTTTGTAATCGCCTCATGCTATGACTGCTGCCGCCATGAGTAGTGAGGAGCAGGAGCATCTGGACCAGGAGATGTCAAAGACAAACAGCTCCCTTTGGCAGAGGTGCTGGAGCCTTGACTGGCTGAAATGGCATGTGTTCCTCTAGGTTATGCTGATGTTGCTGCTGCGGCAGGATGGATCTCCACATCTGAGACACGTTTCTCCCAGGCCATTGGATGGTGAAGTTGCATGTGCTGATGCAGGTTCGTAGTTCCAAAGTTGGCTCCCTGGCCACGCTTCACTTTCTGCCCGCAGTTTTTACATATACACATGCTCGGCTCCTCTGGTGTCTTCACAAAAAACTGCCACACTGCCAAGGTGAATTTACTGCACTGAGTGACTAACACCGCTGCCTCGCTGAGCCCCTGTGTAACTGCTTACTTGGACCTGCGAAGCAGGGTTTGTACCCCACGGCCGTTTGGCTCACGTCCTCACACTGCTACCACCCTGCTGACTGACGGCCACAGTAGCGAGTTGCTGTCTGAACATCTGACACCCTCTTCTCCTGACGACGATGATGATGAATCCCTGGCTTCACCCGGCTCCCTAGTGCAATCGGCTACATCATCGATTAGTGTTTCCCTGTCACTTCTATTCTCCTCAATGGACGCAATATGCACAACCCAACTACTTGCAAGTGCAACATAATCTCCCGTGCCACTCTCCACTTCTCTACTTTCCCACCTACTGTACAAAGCAGCAGATTTCTACCCCACCTCTTCACTGCTAAGCAGCTTCTGACTGTCCTCAAGGTGTTCGTCCCCGCTGTATAGTGGCGCTGAGCCCAGACCACCTGGTAGATCTCTGGCTGGGGGAAATGAACAGGACAGAGTCTGGTTGATGACAGGTGAGAGTCCCTGACCTGCTCCTGGGCCATGCCAACTAAGGGTTGGATCTGACAAACCCACAGACTCTTGGCTGGAGTTGTCAGATGCCATCTGGGAGGATGACAACCCTTGGGTTGTTTATCAACACACTGCCGCTAGATGACAACGGCAGTTCTTGCCTCAGTTGCTCCTGCCCCGACGCCCCCTTACTGTGCTGCGACCTGTGCCTACTCCACTTGCCACCTCTGTGTGACATATTGGTTAATCAACTATGTTGATTTGACATGGATCTACTTTATCTACCAAAAAACTTGAAATTTGGGGTATACAGAAGCACAAGAACTGATAGGGGCACGGGGGGCTGGAAGACAGAAGGAGGCTGTAGGACAGGAGGATGATGCTGGAGAAGGTGGAGGCTGGAGGAGGATGATAAGGGGGGATAGAGGATAGAGGACGGGGGCTGGAGGACAGGAAGAGACTGGGGGAAAGGATGATGATGCTGGAGGTCAGGAGGGGGCTGGAGGGCAGGAGGAGGCTGCGTAACGGGAGTTGAATAGAGGGAAGGGGGCTGGAGGACAGGAGAATACTGGGGGACAGGAGAAAAGTAAGCTGGAGGACAGGGGAAGGCTGCGTGTCAGGAGGAGGATAGTGGACAGGGGGGCTGAAGGACAGGAAGAGACTGGCGGACAGGATGATGATGCTGATGTAGGATGAGGTTTGGGGACAGGAGGAGGCTGGAGAACAGGAGGAGGCTGGAAGACAGGATGCGGCTTTGTAACGGGAGTTGGATAGAGGGAAGGGGTGCTGGAGGACAGGAAGAGACATGGGGAGGATAGAGGAGAGGGGGCTGGAGGACAGGAGGAGGATAGAGGACAGGAGGAGGCTAGGGGACTGGAGGATATTGGAGGACAGGAGGAGGATACTGGAGGATGACGGTGGGGAGAGGATGATGCAGGAGGAGAGGGAGGCTGGGGGACAGGAGGATGCTGAAGGAGGCTGGGGGACAGGAGGAGGATGCTGGAGGACAGGGGCGACAGGAGGAGGATGGAGGACAGGAGGCCACAGTATGAGAAGCATTGAGAACAGGGGCCACAGTTTGGGAAGATAAATAAAAGTGTAAAACCATATGTAAAGGGAAGATAAAATTAAAGAGGGGTTTTATATGTTTAATATGTTGCAGAATTGCATCAGGGGGTATTATACAGGGCCATGGGGGGGTTGGCCAAGGTAAGGAGCATTGTACTACTTGGGGACCATCAAGGTCAATATAATGCTATGCTTGTGGATGGGACAATGGGCGAGGTTTTTAAAAAGGGGGAGGGGCTTTCTGCCCCTCTTTCTCTAGCCCAAAAGTTTGATGTGAAAATAAAGCAATGCAAAATACACACAGCATGTCTCCATGTACTATACAATAAACACAGCGAGCTACCACAAAGAACATACTAAATACATACAACGTGCCGCTATATACTTTAAAGTAAATAAATAGACCATAGACCATGTAATACATCCAGTATGCCGCCATACATTATAAAATACATCCGTTGTTCTCCATGTAATATATAAAAGATCCAGCATTCCGCCATATATTATATGTAATACAAAAGTGTGTCGCCATGTAGTATAAAATACATAAAGCATGCCGCCATATATTATATAATACATACAGCGTGCCACCATATACCACAAATTACACACAACGTGCCACCATATAGTATATAATGCAGCATGCCGCCATATAGTGTATGATACATACAGCGTGCCGCCATATACCACAAAATACACACAGAATGCCGTCACATAGTATATAAAAAATATGGCGTGCCGCCATATAGTATAAAATACATGGGTGCACATTTATTAAGGGTCCCGCGGCCTCATTTCCTTTGGGTTTCGCTAATTTTTCAGCTTTGAGCTGAATTGCCCTGGGTTTTTGGCACACGCAATCGAATTGTGGCGCATCAGCGCCGGCATGCATGCGACACAAATCAGGGGGGAATGGACGTTGGACAACCCGACTGATTCGGACAAACTGTGGAATTTAATTTTCAAAATTGTGTTGCAAGATCAGCACTTACATGAACTGGGAAGAAGATGGTGAACTCTGGTGGACCTGAGCGGGGAAGTGACACATGCAGGAAATTGGACGCACGATCTTAGTGAATCGCAGCAGCTCCGAATCCTCGTTGGACATTATGGATTGGCAGCGTCAACGGGACGGGTAAGTAAATGTACCCCATACAGTGTGTCGCCATGTAATATATAATAAATACATCGTGCCTCCTTATAATTGATGATGCGATAGATTGTTGACTGAGGTGCGATCTTTCTAGCTGCGATACTCTTCCCTGTTAGGCCAGTTTTGTGCAGTGCAATGATGACTGCATGTGTTTCTTTAGAGATAACTATGGTTAACAGAAGAAAAACAATGCCAAGCACCAGCCTCCTTTTAAAGTGTCCAGTGGTGTGATTGTTACTTAATCATGACAGATTGATCTCTAGCATTGTCCTCATCAACTCCACACCTATGTTAATGGAGAAATCACTGAAACAATGTTAGCTGCTCCTTTTAAGGCAGGCCTGTAATGAAGTTGAAATGTGTTTTGGGGGAAAGAGTTCATTTTCTAGGCAAATACTGACTTTTCAATTAATTGCTGGAGAACATTCTGGGAATATGCAAATTGCCCTTATAAAACCTGATGCAGTAGATAAATATTAACATTTGTATCATTCTCAAAACATATTAATATATATACAGCATGCCACTTTTTAACATAAAATAAATGCAGTGTGCCACAATATATTATAAAATAAATACATTGGGACTTATTTACTAAGGGTCCGCGGCCGCACTTTCGTCGGTTTTTCTGACGTTTTCGGGATTTGTGCCGCTGGGACAGGTATTTAACTTGGGATTGTGTTGTACGCGATCGGATTGTGGCACAGGTGCGCTGGCTTTCATGCGTCAGAAATCTGGGGGAGTGCTGTCGGACAATCCGACTGATTCGGACTGAGCGCGGGATTTAGCTTTTAAATTGTGACCTGAATGGACCTGAGCGGGGAGGGACACATACAGGATATTGGGCGCACAATCGCGGCAGAGTCCATTATCGTCAAATCACTTCCGTGAACTCTGCGGGATGGGTAAGTAAATGTGCCCCATTGTGTTGAGTAAAGACTGATGCAGAGCTCTGATACATGTCTCCACCTCTACAGCTATCTGCTGTCCCCCCAGTATATAGGTAGCCAGCACACTGCAGCCCCCCTAGCATATAGGAAGCCAGCACACTGCAGCCCCCTAGTATATAGGGAGCCAGTACTTTTACTTTTATTTTATTTATTTTTTTTAATGGGGTCGGATGCTGGTGCATTTCTTCCACCAGTTTGCCCAGGGGACTGTCCACACAGTGGAAGAAACGGGCCTGTTTTTGAGATAGAACTTTTCCAGATTTTATGGTTGCTTGAAAATTATTTTATAAGGCATACATTCATGGCTTTGATTATGTGCATCAGTGTATGCAGTAATACCTAGATCAGTGATGGCGAACCTTTTAGAGACTGAGTGCCAAAACTACAACCAAGACCAACTTTATTGCAAAGTGCCAACACAGAAATTTTATTTGAGATTTATACTCCCTCCTCTGTCACAGCTTTCATTGATACCAGCACCCTGAGGACACCAATAAAGCATAAAATAGAAGAAATTTGGATGATCATTGTAGCTTTGCTCCAGGGTCCCATAAACAAGAATTGTCAGGGCCGTAGCAGTAGCTACAATGATAATCCAGATCTGTCCACACCTTCCCACTCTTCCAGTAGTCCCAGGTAGAGCTGTCACTTTAAAATATCTCCTGGGCTGTCTGGGACTGCAAGAAGATACCTGGAGTCATCTCTGGTGATGGCCTGAGTGCCCACAGAAAGGGCTCTGAGTGCCACCTCTGGCACCAGTGCCATAGGTTAGCCACCACTGACCTAGATACTTATTACACAGCCAATCAAGCTTTATACACAATACAGAGGGAGAAGTGTTATATACCAATTCCTCTCAGGTTTGGCAGGTACTTTACTATGGAGGTCCCATGCTGTAATTAACCGGTTAAGGACCGGGCCCTTTCCCATTTTTTCATTTCCATTTTTCACTCCCCACCTTCAAAAATCTATAACTTTTTTATTTTTACACGTAAAAAGCTATGTGATGGCTCATTTTTTGCGTAACAAATTTCACTTCATAGTGACTGCATTGAATATTCCATGCCATGTTCTGGGAAGTGGGAAAAAAATTCCAAATGCAGTGAAAATGGTGAAAAAACGCATTTGTGTCGTATTCTTGTGGGCTTGGATTTTACGGCTTTCACTTCACGCCACAAATGACGCGTCTAATTTATTCTTTGGGTCAGTACGATTACAGGGATACCAAATTTGTATAGGTTTTATAATGTTTTCATACATTTACAAAAATTAAAACCTCATGAACAAAAAATTTTGTTTTATTTTGCCATCTTCTTGTGCTTATAACTTTTCCATACTTCATTGTATGGAGTTGAGGGTGGTGTCATCTTTTGCGACTTTTGATGATGTTTTCATTGATATTATTTTTAGGACTGTATGACCTTTTGATCACTTTTTATAGAATTTTTAATTTTTTTTAAATGGCAAAAAAGTGGCAGTTTTGATTTTGGACGCAATTTTCCGTTACGGGGTTAAACGCAGTGAAAAACCGTTATTATATTTTGATAGATCGGGCATTTTCGGACGCGGCGATACCTAATGTGTTTATGATTTTTACTGTTTATTTATATTTATATCAGTTCTAGGGAAAGGGGGGTTATTTGAATTTTTAGGTTTTTTTATTATAATTTTTTTTTTTTAACTTTTTTTTTATTTTTATTTTTACTATTTTTCAGACTCCCTAGGGTACTTTAACCCTAGGTTGTCTGATCGATCCTACCATATACTGCCATACTACAGTATGGCAGTATATGTGGATTTTACTCCTCATACATTACAATGTGCTGATAGCACATTGTAATGAATGGGTTAACCTGAAGTAGCTTCGGGTCTTCGTGAGACCCGAAGCTACCATGGCGACGGATCGCCGCTCCCCGATGACGTCACGGGGAGCGGCGATCCTCGGAAAGATGGCGGCGCCCATGCTCTGAGGAGTAAGTAACACAGACAAGGCACATGTTGTTTTTTGAAATGCATCCAAACCAAAGTCCAGCCCCTGGGTCTATGACACACAATTATATTGTAATGCAAATGCTTATAAAAGGCAGAAAGGCATATTTGCAATGGAGGTGTAATGGGCTTCTGCAACCTGTCTTTAGGGAAAATGAGGTCCCTGATGACAGGTTCCCAACATTTGCAGGGAAACTGTAATGAATGACGCAGGTAGCGTCTGTAATCTCCAGGAGGGAAGCACATTCATATGTAAGTGCTACTGAGCGATCAATGTCAGATAGGAACTTCACCACTAGTGGAGTTCCTCTCACTGCCATAAAATACACAATGGGAAATACTGGGCGCTTCCTCTCACTACCATAAAAGGCACAATAGGTATTGTGGGGATTTGGCCCAGTAGAGACCGTGGGAGCGGGGTGCTAGGATGCAGTTTCAAGACAGGGACACCAGGATACAGTCCAAACAGGTCTCGCCTGCGTTTATTGCAGCAAAATAAAACCAGCCTTTACATACAGGTATTTAAATAAACAAAAGAAAACCTACCCGTCAGGGTGCTAACTATACAATGAGTCCACTAACTCACGCTAAACAAAAATCACGTGGCTGCTCCAGACACACAGGTCAGAGCTGTGTCCTCTCAGCCTCCTTCCACAGAGAGACAACCCACTCAGCTCTGCTGAGTCCTTTTATCCAGGCTAATTAGGCTGCTCCCATCACCTGTGTCCAAGGTGCTGGACAAACCCACCTCAGCACTAAGGCCTTGCATAGAAGCAAAACCTAGGGGAAACATACCGCCCATCCACAGTTAACCCCTTCAGTGTCTCACATACCCTCCCCCTCTGTTTGACCCTGTGGGGGCGAACACTTTTGGCCATTAGACAGTGGGTACGAGACAGGGCATCGGCATTCCCATGCAATTTCCCTGCTCGATGTTCCACCGTGAATTTAAAATTCTGGAGCATTAGGAACCACCTTGTGACCCTGGCGTTCCTCTCCTTGGCCTGACTCATCCAGGTTAGGGGAGAGTGATCGGTCACCAGTGTAAACTGCCGCCCTACCAAATAATACCTCAGGGATTCCAGAGCCCATTTGATCGCCAAGCACTCCCTCTCAACTATACTATAGTTCTTTTCAGGAGGTGTGAGCTTGCGGCTCAGGAACGTTACAGGATGCTCCTCACCCTCCACTACTTGGGACAGGACAGCCCCCAAGCCCACGTCAGAAGCGTCAGTCTGCACAATAAAGGTCTTGGTGAAGTTAGGGGTGATCAGTACCGGTCCCTCGCACAAAACCGTCTTAAGTCGCTGAAACGCCCCCTCAGCCTCTTCACTCCACTTTACCATCACCGCCCTGCTACCCTTAGTCAGGTCAGTCAGGGGTGCCGCTATTGTCGCAAAGTCGGGGATAAATCGGCGATAATAGCCCACTATGCCCAAAAAAGCCCTCACTTGCTTCTTGGTCAAAGGTCGTGGCCACTGCTGGATCGCCTCTACTTTGTTTACTTGGGGTTTGATGACCCCTCGCCCAATACGGTACCCCAGGTAACGGGCCTCTTCCAGTCCCAGTGCACACTTTTGGGGGTTCGCTGTCAGCCCTGCCGCCCTCAGGGAGTCTACCACTGTTTGTACTTTGGCCAGATGACTCTCCCAGTCGTTACTATAGACTATAATGTCATCCAAGTAGGCCGAGGCATAACTCCGGTGAGGTTTTAGCACGAGATCCATTAACCTCTGGAATGTGGCGGGAGCCCCATGTAGCCCAAAGGGGAGTACCACGTACTGAAAAAGCCCATCAGGGGTAACAAAAGCGGTCTTCTCTTTAGCCCTGTCAGTCAGGGGTACCTGCCAATACCCTTTCGTCAGGTCAAGGGTGGAGAAGAACCTAGCCTGTCCAAGTCGTTCTATCAACTCGTCAACCCTGGGCATGGGATAGGAATCAAACTTGGACACCTCGTTCAACTTCCTAAAATCATTGCAGAACCGTAGGGAACCATCCGGTTTAGGAATCAACACAATAGGACTCGACCAGTCACTTTTAGACTCCTCGATAACCCCCAGGTCTAACATCTGCCTGACTTCTTCGGCTATGGCAAGCCGGCGCGCTTCAGGGACCCGATAAGGTTTTTGGTGTACCCGGATGTGGGGTTCGGTTATGATGTCATGCTTGATGACTGAAGTACGTCCCGGTAACTTAGAGAACACATCCATATTTCGGAGCACAAACTCCTTCGCTTCCTGAATCTGGGCCCTGGAGAGGGACTCCGAGATCCGTACTTCAGGCACCTTGGCAACGGGTACACCTACCTCCGGTGTCCCCCTCTTGGAGACAGACGCCTTCTCTACTCCCATGGCCATCAGGGACTCTCTTTCCCTCCATGGCTTTAGGAGGTTCACGTGGTATATCTGTTCGGGTTTCCTCCTCCCCGGCTGAGATACCCTGTAGGTTACCTTCCCCACTCTCTCCATGACCTCATATGGCCCTTGCCATTTGGCCAAGAATTTGCTCTCCACGGTGGGCACTAGAACTAGCACTCTGTCACCTGGGTTAAAGGTCCTGAGTCTGGCTGTCCTATTGTAGACCCTAGACTGGGCCTCTTGTGCCCTTGTCATGTGTTCCCTTACAAGGGGCATTACCGCCGCTATGCGGTCCTGCATAAGGGAGACGTGTTCTATCACACTACGGTGGGGGGTCCTCTCCTGTTCCCAGGTCTCCTTGGCTACATCCAAAAGCCCACGTGGGGAACGGCCATATAACAGCTCAAAGGGTGAGAAACCCGTGGAGGACTGGGGAACTTCACGTATGGCAAACATCAAATAGGGCAACAAACAGTCCCAGTCCTTCCCATCTTTGCTGACCACCCTCTTAAGCATCCCCTTCAAGGTCTTATTAAACCTCTCGACCAGACCATCTGTCTGAGGATGATACACAGAGGTGCGGAGCTGTTTTACCCGTAGTAACTTGCACATCTCCTTCATTACCCTAGACATGAATGGGGTACCTTGGTCAGTCAAGATTTCCTTGGGGAGGCCTGTGCGTGAGAACACCTGGAACAGCTCCCTAGCAATAGTTTTGGAGGAGGTGTTCCTTAGTGGAATCGCCTCGGGATACCGCGTAGCGTAGTCCAGGATAACTAGGATGTATTGGTGCCCCCTGGAGGACTTGACTATGGGGCCAACCAGATCCATTGCAATCCGTTCAAAGGGCACTTCTATGATCGGAAGCGGAACCAAAGGACTCCTGAAGTGGGAGACCGGGGCAGTAAGTTGACACTCAGGGCAGGAGCTACAATACCGGGTTACCTCCTCCCAAACCCCGGGCCAGAAAAACCGCTGCAGGATCCTCTCTCGGGTCTTCTCAGCACCTAAGTGCCCTCCCAGCACATGTTTGTGTGCCAACTCTAGCACCAACCTACGGTGAGATTGGGGTACTACAAGTTGCTCAACCTCCTCACCCCGTATCTGGTCGACCCTGTACAACAGTTCCCCAATAATCACCATTCGGGGGTATATTTTATCAGCCCCTGGTATTTGGAGTACCCCATTTATCACCTTGACATTCTCTCGTGCTTTAACCAAGGTAGGGTCCTGTAGCTGTGCAGCCCCAAAATTGTCCCGGGAAATCTCAAGGTCCAGCATGTCGGCCACCTCCTCGTGGCCCTCGACCTCACCAGCAAGGACCTCTAGGGGAGAAAATTCATCACATGGGGTCACCCCTACTGCTGGTGTGTGTACATCGGCCTCAAAGGGTTCGGGGGCCAAGGCCGGACACACCTGATGTCCATTGTCTGCAACAGTTCCTGAGGTGGGTCTTCGGCTCCAGAGGTCCCAAAACACGGGTAAGTCTCTGCCGACAATAGCCTCATGGAAAAGGGTCCCCACCACCCCCACTTCATGGGTAACAGAACCACAAGGGGTATGTAGGTTGATGACGGCAGTGGGATATTCGCGAGTGTCCCCATGTATACATAACACTCCCACTTTCCGCCCGCTGTACAGTCCAGGGTCAACCAAAGTTCCCCGCACCAGGGTGACCAGACTCCCGGAGTCTAGCAAGGCTTCCACTGTGTGACCACCGATTGTGACCATGCATACTTGGGGTTCTGCATCCGTGACTGACTCCGCCGACAGAGCCGGTCGGGCAAACAGCGACACTCGCCGGGCCTGGCTGCAGTCCATTGGCTCCACTGACAGTGGACAGTTGGCAGCAATATGGCCCATTTCATGACACCGCCAGCACTGGATACGGCCATGACCTCTGTCACGAGCCTCACTGGGTTTCTGGGTATCCACGCCCCCCAATGAACCCCCTCCCAACCTGACATGTCTCCCCTTTTCCGCAGTAGCAGTCTTACCGGCTGGTTTGGTGACCCTGTCACTGGCACTGCTTCGTGAGGGAGAGGTAAGTAGAAGGTCCTCCGTAGCCCGATACCTCTCTACAAGGGACACAAGATCCTCAGCTTTTGTGGGGCCGGCCTGCCCAACCCACCGCTGGAGCCGAGAGGGCAGAGAACGGGTGAATTTGTCGACGACCACTCTCTCTACCATCTGTGCGGGGGTGCAGTCCTCTGGTTGCAGCCACTTCAGGACCAGATGGATCAGGTCATGCATTTGGGAGCGTGGGGGTAACTTTTCTGAGTAAGCCCACTGGTGGACCCGGCTGGAGCGGACTTGAACGGTGACCCCAAGACGAGCCAGAATCTCCGCCTTTAGCTGGGGGTACTTACGGGCCTCCGTCTCACTTAGGTCGTAGTAAGCCTTCTGCGACTCGCCGGTTAGGAACGGTGCCAGGACATCTGCCCACTGCTCAGCCGGTAACTCCTCTCGCTCAGCTATTCGTTCGAACACCGTGAGATAAGCCTCCACGTCGTCGGTCGTCGCCATTTTTTGCAAAGCCTTCTGTACCGCAGCCCGTGCGGAATGCTGGACCACCGGGTACCCCTGCAGACCAGTACGGGACCCCTCAGCAGTCGTCGCCTGCGGTGCTGCCATCATGCCAGAAAACTTCTCCATCAACAGCTGGAACATGGCTCGGGATTCTTCCTGCTGCTGGCGGGACCTCTCCTCCTGCAGCTGAAACATGGCTTGCTGCTGGCGGTGCCTCTCCTCCTGCTGCTGGATCATGGCTTGCTGCAGCTGCCGATTAGCCAGGGACTCTTCCTGCTGCTGTTGCCGATTAGCTCTGGCCTCCTCCTGCTGCTGGCGGGATCTCTCCTCCTGTTGCAGGAGCATGGCTTTAATAAAGTCCTCCATCTTGGCTTTATCCTGCACTTTGCCTGCTGCTTTCACCCAGGCCATGCAATGTTGCAGGATGTAGCGAGCCTGTCGGGTGTATGTCTTTTGAACTGCCCGCATCCTCCACCATATGTGGGGATTTGGCCCAGTAGAGACCGTGGGAGCGGGGTGCTAGGATGCAGTTTCAAGACAGGGACACCAGGATACAGTCCAAACAGGTCTTGCCTGCGTTTATTGCAGCAAAATAAAACCAGCCTTTACATACAGGTATTTAAATAAACAAAAGAAAACCTACCCGTCAGGGTGCTAACTATACAATGAGTCCACTAACTCACGCTAAACAAAAATCACGTGGCTGCTCCAGACACACAGGTCAGAGCTGTGTCCTCTCAGCCTCCTTCCACAGAGAGACAACCCACTCAGCTCTGCTGAGTCCTTTTATCCAGGCTAATTAGGCTGCTCCCATCACCTGTGTCCAAGGTGCTGGACAAACCCACCTCAGCACTAAGGCCTTGCATAGAAGCAAAACCTAGGGGAAACATACCGCCCATCCACAGTTAACCCCTTCAGTGTCTCACAGTATCCAGATGCATTTTTGGTCCAACCTCTTAATCTTATCTGTTTGTTTTGGCTAGTTTTTTCTTGTTTTTTTTTCCATCTACGTCTTTGCTAATTTATCATTCTCACTTTTTTCTTGTGTGAAATGGGTTTTTGTTTTCAGATCTCTTTTTTAAAAGATGTCTAAAATGTAGCACAAAAGTCTCAAGTCATTTATTTCCATTTTCTAAGTTTCGTCTGGAGTTTTTTTTGTGCTAAGAGATCTGTTTTCAGATCTCTTTTTTAAAAGATGTCTAAAATGTAGCACAAAAGTCTCAAGTCATTTATTTCCATTTTCTAAGTTTCGTCTGGAGTTTTTTTGTGCTAAAAGTGTCACAAATTTAAGACTATTTTAAAAAGATAAATGTCATTTGCGACATTTAGAACATCTGCAATGTGCCAAAAAAAGTTTCAAAAAAGACAAAAAAAGTAAGAAAAATAAAGATAAGTATGCTATCTGTGAAAAACAAATATTTTCTAGCATACGTCCGCCATAGAAGTGTATTGTGCATGGAATGGTATGGTGAGCACACACATGTCACCGTACTGTGCCATCGAAGGAAAAAAGATATTGCTATACTTACAGCTTGGGCGTAGCATACGTTCGTGTGAAAGGGGCCTTAGTCCGATCAACACGGAACGTGCATAAACAAAATCATAAACATATTAGGTATCCAAGTGTCCACAAAAGCCAGATTTATTAAAATTTAAGTTATTATCTCAGTAACAGAAAAACCACTTTCAAATGTCAAAATTATTATGATTTTTTTTTTAAAGGCATGCAAACCAAAGCCAACCCCTGGGACTAAACAGAGGATTCTGTCAGGGTGAAAGGTAAGTTAGAACACACAATTATTTTGTAATGCAAATGCTTAGAAAAGGCAGAAAGGTATATTTGCTATGCAGGTGTGGTGGACCTCTGTAATTTGTCTTTAGTAAAAGTGAGATCCCTGTTGACAGGTTCCCTATAATCTGCTGTGATGGACAGACCTCTCCACCTGTCACCTAAAATAGATCTTGTTCAAACCTAGCTTTCTGTTGGTTATACATTTGACTTGGCTTCTTGTTTGCTGGCTATAGGTCTGGTACCTCTATACAGGAAACACCTGTTCTGTATTGAGAGGGCTCAGCCCATGTATTGTTGCAGCAAGGGGTAAATTTAATACAAAGCTCTGTGTCAGATACTAGTAGAATCTTCAGAAGCCAAATAAAAGTTAAGATAAACCTGTTCCCTGATAATATAACCACATTGTCAGCACACAGGGATCATAATATTTCTGCTTAGAGAGCCCACAATCTGGAATTTTACACTGAGCACTGAGTGAAAGGAGCTAAATCGGCAATAAAACTGAGCAAAATTGTAAAGTAAGGGGATTAAAAATAATCTTTATTGTGTAAACATCACTAAGGGGTTATAGTTTGAGAACTTTCTTTCATGGGCAAACCCTATTTAATCTGTCTGAATACCAATCCTAGTTAGTTTATGGTATTTTGCCAATACAGATCACTTTCAGCACAGCCTTCTGCAGTTTTCCCCATGGCCTTCTTAAAGAGGGGAGGGGGCAGAGTAGGAGGAAGAGGCAACTGTGGGCAAGAAGTGATATCCTGCAATCCTGGGTAGGGGAGGACTGCAAGCCAAATTGTTCCTGCCTTGGGACCAGCTGCCAACACATTAACTCAGTGGGCAGCTAAGGAGATATAATGTCCCAGCCTATGCTTAATCGTGCACGTGTCAGTTGAGAGGTGCACCTCGGGACTAATGGCACTGTGCAATGTACGCCAGATTTTGTCCACAGCCTTTTGGTGCAGGGTAGGGATGGGAAGTCGCATCTGGGAACTTCACACTGTGAGACAGCAACCCCCATCGGATCTTTAAAGCTGTTCATCTCCATCAGCCTTAAAGGCAGAATTTCAAGGGACAGCATTTTGAAAATTCACACATTCAGGACCAGACGAAAATGCCAAACTTTCACTTTTCTTCATAATTTTGGGGGATGGAAAGATTGAATGGATGACATGGACAGGTGATGCTGACGGTGGTGATACTGGTGGCTGTAATGGTGGTGAAACAACATCCACCGAAACAGAATAGGGAGCCTCACATGTCTGCAGGCTATTTTGGTGTCTTGTTCACTGCAGTTCATGCTTACTTTGCAGGTACCTGGCCATACATAATGGGGCACATATACTTACCCGTCCTGACGCGTTCCCTGAAAGTGCATTGTCTGACCGGAATCCACATCTGACGTGATTCACTAAGATCGTGCGCCCGATATCCTGCATGTGTCGCTTTCCCGCTCAGGTCCGCCAGAGTTCACCTTCTTCTGGTACATGTAAGTGCTTGATCTTGCGACACAATTTTGAAAGTTAAATCCCGTGCTCAGTCAAAATCAGTCGGATTGCCTGCCGGCACGCTCCCTGATTTCTGCCACATGAAAGCCAGTCCAAGCTGGCTGCAAGCTGACCGATGAGCCTTGACACCCTGGAACAATATCATAGTATATCATATCATCACCCCTTGATTCTTCTACCAAAGAGTTTTGACTGCTGCCCTTCTTCTCCATGTGCACATTAGACTGCCACAGCACTTGGCAGTTGGGTTTCATCATCATCGTAAAACTCTTCTGATGCTGCGCCGTCCGCATCTTCATCCTCCAACACAAGTTCTTGAGAATCTTGCAACCCTAAGTCTGTGGGAGCTGTAATTGGATGGGCCACAGCATCCCATCTAGGAAAGTCATAGTACAGCATGAGAGACTGCTCCATGACTTTTGTTTTGGCTCTATACTTTCAACAGAAATTGAGTGTGGTAAAGAAAATCCCATGACAGTTGATGCACTGTCTACCATATAATTGACCAATTCCTCAATTTCATTTGACCTTGTAGGGCCTACCGGTATACTCTGCACCTGCTTGCACCAGTGGAACTTAGAGCAGGCAGAGATGAAACTTGTCCTCTCCCTACATCACTAGCTACGTCACCACCACCAGCAGCACTATAGCCATGCCTATGTGCCTTAAAGCGTAAATGTAAAGTTAAAGTGATTTTACCAATTTATTATATGTGATTCCCCCTTTGGAAAGAAAAAGGTCTGCAGCACAAAGTAGGTATCATTTTGTTTGTTTTCAAAGTTATGGCATTTCTGTTCTGAAAGTGTTTGACAAAATTCTTTCTCACTAGAGGTGGACGGAGGCTAATATCTGTTAGCCTATGCCCTCAGGCTGGCTAGCTTGCCCACAGATCCCATGATGCCTTGTGTTCTCTCTCAAAGTAATTAAGCATTAAATCCATTCAGTTTCCCACAAGTAAATCCACTGAACACTGCACAGTGCATATACAGGATGTATATAGTGACCAGCCTTGCAGCTTCCATCACATGCAGGAGCAGGGAACATGTAATAAGTGGTAGAAATCATTAGTACATGAAGTCTATAGCCTGTGCTAAGTGAGCACTAAGGGTTAATAGCTTATCTGCACAGATGACAAGGTGGGGAAAGTGAGCAGTGAGAAGAGCAGACACAGGCAGATAAAGTTCTGTAGAATCACAGACTGGAATGGAGGGACTGATAGGAAATAGGGTAGATCTTGTACCTCACTATTCTGTTCACACATCCAGATCTGCTACATTCACTGTCACATGGCCTCCTCCCCTGTGAGCAGGGACCAGCAGCTCCTCCCTGCTATGAAACACGACTCAGAAACTTATCAGCACATGGAGATGAGACAGCCATTGCAGCACTGAGGTACTAAAAGGTCTATAGCAAAGGAATTACTGAATATAGGTAAAAAAGATTATAGGCAAAATTGTTTTACATCCCAAAAGCTATTATTTTGTGAATAAAAACCTTTACAGTTACTCTTTAATTCCTGCTTTCCTCATTTTAAAACACCTCAAGTACCAATTAAGGATATAGGTGAAATAAGAAATAACAACAGCACTACAATGTAATGTGTAATGTATGGCACATATATGTCCAAAACTGGTAATGGTTATCAGCACTGGTGCAAATACTTCTAAAACTAGTAGTGTGAGGCAACATTGATGCAAATAGGTCTAAGACTGGTAGTATGAAATAACACTGATGCAAACATTACAAAGACCAGTACTGTAGGATAACTCGGATGCAAATTGGTCTAAGATTAGTATTTTACCCTAACACTGTATGATTCAGGAGCTGAAAATGGTACTGAGACTGTGCCTTATAAGAGATTGCTGGAAGATGCTGTAAATACTAATAGCATTAAGTCTGTTCCTTTAAAAATGAACCTGGATGTTACTGGAAATGCTAAGAGTACTGTGTCTGTCCTTGCACTGTAGCAGCCTATAAGCAGCTTTTTAGTTCTTCACAGTGCTGTAAAAATGGCAATTATTTCACAAAAACACAAGGTACACGACAGCTGTTTCGCTATTGCTTTTAGAAGCAAGCCAGGTAAACAGCCACAAAAATCGAAACGGCTGTCGTGTACCTTTGATGTCCTTCCCTCCCGAACATGAATCTGGTTGATGTGCAATGTTTGAGTATACAGCAATAAATGAAATAAGAAGAAAGAATTTGCCGTTCTACTATTTACTATTTGACAATCGGAACTATTTGCTCACTTTTTCTTGAACAGAACACCTCACATGCTTCTAACACATGGTGGTTTCGTGCATAGGTTGGTAGGAACATCCAAATACCGCAGTACACAGAGTAGTGCCACACCGTGTTTTTCTCTTTTATTGCAAGAGAAACACGTTTCACCTGGCCAATTACAGGTATGCACACAGAGGACATAGCTGTGGTTTCTAAGGGCAGCAAATCATTTGATTGGATCTGCAACATCCCCCACCGGGGCCTAGCCCTTGAGGTGAGGCCTGGAGACAGCCGGGGCCCGCGGTACCGGAGTGGCTGGCGGTTGCGGCCTAAGCACGCTATTGTCACGGTGCTTGGTACGGGGGAACCGGAGGGCTGTCCTACAGCCTGGCAGGTCTCCAGCAGGGTGGTGTTGGCAAGAAAAGATGAGGGAGCGGCTGCTATAGCGGATCTCCCTGGGGCAACCCCTTAATGTCCCGAGTGTGAGTCTCTGGGTGATGGACAGGGTGCCGGTGATGAGGGTAGTTGTAGTAGCAGGGACCAGACGGAGACAGAGGTTGAAGAAAACAACTTACAGTTCGTTTATTGCAACCGGCAGGAACTGCAGAAAACGTGTCTTTAACAGGTGGAGTACTGGAGAGGTATTTGGAGGGAGCCACAGGATGTATTTCACCAGCCTGGATGTAGAGGGCAGGCTGGGAGGCAGCTGTGTCCTTAGAGGAGGCTTCAGCTCGGTCCTGGATCTCTTCAGGTATCACCCTTGAAGGTAGGAATGATACCCCTTTTCCTCACTACACTACCTCTAGTCTTAGCTTCCACTTCAGGCAGGGGCTAGGCTCTTCCTGCACTGGTCTGGTATGCTAGAGTCTCTGAGCTGCTGCTCAGCTAACTACTCTCTGCTTGCGTCCTGCAGACCCAGAGGGCCTGACTAGGACCGGTCTCTTCTCCCTTCTGGGAGAGACTGCTCTCTTCTCTCTCTGGGGAGAGACTTCTCTAGAACATTCTGGGCCAGAGGTTTTATTACCTTCCCTTGGTCAGGTGGTGGCTGCTCCTCCAATTACCTCTCAGTGCACAGAGACAGGATGTAACACAGACATTGGTCAATAGCATCTTGCATTATACAAAATACTTAACCTCTGCCTTGCCAGGCAGGATTAACCACTGCAATACCGCTATGTCCTATCAGGACCATGTAGTGTAATGGAATTACATGCAGGTGGGACGTATTCGCAAACCCTCCCTCGCCATTGCATCGGCGAGGGTGTTGCATACCCCGGGGGCAATTGAAAGAGCCGCCCTCGGCTCGACTACCGATGGTTTGGGCACAGAGGGGGCTAAGGGCACTTCTAGGAAGTGCAGGCTATGTGAGGTGTAGGGACAAACCGCCCATGGTCCTGGAGACAGGCACCTGGGTTGGTGTCGGACTAAGACAAACATGTAGCTGTATGACAGTTGGTCGCTGACGCCATTAAACCGAACTGTACAATAGGAAAGGTGTGGTGTCATGTCCTGTAATCCACTCCTTGCACCAAGGCCTGTATATTTGTTTTATCAACGCTTCTTCCCTGGCGGCAATTATATGGTGTCTATATGCATACATTGGCATATGTGACACAAGTACCTCCTGACTGACAACCTTACCCATGTATGAGTGGCATCCAGGTGCTAGCTGTGTAACACCCCCGGTCCCCTAAAGACCCGCAGTTTACGGACTACCCCCATGTGCAAACCTCAGTTTGAGGGATCAGGTAGCGGTCAGTGTTTTACACAAAAAGACGGTCCGACACAGCAACACTACAACCTGAAAAGCCTATGAAAAGGTTAATGCAGACTACTGGCAGATATGACAGTGTGCAACAGGATAATTCACATTGGCTTAGGAGCCCAATGGGTACACATCTTATAACATAACGTTACAGAGGTGGATAGGCTACTCAGGGTAGCACGGTAGCAAATGTCTCTTTCCTGCAAAGAAAAGGCATAAAAAAGTGCAAACAGAATGTCCGTACCTAAAAAGGAAGGCATTAAGTGCAAAATGATAATAAATTACATTGCAACTTTTCCTGGAGGTTGGCAAAAGTCTCTCAGAAGGTCTCTACTGACAAAGTCCATCTTCTGGGTACAGCCCTTGATGTGGGGAAAAGTGCAATGAAGAAGCAAAGGGTCTCCTCTTTTTGGAGAGGGACAGAGTCCTTTGAAGAAATCTCTGCTGTGGCAGAGGAAGGGTGCTATCATAGCACATGACAGTGTATAATCTCTTGACTGAGATAAATAAGGATAAGAGTCTCAGGACAGTCTCTGGCTCTTTGGGGAAAATGGAGTTATATACACATATATTTACAATGGACAAAGTACCTGGAGAGGGCGACAGCCCTTCAGGGATTAGTCAGTATCGCTGGGTTCAGCAAAGACAGGATCCAGCTCCTGCAGGGAATCCTGTGCATCCTCAGCGGGAGTAGGTGCCGGCTGGGGACACCCGGTGGCAGCAGTGGGTACTGCAGGTGCAGCAACATCCTCCGGACCTTCAGGGGGAGGAGCGCTGTCGCCCGGGGTGTCGGCTGTTCCAGCCAGGGGCTCAACTGAGCCAGGGACCACGGAGGGGTCCAGGAAAAAATAAACGGAGTCCAGCGGCCGCGCCGCGGCTCCTTCCAGCTCCGGTTCTTCCGGGGCCGGGTCATCACCCCATTGGTAACCGGCAAGGGGAGATGTGGGCCTAGATGGAACCTCCGGACAAGGTTCACTAGCTGGGACGTCCTCTCCCACAGAGGAGCCGCGGGACCTGACAATGCTCCCAGCAGGGGAGCCGGTGGGGGTGGCGCCCTGTATCATGCCCGGCCCATGGATGGCAATGGGACCCGTACTCACGATTACCGTGGATGGGGCATTCACATGGGTCATCGCCCGGGGACTCGCAGCCGAGGAAGAGGAGGTGTTCGGGGACTCCGGCCACTCGTCGTCCTCATACCAGTCATCCTGCGGGTAGTAGCGGTCCTCATCGGAGTCGGGGATCCGGATCACACCAGCCGCCCAGGGTCCTCGGGGTCCTTCCTGCAGGGAGAACTCGATACACTCGCCTGGCTTGAGGTTGTGCAGGCTCTCCGGCAGATCAGGCCTCTTGACGGACCGGCGGGGTATAAATACTTCCCGTCCGGTATAGTCCTGGGTAGCAAAGCCATAGCCCTTCCGCTTGTCGAAGAACCGGACCATGCCGGTGGTGCGATTCTTCTCGACCCAAGCTCCAGCTGTAGATCGACCGGCCATGTATCGCTGGGCCTCCTTTTCTCGGCGTCGCTGGTCCGAGACAGCGTCTCGGAGTCGCCGGCGGGCGGCCTCACCTCGGCCTTGAGGCTGCGGAGGTTTCGGTGCTGGGGCTCGTGGCTCCGGTTCGGGTTCGGATCTCCTCGGACGACAGGTAGGTGCCGGAACAGGAGCAGGAACCACCGGAGGGTCAGGAACCACTACAGCGGGGCTAGCAGGCCGCGCAGCAGGAGGAGCAGGCCTCGGAGCAGGTGGAGCGGCAACACTAGGCCCAGGCGTTGGCTCCGCAGGAGTCGGGGCCTCCCCACGTGGCGCCTCCACGTGGACCCGCGGTACCGGGATGGTAGCCGGGATAGGGACGAGGAACCGCCCGGGTGGAATTTGATACTGCGTCACCGTTTGGTAGCATGTCCTGGTGACGAAGGCCCGAGTCAGTCCTCGGTGCAGCCGATGTCCAGCGGAGGGTCTTCGGACAGGCTGCGCAGAGACCACCACCATAGTCTCCAATACCTCATAAAACTCTGGACGCTCCACAGGAGGGAAAGGCGGAGGACCCCACATGGCGTTGTCCTCGCTGCTCAAAGTCCACTCTAGTTCTGGCGCTTCTCTGAGGCAGGGCAGGAAGTCCGCCTCGAGCCAGTGGGAGGAGTCCGAGTCCTTCCCGCCAAGAGCTGTGGCGGGCTCTAATTTTTCCTGCGCCACAGGAGGCGGGGTTCGCGCGCTTCGCGCGTGGGTGGAGCTTGATGCGTCATCTGGGTTTCCCGCCAGTGAAGGTTTTGGCGGGCTGGAATTATTTGCTGCGCCACAGTTTCTGAGGTAAAAATCTTCGGGCGCGGCAGCGCCGGATGTAGCAGAGCTGGTACAGTTCTTGCCAGGATTAACCTCTGGAGTGCGGGAGCGGCGCTCGACCGCACGTGGCAGCAGTATAACACAGTTCATTCCAGAAACGTACAAGTCCTTAGGCCTAAACCCGGATGGCAGCAGGGTTAGGCAGCACAGTCTTTTAATAAAGGAAAGTCTTTAATGCCGCAATAAGGCACAGAAGTCTATATCCTGTTCGTGACGCCACTTGCAACATCCCCCACCGGGGCCTAGCCCTTGAGGTGAGGCCTGGAGACAGCCGGGGCCCGCGGTACCGGAGTGGCTGGCGGTTGCGGCCTAAGCACGCTATTGTCACGGTGCTTGGTACGGGGGAACCGGAGGGCTGTCCTACAGCCTGGCAGGTCTCCAGCAGGGTGGTGTTGGCAAGAAAAGATGAGGGAGCGGCTGCTATAGCGGATCTCCCTGGGGCAACCCCTTAATGTCCCGAGTGTGAGTCTCTGGGTGATGGACAGGGTGCCGGTGATGAGGGTAGTTGTAGTAGCAGGGACCAGACGGAGACAGAGGTTGAAGAAAACAACTTACAGTTCGTTTATTGCAACCGGCAGGAACTGCAGAAAACGTGTCTTTAACAGGTGGAGTACTGGAGAGGTATTTGGAGGGAGCCACAGGATTTATTTCACCAGCCTGGATGTAGAGGGCAGGCTGGGAGGCAGCTGTGTCCTTAGAGGAGGCTTCAGCTCGGTCCTGGATCTCTTCAGGTATCACCCTTGAAGGTAGGAATGATACCCCTTTTCCTCACTACACTACCTCTAGTCTTAGCTTCCACTTCAGGCAGGGGCTAGGCTCTTCCTGCACTGGTCTGGTATGCTAGAGTCTCTGAGCTGCTGCTCAGCTAACTACTCTCTGCTTGCGTCCTGCAGACCCAGAGGGCCTGACTAGGACCGGTCTCTTCTCCCTTCTGGGAGAGACTGCTCTCTTCTCTCTCTGGGGAGAGACTTCTCTAGAACATTCTGGGCCAGAGGTTTTATTACCTTCCCTTGGTCAGGTGGTGGCTGCTCCTCCAATTACCTCTCAGTGCACAGAGACAGGATGTAACACAGACATTGGTCAATAGCATCTTGCATTATACAAAATACTTAACCTCTGCCTTGCCAGGCAGGATTAACCACTGCAATACCGCTATGTCCTATCAGGACCATGTAGTGTAATGGAATTACATGCAGGTGGGACGTATTCGCAAACCCTCCCTCGCCATTGCATCGGCGAGGGTGTTGCAGATCGTTAGCAAGTAATCAACCAATGTCCATATGTGTCCAATGCTTCAAACACAGAAGCTAAAAACTTTCCTTGCGGTGATATGTTGTCCACATCAGATCCACAAGTTTTCTTTTGTAGAAGAGGATAGAAAACCATACAGATTTCAGTTGTGCTGCTCAAAGACAATTCTCCCAATAAAGGTTTCCAGTCACCAGGTAAATTGCAATTAGTATCATAGTACATAATGCCGGAAAAAGACGCAAGTCCAACCTTTAAGAATTAAATAAATGTTTTATCCCCATAACCCGTGATATTATTTCTCTCAAAAAAGGCATCCAGGCCTCTTGAACACGTACATAGAGTCCTCCATAATAACCTCTTGCGGCAGAGTATTCCATAGTCTCACTGCTCTTACAGTGAAGAACCTTTGTCTATGTTGATGGTAGAATCGCCTCTCCTCTAGGCGTAGGGGATGCCCCCTTGTCCTGGTCACAGGCCTAGGTATAAAAAGATCTTTGGAGAGATCCTTGTACTGTCCGTTCAGTTATTTGTACATTGTAATGAGGTCTCCCCTCAGTCATCTTTTTTCTAAACTGAATAATCCCAAAGTTTGTAATCTGTCATTGTATTCTAGTCCCCCCATTCCCCTAATAATCTTGGTTGCTCTCCTATGCACCCGTTGCAGCTCTACTATATCCTTTTTATACACTGGTGCCCAAAACTGTACACAATATTCAATGTATGGTCTGACAAGGGATTTGTATAAGGGCAAAACTTTGTCTATATCATGAGAATCAATTCCTCTCATACATCCCATGGTTTTACTTGCTTTTGCAGCAGCCGCCTGGCTTTGGTCACTAAAATTAAGTTTACCATTCACCAATACCCCCAAGTCCTTTTCAGCTCCAGTTTTACCAAGTAATTGACTGTTTAGAACATAATTATACTTTTTGTATATGGCCCAAGTGCAAAACTTTACATTTATCTACATTAAACCTCATCAAACCATTTCTCTGCCCACTCCTCAAGCTTCCACAAATCCCTCTGTAATGCTAAACTATCAACCTCAATATTTATTACTTTACATAGCTTAGTATCATCTGCAAATACTGAAACTTGACTGTGTAAACCCACTACAAGGTTATTAATAAAAATATTAAAAAGTGGCCCCAATACTGACCCCTGTGGCACTCCACTGGTAACATTATCCCAATCTGAGAATGTGCCATTAATGACAACCCTCTGTTTTCTATCACTAAGCTAATTACTTACCCAATTACACAGATTTTCCCCTAATCCCAGCAGTCTCATTTTATGTTCCAACTTTTTATGCGGCACAGAGTCAAATGCCTTTGAAAAGTCCAGATATACAACATCTACAGTATCCACCAGATCCAGTTTGGAACTTACTTCCTTGTAAAAACCAATCAGATTAGTCTGACAGGACTGATCTCTCATAAACCCATGCTGATGCTGGGTTATAAGGTTATGTACAGTGAGATACTCCAGGATAGCATCTTTAACAAACCCCTCAAATATTTTACCCTTCACAGTAGTTAGACTCACAGGTCTGTAGTTTCCAGGATCGTTTTTTGATCCTTTTTTGTATATTGCTACCACATTTGCTATGTGCCAGTCCTGTGGAACCTAACCAGTCCTCAGCGAATCTTCAAATATTAAAAATAACATCCTGTTTATCACTGTACATAGTTCATGTAGAACCTGGGGGTGTATGCCATCTGGCTAAGATAGTTTTATCTATCTATCTTAGTGGTTGCAAGGTGTTGCCATACGTCTTCCTGGGTTAAACTGTTGACATTCCAAAGAGAAGTTGCATCATTCCTCTTTGTGTCTTCCACCAGGGGATTTTCCTGGGTAAAGACAGTCAAGAAGATGACATTCAGTAGATTGGCCCTTTCCTCATCTCCTTCCACCATGACCCCCATGTTGTTCCCAAGAGGGCCCAAACTCTCCGTTTTTAGTTGCTTATCATTTAAATACGTGAAAAATTATTTGGGATTACTTTTGCTATCCCTGGCAATATTTTTCTCAGCCTCTACTTTTGCGGCCGTTATCTGCTTTTTACAGGATTTTTCTCTCTGTATTCCTGTAATGCCTCATAGCTACTTTCATGTTTTAGCACCTTAAACGTCTTCTCTGTCACATTAGCTTTTTCTTATGCTTTATCCCATATGGTATGTGTTTCTCCCAGGACTTTTTTAGAATATATGAGAAAAAGTCCCATCTTTGGGGGGGAGGGGGGGGCTTTTGTCTTTGAAAACATTGCCCCAGTTTATGCCTAAAAGATCTTCCCTTAGAGTGTTGGTTGCCCCTCCACTAATGCTCTTAGTAAAGTTTAATACAAAATCAATGATATTATGATCCCTTTTACCCAGGTTTCCCCCAGCCTGTAATTCTGTCAGGTCTGTTGGTTAGGATAAGGTCCAGCAGTGCCCCCCCCTCTTGTTGGCTCCAGGAATAGTTGCTACAGGTGATTGCCTTTTGTTGTCGACAAAAACCTGCTACCTTTGAAGGACCTGCAGGTTTCTCCCCCCCCAGTCAATATCTGGGTAATTGAAGTCCCCCATGATCAGCATTTCCTCTGCTGCCTCCATTATATTTGGAGCCTTCTAAAAAACCCCTAGAAATATTTTATTATTCTTTTTCCCTCCTCTTATCTCCACCTATAGGATCTCTCCATTTGCATTTGCATCACTAATGTCATCTTGCAGGACACGCTTGAGGCAAGAATTTGCATATAAACAAACCCATCCCCCTTTTTATTTATAGGTCTCTAGTTTAAACACTCCTCCAACCTTCTAGCCATTTTTTCCCTTTTTCCCCTCCCCATTGAGGTGCAGCCCATCCCTACTGTAGAGCCTGTAGCCGACAGAAAAGTCAGCCCAGTTCTCCATGAACCCAAAGCCCTTCTTCCTACACCAACTTTTGAGCCACTTATTTAACTCCCTGATCTCCCGCTGCCTTTCTGATGTGACACGTGGTACAGGTAGTATTTCGGAGAAAACTACCTTTGAGGTCCTTGCCCTGAGCTAAATCTCTGAAATCATTTTTAAGGACCTTCCACCTACCTCTTACTTAGGAATGTACAGACACATAGTGTAATATTGTTTTAAAAAATTCCAGCATTTTTATGTATCCTACTTACAAAATATCTATTAACATACATAAATAGGTTGTGATTTTATCAAACATTATGTATCTCTACCGTTTCTAATAACAATTTACCTGGTGATGGGGGACCTTTATTGGGAGAATTGTCTATGAGCAGAGTAAAACAGCGAAACTGGAATCTATATGAATGTTTATCCTCTTTTACAGTAGAAAACTTGTGGATCTGATTTGGACAATATCTCGCCTCAAGGAAATTTTTTAGTTCCTGTGTTTGAAGCCTTGGTTACATATGGACATTTATTGAAGAAAAGGTTGTTGGGACTGGTTCATAATTCAAGTTTTCCCCAGATTGGTATTGTGCTTTAACTATTATATTTGATAGTCAATCAACCAGCTTGCCACCTTTTCCTTGAACACAAACCTGAAGCACGAATAGAGGTAGCTGATCGGCTTTGTGGGTCGGTGGGTTCCGAATCTGCCAAATTCGATACAGACCCGAATTTATGGTTAAAACCCTCTCATCAGTACTCAGTAGCCCCTTAAATTTAAAATGTTTACAGTAGTCCCCCTTATTAATAAAAAATCCAGCAACCCTTCCTTATTAATTTTGCTGAATGTAATTTTAATAAATGAGGGGGGTACTGTAACTTATATTAAGTGTTCAAACCCTTTGCTGTGACATTTAACTCACATGCTGTCCATTTCCTTCTGATCCTCCTTGAGACATGTAAGGTCAGACAGAAAACTGGTTTAAATGCTTTGATAAATGTGGACATCTGCCTTCAAGTGACAGGCTGAAGGAGGCCCACTTCAAACGCCTATATCTCCTTGCATCTAGAAACACAATTCCAGTGTCATATAAACAAAGACCCTCCCCTTTAATATAATATGAATACTTAACAGATTCATAGATATCCACTTTTAAATTTACCGCCAGAAATAGAAAGCTATACATAAAAATCTAAAATTATCTCTGGTTCTGTGAAGCATCTATACACAATATATCATATTAAAGGGGATATTTTTCTGTTTAATATGACACCAGAATAGTCAACACCCTGCTCCCCAGTATATAGCTAGCCAGCCTCCTGCCCCCAGTATATAGCTAGCCAGCCTCCTGTCCCCAGTATATAGCTAGCCAGCCTCCTGTCCCCAGTATATAGCTAGCCAGCCCCCTGCCTCATCCTACACAGCCAGCCTACTCTTGCCCCCAGTATATAGCCAGCCACCCACCAGTATATAGCCAGCCCCTTCCCAGTATATAGCTAGCCAGCCTGCCCATGACCCCTGCCAGCTCACCCATGCCCAGCAAACCAACCCTCAGTATAGAACTAGCTCCTGTTCCAATATATAGCCAGTCGGCCGCCATATATAGCCAGCCCCCAGTATGCCCAGCACATACAAAAAACATTAATGAAACTGCTCCATGAACGCTGTAAAAAAACAAAAAACTTGCAAAAAATTTATTTTTCATAAAATCACTTCACGTGTTCTAAAAAGTGATCAAAAAAAGTTTTGTGTGCCAAAATGGTATCACTGAAAAGAACAGCTCCACATTAAAAAAAAAAGCCCTAAACCAGCTCTGTCAACCAAAAAATATTAAAGTTATGTCTCAGGCCATATGAAACCAAAAGAGATTTTTTTCTCTTCAGTGAAATTGTCAAAGTATGTGAAAACCTATATAAATTATATATGACCGTAATCATAGTCATCTATAAAATAAAGAAAACATATATTTCTTTTTTTTTTTGTGAAATTTTGTCTTTATTTAATTTTCCAATACACAGACATTAAAAACAATGCCTCGCCGATGCAAGGCAGAGCTGTGTTTGCGAATACATCCCACCATGTAGCTTGCAGCCTGTGTAGCCCCACAGCATGTCACTACATAGTCCCTAGATAACACAGGGGAACACTGCAGTGGTAGAACCTGCCTGGTAAGGCAGGAGCTAAGTGTTTTGTGTGATGTCATAAGTGTCAGCCAATCACACTTGTTATACTCTGTTTCTGTGAGTTGAGATGTAATTGGAGGAGCAGCCACCACCTGACCAGTGGGAGTAACAAAACCCCTGGTCAGGAAAGTTCTAGAGAGCAGTTAGCTGAGCAGTAGCTCAGAAGCAGAATGGAGTTAATCCAGTACAGACTCTGAGCGGTCTGTGCAGCCAGCACACCAGACGAGAGCAGGTGAGCCAAGCTCCCTGCCTGAAGAATGGAGCTAATAGCTAGTTAGCGAGAGGAAAGGGGTATCATCCTACCTTCAAGGGTGATACCTGAAGCAATCCAGGATAAAGCTGAAGCATCCTATTAGGACACAGCTACCTCCCAGCCTGCCCTTTGCATCCAGGCTGATGACCTACATCCTGTTGCTCCCTCCAACTACATCTCCAGCATTCCACCATCCTGTTAAGGCACGTTGCTGATGTTCCTGTTGGTTCCAATAAAGAACTGTAAGTTGTTTTTGTTCAACGTCTGCCTCCGTCTGGTCCCTGCTTCTACGGCTGCCACCATCACGGGCACCCTGTCCACCACACAGAGACTCATACTCTAGACACCAAAGGGTTGCCCCAGGGAGAACCGCTATAGCAGCCTCTCCCTCATCATTTCTTGCCAACCCCACCCTGCTGGAGACCTGCCAGGCTGTAGGACAGCCCTCTGGTTCCCCATACCAAGCACCGTGACCCTAGCGTGCCTAGGCCGCAACCGCCAGCCACTCAGGTACTGCGGGCCCCGGCTGACTCCAGGCCCCAAGAAAAGGCTAGGCCCCGGTGGGGGATGTTGCACATACATAGACCATTATTAGACAATAACGCAACATACAATTACATTAGAAGAAAAAGCAAGAAAAACTTAACCCTTCTAACCCAGTTACAAAGAGAAATCCCCGCTCTGCTACCACTGGTGCTGCATCCTCTATATTCAGTCTCCTGTCTCCAATGCCACTTTTCAAGTATGATATCCACTACTAGTCTTCATCTATTATATCTTCACTACTAGTCTTCCTCTAAAATCCAACCAAGCCTGCCATGTTTCATTGAACCTATCCCATGTCCCTTTTACTAATGACGTCAACTCCTCCATACATCTAATATCGTCAATTTTTTGAAGCCACAGAGACACCGGTGGCTGTCTAGGTTGTTTCCACATAGCTGGGATACAAAGGCGCATTGCCAACAATAGATATCTCCTGTATTCATTTATTGGTAAATCACTGCACTGAAGAAGAACAAAGGTTGGTTCAAAAGGGAAATTAATATGAAGTTCTTGTTGGATCATTTCGCGTATTGCTTCTCAGAATGGTACTATTAAGGGGCAGGACCAAAATATATGTAAATATGCCTACACCTCCAGCACACCGGGCTAACTTCTGGGAACATTCTATTAATTTTAGTAGGTACATGGTACCATCTGGAAATTAATTTATAATTACTTTCTTGGAATCTCGAATTGAGTATAGAAATATATGAAAGTTCAAAACTACGTTCCCATTGCTCCTCTGTAATATTAATTTGGAGATCTTGTTCCCACCTCAAAGTAAAGGGCGGCAATTCGAAATTATTACATCTTAGGAGCAAACCGTATATCCTAGAGAGGGGATGTCGCACTCGATCGGCCCCCACACACATTTTTTCGAATTCCGTTGGATTACTTTCAAACTCCCCTGGTCTTTGTAGTGAGTCTAAGAATGCCTGTAGAAAAAAACTTTTCCATGGAGATAATACTGACACCCCCCATTTTTCAGATATTTCTAAAGGTTGAATCCATCCTGATTCCGTTCTAAAATGTGAAACTTTATTTATCCCTACCCTATTCCATTCCTTAAATACTGGATCATCCATCCCCAAAGGGGATCTTAAATTTCCCAGTATAGGGTACATTGAGGACTATGTGGGAATGAGCTTGCCTTTAATCTGAGGGGAGTGGCATACGCGCAATGTTGCACCAATAGTTGGATGGGTAGATAACTGTTTTGTATACCTGTTTTCCAACCAGGGGACATTAGAGAGAGGGACCTGAATAGCCTCCTGTTCTATTGAAATCCATTTTTTGTTCTTATAGTTTTTACACCAATCTACAATCCTTACCATGTGTGTAGCTTTGTAGTACATTCTGAGGTCCGGAACTGCCAGTCCACCCCTACTTCTTGGTTCGGTAGAACCGTGATATATGCCCTAAGTGAATCAGGTGGAGGAACCCCATTTTCCGTCAGGGAATTGACAGCCTCCACCAAGTGGGGCCCCAATTCCCCCTGTAACAATTTATAGTATTTTGTGGAAAACCCATCAGATCCTGGTGCCTTGCCCGAGTTCTTAATTGCTTTCCTTACCTCTTCTTCCGAGAAAGGTCTTTCTAAATATTCTAAGTCTAAATCTGATATCTTTGCCATCCCTGATTCTCTTATATATTTTTGGATCCGAGACTTAAAATCTGAGCTTAAAGGGAACCTACCACCACGAATCTACCTATAAAGGTAGATCGGGTGGTAGGTGGATGTATGGGACGTGAGGATAGCCCTTTTTAGAGCTAATCCTCACGTCCCCGCTAGCGTAGCATAAACTTTATTGCCCTAATATGTACATTTTATTAAGCGGCTACTGGGGCGTGGAGTAGCCGGACACGAGGCTACACGGCGCGGCTACTCCACACCCCAGTAGCCGCTTTCCCCCGCCTACCCTGTGATCTTCGGCGTCCGAGAAGCCGGAGTTCTGCGCATGCGCAGTAACTCCGGCCTCGTTCCCGAGATCGCGCATCCTCGGGCTCCTCGGACGAGGGCGCGCAGCTCCTGGCAGCTGCGCGCCCTCGTCCGAGGAGCACGAGGATGCGAAGATCACAGGGTAGGCGGGGAAAGCGGCTACTGGGACGTGGAGTAGCCGCGCCGTGTAGCCTCGTGTCCGGCTACTCCACGCCCCAGTAGCCGCTTAATAAAATTTACATATTAGGGCAATAAAGTTTATGCTACGCTAGCGGGGACGTGAGGATTAGCTCTAAAAAGGGCTATCCTCACGTCCCATACATCCACCTACCACCCGATCTACCTTTATAGGTAGATTCGTGGTAGTAGGTGCCCTTTAAGGTGTTATGGTTCGTTCTATCTACTGAGTATAAGGAGGCATAATACTCTCTAAAGGTTTCTGCCACTTTTCGGTTTAGAGACCTTATTTCCCTGTGTGTTCATGACAGTATGTAGACACCCGTTGATCCCGTAGCGCTCTTGCTAATCCCCGGCCACATTTATTACCATGTTCGTAATAAAATCGTCGACCTTTTAATAAGGTGTTTTTAGCTTTATACATCAAAAGAGAACGTAGATCTTCTCTCGCTTGGCTCAATTGTATTTTAAGATCATTGTCTAGGTTCCTTTTATGTTGTGTCTCTAGATTTTTTATTTGTTCCAAGAGGCTAATCAGGCACCCATCTCTTTCCTTTTTCCTTCTTGCCCCATGTTTTATTAGAATTCCCCTCGTTACTATTTTATGGGCTTCCCATCTCATATATGGGTTAGTTATATTTTCTCGATTCGTCAAGAAGTGTTCTAATAAAGCCTCCTTAATCTCTGCTACAATTTGTACGTCCTCTAGGAGTGACTCATTGAGTCTCCATTGCCATTGTTTCACATTGGTGGTGCCAAGGTTCAAGGTCATGTCTATTAGCGCGTGGTTTGAAAAAGATATGTTATCAATAGTTGCCTGTTGGAGCAATCCAAGGTCATGGTGTTTTATAAATAACATGTCCAGTCTTGAATATATGTCATGTGGAGTTGAGTAAAAGGTATAATCTTTCTCATTTGGGTGCAATAAGCGCCAAGAGTCAATATACCTGTGTCTATGTAAAGTGCGCCTTATCTGTCTTAGGGCAGCGCCAGACTGTTGGGATACCCCAGATGAGATATCTCAACTAGGATCGAGTGCGACATTAAAGTCCCCTCCCAGGACCACAATTCCCTCCTCAAAGTCAGCCAGACGTTCCAAGAAATTAGACAGGGCTCTGCCCTGTCCACTGTTTGGTAAATACACAGAGGCAAAAGTGTATATCATCCGCCCTTCTTCATCTGTGGTCATATCCATAAATACCCAGGGGGTAGTATTAGATATTAATATACTAGTCCCTTTGGCTTTCGGGTCGGTGGTGTAGCTATGGTATGCATGTGGGTATACGATCGTTGACAGGTGATGTGGTTTACGCAGAGACAGGTGCGTTTCTTGTAAGAAGACCACCTGTAGCTTTTTCCTTCTCAACAGATTCCACAGGATAGATCTTTTACCTGTGCTATGCAAGCCCTTCACATTCAATGACCCAATTGAGATAGATGCATGTGGGTCTAGGGGGGCCATTTCAATGATTTGTCCCTAGTTAGTCGGTGCAGTTGCCCCCAGTATCAGCAAGGCGGGCGGAAAGGAAAAGAAGAGAGAAAAAAAAAAAAGGAAGAAAAACACCCCTCTACACAAAACACGCACAGAAAGGACAAGAGTGGCCCACCCACTCAGTTTTAACGGGTTTTGTAGGAAACTTCTCGTCCTACTTAATACTGGGGTATTAAAAAAACAAAATATGGGGCCAGCTCCGCATATTCTCAGGGCATTTTAAAAAAAAATCCATGGAGGAAGAGGAGGGGTTCTAATCCCCTCCTCCCCTCCTATCTTCTATCACCAGACTTTCCTTAGAGAACTCCATCCCTTGTCCCTATAACCATGCCGATATTATCAAAGAAGTAGGGAGGTAGGTGGGGGACTTGTTCCTGGGATTAGTTCTAAAAAAGGATAAAATTCTGGGGTAGATAATTATAGGGAGGGAAAAAAAAAACAGAGGGGCCTAACTAAGCCACTCCTATTTTACCTTATTAGTCAGTATCTTTATATCTTTAAGCATAGTTCCTATCCATCTGTGACCTTCATATCCAAATCTAAGCAAGTATATAATAGCGAGCGGGCGAACCAAGGAGTCTGTTGGGGCGAGGAGAAGGGGAAGGGAGTGGAAGTTCCACCCTTTACCTTATTATATAGTTTTCATCCCTTAGTCCCTCTAGCTTCTTACCCCATCTCCTTTCCCTCTTTGTGATTCAATTGCGTGTATCTAGTGTTAAAGTATGATTCATTTTACACACTACTATTCATCTCCCAAAATTTCCATATTTCTTATGTTGTGTTTTCCCCTTTATCCCTTCCATTGCAAACACATATCCATCCGTATTTTCTTATATAAGAAAGAACAAAAAAAAAAAAAGAAAAAGAAGGGTGATCTCATACCTATCTACCCCTACCCCCTCCCACTCCATGCCCCATTCCCAACATCTTAATTTCAAAAAGATCCCATATACCTTATAGTGTAGCAATTAAACATCATTGTGACGCTTTTTAGAGGCCGATCAGCCATAACACCAGTGTCTAAGATATTAACCCAAAAAACTTCCCCAGTTGAAGAATAACCAGGATTAACCTGTTGCACATTTGTGTTTCGGCAGTGTTATTTCCCCATTGCACAATCTTCCCTCCCCCCCAATCCCCCCACAGAAATACCTCAGCTATTTACTCCTCATACCACATCGAGGTGTGTCATTTCCCCGTCCCGCTAAGGTCGTGCTATCTATAAGTGCCAAAAAAAAAAAAAAAGCCACTAAGAGAAAAAAAAAATTCTTTTCCCTTTTCTTTCCCCTTTTCCCCCTCCTTCTTCCCTTTCCAGGGTCCCATGCCCATTACGCCCTTCATTACCTTTAAGCCAGTGATACAATAATAACTCCACTTAGGACTATTATACATAGGAAGATTATTTTGACTATTGTCCGTGTCTGTTATGTATCTGTTATTTTAACCTCCTTTCACAAATACATAGGGAAATTATTTTAAGTAATATCTGTATCTATTGTGCAATTATTATTAGCTACTCAGATTATAACATTGTTCAGTTAATAATCCTGACCCCTCTTTCATTATACTCTAAAAAAAGAAAAAAAAAGTCCACCCCCCCCCAATTATTTTGTACCGCGAAACCAGAGTCTGGAGACCAGGCATCCCCCAACCATGGTCCGTAGATTTTACTTGAGTTTTTTTAGGCTTCTTGTGGCAGTGACGCTGAGAGGTCAGGGAAATCGTCAGGGCCAAACGGTACCCCAACATTTCCAAGGGCTGGCTGTATTTGCTCTGTCTCTGCCCTCCTACTCCTTTCTCTGTGTCTTCCTGGGGGTCGCCTATGCTGTCTTTGACCAAAGTCCACCCTCTGTTCCATAGGTTGAAGCCAATTTTCTACGTGGATTGGGGGTACATTAAGGAGAGCAAACAATTCCATCAGGTCTCTGGGGTGGTGTACCACATATGTTTCATTTGTAAGTTTGACCAACAGGTGGAAGGGGTGCCCCCATTTGTATGATCCACCAGCCTCTTTGATTTTCACCAACACTGGTTGTAGGGTCCGTCGCATATATAGTGTCCTTGCTGATACATCAGGAAGGATTTTTATCTGGCTTCCTTCAAATGTAATGGATCCCCCGCAACCAGGCAGCTTGCACAATTCTTTCTCTATCTTTAAAATAATGCAACCTGCATAGTACGTCTCTTGGAAATTCTCTTGAGACCCTTCCAGATCTATATACCCGGTGAACCCTGTCTATTTCATAGGCAGTCTCTGCTGGATTACCAGTAATCAAATTAAAGATAGCCCTTATTTTTCCTGTAAGGTCTTCCCGTGTTCCATCTTCTGGGATCCCTTTAATCTGGACATTGCTCCTACGGCCTCTGTTCTCATGGTCATCTATTTCAAGAGAAAGGGCCAGTATATGTTGCTGGGACTGTGCTAAACTTATTTCCAAGTCCCCCACTCTACTGGCTATGGAGTTAACAATTTGCTCGGTTTCTACTGTCTGTCTGGCTAACTGTTCCACCTCTTGCCTAACAGAGTCCAAAGCATGGTTTTGGGACTGTTCCAGTCTTGTAACCATCGAGTCTAGGTATTCTTTATTAGGGAGAGTTTTTATCATCTCCATTAATATCTGAAGTTCGCTGGGTTGTTTAGCCAGAGTATCACAATAGGGCTCTATCCCCTGTCCTCTAATCCTTGCTGGGGGCTCGATAGCTGTAGATACCCCATATTCAGCCCGTGGGCTTAGTGCCCTCTTTCCCTTTGAGTGTGATGTGCTCCCATTATCGGGGACGGGTTGCGCTCTATTCTCAGGTGTGGTTACCCGTGTGGTCTCTCCACTAACCCTGAGGGTTCAACCTGGGAAGGTTCCTCCCTTCTTCTCCCATCTGGGTTGTCTGCGGCGTGTGTAGTCCGTTTGTACCGGGTCCCATCAAACTAGTCCGCGGCTGGAACAGTTCTCCTCCCAGGTACTCCGCTCCAGGTGTCTCCTGTGCCACGAGTGTGCGATCCTCCGCACCAGGCACCTGGGCTCTCCCCTTACTAACAACGTCTCTGGAGCCTGATGTAGGACCACCCACTGCTCCTGCATTGGGAGCCGGGTCTGCGGTGTCTGGAGAAAGCCGCTCCATGCGGCCAGTAGGTGGCGGGGTCACACATGCAGACGCCGCGTTCCCCGCGCGGCTTGATGGAGATAGTAGTCTCCCTATATCCAGGGAGTGACGCGGACCGGCCGGACTCGCAGCCCGAGATGACCCACGGCTCCCTCGTCTATTCGGCATGGTGTCGGTGGTATCAGGCCAGGACACCGGAGCCTCCTGTTTCGAGCCCTGAGAAGCAGAGCACAGGTGAGCGTGTGTCTCACGGCCCCATACCTTGGCCACACCCCAGAAAACATATATTTCTGAATGACCTCCGTCCCCACCAAAAATTTTAAAAAAAATATGATACCAGAATTAATGATTTTCTTTACCTCCATACATTCAAGAGATAATAAAATCTCATCAATAAGCTAAAGACCCACTAAAATGAATCATTTGTAAAGTGCATCTAATCTTGCAGAAAATAAGGCCTTATAAAGATTGTATAGCCAATGGAAATCTACTATTAATGGCTCAACTTCCCTTCAATGCCCTGGCAAGTACATATACAGCAGTTTACCACCACATATGGGGTAGTGTTATACTTGGGAGAAATTGGGTATCAAATTTTGTGGACCATTTTGGTATTTATGGTTTTATCCACTGAGAATGTGTACATTTTTTAAAAAATACATTCATTTAGCCCAAAAATTAAAATTTCAAAATTACAACCGATTTTGTTTTCACCCCTTTAAAAAATTTACAAAACTTCACAAAAGTTGTTTTACATAAGTTGAGGGGTGTAGTTTCTAAAATGGTGTAATTTATGTGGTTTAATTATAATTTAGGCCTTTAAAGGTGACTTTAAATCTGAGCATGTCCCTCAATGGTATGATTTAGCTTTTTTTTTTTAATCAAATTTATTTTTATTGATTTTTATAAGCTTTTACAAAAACACACATCAATTATCCATTTCAGATGGTCAAATGTACATTATGAGGAGATACTTACTGAGTTATATACTGAGCCTATATTATCCCACAATCCTGGAGTACAATAGACCTAAGGATATCTGTCATATCATGAATTTCAAGTGAACAACATATCATAACATAGCAAGAAAGAAACCCAACAAAAGAAAATAATACCCCTCCCCTCCCATACAACCCCCCCAGAGTCATCTCCCAAGGGTAGGGCATATGTGCCCAAATGATTTTGCATTCTTATTAAAAAAGGGGGAAAATTCGCACCTAAATCGCCTCCTTAGAAATGAGATGATTTTTACTGCATATTGGTTGATAACCCTTTGCATGCTACCAGTAAAGTTGCCAGCTACATGTAACGGCCGCCGGCTTTATGTGTGCAAAAAGCCATATAATGTTATACTGTAGTATGGTAGGATAGATCAGACAAGCTCGGGTTCTAGTACACTAAGGGGTTAAAAAAAATAGTAAAAAAAAAAAAAAACCTATTTAAAAAATAAATAAATGCCCCCCTTCTCCTAGAACTGATATAAAACTAAACTTAGGTATCACAGCATCCCAAAAGCCCTGATCTATCATTATATAAAAATGATATAAAAATGATACTTTATGTGGTTGTATAAGCCAAAGTATGAAAAAGCTATATTGAGCCAGAATATGGCAAAATAAAGATTTTTTTTTTCCGTAGAATAGGTAAAAACCTAATAAAAAACCTAATAAACTCTTTATAAAATTTGTATGTCTATTATCGCACAGAACCCAAATAATAATGTGGAGGTATCATTTGGTGAAAATAATTTTTTCTTCAGGTTCTCTTTATTTGGAATTGTTTCCAGCTTCCCAGTACAGAGAAGAAGTGGTTCACAGTTTCAAAGCAAATTTAATATATTTGGGACAAATAGGAAACATTGGGGCACATTTACTTAGAAAGTCAGAAAATACACGCTATTTCCGCGTATAATGCTGCATGCGGCGATACACTAAGATCGGGCACCAGAAATAAATCATGAATCTATCCCTTCCCCGCACTTGCTCGACAGAGTTCACCATTTTTTTTGTGATGCACCTTTAACAAAGGCTGTGCGTCACAATTTGCAAATACGTTAAATACGGCGCTCTGTCCAAATCGGTCAGAGACTGATGGCACACCCCCTAATTTGTGTTGCATGGAGACTAGTGCAGCTGTGCCACAAGATGGTCGCGTGTGACACAGTAGCAGTACAGACACTTCTTAAATACCTGTGCAAGACGTTTTAGCCTAGAAGAACATGCATAGTCAAAAGTGCGGGACAAAGCCCTTAATAAATGTGCCCCGTTATGTTCGTTGACTAACTGGGGCAAGTCAGTGAACGTTGGTGAAAGAACTGTCTTGTTTGAGGAAGTGTTTTGCAGCAGGAGTTGGACCTCCAGGAGTGATGTGCTGAAGTCATTCAAATGAAAGGCCTGTACACCACCTACTGATTAGTGATTGGTTTTACCTTCTGAAAATGTAGTTATAATCTTTTTCGTATTTGGTTATGTTCTAAAGCACTGTTCCTTACAAAAAAAAAATGTAGATTTTTTTCTGAAAAAGTGATCATACTGTACAGTACATTGATCTCTAATGATGATATCCAGTGCATGTTTACCACTATCCAGTGTATGTTTATGATTTTTGACGGAATCCAGTTGGGCCTGGGGGAGACACGATCTATCCTGTCAATAGATGCTGCTAAAGCATTTTGTCACGGGTGCTCCCGCGATCCCTGTCACGGATCGCGGGCGCATCCGTGCTCCTTCACGTGCCCCCGCTGCTGCCCGGTGTCTCTTACCTCTCCCGGCTCCTGCTCTCCCTCGGACTGCCGTGCGCGCGCGTCCCCGCCTCCTAGGGCGCGCGCGCGGCTCCGGCCGAAAATTTAAAGGGCCAGCGCACCGCTAATTGGTGCACTGGCTGAACACCTCACCTTTAAGAATCTGCCTCTTCCTGTGTTCCTTGCCGGATCTTTGTGCCTCATAGCCTTAGAGAAAGCTTCCAAGCGAGTATTCCTGCGTTCCTGTGTATTCCTGCGTTCCTGTGTATTCCTGCGTTCCTGTGTTTCCCTGCGTTCCTGTGTGTTCCCGCTCCTGAGTCCTGTGTTACCTGAGTTCCTCCGTGTTGCTGTGTTCTGTGTGCCTGTGTTCCCGTTCCCACCTGCCTGGACCTCCCGTTGCTGACCCCGGACTTGGACCTGACGTTGCATCTCTGCCGCCTGCCCTGACCCTGTGCCTGGACCCGACTACGAGTTGTCATCCGCTAAGGTACCTCGACCTCGGCTGCCACCGTGGGCTAGTCACACCTGGGAACGACCTAGTGGTATCCTGCCGCAGCAAGTCCAACCCGCTTTGCGGCGGGCTCTGGTGAATACCAGGTGCCGCTAGGCCCCGGTTCCGGGTGTTGGCTAGTTACATCTCCCGCGGTGGTCCAGAGGATCCACTGATCCTAACACATTTGACCAGGGTGGAGTGGATATTCCTCTGGGAAGTGTTGAAAAGTTTTGGGTTCGGAGCAGGATTTACTAAATATATTCAACTACTGTATCCCAGACGATGAGCTAGAATTAGAACTGGACATGAAGTGTCGGAAGAGTTTAGTCTAACTAGAGGAACACGACAGGGATGTCCAGTATCTCCTGTTCATTTTGTTATTTCTTGAGCCTCTTGCAACTAAAAGTAGGAATAACTGAGGTATAGTTGGATGAGGATGTAGTGGAACAAATGATAAAATGTTATAATATGCCAATTACCTTTTATTTACGATTGACCAAACGAAGAGGTCAGTCCTGTTGATAATAAACACTATTACATGTTTTGGTGATCATTCGGGTCAATTGGACAAAGTCGCATTTCCTACCATTGGATGACATTGAGATTGAGAAAGGTGGAGATTTGAAAGGTTTAGCGAGGGGAGAAAGTATATAATATCTGGGTATAAAGGTATCTGCAAATCCTAGTGCATATATAGATAACAATCTGGCTCTATTAATACATCGGATTAGGAAAAAAATCAAAGTATAAATAAAATTGTCACTCTCTCAGCTAGACAGACTGGCACTCATAAAGTTGATTGTATTGCTCTAGATACTACATGTTATTACAACAACCCCAATATGGATCAGTGGCAAATTCTTTAAGATCATTGAGAGGTTAATAAATGAGGTTAATAAATGATTTAATCTGGGGAAGGAAAAGGGTAAGAATAAAGCTTGATGCCCAACTTTTTGTCTATTTTAAATCCACCCTGTTGCAATATCCAATAGGGGCAATGATGAGTAATGAGTAATTGAGGCCATTGCACAAGTAGCGAGCATAGACACTAATAATGGGATAGTTCTGTTGGAATCAGAGATTCTGGATCACCCAGTATTAAAACGTTTACCACTATGTAGTTGCTTTCGGAAAGTAAGTAGTAATTATTATTTAGCATTTATGGCAATTTCACACAAGGTCTTTTAGGGAAAATAAAGGTATTTATTTAATTTCACAAATTTTTATAGAAGACAGATTCATTCCTTTTAATACGAGGAGGGAATTATATATATGTATTATTATATACGTGACAATACATACAGTTATTTCATAGGGTAAGGAGTATAGGGGAGAAGCAAATTTTAATAGTAAATATGTATCACGTTTTGGATTTTCTTGAGAAAATGAGCAGGGGGGAAATTGTTATCTAAGATACATAAATTTATGATTAATAGTGGGCCAGTACGGTGGCTGAGTGGGTAGTACTTCTGCCTTGCAGCACTGGAGTCCTGGGTTCTAGTCACACCCAGGTCAACATCTGCAAAGAGTTTGTATGTTCTCCATGGGCTTCCTCCCACAACCTCCCATACTGGAAGGTTGATTAGATTGTGAGCCCCATTGGGGACAGATTTTGTCATGCTTTGTGCAGCGCTGCTTAATCTGTAGGCACTATATAAATAAAGTATTATTATTATATGTGGTTCAAATTTATTGAACAGAAAATGCCCACTTTGGAAAGAAAAGGGTGAGCAACACAATATGGGTATTGTTCTGTTTGCTTTTAAAGGAAGAATCACATATGCCAATTTGGTAAAATCTTTAGAACTTTGGAGTTACACTTTAATGTTATTGTGGCCTACCCAAGATTTCATGTGGCCTACCCCAAAGGTGACATGTAGTGCATAAAAACTGTAAAATAACATCACCTGTTACACAGAAACAATATGTAATATGTTTAGTTGTGTTATAAACAGTTCAGTTCAGCATTGTCCTATTCTGCCACACTGATACCAGAATTTACATACAGTATAGTATCACAATACTAAATACCAAAACAATCTTTTGCCATGAAAAAACAAATTTTTGTATTTGCACACCACAGTGGAATGGCTGCCTGATTTACAGCTAAGGTCCTGCAGAGAGCTGGATTCTGATGCATAATATGCATACATTTTTGCATTGTGATTTTTGATTCTAAAGGAGGCATAAGTGACATGTCACTTATTTAGTGGAAATTAAAAATTTGCATAAATAAACTAATGATCTTTTCTGCAAAGTGTGTATGCGATTGTCATAAATCCTACACACTACACTGCTACTGGGTTGTGCTGTGGATTTGCAGCCTGAAACTGCTGTGAGGCAAATCCACTCATAATACACAATACACAACATCCGCAGATTCTCTTCAGGGACTTTGTATGCTTTGTGATGTGTGCTTTAGTTTTTACAGTATAGCTTTTTATTTATGACTATTTAGCTATTTATAGCTATTTAGTTTATTTTATGTATTGTAAAGGTTGTCCTGGTGGTAATGTTTATATAAAACCTATCATTTAGATTGTGTCTTATACATTTTTATTACTCAAATTTAATTGTATTAATTGTTATGGAAAATAAACTTCTCAGTCACCCAAAGAAAACTGACAAACTTTTTCTTTAAGTCTATTAGTAATGTATATGCATGAGCTCTGTACAATAGGCCAGAACAAAGACCCAATCAAAAGTAGAGGGTGAAGAGGGTGTCAAAAATAAGGCAAATGGCTACCCTAGATCAGCAGTTAGTCTTGGCATTAATTCTTCAAATTAAACTGAAACTGGGTTTTTCCAGGACATGCTCTTCTAAAGCTTGTAAGGTTTTGGGTAATGATAATATTATTGATAATTATTCTGAGGATGATTTTGTCTGCGAATAACGAAATTAAGTTATCTAATAGGCCCATTTTTAATCCCGTTTATTTCCTAGTTAAGCCTGGTGAGCTCTACTAAGGGTTCATTGAAAGGTATGGAAAATAAGGGATAAAAGGGGTAGTCCTGACTTGTACCGTTTGTTAATGCGAAAAGGGATGATAGAATCCCATTAGTGAAGACTTCAGCTACGGGGTTAGAATACAGTGCTTTTATGGCATTGTATATTTTAACTCTAATTCCAAATTTATCAAGTACTGAAAAGGCATGTTCCCAATTTACTCTGTCGAACACCTTTTCAGCCTTGACTGTTAGTAATAAGGCCTGTATATTATTTGTCTCACAATGTTGAAGGACATTTATGATCCTCTTTGAATTATTTGGCACTTGCGGCCTGGTCAGGATCACGGATGGGATAATTATTGCCACATCTTGGCAATTATGCCACATCTTGGCATATATTTTGATGTCATTTTTTAAGAGCGATATCGGTCTATAAATAGTAGTCACATTGGGTGATTTTCCTGCTTTTGGTATAGTGACAATCAAAGCCTAAATTTAATTATGTACTATCGAATTGTGTAGTACTTGCAATGGGCATGAGTCTTTGTGAAAACGTGACAAGGAGACTCACGTAACAGTCCATCACATCATCCATTGTGGTTTTTGGTGCTTGTGATTATTTAGGCTAGCTTACTGTTTGCCACCCCGGAACCAGCCTTCTTGGTTTTTGTCTTTTTTTTGGGGGGACTTCATAGCGTATGCCCCACTTTTTCAATATGGAGTAACCTTCCATAAGGTTTTTCATTAAATGTATTTTATTTGGTGTTTTACCAAGATCTTGGTTGGGAAACCCCATCTGGATGGAGTATTATTCTTTCTTAATGTTGTTGTTATTTGGGCTCATTCTGTTCTTGCTTCAAGAGTTACAGCTGAGGGGTCTATATACAGCTTAATGGAATTGTATGATGCTGGTAAAATTTGCAGGGTTCTTGATTTTGCCATTAGCTGCTCTTCTACGTGGAAAAAATCTGTTGAGAACATCACGGGGTATAGAATTTGGAAGGGAACCCGGCTTCCGGGACTGTGGTCTATTTTTAATTCGCCACGTCTGGTAAAATTGTTTTAGTAAGATGTTGTACGTTGGTGCGTAGATGCATACTATTTCTGGTATGCGTCTCAGCTTCACGCTGTTCCTCCATTCCCTGTCCATGAAATCTACCAGTTTAGCTTGAATGCTAGTGAATTTCTCTGCAATATGGATATATGAGTCTACTAACTCATTATGCGCGTTTGTCAGAGACGCCATTTTTTCCTCTACATGTGATACCCAGACTGTTTACAGAATATTGCAATGACGAAATTAGTTTTGAGAGGTCCTTCTGTAACGTTAACTCATAAGCCTCCAGCATTGCTTTCAATTTGGTCTCAGAAACTGTTTTTTCTAATACTTGAAACAATGCAAAACTGTTGGGGGTCTGAGGCATTGAATGTGAGGAGTGACTTACTTCTGGTTCAATTTATGCATCTTGTTTTAGATTTTATCTTTTACTGGGTTTATGCCACTGGTTCCCCTCTGTGATGAGGCTGATGCCAAATTTGAGCTCTCCTGTAGCTACAGGAGGGGGCATGCTACAATCCTCCTCTCCATGGGAAGGGGACTGGCTTATGCCGAAAGAGCTGCCTCGATCAAGCACACTTCCTATATCATGTGGTTCCTGGTCTTGTGGAGATTTGCTTAGTCTGGCAGTCTTGAGTTATACTTATTGAACTCAGACTCAACGCAGCTGTTATGGTTTAGCGCTAAGGTTTTGCACCTGTTGCTGTTGGCGCCATCTTTTTTCCTTGGCGAGAGTGCTGGAAAGTAGTGGCCTATGGACTTGTTTTGCAGCTGTAGGGTGTTGCTTCCCCGCATGTCAGCTGTTTCAGGTGAGTGTTTAGCAGGTATGGATGCTGCTTTGGGCGCTGGATAGGGATGGTGACGGAAAGAGCTCCCTGTTCACGTGGCCATTTTGGTCGGCAGCCAAGCCACATCCCCACCTTAACCCATTTCTGACAAGGACATAAAAGGCTTTAATTCCCATAGCATTTTTAGGGAATTTTCATACTTTAATACCTTACAATTTTGCAGCATTTTTTATGACGCAAATGGATGGTAAGAAATAAAAAAGATTACAAAAAGCCTTTTTTATTTTTAGTTTTTTGGGGATTAAAACCAGGAGAAAACAAAATTATTTTTTTAATGTGTAATATATATATTTTAAGTTTTCAAATTAACTCAAATTGACTATAGTAAATTAATTCCCTAGTGTGTGATGGTTGTTTTGATATAAAATATGTATAGTCTTTGACAACCGGGCAAGTATGGAAATGTTTTTTATACTATAAAGAGATATTTTTTTTTCATTTTATTAGGAAATATTACTATTTATTTTTAAATATTTATTAATATTTTTTTTGTGTGTGTTTTTACTTTATATGTCTCCCATGAGGTCATAGAAGACCTGGGGGACATTTCCATAGTTTTTAGGCATCTGTAAGAGCCCCAGTTACAGGAGAAAATGACCCCCTCTTCAGACCCAGCGCTGATTAATCAAACTCTGATTAACCCTGTGTCAGAACATCCACCCTCCCACTCCTACACTGGCCGGCACATCCACCGGCTGGCACATGCACCTGCCCGCTCCAGCCCCAAGTGAAGCCCCACCTGTCCACTCCGGGTTTCCTCACTCCCCGCATATCCCCCTCTGCTCCAGGCTCCGGCTACATGGTGGCACGCTTTATGCATTTTATTCTACATGGCGGCACGCTTTATGCATTTTATACTACATTGCAGGATGCTGTATGCATTTTATACTACATTGCAGGACACTGCATCTATTTTATACTACATGGCAGTATACTGGATACATTTTATACTAGATGGTGACACACTGTATGTATGTTATACTACATGGTGGCATGCTGTATGCATTTTATACTACATGGAGGCACGTTGTTTGTATTATATACTACTTGGCAGCACGCTGTATGCATTTTATACTACATGGCGGTATTCTATATTCATTTTATACTAGATGGGAGTATGCTACATGCATTTTATACTACATGTTGGCACGCTGTATGCATTTTCTACTACATGGCAGCACGCAGTATGCATTTTATACTACATGGCGGCACGCTGTATGCATTTTATACTACATGGTGGCATGCTGTATGCATTTTATACTACATGGAGGCACGTTGTTTGAATTATATACTACATGGCAGCACGCTGTATGCATTTTATACTACATGGTGGCACTCTGTATGCATTTTATACTACATGGTGGCATGCTGTATGCATTTTATACTACATGGCGGCACGCTGTATCTATTTTGCATTGCTTTATTTTCACACCAAACCAATATAATGGATCTGGTCCTGACACTCCCTAATATATTGCATGTATTGGGGTGGGGTGCTCTCTATGGCTCGCCTCGGGCAGCAGAAAGGCTTGGTTCACCCCTGCCTGTATCTGCACTATGGGAGGTTATGACACCACCATCACCAGCAGAAGCTTTCTATCCCCCAAACAATGGAGAAAATGCAGAAGTTTGAAGGATCTCACCCACAAACCCTGGTTATGACTTGGAAGCATTGCAAAATGGCTGGTATTTGAAAATCTACCCTACTGGCCAACAATACATCATTTCCAGCCCCCACTACTTTTCTTAGCAGGTCATCCCCGCCCTTTACAAACAGGCTGTTGGTAAAATCAGATGTGCTCTGCGTTATGCCATTAGTAGGTGCACATCACAATTGACACGTGGACAAGTGGGCAATCCTTGGTTACGCAAGTGTATGTGCCAAACAGCGGTCCTTGCCGCCTGTTGTCTTCTTCTCCTACTCTAATTCTTTATCTCTTGCCTCCTCAACTAGTCATCACAGTGCCTGCACCACCAGTTTTAGAAAAGTCATGGAGAAACGGCAGCAGAAAGTTCTGGGTGGAAGACCACGAACCTCAAAGTAGTTAGAAATTCCTTCCTGATCTCTAGAGGATCTCCCTAGATCCACTGAATCTATTTACTAAATTTAAAAAAAAAAACTGAAACATTTTAGAAAAATAGAAACTTTATGGGAAAAACAGAAACTTTTTACAAAAAAAATGTAACTATTTACAAAAAGCTTTGTTCCTATGCCACTGTACCTTAAGGCTTGGGCCAAGCAAGGTTAATGCACATTCCCTGCCTTGTACATGTGCTCAAATTATGCAGACATGCTGAAACTTCTGCATGAAGTATTTGCATGAGTGCACACTTTTACCATGAATGCGTGCCTATCTTCAATGCAGAGGAACTTTGACCTTCCCACTCACTGCCTTGGGGTCCAATTCCCAATATAAATACAAAAACACAACTGCTCAATCAGATACTGTTTCAAACAAACACCTCATACACTCTCGAAGTAATTTAATAGAAAATCCTATACGCGAGGCTCTACTCTCTGTAGATTTTTAATAATCTTCTGTGTGCATTGGTATTCTCAAACCTTTTAAGAGATAATAATAAAGATTTTAGATTTTATATCACTTTTCCTGACCAATGGGTCTTAATGAGGCCAATTTTAGGCCTTTTTTGTAAATATAAGCCACTACACTACACCAGTACATATATCTTCTAAAACATATGTGGGAAATGTGGGCAGAGGGAATGGTGTTTAGGAATATAACAATAACAATTTTATTGTTACTGCTATTGTAAGGGCGGAAGCAGAGCCATATTTACTACGGATTTCTAAACCAAAAGAAGTCATTGGGGCAGATTTATCAAGTATCTAAAAGTCAGAATATTTCCAGTTGCCCATGGCAACCAATCACAGCTGAGCTTTCATTTTACCAGTGCTCATGAATATTTTAAAGGGGAGCTGGGATTGGTTGCCATGGGCAACTGGAAACATTCTGGCTTTCAGACACTTGATAAATCTGCTCCATTGATTATAATCATTGAGAAATGCTGCTCCTCTTTTTCTCGCCCCACTCCTGGTTTGGACATCAAAAACTGCATCCAAAGAACTGGAAATGTGCACGCAACTGAAGAGGTGAGTTATGCACTTAAATCACATTATTTTGTAATGTGTGTGTAAGTGTGGAGGGCAGCATATCATGACTTTCAGGTGGCCAGATCTGGGAGCCCTTTCCCTCATAGATACAGAAATTGCACAGAGCTTGTAAACTTTGATTCCATATCTAGCTCCTTTGCTTGGCAAATATTGCCAGAATTTAAGCCTACCTACCTCTATAGAGTACACTTTTTATGGGTTGTAATCCTAAATAAATTTCTCACTAAAGTGAGTCAGTAGCAACCTAATTTTGTATAATCAGTCAGTGGCAGGACACTGACCATTATTGCTGCAATGTAGAAATTTTAATAGCGCCTCACAACGTGGCCTCATTACAACTCTGTACATTTGTGTTGGATAAAATGTCACTGTTTTTTTTTATATACAAATTTTTATGCTAATTTTAGCGACTTGCAAATAATTAGTCGCATTTGCTAGCAGCGTAGTAAACTTCGCTGGTCCATAGATTTCATGCAGTGGGCTGCTGTTAATTCATTTTCTGCCACTTTTAGACTCAAAACAGGTCACAAAACAGAGCATACTAGACCCAGACTTACTTTCAAATACAAAATTATATGTCAGCAAAAATAAAAGAAAAAACATATTTTGGTTGTATAAATAAAGACGTGCACCACATTTATCATTCAAAGTCCAACCGAAATGTGTTGCACCAAAAAAATTGGTGCACTCTGTCGGAACAGTGCAGATTAATGAAGAACGGGCACCAGAAATCCTGAATCTGGTGCACCCTGCATACTACACTATGTGCAGTTTGCACAATTTTTAGTAAATGTGAGAAAGCAATTACCGTACACACAATTCCCAGTTATGTAAAATATGGGTTCTTTAGGTTCTAAGGTTTAAGTTGAATTTGTATGTAAGTTGAAACAGGTGCAACATCCCCCACCAGGGCCTAGCCTTTCTTCGGTGGTTGTAGACGACCGGGGCCCAGAATACCAGAGTGGGCGGCTTATGCTGTCTTGGGCATGCTATGGTCATGGTGATTGGTATTGGGACCGGAGGTTGGGCCTACAGCCTGGCAGGTCTCCAGCAGGTGGTGTGTGAGAAAATAGGAGGGAGAGGCTGATGAAAGAGGTTTCTCCCTGGGGAAACCCCTGAGGTGTATATAGAAATCCCTGGGTGATGAAGGATGGGGAGCCTGATTCAGGAATCACACGGAAGCACGTTGTGAAAATCAACTCATGGTTCTTTATTTAAACTTGAAAAGCAACGGCCTAACATCAATAGCAGCATGTTCAGTAGGCTGGAAAGCTGGTAGAATATAGCTGGTCTGCAGAAAGGGTTGCTCACAGCCTGGTAATATCTTGAGACTGGGCTGGGTAAGATGGACCGAGTGCGAACAGTGGACCTCTGCTCTAGCTTTTCCTCCTGACTGGCTATAGGTGTCAGGCAGCTGGCCTGAGAAACCTCTGCTTCCTGGTAGTGTGTCTGGATGGCAGCTATGCAGGAGCTGCACACTGGACATTGCTTCTCACTCTGTTTACTGGAACTCTCAGATCATGTGCTCCTGCCCACAAGGGGTTTTTTATATTTCCACAGTGAGGTGGCAGCCCTCTCCAATCAACTTCCAGCTTGCTTTACAATAGTACAAAGGATATGATTGATTAATAACATTTCACATGTTATCTCTTGCCTTACCAGGCAGTGGTTTCCCTCTGCAATTACTAAGTTCTCCACTTCTGGAGATATCCTAAAGAGTTGGCCAGTCTCCCAAGACAGCTCGTACCTACCCTATGCATTGGCAGGGTCATTGCACAGGTATATTTTATGATAGTAGCTCTACACAATTTTATTTTGTCCCAGTGACAATTGGATTTTCAACATTTTTTGCTGTCATAGTAGCAAGAATTATCAAGAAAGCTTAATTGCAGACACCTTACAGCTGTGCATCCGATCTGGGGCTAAAGTAAACCATCCAGAGAGCTTCACCAGAGGTCATAGTGGACTCCATTACGTGCCCAGAGTATGGTATGTTTTACTGTAGGGCAAATAAGTAAGAACAAGTCCCCTTTAATCATAAAATCTCCTATATTAGGCCTCTCTGAGTCTCTGTATTGCACCCTCCATGTGACCTCTTTGTGCTGACTGCATCCCTCTCTGGATCTTAAGGATGCTGTGGAAAAAGTAAGTATTTAAAGAGGACCTGTCACCCCGACTTACTAAAGAAAGCAGCTCCATAGTCCTACCTCAGTAAGAGCAGTGTTAAACTGCTGGCTTTATTGGAACACATGGTGGAACTGGGTTGCCTAGGGCCCACCAGTGAAATTACTTGTATATCCTAAAGCCGCGTTTGAAGAATGCATTTTCATTGGGGCAGATTTATCAAGCTGTCTGAAAGTCAGAATATTTCCAGTTGCCCATGGCAACCAATCACAGCTTCCCTTTAAAATATTCATGAGCACTGGTAAAATGAAAGCTGAGCTGTGATTGGTTGTCATTGGCAACTAGAAATATTCTGACTTTCAGACAGCTTGATAAATCTGCCCCATTGTCTCTGAAAGGCACAACAAATGCATCAGCCAAAATGCATCCCAAAACCCACCAGTATTAATGATAGTAAAAACATGGATGTATTTTGAGGAGTGTTTTTTTCCCCATGTGTTTGCAACGTGTTTTAGGGGCATAGGGCACATAGGGGCACATTTACTTACCTGTCCCTCCGCGATCCCCGAGGTGCGATCCCCGACGAAAATGCACAGCTGCTGCAATTCCCTTACAGCATGAACCCGATATCCTGCATGTGTCGCTTCCCCGCTGAGGTCCGCCGGAGTTCACCATCTTCTTCCCGGTGCATGTAAATGCATTACATGCAACACAATTTGAATGTTAAATCCAGTGGTTTGTCTGAATCAGTCGGATCCTCCGACGGCCCGCCCCCCCAATTTGTGTCGCGTGAAAGCTGGCGCGATTGTGACACATTCCGATCGCGTGCGACAAAAAACCCTGTTAAATGCAACTCAAATCGGAAATAGTCAGGAAACCCAACGGAAATGCGGTCCGCGGACCATTAGTAAATGTGCCCCGTAATGTGAATTCTGCCTAAGACAATGTACACAAGATGCGATTGAATTGTGTTTTAAAATACATTTTAGGCGCATCTAGAGAATCTCCTCTCTGAATGCAGATGTGTTTAGACCTAAATGCTTGTGTTCGGTAAGTAATAATGTGTTTTGTTGCTATTTAACCAGCACAAGCTTTTAAGTCTAAACATGTCTGCATTCAGGGAGGAGATTCTCCAGATGCACCTAAAATGTAATTCACTCACCTCCGGCTCATATTGTGGCCTCTCATCTCATCTCCCTCCATATTGTGACCTCTCACCTCCCACTCATATTGTGGAACTTCTCCTCCCGCTCACATTGTGGCCAGTCATCTCTTCATATTGTGGCTTCTGTCCTCTCATAGTATGGCCTCTCATCTCCTCCTCATATTGTTGCCCCTCTCATCTCCTCCTAGTATTGTAGCCCCTCTCAACTCCTCCTCGTATTGTGGCCCCTCTCATCTCCTCCTTGTATTGCGGCCCTGGTTATCATTTCCTTGTATTATGGCCCCTCTCACCTCCTCATATTGTGGCCCCTTATCTATCCCTCATATTATGATCTCTCATCTCCTCCACACATTGTGGCCCTTTTCATGACATATCCGCCAGGTGGTTTGAATTTGTTTTAGTGACTTTATCTGGTAATGTGGTGCACTGCTGTGGAGAACTAGGATATCTAAGAGGCAGGGCCGGCGCCAGAACTGTACAAATCTGAGCACATGAAAGAGCTGGGGGGCCTACATAAGGAATCCATAGGGGGTGAGGTGGGCTTTATATTAAATACGCATGAGCAGGCTGTTTGGTATGATAAACTAGGGAATATTTTAGGAAAAATTAGGCTGTTTTAGTTTCTGAATTTTTAATGCTTCCACATGATTTCACTGCAAAGGGGCCCACTGAGGCCTTGTCTCCACTAGAGCCAACCCTGCTAAATGGTACAGGTAAGTAAATGTATTGATAATAGATCTAATTGTGGAAACAGATCATTTAAATTGTTAGTTAGTTTTAAATAGATGTTTTTGATTGTATCACAGGCAGCCACCCCTTTCTATTCAAGGACCACCCATAAGGTGGAAAACATCAATTTGCGGCAATTTGTCAAAAAATGCCAACTTACTGATTGTTAGTGAGAGTGCATTGGTAACCTAAAATTATGTGACCCTTGACACTTTGTGAGTGAAACCTTATTTTGGTAAGCTAAGTAAGCCTACTCAAACATTTATTAATGTTTGCTTTAATGGGCCAGTAACATGAAACACTTATCATTTTTCCTAGATTTGCAGCTGCTTCACTAACTAAAGATCGAGGAAGCAGCAAGAAGTAGCATTATCAGTGAGGGTGGTGTATACACACCTACTGTATTTCCACAATTTATAGCTTCTTATTTCATTTGTAAAAGTAAAAAAAATATTACTGTCTTTTCCATCATATAGGAAGACTTTTTAACCCCTGAAAATCTTTTCAAAAGTAGGAGGTTGTTTTATATGCTGGATGAGGAGTTGACAAGTTGAAGGGGCACCTTATGATGCCTTTGAGATGCAGATTTCCGATGTATGGCGTGATTATATGGGCACAGTGCCGCTGTCTTATTCCATACTCCGTGTGTGACTGCAATTGTATGGAGAGGGCTCACAGGCTGAGGCCTCTCCAAAACCCGTTACACCCGTGATTGGTGCTAGCACCAATTGCGGGTGTTAAGTCTTTGATTACCATCGGCAAAAGCCAGTGGCGCATGGAAGGCACCATTTCTGCTGAGAACGTCTTTGTAAGACCCCAGACTATATGTTTTCTGCTCAATTGTTACAATGTGCAAGTGGCACTTTTTAAATGTATTATTTATTTAATTAAATAAATCAGTAAAATCCCCATATGCTGCCATACTGTATTATGGCAGTATATGGTAGGATCAGTCAGACAACCTGGGGTTAACCTTAAATAAAAGTAAAAAAAAAATCAAATCCCCACTTAGAACTGATAGAAAAATAAATAAACAGTAAAAATCATAAACATGTTATGGTATCGCTTTATCGGTTTATCAAAAATACAATAAAGAGATGTCTGGAACACCACTTTTTCACCATTTGCAACAGATAAAAAAATGTAATAAAAAGTTATCAAAAGCCTGTACAGTCCCCACAGTGGTAGCAATGAAAACATCATCTCATCTTGCAAAAAATGACATGTCATACAGTTCCGTACTCCGAAGTATGAAAACGTTATCAACGCCAGAAAATGGCACATTGAAGATGTTTTTTGTACAGAAGGTTTTAATTATTTAAAATTACCATATTGAAATCAAATCTGATGTTTTTTTTTTAATTTTTTACCATGTGTGCAGTGCAAAAGGGGTAGTAACTGTATATTTCAAAAGCAAAAGTTGGGGGTCGTCTTATACACCAGAAAATACGGTTCTCATAAGCCATTGGTTCGCAATACAAGACATTGGGTATTAACAAATACACATTTGGCTATTAGATGTGACAGTTATTGCATTGCCTTACAATATCTGAAATACAGCATCTGTAATCCCTGAAACAGTGTTTTAGGGCAGAGCTGTACAATTTCCTGTTATGAAATAGGTTAACGATTGAATCTACTAAGCATTTGTAGTAACTACAAGCTAGTTTCTGGGTGAACATTATTGTTTAAACATATTTATATATAAGAATTTAGCTTTCATCTAACAAAAGTACTGAATTTGTAGAGCCGAGTATAATATGGGTCACATAGTATTAAACAAGATAAAACAAAAAAGAGAGAACTGCACAATACTTGGCATAAAAAAAACGAACAATTTTGCACGAACCAATTTTTGTAATAAGATGATATTGTTTGGGTGATGTAAAATACTAACACAAAACTTTTATTACTACCACCTTACCCACAATGAAAAGTGGGTGAAGCTTCATAGGATTAGACTTTAATTGGTCAAAAATATACTAGCATTTTTGCTAAAAAAAAAAAAAGCTTTAATCATAGATCTACTGGGTGAGTTCTTTGAGTGTCACAGTGGTGATCTCAATCATCTTCATAGTGATTATAGAGATATGTCCGATGTATCAGGAACATTATTCTTAATTCCTACTCTTGCTTATGTCGACTCACCTGACTGCTGCATAACACTAACTTGTTTTGCATCTGTTTCATAACATCCTGATCAAAATCCATATTTAAAGGAAATCTTCATAAGCCTACATTTGCTTATAAATCACATATCACATGAAATCAGATGGAAAGTCAATGAATGCTATTACTTCTGCACAATCCAACCTTCTTTAATGTATGTGCAGATTTAACAAATTATTCATAGGTAAGAAGACTGATAACTACCATGATTAGATGAAATCCTTCCGTGATGATTCTAGCTCTGCCAGTCCTCTGGATTGTAAAATGTGACTATAATTCAAGTATTAGTTGAAGTAGTCATTATGTCTTCCTCTGTTCACAAGTGGAGTGAAAAGTTAGTTGCTTTAGTTCCTCTCTTTCAGTCACCCACTTCCTTTTTTCAGATTGTCAGCTATTTGAAAATATTATTTTGCTTGGGGAGGAGTATGTATTTGTGTACTCAGCAAAGAGCAGTGTAAGAATTACAACATTTACAATCACCTTTACCCTAAGCGCCATTATTCACACAGCCATTTCTTCATGGAAGAAGTGTTTTTATAAGAAGTATAAATGTAGTCCAGTCAACACATTGCACTGAAAATCAAAATTAGAGAACAATGCATGATCACTTTATTTTTTATTTACTGTACTGTAAATGCCACTAATACAGGGTTTAAAATTAAAGTATATGAACCTTTATTTTACAAAAAAAGTGATGAACATAATTACAGCATGACTTAGCACAGAGATTATAATTACAACTTTTTGAAGGTTACAACAGTCACCAATCATTAGGAAGTGACAGGCCTTTGCTTTGAATGACTTCAGAACATCTGCGGCCAAAGGACATCACTGGTCTCTCACACTGCTCTGGTCAGAAGGTACAAGTTCTTCTTATTGAGAGTTTGCCAATTAAGGCCACCTTTTAGGTGTGTGGAGACTTAAAGCCATAGATGCTCCAGGGAATTCTGGGAGGTATATGTTTTTCAAGGTGTTAAATGGAAAACAATGCCTCCTTTTGCTACCTTGAAAGGCAGCCCCCTTAACACCACATTTAAGCTGACAGTTAAATAGGGTTTGTTGAATAATGAAGGAAAGATAACCACCAATAACTTGCATTTACATTTTTATTCTGTGTTTTAGAGCATATACAGTGTATTAAATAAGCATAAAATACTGCTATTTTGGTGTGTGGCCAAGCAATCAAAATGCAAGGATGTGTGAGTAGAGAGCTCCTGCGCTGAACCTTGTCAACAGTGACTACACACCGCTATTTCTACTGCAAATCTACTCTCCTTCCACTGAAAACAGGTGACTATCGTTTGAGGGTTTCGAAGAAGCAAAGAAACAATACCAGATCCCATAAATTTATGGGCTTTTATTTCACTCCAGTTCTGGAATTTATCCAAGATGGTCACCATGCTGACGGGCCTGCATCCTCGCAGCACTCCACGCTCACAGCACAGCAGGCTGGAAGCACCTATTTTTCTACCAGGTGATCTGCCTCAACACTAGCGTGGCCACACTAGAGCAGTGCTAGCTCAGAGGAATGGGGTGAGTCCATAGCCATTTCTCCCCATATGGCTAGGAGGAACAACGTTCTGTACTATCACTACCAGTGCCCAGTGGAACAATGGCTGCATATCGACTTCAAGCGTGAGCAGCCCTTGGAAGCTGAGGGATTAGAGCACAACAAGGGAAGAGATGGTGATTAGGCTCAGGATACTTTTATGCAGGCACCAGCAACAGATAAAGCTATGATAGAAGCCATGATGAAAAAAATGGGAGAATTGCGTCGCTTCTTCCAAAGCAAAATTACCACTCTACTGCAACCTCTGACTGCAGATCCCCCTCAAATGGGCGACAGAGTACACACCATAGAAAGCATAATGGGTAAACTTGCCACAATGCATAATTCCCTCATGAACGCTACTTATGAGTCAAAGCTTCCTGAACAGAACAGATCATGCTAGAATAAAGTTCAGAGGAATCCCAATACTGGTGTCCCAAAATGATCTGACCAAATACTTACTGGACCTAATGCATATTCTGTTGCCCAATTGCACCGCTGAAGAGTTAGAAATAGACAGGTTACAAAGACAGCCTACGCATAATTTTACCAGGATTGATTTTTTTACTGTTAAGGTAAAAGTTATGGAAGACCAATCCACTCCATTGCAGGAGGTATAATTTTACATCAACTTGTCAGCTTCCACTCTACGGGCTCGAAGGCAGCCAGCTACTGCCAAAGACCAACCCCATCCTTTTGCTGGTTTCTCGGAATAGAAAAGTGAATACCATCAGAACACCCAAAGCGGTCTGTAAACTTGACACAATGCATAATTCCCTCATCAACGCTACTTATGAGTCAAAGCTTCCTGAACAGAACAGATTATGCTAGAATTAAGTTCAGAGGAATCCCAATACTGGTGTCCCAAAATGATCTGTCCAAATATTTACTGGACCTAATGCATATTCTGTTGCCCAATTGCACCGCTGAAGAGTTAGAAATAGACAGGGTACAAAGACAGCCTACGCATAATTTTACCAGGATTGATTTTTTTCACTGTTAAGGAAAAAGTTATGGAAGACCAATCCACTCCATTCCAGGAGGTATCATTTTACATCAACTTGTCAGCTTCCACTCTGTGGGCTCAAAGGCAGCCAGCTTACTGCCAAAGACCAACCCCATCCTTTTGCTGGTTTCTCGAAATAGAAAAGTGAATGCCATCAGAACACCCAAAGCGGTCCGTAAACAACTTCTCCTTTCCAGATCCCCCAGCCTCATCTTTGGACCACAGGCCTATCCAAGTAGAACAGAGATACCTGATCTTTCTACACACAGGCTAGTTTATCTTCCATGCATAACCTTCTTTCCTCCCACGAACCCAAAGCAGAATGGACACACAGCTTTGATTGTTCCTGTCAAGATTTACTGGACAGTTAGACATGTTCTTTTTCATTATTGAGGTTAACCTAACAAACCCCCTTTTCTCATACAAAAATGTGGACCTTGCAAGGTTCTTTTTAGCAACTGGGTTAAGCCTACTATATTTTTTTTTCCACATGCCATTTAGCCTGTAGTAGAAAACAACCTTCTTTATCATCATGGTGCTAAAATTCATGTCTATGAATGTGAAAGGGCTAAACGACCCCTTCAAGATATCCAGGTGTATGTGATATTATGCTCATTTAGGTAATGCATATAATTGAATGTGATGCTTGTAGAGCTAGAAACTTGTCCTTCCCTCAAATATATTTTTCCTAACACTCTAAGAAATTTAATTAGAAGCTTTGTGGCATATCAGGAGATAAATAATCGAGGACCCTACAGGTAGAGGGTAGATATATGTTGCTGGTATGTCTAATGCCCCTTCTACCTTACTGTTTGTGTATTCTCTTATTTGCAAACAGTCTCATTTTTGTTCATAAGTTTCACTCTTAAAGGAAACCTACCACTTGAAGTGGCAGGTTTCAGATGGAAATACCGAGCACCAGCTCAGGGTGAGCTGGTGCCGGAGCTTATTTTTGTTAGTGTTTTAAACCGCGGTATCTCGGTTTAAAACACTTTTTAAACTTTATAGCCGGCGCAGGGAGGTACGCGCTCAGCGCTTACCATGCGCGCGGCTCTCCTTCACTTCCTATGTAGCCGCGCGCATGGTAAGCGCCGAGCGCGTACCTCCCTGCGCCGGCTATAAATTTTAAAAAGTGTTTTAAACCGCGATACCGCAGTTTAAAACACTAACAAGAATAAGCTCCGGCACCAGCTCACCCTAGTGCTCGGTATTTCCATCTGAAACCTGCCACTTCAAGTGGTAGGTTTCCTTTAAGAGTGAAACTTATGAACAAAAATGAGACTATTTGCGATTAAGAGAATACACAAACAGTAAGGTAGAAGGGGCATTAGACATACCAGCAACATATATCTACCCGTAGGGTCCTCGATTATTTATCTCCTGATATGCCACAAAGCTTCTAATTAAATTTCTAAGAGTGTTAGGAAAAATATATTTGAGTGGTAGGTTTCCTTTAAGGTCATATGCAGGGGTGTATTTATGCATAGGTACCATGGATATGGGTAGGGGGGTGGGGTATTTAAAAAATAAAAAATAATAAATAAAAAATAAAAAAATTTAAAAAATTAAAAATACAATTTTTTTTAATCGTGTGTGTTGGGGGACTGTGTGACATGGGGAGGATGTGGGAGGGCAGGCTGTGCATGCCATGGGGGATATGGGGGTGCAGGCTGTGTGCCATGGAGGAAATGTGGGGTGTAGGTTGTGTTCCATGGGAGGGGTGTGGGGGTGTAGGCTGTGTGCCATGGGGATATGGGGGTGAAGATTGTGTGTCATGGAAGCATCTGGGGGTACAGGATGTGTGTCATGGAAGCATCTGGGGGTACAGGATGTGTGTCATGGGAGCATCTGGAGGTACAGGATGTGTGTCATGGGTCGGATGTGGGGGCGCAGGCTGTGTGCCATGGGTGGATGTGGAGGCTGTATGTCATGGGGAGGATGTGGGGCTACAGGTTGTGTGCCGTGGAGAAAATGTAGGGGTGCAGGCTGTGTGCCATGGGGGTATGTGGTGGTTTAGGCTGTGTGACATGGTGGGGGTATGGGGTGAAAGCTGTGTGCCATAGAGGAAATGTGGGGTGCAGGCTGTGTGCCATGGGGAGAATGTGGTGGTGCAGGCTGTGTACCGTGTGGGGGGGGGGGGTGCAGGCCGTATGCTACGGGGATGTTGGGGTGTAGGCCATGTGCCATGGGGGGATGTGGGGGTGCAGGCTGTGTGACATGGGGGAATGGGTTGCAGGGCGGAATGTGGGGTGTAGTGTGACATGGTTGTGATGGGATGCAGTGTTACATGAATTTAATGTGGGGTGCAGGGTGACATGGATATAATGTTGGGTGCAGTGTGACATGGATGTGATGTGGGGTGCAGGGTAACATCTATGTAATGTGGGGTGTAGGGTGACATGGATGTAATGTGGGGCTGCAGTGTGACATCGATGTAATGTGGGGGTGCAGGGTGACATGGATGTTATATGGGGGTGCAGGGTGACATGGGTGTAATGTGGTGTGTAGTGTGACATGTATGTAATGTGGGTGTGCAGTGTGACATGGATGTAATGTGGTGTGTAGTGTGACATGTATGTAATGTGGGTGTGCAGTGTGACATGTATGTAATGTGGGGTGCAGGGTCACATGGATGTAATGTGGTGTGTAGTGTGACATGGATGTAATGTGGGGACAGGTCACATAAATTTAATGTGTTGTGCTGGGTGAAATGGGTGTAATGTGAGGTAGAGGGTGACATGGATGTAATGTGTGGTGCAGAGTGTGTGTGACATGGACGGATAGAGTTTTATGTGTCTAAATCTTCATAGCAGAGTTCTCATCTGGTGGAAGCCGAAACATCCTCCAGAGGCCATAGATTATAGACGTCATGTGTGAGCTGCTAGAGTTACAGTAATTGTTGATATTACACAATACCTCACATTATCCACTGAATACACAACACTGATCTTGGTTTTGGTTCTCTTTTTATGTATTATACAAGTCTGTGTGTATAATATATACATATCTATGAGGCACATGTATCATTTGTTTTACCAGTACTATGTATATTTCAAAATTTTCCACCGAAAAAACAAACAAACAGATTTAATGATTAAAGGGGTTGTCCAGGCTTGTATTTTTTTTCTTTACTAGTGGAGTGTGAAGGCTATAAAAACAGGACAGCAGTTGTACTCACCCCCTCTGGTGCTCTGCTCCAGCGCTGTGCCCCCATGACCTTCAGTCTGTATGTATACAGAGATACAGCAGTGACATCACATCCAGCCCACGTCTGCAGCCTGTGTAAGGCTACATTCACACCAACGTATGGGGGACGTATATACGGCCGATATACGTCCCCCATAGGCAGCAATGGGCGCACGGCACCCTACGGGAGCGGTACTGTGCCGCACACGTGCGGCACCGTACCGTACCCGGGAAAAAGATAGGACCTGTCCTATCTTTTCCCGTAATACGGCGCCGTGCGCCATAGGTTGCTATGGAGAGGGGCGGGGGTGAGCTGCGCTCACCTCCTCCTCCTCTCCCCGTGCACTGCCGTTGCCCGCTACGGTACGGTACGGGCGGGCAACGGCAGTGTGAATATAGCCTAAGTGTTACACTGACCATAGCCAAGTCCTGCAGCGCTACCTCCATCACCTCTGGTCTGTATATATAGAGATACAGCAGTGACATCACCGGCTGCTGCTCTGGTTGTGATGTCACTGCTGCACCTCTGTATACATATAGACTAGGGGGTGCACAGCATTGAACGGGAGCACCAGACTGGGTAAGTACAACTGTTTTCTTGTTTTGACACCCTACCTCCAGCTTCAACCCCTTCAATTAGAGAGACTCCTCCTGGGTCCGGCGCTAATTTCTTCTAGTAACGTGCTGTGGGTTATGGCCAGAGGCGTTAGCTTGACGGCTCCTATAGGTGGCATAAACACTTAAAGGGCAGCACCAAAACTAAATATGGCCCTGGTCGTATGCATAACCAATAAGCACAAACAAGGTTTATTGATCATAGGAAGAGACTTCAAAGCGACCAGTGATCCTGATCCTCAACTCGATTGCTCGTCTTTGTCATGATACCAGGCCTAGGGCCTAGATGAACTGTGGTTAAAAAAACAACCTTTATGATGCATGGAGAGCCTGACACAGTTCAGAAAGGGATTATTCGTTTTATTCTCCTGTTCTTAATTCATACTCAAGGATAGACGATAGATGTTTATTGTAGACTCACCTCCACTCCTACAAGCCACATTTGGCACAATCAAAATGATCACATGGTCAGACCACTCTGCCATAACCCTAACAATTGCAGAGGCTTTTTCACAACCCATTGCATATCTTTGGAGATGTAGTTATTTACTACTAACACAGCCTATTCATAAAAAGTCACTTAAAGAGAAACTGTTGGAATTCCTCAGTGTACATGCCCCCACAACCAATCTCCAACCAATTTATGGAATGAACATATGATGTCAGAGGCACAAGCATCAAACTAGGTTATGTAATTAAGAAACAAAGATAGGCCCAAACCTTTGAGACTGCCAATGAAATTTAGACAGTAGAGTACTTAAATAAAACTGCCCATCTCCCCCATGTTGGCTCCTACCATTAACTCATTGAAGGGCAAACTTTGCTCACTTTGTTGAGAATGCTTACAGCAAACAGTTATTTAATAAATTAATTAATAACACAATCTGCTTCTTATTTGTGGTAGTTTCAGGTAGCCAGGATGTTATCTTCTCATAATTTATCTATTAACGGGGTGTAGTAGAAAAACAGATATTTAAAGATATTAGGACACTAATCAGCACATCCTTAAATTGACATAATGATATGAAAGTAGAGAGTTTATTTAAAGTGAAATTATCACTGTGAAAATGTAGCATGCTATAGAACAGAAGGAATTGAGCATACAGTGCATGAAAAAACAACCACTGCAGAGCTGATTTGCAGTGAACCCCATCTATCCAATCTGGTCTTATATTATACAGCATAAAGAGGGAGAAAGTAATGTACACCTGCCACCAAGATCAAGAATTGTAAACCAAGCACAGTAACCTACTTGTATGTGCCCCCTCTGGCAGGATCTGCTATTCTTTTAGCTTCTTATTCCCTGGTTTATACAAAAAAGGCTTTTAAATGGTATGAAAGAGCCTGAGGGGCTCTGGGTTCCATAGATGTTAATGAAGCCTGGAGTCCCTCATGCTCTTCTGCATTTTTTTTAATAACAAGGGCAGAAGAAAAGATCCTGCCAGAGGGGGGGAGACACCAACCAGTATGTAGGAAAGAAAATACTGAAGCAGCACTCCGTAAATGTGAGTTTATTCCACCTTCATGATGCGACGTTTCGTCTATTCAATCAAGACATTTTCAAGCATAGTGAGGTATCCGCCCGGCTGCCTTAAATGGCTGTCAGGTAATCACCTCCACATGTGTGTACAAAGTTAACAACGTGAACATGTTACAATATATTGATAATAATACATGTGTCTCCATGCCAATACAATACAACGTACTGATAATGGTACAACAATAAAGTGCATAATATAAAGTGAACCGAAATTAAGAGGTAACACACTCTCCACACGGTAGTCATGGTTACCAATCACGCTTCGCATATGCTCCCTGATCGCTCAAGCCTGGAGCAAAGTGCTTAAGTGCAATAAAGTGCAAAACAAATACAGTAAAGAAAGTCTGGGGTATACAGAAAATATACATATCTATTAATTTCTTTGAAAATACTTCGATTATGCGGGTTACAGGCTTCTCAGTCCGAGTCAAACCCCAATAGGGGGAGGTAAGTCCGCGCATGCGTGCAGGACATTTGTATGTAAAAGATAATCATCCTGTGTGTTGGGAAATATCACCGTGTAAATTCATGCAGCTTGGGACAACTAGGTGACCAGGGACGACCGGGACGAGACATCGAGGGACGTCACGGGGAGGTGCTCGGTGGCCCAATGGTAAGCAAATATTCGTGGGGCAAGGACGTCAACATGATGCCTGATGGCCAGAGGATGTCCTGCCTGTCATAAGTCCCATCCGGGTGCACTGCTCCCTTATAGGGCTCCACCTGCTCCATTTTCACCCAATCGTCACATCGTCATCGTCTGCTGTGGAAGTCCACAAGGTCCCAAACTCATGTCCATTAGATGCTGCAGGATGAAATAAAACGGTATTAGCACACATTGGATGTTGCATACATAAAGAATCAACTATTATGCCGTAACCCCAGACCTATGTAAATTGTAATAAATAAACAAACAAAATTGTAAAATAATATGCATACACCGAGGGGTACAACAGGTCCCGGTGCCGATTGTGGAGGCACCCAATAGTTCACAAAAATACATTTAGAGGAAAGTCTCTATTCAGACCGTGTGGGCTCAATGATCTCAGTTTATGGATCCATTGGACTTCTCTCCGTTTCAGTAGTAGTTCCCTGTTACCACCTCGTGTTAGTGGGGGAATCCTATCAACAATCATGAATCTAAGTTCATCAAGAGAGTGACCAGCCTCAGAGAAATGACATGGGACTGGTAAATCAATTTTGTTGGTGCGTATACTAGACTTGTGGTTGTTTAGACGTAGTCTGCACTCCGTGGTCGTCTCACCAACATACAACAAATTACATGGGCACTGGAGAACGTATATTACATAGTCACTTCTACAGGTAAGTGTATGGTTTATCTTAAACCTTTTACCAGTTGTTGGGTGGCAAAACATGTCGCCTTTCAATAATAAAGGACAGTTGTCACAGGCCATGCATGGAAAGCATCCCTTGCGGGACACTCTATCCTTTCTTGTGGCTATATCCGTTTTGACCAGCAGATCTTTTAGGTTTTTACTCCGTTTATAGGAGATTAAAGGGGACGATTGGAAGTAAGGTGAATTTTTATAGAATGTTTTTAAAATGCACCAGTTGTTACGAATAATAGAGGCAATATGCTGACTGTGATGGGTATATGTGGTAATGAACGGAATGCGAGTATCAATGTTAGTTACCCGTTTATGTGTAAGTAAAGTCTGGCGGTCTAGTTGTTGGACCTTCTGTATCTGTTTGTTCACAAGCCCTTTTGGGTATCCCCTATCTACAAATTTACTGCCCATCCTAGACAACTCAATTTTTTGGGTATCAGTGTCATCAACAATCCTTTTAACCCTCAGCATCTGGCTGTAGGGTAAGGAGCGTACCATACTCCTCAACAGAAACTTAGTGAAATAGAAACGGAATTAATTGGACTGCTGGGTGACTCAGATTTCAATGCTTATAAAGATAAAACCAAAAATATTCTTCAAAAATTTAAAAGTGAACAGGAGGAGACGAAGAGACACAAGTGGACCAGAGACAAGGATGATTATGCTTCAGGGAAAATATATACATGGAGACAAGATGAATCGCAACATTCTAAAAGAAATAAACGTGACACGCAGAAGAGACGTCCTGCTCAAAGACCAGATAACACTCCAAGACATGACGATTTTTTAGGACCACCACCAGTGGAACAACGGGCAACCACAGACATAAGAGAAGAAGGGGAGGACGCAAGTATCACCGACAATCTAAAAACCAGGAGTGGCAGATCCTCAAAGACCCAGACACAGACTGCAAGGAAGAAACAATGAAACATCCTGTGGTAAATATCTCTTCATATATTCTCACTTCCGATGAAATTCAGGTCCTGAGTAAGGGACTGTCGTATTGTCCGATATCTGCAATGGACTGGCTTAATTTAGATATTGAACTTAATGCATTTTTTAGATCTATTAAGCTAAAAACCTGGTTTATGTCTAACACTCCCACTACAGAAGGGGATATAACTAAGGGGAAAGTGGTGCAAGGTGACACTATAAAGGATAACATTGTACAGGATTTCAGATTGAGAGACTGTGATTTATATATAAAAAGCAGGTTTTGTCCACCTACCACTTCTTCCGCAGTGGAGTCCTTCATTACCACGGTGACGAGGGACATCGAGGTTTACAAACAGACTTCAGATATTATGTCTATCAGACACAATCTATCTATTGCTGAGAAGCGTGCCCTTGAGGGGCTGGTCCATAACGACAATCTAGTGATTAAACCCGCCGATAAGGGGGGAGGGATTGTCGTTATGGACCGCACCATGTATTTAGATGAGGTTTATAGACAATTAGGTGAGACTGAGGTGTATAGAAAAGTTGAGACAGACCCTACATTGATGTTTTCTAAGAGACTTAGGATTCTGGTAGACCATGCGTTTGCTATGGATGTTATTGATAAGGAATTACATGAATTTCTCATTCCTTAATTTCCTAAGACCCCACTATTATACTGCTTGCCCAAAATACATAAGGGTCTGTCACCCCCCCCCTGGCAGACCAATAGTGTCTGGGCGAGATTCACTCCTTAGCCCAGCAGCTATTTTTTTGGACAAAGTACTGCGAACCTACGCGACCGAAGCTAAATCGTATATAAGAGACACCACTGATTTTTTAAACAAAATTTCTACTGTTTATGTACCAACAGGGGCTCTTCTGGTATCTTTTGACGTTACGAGTTTGTACACGTCCATCAACCATGACCGAGGCTTGACAAGTGTGGGCAAGGCTTTATCCACTTCACATTATTCAAGGGAGGGAAAAGAATTCCTATTAGGTCTCTTAGAGATAATCCTCACGTGCAATTATTTTAGGTTCAATGATGAGTTTTTTGTGCAGTTACGTGGCACGGCCATGGGGTCCAATGTGGCCCCGGCCTATGCCAATATTGTGATGGCCGACCTGGAGGAGGCGTGCGTCTTTGTGTCCCACCACTTCAGTCAAGTGCTGTCATGGTGGCGATACATCGACGACGTCTTCTCCATATGGGTGGGAGACCGCCCCTCTCTTGATACGTTTTTGGAATTCCTTAATAGTGTGGACCCGCATATAAAATTTACCATGGTCGTGTCGGACTCCAACTTACAATTTCTGGACACCAATGTCTATATAGTGAACAACCGCTTGCAGACTAGCCTTCATGTTAAAAAAACAGATTGTAATACTCTTCTCAGGTACGAGAGCCAACATCCTCGGAGTATGGTACGCTCCTTACCCTACAGCCAGATGCTGAGGGTTAAAAGGATTGTTGATGACACTGATACCCAAAAAATTGAGTTGTCTAGGATGGGCAGTAAATTTGTAGATAGGGGATACCCAAAAGGGCTTGTGAACAAACAGATACAGAAGGTCCAACAACTAGACCGCCAGACTTTACTTACACATAAACGGGTAACTAACATTGATACTCGCATTCCGTTCATTACCACATATACCCATCACAGTCAGCATATTGCCTCTATTATTCGTAACAACTGGTGCATTTTAAAAACATTCTATAAAAATTCACCTTACTTCCAATCGTCCCCTTTAATCTCCTATAAACGGAGTAAAAACCTAAAAGATCTGCTGGTCAAAACGGATATAGCCACAAGAAAGGATAGAGTGTCCCGCAAGGGATGCTTTCCATGCATGGCCTGTGACAACTGTCCTTTATTATTGAAAGGCGACATGTTTTGCCACCCAACAACTGGTAAAAGGTTTAAGATAAACCATACACTTACCTGTAGAAGTGACTATGTAATATACGTTCTCCAGTGCCCATGTAATTTGTTGTATGTTGGTGAGACGACCACGGAGTGCAGACTACGTCTAAACAACCACAAGTCTAGTATACGCACCAACAAAATTGATTTACCAGTCCCATGTCATTTCTCTGAGGCTGGTCACTCTCTTGATGAACTTAGATTCATGATTGTTGATAGGATTCCCCCACTAACACGAGGTGGTAACAGGGAACTACTACTGAAATGGAGAGAAGTCCAATGGATCCATAAACTGAGATCATTGAGCCCACACGGTCTGAATAGAGACTTTCCTCTAAATGTATTTTTGTGAACTATTGGGTGCCTCCACAATCGGCACCGGGACCTGTTGTACCCCTCGGTGTATGCATATTATTTTACAATTTTGTTTGTTTATTTATTACAATTTACATAGGTCTGGGGTTACGGCATAATAGTTGATTCTTTATGTATGCAACATCCAATGTGTGCTAATACCGTTTTATTTCATCCTGCAGCATCTAATGGACATGAGTTTGGGACCTTGTGGACTTCCACAGCAGACGATGACGATGTGACGATTGGGTGAAAATGGAGCAGGTGGAGCCCTATAAGGGAGCAGTGCACCCGGATGGGACTTATGACAGGCAGGACATCCTCTGGCCATCAGGCATCATGTTGACGTCCTTGCCCCACGAATATTTGCTTACCATTGGGCCACCGAGCACCTCCCCGTGACGTCCCTCGATGTCTCGTCCCGGTCGTCCCTGGTCACCTAGTTGTCCCAAGCTGCATGAATTTACACGGTGATATTTCCCAACACACAGGATGATTATCTTTTACATACAAATGTCCTGCACGCATGCGCGGACTTACCTCCCCCTATTGGGGTTTGACTCGGACTGAGAAGCCTGTAACCCGCATAATCGAAGTATTTTCAAAGAAATTAATAGATATGTATATTTTCTGTATACCCCAGACTTTCTTTACTGTATTTGTTTTGCACTTTATTGCACTTAAGCACTTTGCTCCAGGCTTGAGCGATCGGTCTGGGAGCATATGCGAAGCGTTATTGGTAACCATGACTACCGTGTGGAGAGTGTGTTACCTCTTAATTTCGGTTCACTTTATATTATGCACTTTATTGTTGTACCATTATCAGTACGTTGTATTGTATTGGCATGGAGACACATGTATTATTATCAATATATTGTAACATGTTCACGTTGTTAACTTTGTACACACATGTGGAGGTGATTACCTGACAGCCATTTAAGGCAGCCGGGCGGATACCTCACTATGCTTGAAAATGTCTTGATTGAATAGACGAAACGTCGCATCATGAAGGTGGAATAAACTCACATTTACGGAGTGCTGCTTCAGTATTTTCTTTCCTGGTTACGAGGGCACCTTGTGGACCCTGCTGTGAAGACCTGCACACGAGTTTTTCTCTCCCCAATGCAGTGCTGCTCCTTATTTTTCTTTTTTTAACCAGTATGTAAGTGTACTTGGTTTACAATCCTTGATCCTGGCGGTAGATGTTGTTTTAAAGCTTTGAAAACATAGGGGGGCATGTATCTTTATTTATGCTAGTCTTATTGTCTCATTTTTGCAACTTTGGTCGTTTTTGCGACTTTTCAATGAGACATTTGTCTGTCATTTTTCAAGTACCTTTGGCATCTTTATTTTCCAGGTGTTCAGTGCAACGTTTTTCTTATGTATCACTTTTTTGCTTATTTTTGCGATTTTTAATTTTTTTTTGGCGCAAATCTGCACCTAGTCCAGGGCAGGTGCAAAGGAAGGATTTTTTTCATGGACCTTGTTTTAACATGTAATTTGGAATTATTACATTACTACTAACATTTGCATTTACAAAACGCAATACGTTAACATCACGTTTACTATGCATTTTGTAAATGATAATGTTAACAGTAATGTAATGAGGCAAATCACTTCTACTAAGCAATGTGTTTCAAAATGCAATTAAAATCCAACGTGTGACCACACCTCTGACATCATGTGTGACCGTAGCCTCACATGTCGTCATCTCCCTGGCTACAGTGCTTAAAAATGCAGGACACGGCCTCAAATCCTGCAGGACACAGTAGTGTCCACTCCTGCATAAAACCCCCTCACATGGCTTATGTCCATGTGGATTTGAGATATTTTCAACAAAAACTCTCAAAAAGAAGCCAAAATTTGCGTCTGCCAGGATAGGAAAAACTGAACATGTATCACAAGTAAAAAGACAGGATCATACACATAAGGTGCAAAAAGAGCTGCCAAATGTCTCAAAAATTCACCACAGAAAGAAAAAACTATGATACATATCCCTTATACCATGTATTTGTGAAATTCAAAGTAAATTATATATGCTTTTGCAAATATATAAAACTTTAGTAAGTAGCATTGGAAATATTACATTGCATTTTTTAAGGTGATAGGGTCACCTAAAACATTAAGAAGTGTTGAATTTAAGAAACTGGAAATCACATCCACAGTGGCTGCTTTTGCACTGCTTACATGCCTGAAAGATGAGTCCTCCTTATACATTTTATAAAAGTGTCTTTTATTATATGTATTAAGGTGCTAAATTTATAAGCTAACTATGTTTCATCTAAATAAAAAGAAAACACAGGCTCTGAGAGGAAATGATGAAAATTGCAACAGTTCCTCAGGTGTCATCATCAGTAAAACCACCAGATGTGTCTAGAGTTGAGAAACATTCTGCTGGCTTGCTAGATCCTGGAGCATTTATGAAATGAGGGTTTGGTTTGTACAAACAATAATCCAGACATGGGGAGACATAGGCTCTCTAGATAAATTACTATATGCTCTCTTCCCAGTTGAACATTTTATACTGAGAGCAGAACTGTACTATCCTGTGTGTGGGATTGAAATGTGTTAACCATTTCACTGATGTTCTTGGTTGAGTTTAGCCCAGCTAAGGTGTTTCAGGCCATTGTTTCCTCACTACTCTGTCCTTCACATTGGTAAATGGTACACATGTAGCATATGATATTTTGTTTTCACTGTGTATCTGTATCTTACATCATTTTACACTCATCAAATGAATATGTTTAATGGTATATCAATCGATATACAACTGTAATCACATAAAGAGGGCAGATGCATCTGCAAAGGCAGTTTAAGGCTATGTGTAAGCACATCAAACACCATCAAAAAGGCATTATTTACCTCAATGATACACTACTGCATGTGTTACCAGGTATTTGCTGGTCTCTACTTCCTGGTCTTTAGCACTCAAACAAATTCTAATACATTGTCATGTAATAAGTGGCATATATGGGTCATCTTTAAATATTAAAAAATCTTTATGGTAGATTTATATTTTTGGTATCACTGGAATGAGGTGCCGTGTAACTAGCGCTGTACAGTATTTTTTGTGGTAGTTAGGGCATAGGTGGTAGCTATGTCTTAGGACAAGCTAGGTGCATTTGAAGTGCCTTGTTGCTCTCCCTGAGCACCGATAGATGTACCCGTAGTTTGATGCTCTTTCCTAATTTTTCTGTGTGCCGGCTGTGTGGCTTGTCCATGTAGTTGGGTGAACATTATCTACTTTTTCTGGTGTATGTAATCTCATTTTTCTGGGGCACATTATCTTATTTTTCTGTGTGCAATGTCTCCAAAGATGTACACCATGTTGTCTGATACAGAGTCAGCTGGTGGGGATGATGTCCCCTTCCACCTCTCCTCTTCCTCATCTTCTAGTGACCTGCAAAAACCCAGAGAAGGCATCATAGGGTTTATACTGGAAAAGTGCCTGGGACTTCTGCGGGAGAACTGTCTAGGACTTCTAGGGGAGAAGTGTCTGGGGCTTCCACTGACCCCACATGTGTCGCCCCAGATAATTATACCCCTCAGGTTCCAGACTTTTTGGACCAACCTGGAATTAAATTTGACACAGCAGGGCTCAGAGCTGTGAACTTTTAAAGAGGACCTTTCACCACCTTACTTATATGGAGATTAGCATACCATTCTGTAGGGGTTGCTACCTAGATTCACGGGCACTTTGAATTTTCTTTCTAGCCCTTGCAGTTGCAGAGTTATTAGTCCCGAAATCTGACCATTACAATCTGTGTTTGGTCAGAGAGGTGGAGCTGGGCTCGTGTGTTATGCTAATTTTCTCTCATACTGTCAGTAGTGAGCTGTAATTTCTCTATGAGCATCTAAAGGCCATGTTCACACACATTCTTTTTTTTTTTTTTTATTAACTGTGTTTTTATTTTAAACATATTAAAGATACAAACATTTACAGGTTATGTAACATTTCTAATCTGTAACATTCAAATACAATAATAAGTACAATACAGACATTTGAGCAATAAAAGGATTGAACTAGTCCCTTTTTTAAACATTGAAGAGTTTACTAGCAACTGTTTTGGGGCTTTCTGCCCATAATAAGACATAAAACATCACAAGCACAAAACAGACACATCCGGGAAGGAATAGGGGGTGGGAGGGGTAGTGGTCTCAGATAATAGAAGCCTATCAAAACTTCCATGCCCGGGGACACAGGCAGTGTTCCTATAGGTTCATCGCCCAATACAAGTCCCAAGTACTCCACACTTTAGTAAAGAGATCCGCTTGGTTATTCATGGAGGCTGTCATAGTCTCCATACTTCTTACTTCCCTCACCCTTGCTAATAGGTGGGTATGAGTTGGAGGACTTTGTTTTTTCCAGTGCTGGGCAATCAAGCAGCGAGCAGCGGTGAGAATGTGCAGACAAAGCTTTCTGGCAGCTTTAGCCACTGGGAAGTCAGTAACATTCAGCAAATAGAACAGCGGATTCAGGGGGACCTCTATTGCAATGACATCCTTAATCAGCTTTCCTACACCTTCCCAGAATGGCTGTATAAGAGTGCATGTCCAGAAAATGTGCTGTAGGGTACCCCTCTCTAGCCCACATCTCCAACATCTATCTGAAACATTAGGGAATATTTGGTGCAAGACAGCAGGGGTGTGGTACCAATGGAGCAGCAGCTTATATTGGTTCTCCTTGTAGGCTGTACACAGTGATGTTTGGGCCGCATATTGCCAAACTCTTTGCCAAGCCCCCGATGAAATTGGGCTTCCCACTATCAATTCCCATTTTTTCATATATGAGTGAGAAGGAGGGACTTTCGGGTCAGGAGGCAGTAACAGCAAGTATATTGCAGATATTAATCCTGCCGTATGGGTTGATGTTTTGCATATACACTCAAATTCTGTGGGTTTGGAGACCCTATCTGACTTACTCACGATTTGTAAATAGTGGCGTATTTGTAGATAGTGATAGTGGGAGGATTGCGGGATATTATATTTTTCCCGGAGTGTTTCAAAGGGTAGAATTTTTAGGGTCATGTGATCCACTATATCTGCCAAGCAGAACAGGCCTTTTTCATGCCACGGTTTCACTGCTGCCCCTGTCATAAACTCTTCGGTTGCTGGAGTGTGGAGGAAGGATTGCAATGGAGAGGCCTGCGACGCGAGCGGGAATTTGGCTTTACAGATGTTCCATATGCTGAGCGTAAATGCAATAGGGCCTAACGTCGGTGTGGAGGGTGGCGAGAGCCTCTGAGACCACAGGAATGAATTAGGGTGGTGAGGGGCCAACCATAATTTTTCAATCTCCATCCACTTTGAGTAAGCCCAGAGCTGTGACCATGCTGGGATACGCCTCAGATGAGCCGCCCAATAATACTTGATCAAGTCAGGCATGGACAATCCTCCCTTAGATTTATGAGAAAGCAGGATAGATTTAGCCACACGATGTCGCTTCTGTGCCCACACAAAGCGGATGAGAGAGGCTTGTAGCGATTTGAGAACACTATTCTGCCAAAGAGAGATAGAGGTAAATTATTCCACCTGTTTAGCAACTCTCGGATCTCCCGAATCAGCTCCGGGAAATTTTGTTCATACAGTGTTTTATAGGATGGGGTGAGATTTATTCCCAGGTATTTTAACGTGGCTGTTTTCCATGAGTATTTATAATTAGATTTCAACAACTTTACTGTGTACTCGGGTATGTTGATGGGCAGAGCTTCCGTTTTGGGCTGATTTACCTTGTATCCTGAAAGAATACCAAAATGTCGCAATCTGGCTGATAGGTTAGGTAAAGATATCAATGGTCTTGTCAGAGTTAGGAGAATATCGTCCGCAAACAATGACAATTTAAATTCTTTGTTTTTAATGTGAATGCCCTGTATGTCTGGGTCTTTACGAATTATGGCAGCTAGCGGCTCTATACATAAGACAAAAAGGAGGGGGGATAGGGGGCAACCCTGTCGCGTCCCGTTTCTGATTTGCATGGGTAAGGACGAGGCGTGTGGTAATTTTATGGATGCCGATGGGTTCGTATATAGTCCTTGTATAGCCTGCAAATAAGACCCTCGCATTCCCACATGCTTTAAGACCTGTAACATAAAGGACCAATTAAGCGTGTCAAAGGCCTTTTCTGCATCTAGGCTCAATAGTAAGGCCTGCTGATCCATCTTATTCACCGCGTCTATGAGGTCAATTGCTCTCCTTGTATTGTCCCCCCCTTGACGGCCCGGTATTAACCCCACTTGATCCTTATGGATCAGTTGTGGGAGCCACTGTATCAATCTGTTAGCTAAAATTTTCGTATAAATCTTAAGGTCAGCATTAAGGAGAGCAATAGGCCTATAACTCGCACAGTCCATCGGATCCTTCCCCGGTTTGGGGATCAGGTTGATAAATGAGTGGGTCGCGGATTGTGGGGGGGTCTCATCTGTCATATAGGCGTTGAATACCTTTGACATATGGGGCAGTAGGATTTGTAAAAATGTCTGATAATAAAGGTATGTCAGGCCGTCTGGTCCCGGTGCCTTCCCATTGGGTAGGTCCGTCACTACCCCCTCAATTTCCTCCGTTGTGATTGGGGCATTTAGTAATTTGACAGCTTCTGCCGGTAATCGGGGCAAAGAGCAGGAGTCAAGAAAATAATTTAAAAGTTCCTCCCTTTCTGTACTTGTACTGAGGTAGGGTATCTGGTAGGGAGTACAGGTTAGAGAAAAATTTGTGGAATTGCCCTGCTATTTCTGTTGGGTCATGTAGGAGGGTTCCTGAACTGTTTCGGATGACATGGGGGGTCTGATGAGTTCTCCTGTCTTGTAATTGTCGTGCTAGGAGTGTATGGGCTTTGTTACCCCTTTCATAAAATCGCTGCCTGGAAAAAGTCAGCAATTTTTCCACCTGCTTAAGTTGGACTTCCCTAAGCAACTCCCGTAGCTCTATCAATTTTCTCAGTTTCCTAGTAGAGGGCCTCGCAAACATATCAGCCTCCGCTGCTATTATGTCCTTCCTTAGTTCCAACTCCTGTTTCATCCTATCTTTTTTAGTCCTAGCCCCCTGCTCTATAAAATGCCCCCTTATCACTGCCTTGTGTGCTTCCCACAGGGTCGATTGTAAACGCACCGAGTCTACATTAAAACGAAAATATTCTGCAAGCGCTAAAGTTAGGGCTTCCTTAATGTGCGGGGCTTTCAGTAGTGCTTCGTTGAGTCTCCAATGATAGGTGCATGAGTGATGAAAGTCATCTCTCAATTTCAGTGTCACCGGCGCATGGTCTGACCACGAAATGGAGCCCACCTCCGCATCTTGTAGTGAGCGTAAAATCTGGGTATCCCCAAAAAAATAATCTATGCGGGTGTGGGTGCCATGAGGCGGTGAGAAGAAAGTGTATGCCTTATCCCTAGGTCTACACACCCACCATAAATCATACAAAGCAAAGCGTCTTATCACTTTACGGAATGCATTAGCCATACCCTTTTGAGATCTACTTGGGGGAGCACTTGTTAACGCTAGTCTGTCCATACTCTCAGAAAAAATGAGGTTGAAGTCTCCGCCTATCAGTAAAGGTGCTGGTGGCAGTTTAGAAATTTTGTTCAGAACCTTATTGAGAAATTGAGTTTGGGAGGAGTTCGGAGCATATACATTACATAGATGGATGGGGTTTCCATTGAGCGTACCTCTCAGAACAATATATCTACCCATAGGGTCTATCACAGCCGAAACCCCCTGTATCGGGCATGTTGTGGATAGAAGGATCGCCACCCCAGCTTTCTTGCTATCGCGTGAGGCTACATATGAAACAGGATATAAATGGCTGGCAAAAGCGAATGTGCCTTTAGAATCAAAATGAGTTTCCTGCAGGAATACTACGTCTGCTTTATGTACCTTAAGTTCCTTGAGCAGTAATCTCCGCTTTGCAGGGGAGTTCAGGCCCTTTACATTGAGTGTGAGAAGGTTAACCATATTGCAGGGAGTAACAGAACCTAGTCCCAAGTGTAAAATCTACTGATGCTACCTGATTCGGGTTTTAGTAGTAAACGGACCTTGTCTACACGTGGAGTGGAGGAATGAAGTCGGTCGCAGGGTCGGTTAACTCTCTCCTTAGGTAGTTGCAATGTAGTTTAGAGAGATATGTCTAGTTTTCCTCTGTGATGTCCTAAATAATCTTTTGGAAAAAAAATGGATGAGAGAAAAAGGAAAAAAGAAAAAAGGGGGGGAGAGGGAAGGGGGGGGGGGGACACAAGACAAATTTAACACTTACTACAGTAATACAATACTAACTTAGTATATTTACTCAAGGGTAGAGACTATCTTCTCACCCTTGGGTGGGGTTATATCCCAACCGTTCCTGTCGCGAAGGCACAGGAATAAAGCCGGTTGGCCCAGGCTTCTCTACAATCACCAGAAAAGCCTAGGTATAACCCTTTGTGTGGGGGGATACGAGATCTAAGCCCCGCTTCAAAGATTCTATTTGCAAGAAAACCAATTTCTATCCAACTATCTCAGTAACTAAATCAAATATAGAAAACATCAATGACCTGATCCCTGGCACCTTTGAACATATAGTGAAGGCACCAGTATGTGGCGTCAGTGCTCCAAACATTAAACAGAGTCTCTGATGAAGAACAATTGCAAAGGATACTATTTTAGTCATAGAACGTTCTTAGGGTGGTGGTCCTCTCTGGGAACCCCCCGACGGTCTTCTCCTTCTTTTCTTCTGGACAGTGTCCCATACTGGTGGCAACGTGGGAGGTGGGTACGCAATTTCCCAATCCTCGATATTTGCAACTGGGATGTCCCATGTGCTGCAGAAGCTCTCCAGGTCAAAGTAGGAACGTAGAGTAGCTGATCTTCCATCTTTAGTTGCTATGAGAGCAAACGGAAATCCCCATTTGTAGATTATATTGTGCTGTCTTAGAATATCCAGCAGAGGGCGCAGGTGTCTTCTTTTCTGTAGTGTTATCCAGGATAAATCTTGGAACAGCTGTACTTTTGCTCCATTAAAGATCACATCTCTGTGTTTTCTGGCTGCAAACATAATGGGGCAGATTTACTTACCCGGTCCGTTCGCGATCCAGCGGCGCGTTCTCTGCACTGGATTCGGGTCCGGCCGGGATTCATCAAAGCAGTTCCTCCGCCGTCCACCAGGTGGCGCTGCTGCGCTGAAGTCCGCTGGAATGCCTCGAAATACACCGGCCTATCCAGGATGAAGGTGAGTGAAATTTTCGCGACACAATTTTTTTTTTAAATGCGGCGGTTTTTCCGAATACGCCGGGTTTTCGTTCGGCCACGCCCCCCGATTTCTGTCGCGCGCATGCCGGCGCCGATGCGCCACAATCCGATCGCGTGCGCCACAATCCCGGGGCAATTCAGGTACAATCGGCGCAAATCGGAAATATTCGGGTAACACGTCCAGAAAACGCGAATCGAGCCCTTAGTAAATGACCCCCAATGCGCTCCTTAAGTTCAAAATCTTGCAGGCAACATATAATGTCTCTGGGGTTAGCAGTTGACGTCCTTGGTCTGAGTGCCCTATGGGCCCTTTCAAATTTGATCTGAACCGAGTCATCACCAAGGATTGTAGCGAACAAGGATGTCAGGGTGGTTTTCACATCTTCTCTCCCATTTACTTCTGGGACGCCCCGCATTCTTATATTGCTCCGTCTACCCAGATTATCCAGATCCTCCAGGTGTCTAGTCATGTCCCTCAGGACGTCTGTGTGGGAAGCTACAGTCATCTGGACCTGCGACATGGTTCGCCTGTTATCGTTGGTTGTTGTTTCTAAGACTTCTATGCGACCTGTCATGTGCTGCAAGTCTTGGCGCACTTCAGTGATTTCAGCTTTAAAAGCATCTTTCACCTCTGTAAGAAGCATCTTGAAATCCTCTTTAGTTGGGAGATTCTGTAAATAGGCTTGTAGAGATGTCATCTCTTCTATTGGGGAAGTTTTTCCTTCAGAGCCTGGTTGTGATTCAGGAGATGAAGCCCATACAGGAGATGGGTCTTGATATCTAGTGAAGGATGGGGTAGCTCCTATGTCCTCATCTTGCATGTGTTCTGAGTCCCACTGTGGGGGTTCCCTGGTGAGGGATGTTCTCACTGCTCTCTGAGGCTTTGGCAGGTGGGGGAATGTAGGATGAGTCACCTGCGGGTGTATGGCCTGTGCAGCTGCACTATATGTTTTCCCCTTTGTGACAGGGAGTTGCTTAGGGGAGGTTTGCAGTGTGTGGGGGCTATTCTGGGCTATGCCCTCACCCTTTAGTGTGTCTGGAGATCTGGAGGAGTTGTTCCCTTGCAGGGCTCTTGTTTGCCCTTCTGAGGCTGTCTGCCCCCGTACTGCCGTTGCAGCCTTAGTTAATTGCGGCTGTTTCGCCGACTCACCCTTTCCCTTCGGTGGTGGTAGGTTAGTGGAGCCAGAACGCCCGGACGCTGCTGTGGGCGACATGCCTGCTGTCTCCTTCGCAGCGCCGCGATACACAGGCTCCTCCGTCTCACCTCGTGCTGCGGAAGATGGCGGCCGCACGTGTTGCGGGGTTTCTGCTGGCGGGGAGAACGGTCGCAGATATCGGTCCAGGGGCCGAGGTACGCTCCGGTTTCGCTTCAGTTGTGGAGCAGGAGGTTTCTGCTCCTTCCCGGAGCGTTTTCTCAGCTTCGGTGCCAGCGTGTGCTCCTGATATTTGGCGTATTTGGCACCAGGGATCAGGAGCTCTTAGCTTACACTGCCATCTTAGTCGCTGGCTAGCCACGCCCCCCCACACACATTCTAATATTCTGTTGACAGTATCATTACACCACACCAAAAATGCAATGATACACGCATTGTAAACATGCATGAAATGTAAACGGAAATGCAAACGTTATGTAAACCTAAGTGCAAACGAGACATCAACGCATACACCACATAAGCGTAAATAAGCGTAAAACAAGATATAAACACAACCAGCATGTAAATGAAAGTGTAAACGCAAACGTGATGGCACGGAAGTGTAAGTGCCCCGTAAACGCAAGTGCCTTTTACGTAAACACAAGTCAAACTTGACATAAACGCAAATGCTGCGTAAATGTGACACAAAGGCAAATACAACGTAAGCTTAAACACAACGCAAATTTGTTTACGCTTACGGCTGTTGCATAGTGTTTACGCTTCTGGGCCGTTTGTGTAGCGTTTCCCCTTACGGGCCATTTGCATTGCAATTCCGGTTACATGGCATTTGCGCCGTGCTTCTGCCTATGTGGCATATGTCTCACATTTACATCGAGTTTATGCATACTGCACCATTTGTGGCATGGTTACACTTATGCAGCGCTTGAAATGCGTTTACACATACGTACATTTTCCATTTAAACTACGAAAATCTACGGATGCGTAAAGGCACATGAAGTACCAAAAATGGTGCAACGCTGCAAGAGAGTAAAAGAGGCGCAAATGCTACATAAACATAAATGCTACGCAAACAGGCCGTAAGCATAAATGTGCTGCAAATGCTGCATAAGCGTGCCGCAAATGTAGCAAAGCGTAAACGTGACACAAACACAGTGTGAGCTTTACTGTGATGCAAATGGCACGTAAACTGAACTGTGATGCAAACACTGCATAAGAGTAACGCATACGGTGCATAAATGTGACATAAATGTTGTGTAAGCGCAAACATGACGCAACGCCTCTTAAGCGTAAAAATGCTGCAAACGTGACGGCATGTAAGCGTAATGCAAAATGGCGTGTAAGTGTAACTGTGCTGGTGCATAAGCTTAACGTGATGCAAACACCACGTAAGCACAAACGTAGCTAAAGCGCGATAGTAAACTGCGCAAGAGTAAAAGTGACGCAAACACCGCATAATCAGAAACGTAACGCAAACTGCGCGATAGTGCAACCGTGTCGCAAACGCTGCATAAGTGTAACCATGACAGGAACGGCACGCAAACATGATGCAAACATCGCATCACTGTGATGCAAACAATGCACGAAACTGGTGAAACGCAATGTCAACAGAATATTAGTGGAATATAGTGTGAACACTATATTGGAATACAGTGTGAATATAGTGTGAACACAGCCTTTAGATGAACATGGAAAAAACTCACAGCTCAATATTCAGCTCTCTGACATTGCCTGCCTCTAATTGCACAGTATGAGAGAAGATCAGCATAACACACGCACCCAGCTCCAGCCCCAGCTCCTCCTTTCTGACCAAACACACAGATTACAATGGTCAGAAACTTTGAAAGTTATCTCCACAACCGCAGGGGCTAGAAGGAAAATTCAAAGTGCCCCTGAATCTGTGTAACAGCCCCTACAGGATGGTATGATAATCTACATATTCTGTTTTCATGGGGAGCTATTGAATTTAATTGTAGTCCAAATACATCTCTCATACATCTCCCACAGTGCCCACCCAGATATGACCCCAGTTATGATCGTTTGTTTAAGGTCAGGCCCATATTAGACCATTTTAGTGCCAAGTTTGCCCAGGCATATACCTCCGCAAAACATGTGGCCATAGACAAGTCCCTGGTGGATTTTATAGGGAGACTTCAATTCTGCCAGCAATTCTGCCTCAAAAAAGTCATTCGGAAGGAGACCATATATCATTGTGAAACATACCCAGAAAAACCAGGACTATGTATGAACAATTGCTTCCGTATTTATCACACATCCCTTGACCTTTTAGATGTAGATTTTACCCTGATGTACTATGCACAGCTTATACATCATGCCGCACCTTCCCTTCTAAGCCTTGACATGTGTCCAGCATGTAGATTATTGCCCCATATGAGGTATTGCCGTAGATGAGAGAACAAGCATCATGATTTTTGGGGTGTTTTTAGGGTCTCCCATGGCAAGAGCTGGTCACAATATGACATAATGGATATTTTTACTATGCACTATCCATTATGTATTTTACCACCTGTGGGGTTAAAATGCTAACTGTACCCCTGGATTAATTAATGGAGGGGTGAAGTTTCAAAAATAGGGTCAGTTCTTAGGGGTTTTTACTGTTATGAAAATATAAAGATAATGGCAAAAATAGGGTCAGTTCTTAGGGGTTTTTTACTGTTATGAAAATATAAAGATTAATGGCAAAGAGTTTCTACAAAAAAAATTGTCTAAAAAGTAGAACATTTGAAACTTTGAAAATTTCTCCTAAATTATTGAATTTTTACCTTTCAAAAAGTAACTGAACATAAACTACAATGTCTTGCAAAAAAACAATCTCAAAATCACAGGGATATGCTAAAGTGTTGAAAAATTTGGACCATAGGAAGATAAACTTGTCAAATTTTTAAAGAAAGGACTGAGCCTTAATGTACAAGCAGGTGGAGTTAATGACCAGTTATGTATTTCTTTTTTTGTTGAGACAGGAGTTTAAATTGTAGACATGTGGGGATCTCTTAAGCATCGGAATAGCATCTTTTGGGATCAAAGAGGTATGTATTGATTGTGTTGAAAGATGCAAGTCCAAGTCTTTTTTGAAGGGAACCTATAAGTAGAAATTGAGCTAATAAATCACTTCCAGTATGTTATCAACATGCTTAAAAAGGACCTGTCACACCATAATTTCACATCATTAAGAGCACACCACATGCTTCTGCTATTAATCATGGTTCCTACCTGCTAATTTTTATTTTCCTGGGATGTGCCATCATTGTATAACTTGCATTTTATTGTCCTGGAGTAACATTCAAATGCAGGGTGTGATTACCTTATTATGCAGCCATTAATCCATCCCCTAAACTCTGTGATGTCACTGGTCACATGTCATTACAAATTACATCCCATATCTACACATGTATAATGTAATTCATTAGTGGAGAATTAGTGACAGGAAGTAGTTGCCTTATTGGTGCTAGATCAGTGGTGGCTCAGCAGGGTGACAAGGTGCCTGTCTCCATCAGAAACTCCGCTTGCAGTAAGTCTCCATAAACAGTGGGGCTGCGCATGTGCAGTAGGTCCCACATAGACGCAGTCAAGTTGAGGAGCACAGCACACGGCTGCATCATAGCTGGTGCTGGCTTTAGTGACGGGCTCTGCAGAGAGCGTTTGTGCACTGCATGCCATCATTGCCGGCATACAGTGGAGTGCCGGTATGGCGCCTTATAAATATCCCCAACCGCTGGAGCAGAGGTCCGTCGATCCGACCTCTTATTTTGTGAGAGGTCACATCATGAAGACAGATTTACTAAACTTTGGAGTGACACAGATCGATAAATTTGACTTAAATAGAGAGGAGCTAGGGAGGGGATTAGGCATATATATTTGAATGGGGGGCCTTATTGTGCTGACAGGTCCTCTTTAACTCATTCTAGATGGGAAATCTTTTATAACAGAACATGGGGGCATCATCTAAAAAATCAACTTTAAAGTGGGATGTAAATTAACTGTATAAAGTCACAGGTGGATTAGATTAGTATGGCGTTCTTTGGATGCAACTCAGCATTCTCTCTCCTCTAAACACGACAAATGCTCTCTAGCAAACTTAAGACGCGTTTGGATAGTTACTGCCTTAAGCAGGTGGACACATCTGGCACTCGCAGCGTAGTGTGTTACTGACGATAACTTGTGGCCTTCAAAAGCTGTTTGGTCTTCACCATAGTGGGGTTTGGAGTGTGACTGAGGTTGTGGACAGGTGTCTTTTATAGTAATAACAAGTTCAAATATGAGCCATTACTGCAGGTAATGGCTACAGTACAGAGGAGCCTCTTAAAGAAGTTACAGGTCTGTGAGAGACAGAAATTTTGCTAGTTTGTAGGTGGCCAATATAAGAGGGATGTAAGATCGTATTTTTTTAAATTATAGTGTTAAACAACTTCTTGCAATTGTTATTTTGTTGGAGACCCACCTCGACAAAGACTCTTTGCATTTGATCAAGAGAAAGTGGGCAAACCAGATATTAAGTTCAGTGTACTCATTCTCTAGAGGAGTTTCCATTTTAATACAAAGAACCATTAGTTTTAAAGTGTCAGATTCCCAGTGTGATGTAGATGGCAGGTATATTTTCCTTCATGGAATATTAGAGGATAAAAAATGTGTCTATTTCTCCCCCTTTACAGGGTTTTGTTAAAATTACTGCAGTATCTAGATAAAGTGGGTATTTGCCCTGTTTTATTACTGGGCAACTTCAATTCATCTTTTCTCATAAGAAGGATGGATTTGGGAAAAGCAATCTAGCCGATTCAGGATATGCGGATACCCCCTTCTCTAGATTTTGTGAAGAAGTAGGTTTCATAGATGGAGGAAATTAAAAGGTTATTCATCAGTTTATTCATGTTATAATCATTCACAACTCCTTTTGCATTGGCGATTGGGTGGGTTACTAAAATGCAATATGATAATCGTTTGATCTTAGATAACTCCTCGTTAGTGTGAGAGTTAACTGGTATGACCAAAGTCTCATTAGGGTTTGGAAACTAAATCCTTATTGGCTGTCATTATTAACAGAGGAGGACAAAATTAAGAAAGAGCTTGTCTGATTTTTTGAAGCAAATAGATCCTTGGATAATTTGGGCATACTTTGGGACTCATTAAAATCCCTTTTAAGAGGATTACTAAATTCAGAAATTATCTTTTTCATAGTATCATAGTATCATAGTATATAAGGCTGGAAAAAAACGCAAGTCCATCAAGTCCAACCTTTAAGATTTAAATAAATGTTTTATCCCCATAACCCGTGATATTTTTTCTCTCCAGAAAGGCATCCAGGCCTCTCTTGAACATGTACATAGAGTCCGCCATAACAACCTCCTGCGGCAGAGAGTTCCATAGTCTCACTGCTCGTACAGTAAAGAACCTTTGTCTATGTTGATGGTAAAATCGCCTCTCCTCTAAGCGTAGAGGATGCCCCCTTGTCCTGGTCACAGGCCTAGGTATAAAAAGATCTTTGGAGAGATCCTTGTACTGTCCGTTCAGGTATTTGTACATTGTAATGAGGTCTCCCCTCAGTCGTCTTTTTTCTAAACTGAATAATCCCAAATTTTGTAATCTGTCAGTGTATTCTAATCCCTCCATTCCCCTAATAATCCTGGTTGCTCTCCTCTGCACCCATTCCAGCTCTACTATATCCTTTCTATACACTGGTGCCCAAAACTGTACACAATATTCCATGTGTGGTCTGACCAGGGATTTGTATAAGGGCAAAACTATGTCTTTATCATGAGAATCTATTCCTCTCTTGATACATCCCATAATTTTATTTGCTTTAGCAGCAGCCGCCTGGCTCTGGTCACTAAAATTAAGTTTACCATCCACCAATACCCCCTTTTCAGCTCCAGTTTTACTAAGTAATTGACCATTTAGAACATAATTATACTTTTTGTTGCCATGGACCAAGTGCATAACTTTACATTTATCTACATTAAACCTCATCAATCATCTCTCTGCCCACTCCTCAAGCTTCCACAAATTCCTCTGTAATGCTAAACTATCGACCTCAGTATTTATTACTTTACACAGCTTAGTATCATCTGCAAATATTGAAACTTGACTGTGTAAACCCACTACAAGGTCATTAATAAAAATATTAAAAAGAAATGGCCCTAATACTGACCCCTGTGGCACTCCACTGGTAACATCAAACCAATCTGAGAATGTGCCATTAATGACCACCCTCTGTTTTCTATCACTAAGCCAATTACTTACCCAAATACACAGATTTTCTCCTATTCCCAGCAGTCTCATTTTATATACCAACCTTTTATGTGGCATGGTGTCAAATGCCTTTGAAAAGTCCAGATATACAACATCCACAGCGTCCCCCAGATCCAGTCTTGAACTTACCTCCTCGTAGAAACCAATCAGATTAGTCTGACAGGACCGATCTCTCATAAACCCATGCTGACGCTGGGTTATAAGGTTGTGAACAGTGAGATACTCCAGGATAGCATCTCTAACAAACCCCTCAAATATTTTCCCCACCACAGCAGTTAGACTCACGGGTCTGTAGTTTCCAGGATCGCTATTTGATCCGTTTTTGTATATTGGTACTACATTTGCTATGCGCCAGTCCTGTGGAACATAACCAGTCCTCAGTGAATCTTCAAATATTAAAAATAATGGTCTGTCTATCACCGTACATAATTCATGCAGAACCCGGGGGTGTATGCCATCTGGCCCCGGTGATTTATCTATCTTAGTGGTTGCGAGGCGGCGCCGTACCTCTTCCTGGGTTAAACTGTTGACATTCCAAAAAGAATTTACATTATTCCTCATTGTGTCTTCCACCAGGGGATTTTCCTGGGTAAAGACAGTTGAGAAGGCGACATTCAGTAGATTGGCCCTTTCCTCATCTCCTTCCACCATGACCCACATGTTATTTCTAAGGGGACCCACACTCTCTGTTTTTAGTTTCTTATCATTTATATACTTGAAAAATAATTTGGGGTTATTTTTCGCTCTCCCTGGCAATATTTCTCTCAGTCTCTATTTTTGCGGCCTTTATCTGCTTTTTACAGGATTTATTTTTCTCTCTATAATCCTGTAATGCCTCTTCGCTACCTTCACGTTTTAGCACCTTAAACGCCTTATCTTTCTCGCTTATTGCTTTCCTTACAAGACTAGTTAGCCACATAAGCTTTTTCTTGTTCCTTTTTTTTCAGAATATATGAGAAAAAGTCCCATTTTGGGGGGGGGGGGGGGCTTTTGTCTTTGAGAACATTATCCCAGTCTATGCCTTTAAGGTCTTCCCTTAGTTGCTGAAAATTTGCCCTCCTGAAGTTTAGAGTGCTGGTTGCCCCTTCACTAATACTTTGCGCAAACAGTTTGTTAGACAGGAAACATTGTTAAAGGAGGAAGAAAAAAAAGAGTAAAGGAAATCCAGACGAATAGATCCCATTGCACTCTTGAAAGTTAGGAAATTACAGGACTCAAATAGAATCCAGGCAATTAAAAAAAACCTTTGGGGAAATTACTTGTAAGGAGGGGGAGATTAAAGGGTTTTTTTCATGGGATAGGGCCTGACCTCCTGATCAGTGGGTGGTCTTAGTGATGAGACATGCTTATAATGGATACCCCCTCAATGCAATGCATTTCCAGGCCAGAAATAATGTTTTCCCTAGGAATATGTTTAGATAATGAGGAAAATTGTCTTCAGAAATTAACCCAAAAGCCATATGGGGTTAGGTAGTAAAAAGGACAAAAATTCTACCACACTTTTCAAAAATGCCTGTTGGAGTGGGGGCAGCTCCAGCTCATTTGCTAGAACACGGCACCTAGTTCCACAGGGACAAGCAGTATTTGGTACACGACCCATTCTTTATTACCGGGTGGAGGTCAGATAGGCTTGGTGAGTGAAGTACAAAGTTAGCATCCTATTATTAACAGAAGGAAGAATCTGTCCTTTATTTTTGTTGTAAGTCCTGGAACATTCAAAGCATATAGATTTCCCAGTGTATGGATGCCCTTAGCGTTCCAAACAGTGCAGCCTTCTAGGGCTCCACTAGCCACACTGCCGCCCCTACCACGCGTAGCCACACTGCCCCCTCCCCCTGTACACACACTGTATCCCCCCTCAAGCTACACTACCCCCCTGGTGTCTACACTGCCCCCCTCCAGCTACACTGCCCCCCCCCCGGGAAAGAAAACAAACTCACCTATCCTCATTCCCCTGAAGCAGCGCAGGAGCAGCTTCCTTCTTCCTTTGGCAGAAGATGCGATCCAGTGCTCCTTTAAAATGCTTCAATCAATTTTATTTACTTCAGTAAATTATCCACACATATTAAAGGTGTTTTAATAAGTTAGGCCCTATCCACATGTGGACCACAAATTCGCTATTGCAATTGATATAGGACTTCATATCAAAAGTGTGGGAATTACTTGAGTCACAAAAATCTTTCTTTAGAGCTACTAGATTGCAGGTTTTACATGGATGAAACCCACAGCGGTAAAATCCTTTATGTTGTAACCAGTTATTTAAGTTACTACAGGACGTGAAAAACTATGAGAAATCAAATTACTTATCTTAAGTATATGTGTCAGTTTCTTGTTTTCAAATAAAATGGCAAGATGTTTGTAATGCTAAAAATGGTGTAATACAACTCCTCCCACCAAGCCATCGTTAAGTTAGCTATTGAGGGCGAGAGGGCAATGTTCAGCTAGGGTGACCAGCCACTCTTCCCGCAGCAGTCCAAAATATGGCCGGCCACGTGGAGAGGCCACAAGGTTACCACCATCGGTTCCATTGAGGAGAAGTATTTTTTTATTCAAATAGAAACATTTTTTATTCAATAGAAACACCTGTGAACATCTATTGGAAAATCAAAGAAAGCACTGATATTTGCACCTTCAGTGTGATTGGTTTCAGTGCCGTTGCAAAGTTTTCTTGAAGAAAGAATCTATAGAATGCTAGGACGATCTTGAATTCTGGGATTGGGAGGTTTTGGATCTAGCCTGATAATCTTAAATCCTGGGTCCTGATAATAGAGCAGTCCCTGTTAGAGAAGTTCACGTCATACTAGTAGATGGAGTGAAGCATCTATTGCCAATTTATGTAAAAACAGAAACCAAACTTTCTTTTCCCAGTTTTGGCCTATCAGAATTACAGTCGCTCGTCTTGACTGGATCTTCTGCAATACCTTGGATATCACGGGAAGAAAAGAAAATGCATAGGTCTAAAGAGAGAAGATCCCATGCAAAAAAGGTTGGGGACCTCTGCTTTAGATGTACTGCCGTAATGGATAATATGTTCTTTTCAGCCAGAGAAAATTTTTTGGACAGCCATTGTGGGATTATCGACCTTGTACCTCTTTATTTAGGCTACCATTGTGATATTGCAAGAATGGATCACAGGTGTTATACTGATGCATCTGCTCATCACTAGTAGAGAGTACCTTCTCGTCAGTAGAATAGTATAATGGCCATAGAGGTGGCTGTTCTGTTAATTTTTACACACATAGCCACCTCCTTTTTTTAAAAGACAGTCAGTTTTTCAATCCATAGGATCCTTTATTTGGATCCTCAAATGGAGGTCCATCTCTGTATTAAAAAAAGAAAATAACATATCCAGCATATTTATAGTTATACACATGCAAAGTATGCCATTGAACAATGGGTGCAAATAAAGTGTAGCACTTGTAACAATAGTCAAATTTAAGACATGACTAGTACAAAGCACCCAACCACACACCTGCACTATATTCCCACTCCAAGGCCGCCTCTAATGGTGTTCCCAGATAAGAACGAAAGAGACTCATATATATCAGAGAGGATATATATCATGTCTAGGATAAAGAGTCAGGCCATTTGTCCCAGATGGCATGGAACCTCCTATCCTTCTTTCTATGAAATGAATAGCCATTTGAACAAACCCCTTTAGAAAGAAACCCCTTATAACTAAATCTTTAATTAATCACTTTAGTTCATCTATAATCTTCTTATGACAATCCTTGCACAATTATTTAGTTTAACCTTTAGCTAGTTTTGAATGACAGATTGAGCATCATTTACAGGGAGTCTTTTCTTTCTCTCTCGCTATTTTTATGCAGGGAGATTTTTCTCCTAAGGAGAGAATACAGCTACATCACTAATATATAAGTATATATACATGAACACAATCATATGAATAACAACGTAAGGTGCCTGAAGATACTGAACATATGGGACACACGGAGATTGGGGTGGTTTCAGAATCATCCACTATAACTGTGTGTTGTGTCCGGAATCTTGATTGGAGTCAGAGCCGACTTCAGAGTCTATGACCATTCCCACTGCTGTTTTATACTCACATAGCTGCGGTCCCCAGCATCCTACGTCAACTCTGTCAGCCACACCTCCATAGAGTTATGCACTCCTGGGACATCATTGCTGAACCACCAAAAGTGGGACACCCCCAACCGGAGGTGGAAGTGGAGACTCACTTGCAGGTGATTCTGAATGTCACAAGCTCCTGGAGAGCCTTAGGATACCCAGAGAGACAACAGATGACCTCCGGATCCATGGACAGTGCCAGAAAGGACCCATGGTCCAATTGAGCCTGGGTCCCTGAAACCAGGTGCCAGTCATATGTATGAGCTTTTCTTCCCAATCTCTTTAAGGTAAGAGAGGATTTTCTCTCAATCCTGACCCAATTTCTTGTCTCCCTTGGGATGTCATGGGGTATGGAATTCATAATGTATTATTTCAGTACATGCTTGATAATAAAATATTGAAGCTATTATTAATTTTTAAATCTTACCTATTACGTACACTATCTGGGATAAAGTCGATAGGTAGAACTTTAAGAAGCTTTTTTGATTTTTTTCGATGTTTTAGCAAAACATTTTTGAGAACCCATGGAGTAAAAAATAATTTTTTTTGATTCCAAAAGGTAACAGCGTCTTTATATCTCTGATTCTATCATTCTATTTTGTAATGAACTTTAATGGGGACTGGATTCATCCGATTTAACTTTTGGGATGAAATGCTCCTTTCGGGAGAATGGGGGTCATTTACTAAGGGCCCGAATCGTGTTTTTACGTCGGGTTACCCAAATTTTACCATTTTGTGCCGATTTTCCCTGAATTGCCCTAGGATTTTGGGCACGCGATCGGATTGTGGCGCATCGGCGCCGGCATACATGCAACGGAATTCGGGGTCGTGGCCGTCGGAAAACCCGGCGGATTTGGAGAAACCACTGTTTTTTTTAAAAAAATGTGCCGCTTGACACGCACTTACCTGCACCCAGCCTGGCTTGGTGAACTTCAGTGAACTCCTACAAAATTCAGCGCAGCAGCGACACCTAGTGGACATCGGGCGCATTATCTTCGCGAATCGCCGGAAGACCCGAATCCTCCACAGAGAACGCGCCGCTGGATTGCGACAGGACCGGGTAAGTAAATCTGCCCCAATATTTTAGTTCTCTTATCTACCCTTTTGAGGAGATGTGTGCTTTTGAGTTGATATGCTCTTTAGAAATCTTAGATCTTATGAGATATTGTCCTTCCATTTCTTTAATGTGGGCTGTTAGGATTTTTCCAGCCACAATCTGTATTTTTAGATCCAAAAACGTGATTTCAGTGGGATTGTGAAGGAGATCGATCCCTCAAGGGTTTTTTGTTTAGTTCCTTGCTGTTGTAAATACAGAAAGGTGCCGTAGGTAAAGAAGTTGTTTTCTAGAATCGTGCTGAGTAATGTTAGCAACAAGACTTTAACCCCTTAATGACCGCCGTATCGGCTTTCTACGGCGGTCATTAAGGGTACTTCTTCTGACGCGTACGCCTTTCTACGGCGGCGCGTCAGAAGAAGATTTCGGGACACCGGGTCTCGCTGGTGCCGGTGTCGGGCTGTGATATCACAGCCCAGACCCGGCACTAACACCCGGGATCGCAAAAACTCTGATCCCGGGTGTTTAACCCCTTACGCACCGCGGTCAAGCATGACTGCGGCGTGCAAGTGTGTCCCCCGTGGATCGGACCCCCCCGGTGTGCTTACCGGGGGATCCGATCCCTCCTGCCGCTGCCCCGGTCCCGACGAGTGACCCGAGGCTGTCGGCTCCTCTCTGTGCCAGGTTCCGCCTCCTGGCAGGACCCGGCTGTAAGTAACTGAGCATGCGCGGCATGCTCAGTTACTTACACTATACACTGCAATACAAGTGTATAAATAAATAAATAAATAAAATAAAAGTCCCATAATCTCCCCAGTAACACATAAAATGCAAATAAAGTAAATAAAACACAAAAACACGTACATATTTGGTATCAACACATCCGTATTAATCTGTACAATAAATCTAAATCAATATTGAACCCGCTCGGTGAACTACGTAAAAAAAAAACTCCAAAAACTTCCCATAATATACAATTTTTCATCAAACACCATCACAAAAAATGTTCTAAAAAGTGATCAAAAGAAGTTACGTTCCCTAATATGATACGACTGAAAAGAACAACTGTTTTCGCAAAAAATAAGCCCTCAACCAGATCTGACAACAGAAAAATACAGAAGTTATGGCCCTGAAAAGTTGTCAATAGTAAAAACAATGCGATTTTCTCCAATGTTGGTTTTGCTCAGGAAAATTAAGCAAAAATAAGAAAAACTATATAAATGAGGTATCACCGCAATCGTAGTGAACCAGGGAATAAAGATAAAATATTATTTTTACATTACGGTGAGCGGAGGAAAAAAAATGCTAACAATCCAAAATAATAATTGAGGATTTTGTTTGTGTCCCCCTTGAAATGGTTAATAAAATCTCAAGAATAAGCTTTAGACTCCCATAATAAATTATCTATACATTGTATCTCATCCCATAAAAAATAAGCCCTCATATGTTTGCATTACCAAAAAAAATAAAAATTTATAGGTCGTACAATGTGACAATACAAATCCATTCATTCTATACTCGGCCGTGCGCCCGTACAGAAGTTTACCACCACATATGTGGTATCAGTACACTCGGGAGGAATTGGGCATCAAGCGTTTCATCATTTAATTTATTCTGAAAATGTCAGTCTTGGCCTAAATGAATGTATTTTCCAAAAAAATTCTATAGTTTCTAAATCGCAGGTCCATATTTTTTAAACCATGTGAAACACTTAAAGGGTTAATAGACTTAATAGAAGTTGTTTTACATATGTTGAGGGGTGAATTTTCTATAGTGGGGTAATTTATGGGGTTTTACTATTATTTAGGCCTCTCAAAGTCACTTGAAAGCTGAGTTGTCCCTCAAAATGTGAGTTTTGGCAATTTTCATGAAAATGAGAAAAATCGCACCTAAAGTTCTGCGCCTCATAACATCCTAGAAAAATGACCGGAAGCATAAAATATCATCCCAACATAAAGCAGATATTCTGTAAATGTTAATTATCAAACTTTTTGGGTAGTTTTACATCTTGTCTGGAAACCAGAACATTTCAAACTTGGAAAATGAAGAATTTTTACAAACTTTTGCCAAATTTCACTTTTTTTCAGAACGAAACGCAAAACTTATCACTTAAATTTTATAACTAACATGAAGTACAATATGTCACGAGAAAACATTCTCAAAATCACCCAGATATGTTAAAGCGTTCCGAAGTTATAACCAATTATCGTGAGACAGGGCAGATTTGAAAAATCGAGTCTGGTCATTGAGCTGAAAACTAGTGTCGGTGATAAGGGGTTAAAATCTTCTTGCAAAGAGGTATCTTGAGATAGAAAACGTTAAACGCATTCTATACCCCAACTATGCTATATATTAGAATATAAAGGGCTTACATATTTGGTACGAACTCCCTATGTTTTATGTTTTTATGAATTTACTTTTACTTATCAGTTTTATGACTTAACTTTTCATGGTCTATGGATTTACTCTTTTTACTTAGGGTTAATAGTTTCATGGAGATATTGATTTTATACAATATCTTTTTACAAAAATGTTAAAAATTTTCTCATGCTAATATTAAACTTGATGAAGTGCCCACAGTAGGGGTGCAAAACATGTTGTCACATTACTTTGCCTCAAAATCAACGTATTCTGACCAAATGCACAAGTAGCTTTGGGCTGTTGGAACGTCCTTTGTTCTGGACAAAGTCACAGTCACACAATATACCCCAATCTTGAAACTTTATGGTAGCTGAAATGGGTGTACAAAGACTATTACAATCACCCTAAAGTAGTAAAAATGGGTCCAGATGCACAGGGAGACTCTACAATGTATTAAAAAAAAGATGGAAAGATTACAGTACTTCATAAAAAAACACATTTGGCGCTTATTTGAAAACGGTGCACCTGTTCATCAAGAATCTGGTGTTAATTGATACTGCTCTGACTGTCGGACTGTGTACCGGAACACCCCTTTATGTGCCGAAATTTGTGTTGCGTCGGGTATAGCGTAGACGGTACACAAATGAGTAGCCTGCAACACAAATGTGTCTCAGACACTTCTTAAATATATGTGCAAGCAGTTCACACAAGAAAGAACGTGCAAAGTCCGACAGAAAACTGGCACAAGGGCCTTAGTAAATGTGCCCCATTGTATAGCTCCAGTGTATAACAAAAGCCACAATACTCTGTTTAATCCACTGTAGAGTGGATTCCAGCACGGCCTGGGTTTGTTGTCTAAGCAGCTTCATCAACTGACATACATATGGCATATGTTTTTATGAATGAAAATTCATATGTGAGTTAAGGAATATTTGGGTGTCATTTATCATAGATTTTTTTCTCTCTATTTATACCTTTTTAATTTATTTGCAGCTTTTTTTTTACTCCTCTTATGCGCCTATTCCAATGGTTGTACAAAATTGAAGTTGTTTTCTGTGTAAGGTTTGTCTTATTTATCTTAGTAGGGCAGATGTGCTTAGTATATATATATATAGTATATAAGGCTGGAAGGAGACGCAAGTCCATCAAGTCCAACCTTTAAGAATTAAATAAATGTTTTATCCCCGTAACCCGTGATATTTTTTCTCTCCAGAAAGGCATCCAGGCCTCTCTTGAACATGTACATAGAGTCCGTCATAACAACCTCCTGCGGCAGAGAGTTCCACAGTCTCACTGCTCTTACAGTAAAGAACCTTTGTCTATGTTGATGGTAAAATCGCCTCTCCTCTAAGCGTAGAGGATGCCCCCTTGTCCTGGTCACAGGCCGAGGTATAAAAAGATCTTTGGAGAGATCCTTGTACTGTCCGTTCAGGTATTTGTACATTGTAATGATGTCTCCCCTCAGTCGTCTTTTTTCTAAACTGAATAATCCCAAATTTTTTAATCTGTCAGTGTATTCTAGTTCCCCCATTCCCCTAATAATCCTGGTTGCTCTCCTCTGCACCCGTTCCAGCTCTACTATATCCTTTTTATACACTGGTGCCCAAAACTGTACACAATATTCCATGTGTGGTCTGACCAGGGATTTGTATAAGGGCAAAACTATGTCTTTATCATGAGAATCTATTCCTCTCTTGATACATCCCATTATTTTATTTGCTTTAGCAGCAGCCGCCTGGCTCTGGTCACTAAAATTAAGTTTACCATCCACCAATACCCCCAAGTCCTTTTCAGCTTCAGTTTTACTAAGTAATTGACCATTTAGAACATAATTATACTTTTTGTTTCCATGGCCCAAGTGCATAACTTTACATTTATCTACATTAAACCTCATCAACCATTTCTCTGCCCATCCCTCAAGCTTCCACAAATCCCTCTGTAATGCTAAACTATCGACCTCAGTATTTATTACTTTACACAGCTTAGTATCATCTGCAAATATTGAAACTTGACTGTGTAAACCCACTACAAGGTCATTAATAAAAATATTAAAAAGAAAAATCAACCCAATCTGAGAATGTACCATTAATGACCACCCTCTGTTTTCTATCACTAAGCCAATTACTTACCCAAATACACAGATTTTCTCCTATTCCCAGCAGTCTCATTTTATATACCAACCTTTTATGTGGCACGGTGTCAAATGCCTTTGAAAAGTCCAGATATACAACATCCACAGCGTCCCCCAGATCCAGTCTTGAACTTACCTCCTCGTAGAAACCAATCAGATTAGTCTGACAGGACCGATCTCTCATAAACCCATGCTGACGCTGGGTTATAAGGTTGTGCACAGTGAGATACTCCAGGATAGCATCTCTAATAAACCCCTCAAATATTTTCCCCACCACAGCAGTTAGACTCACGGGTCTGTAGTTTCCAGGATCGCTATTTGATCCTTTTTTGTATATTGGTACCACATTTGCTATGCGCCATTCCTGTGGAACATAACCAGTCCTCAGTGAATCTTCAAATATTAAAAATAATGGTCTGTCTATCACCGTACATAATTCATGCAGAACCCGGGGGTGTATGCCATCTGGCCCAGGTGATTTATCTATCTTAGTGGTTGCTAGGCGGCGCCGTACCTCTTCCTGGGTTAAACTGTTGACATTATAAAAATAATTTACATTATTCCTCATTGTGTCTTCCACCAGGGGATTTTCCTGGGTAAAGACAGTTGAGAAGGCGACATTCAGTAGATTGGCCCTTTCCTCATCTCCTTCCACCATGACCCCCATGTTATTTCTAAGGGGACCCACACTCTCTGTTTTTAGTTTCTTATCATTTATATACTTGAAAAATAATTTGGGATTAGTTTTGCTCTCCCTGGCAATATTTCTCTCAGTCTCTATTTTTGCGTCCTTTATCTGCTTTTTACAGGATTTATTTTTCTCTCTATAATCCTCTAATGCCTCATCGCTACCTTCACGTTTTAGCACCTTAAACGCTTTATCTTTCTCGCTTATTGCTTTCCTTACAAGACTAGTTAGCCACATAGGGTTTTTCTTGTTCCTTTTATGCTTTTTCCCATAAGGTATGTGTTTCTAACAGGACTTTTTCAGAATATATAAGAAAAAGTCCCATTTTTGGGGTGTACTTTTGTCTTTGAGAACATTATCCTAGTCTATGCCTTTAAGGTCTTCCCTTAGTTGCTGAAAATTTGCCCTCCTTAAGTTTAGAGTGTTGGTTGCCCCTTCACTAACGCTCTTAGTAAAGCATAATACAAAATCAATAATATTATGATCACTATTCCCCAGGTTCCCCCCAACCTGTAGTTTTGATACCCTATCAGGTCTGTTGGTAAGGATAAGGTCCAGCAGTGCCCCCCTTCTTGTTGGCTCCAGGACTAGTTGCGACAGGTAATTGTCTTTTGTTGTTGACAAGAACCTGCTGCCTTTGAAGGACCAGCAGGTTTCTGCCCCCCAGTCAATATCTGGGTAATTGAAGTCCCCCATGATAAGTACTTCACCATGCTTTGAAGCCGCATCCATTTCACTTATCAGCATTTCCTCTGCTGTCTCCATTATATTTGGAGCCTTATAACAAACCCCTAGTAATATTTTATTATTCTTTTTCCCTCTTATCTCAACCCATAGGGACTCCACATTTGCGTTACTGATGTCATCTCGCAGGACGGGCTTGAGGCGAGAATTCACATATAAACAAACCCCTCCCCCTTTTTTATTTATACGATCCTTTCTAAAAAAGACTATAACCATCTATAGCAACAGCCCAGTCATAGTTACTGTCCAGCCATGTCTCGCTGATACCCACTATATCATATTTCCGCTCCAACATCAAGAGTTCCAGTTCCTCCATTTTGTTTGTGAGGCTTCTGGCATTTGTGTACATACACTTTATATGGTTTTCCCTGTCCGTATTCCTTTTGTCCTTATTCCCCAATCTCATTCCAGCCCCCCTTCCTCCCCCATGGACTATGACTCTTCCCAGCTCTCTATGTACACTGTCTATTTGCCCTGCACAAGTGTAGTTGCCCTCCCCCCAGGTCTCTAGTTTAAACACTCCTCCAACCTTCTAGCCATTTTTTCCCCTAAAACAGCGGCCCCCTCCCCATTGAGGTGCAGCCCATCCCTACTGTAGAGCCTGTAGCCGACAGAAAAGTCAGTCCAGTTCTCCATGAACCCAAAACCCTCCTTCCTACACCAACTTTTGAGCCACTTATTTACCTCCTTGATCTCCCGCTGCCTTTCTGGTGTGGCACGTGGTACAGGCAGTATTTCAGAGAAAATTACCTTTGAGGTCCTTGCCCTGAGCTTATGGCCTAAATCTCTGAAATCATTTTTAAGGACCTTCCACCTACCTGTTACTTTGTCATTAGTGCCAATGTGGACCATGACCGCTGGTTCCTCACCAGCCCCTCCCAGTAATCCGTCAACCCAATCCGCAACATGCCGAACCCGAGCACCCGGCAAACAACACACTTGTTTGACTTTTTTTGACAATTCAGCTAAAAACTATGCTAGCATAACCTTGGGATTAGCAAGATTCTTTAATGGAAGGGACCAAAAAGTAGCAAATTGCAACCTTTTGATCAGAGAACTTGCAAGCTTAAAAATAGAGCCAAACATGAGATTGAGCATATTTAACATAGCAAAAAAAATACCCTAATGATAAAGAAGCACCAAAAAACACTGTAAAAGAAAAAAAACAACAAAGCGATCTCACTATGATAAATGACCCAAATTGACTGCTTTGTAACTTTTTGCTTGCAATATTATACCTTTTGTGGTTGTTTTGCTCATTTTGCTAAATAGTCCTATTTAGGGTCCTAGTAAAACAAAGGGGATTTAATAACAATTAAACAACTCTCCAATCTACATAGCAAATCTGAAAAATATAAGACCAATAATGCAAGCCGGAGACAGATCCATCACATAATGAACAACATCAGCACCTGATGGATTCAATAGACAATAGTCTCCAACGCAGACTTCTCGTTATGACTACTTTAGTGAAAGGTATGAAGATCAGGGTCATAACTAGGAGAGGCAGGGTCCCATAGCAGACTTCTGAAACAATATACATATTTGTGTACTAATACATGTAAGATACACCAATTTATATATTTATATACATATATACCATATACACACTTAAAGCATAACATACATACAGTATACACACAGCACATATACATACTGTAAACCATCACTTGGTAGAGTGATAGATGGGCAGTATGTCCCTTTAAGGTTCTTGGTCTCCATGTTATAGGCGCCATGGTTTTGTAACTGGAGTTTAGATCCAGGGTTTAGATGTTGCAGGGTTCCTGCCTTGATTGCTCCTCTCCATACTCCATGACCTGTTATATACCTGACCCATTAGCTGCAAGCGTGGGTGTTCAGATTGTTGAGGAGCAAATGGACAGAGGCAAGAGTTGCTGTGTGCTGTTCAGTCAGTAAGAGGCTCCCTTTAGTATGTTAAAACAATCTGTGATATGGGAGAATTTTATAGGAGATAGATAGATAGATAGATAGATAGATAGATGATTGTGTTTGCATGGGTTTCCTCAGGGTCCTGCGCTTTCCTCCCACACTCCAAAAACTTACTGGTAGGTTGAATAGATTATGAATAGAGATGAGCGAACATGCTCGTCCGAGCTTGATGCTCGGTCGAGCATTAGGGTACTCGAAACTGCTCGTTACTCGGACGAATACTTCGCCCGCTCGAGAAAATGGCAGCTCCCGCCGTTTTGCTTTTTGGCGGCCAGAAACAGAGCCAATCACAAGCCAGGAGACTCTGCACTCCACCCAGCATGACGTGGTACCCTTACACGTCGATAGCAGTGGTTGGCTGGCCAGATCAGGTGACCCTGGGATAGACTAGCCGCTGGCCGCGCTGCTCGGATCATTCTGTCTCTGGATGCCGCTAGGGAGAGAGCTGCTGCTGCTCAGGGAAAGCGTTAGGGTGTTCTATTAGCTTACTGTTAGGCAGGAGTGATTCTCAAAGAACCCAACAGCCCTTCTTAGGGCTACAATAACGTTCTACTTTTTTTATTTTAATTTGCATCTTTTACCATTTTGTGAGGAATTAGCAGGGGGACTTGCTACCGTTGTGTTTAGCTCTTAGTGGCACACATATCCATAGCAAAGACCGAAGTGGGAAAATTCAGTAGGGGTTGGATTTCTATTAGGCAATAACTCAGTGTCATCTCATCTGGCATAGTAGTGTGCTTCCTTTGATACTTGGCTAGAAAATAGCCATAGGAGAATACAAACAGCTTCTTGAAGCCTACAGTAGCGTTCTATATATTTGATTTCTGGTTGATCTGCTGGTGGCTGTAGTTTCTGCAGTGCATGTACTTGCCAATTCTGAGCAATTTGTAGTGAGACTTGCGACCGCTGTGTTCTGCGCTTAGTGGCGCACATATCCATAGCAAAGGCTGAAGTGGCAAAATTCAGTAGGGGTTGGATTTCTATTAGGCAATAACTCAGTGTCATCTCATCTGGCATAGTACTGTGCTTCCTTTGATACTTGGCTAGAAAATAGCCATAGGAGAATACAAACAGCTTCTTGAAGCCTACAGTAGCGTTCTATATATTTGATTTCTGGTTGATCTGCTGGTGGCTGTAGTTTCTGCAGTGCATGTACTTGCCAATTCTGAGCAATTTGTAGTGAGACTTGCGACCGCTGTGTTCTGCGCTTAGTGGCGCACATATCCATAGCAAAGGCTGAAGTGGCAAAATTAAGTAGGGGTTGGATTTCTATTAGGCAATAACTCAGTGTCATCTCATCTGGCATAGTACTGTGCTTCCTTTGATACTTGGCTAGAAAATAGCCATAGGAGAATACAAACAGCTTCTTGAAGCCTACAGTAGCGTTCTATATATTTGATTTCTGGTTGATCTGCTGGTGGCTGTAGTTTCGGCAGTGCATGTACTTGCCAATTCTGAGCAATTTGTAGTGAGACTTGCGACCGCTGTGTTCTGCGCTTAGTGGCGCACATATCCATAGCAAAGGCTGAAGTGGCAAAATTCAGTAGGGGTTGGATTTCTATTAGGCAATAACTCAGTGTCATCTCATCTGGCATAGTACTGTGCTTCCTTTGATACTTGGCTAGAAAATAGCCATAGGAGAATACAAACAGCTTCTTGAAGCCTACAGTAGCGTTCTATATATTTGATTTCTGGTTGATCTGCTGGCGGCTGTAGTTTCTGCAGTGCATGTACTTGCCAATTCTGAGCAATTTGTAGTGAGACTTGCGACCGCTGTGTTCTGCGCTTAGTGGCGCACATATCCATAGCAAAGGCTGAAGTGGCAAAATTCAGTAGGGGTTGGATTTCTATTAGGCAATAACTCAGTGTCATCTCATCTGGCATAGTACTGTGCTTCCTTTGATACTTGGCTAGAAAATAGCCATAGGAGAATACAAACAGCTTCTTGAAGCCTACAGTAGCGTTCTATATATTTGATTTCTGGTTGATCTGCTGGTGGCTGTAGTTTCTGCAGTGCATGTACTTGCCAATTCTGAGCAATTTGTAGTGGGACTTGCGACCGCTGTGTTCTGCGCTTAGTGGCGCACATATCCATAGCAAAGGCCGAAGTGGCAAAATTCAGTAGGGGTTGGATTTCTATTAGGCAATAACTCAGTGTCATCTCATCCGGCATAGTACTGTGCTTCCTTTGATACTTGGCTAGAAAATAGCCATAGGAGAATACAAACAGCTTCTTGATCTTGAAGCCTACAGTAGCGTTCTATATATTTGATTTCTGGTTGATCTGCTGGTGGCTGTAGTTTCTGCAGTGCATGTACTTGCCAATTCTGAGCAATTTGTAGTGGGACTTGCGACCGCTGTGTTCTGCGCTTAGTGGCGCACATATCCATAGCAAAGGCCGAAGTGGCAAAATTCAGTAGGGGTTGGATTTCTATTAGGCAATAACTCAGTGTCATCTCATCTGGCATAGTACTGTGCTTCCTTTGATACTTGGCTAGAAAATAGCCATAGCAATAGGATAGCATTGTTTGGTTTTAAAAACTCAAAAAAAAACAAAAAACACAAAAAAAAAAAAAAAACACAAAAAAAAACAAAAAAAAGTAAAAAAAAAAATAAAGTTATAACTCTCATTTTAAAAATGTTTAACCCGAGGGCTAGGGGTAGAGGACGAGGGCGGGGACGTGGGCGTCCAACTACTGCAGGGGTCAGAGGCCGTGGTCCTGGGCGGGGTGAGACACCACCTGCTGATGAGGGAGCAGGGGAACGCCGCAGAGCTACACTCCCTAGGTTCATGTCTGAAGTTACTGGGACTCGTGGTAGAGCACTGTTGAGGCCAGAACAGTGCGAACAGGTGATGTCGTGGATTGCTGACAATGCTTCGAGCAATTTGTCCACCACCAGTCAGTCTTCCACGCAGTCCACCCATGTCACCGAAATCGCCACTCCTCCAGCTCCTGCACCTCAGCCTCCTCCCCCCCAGTCTGCCCCCTCCCAGGAAAATTTGGCATTTGAACCGGCATACTCTGAGGAACTGTTTTCTGGACCCTTCCCACAGTCACAAACCACTTGTCCGGTTGCTGCTGAGCAATTTTCCGATGCCCAGGTTTTCCACCAGTCACAGTCTGTGGGTGATGATGACCTTCTTGACGTAGTGGAAGTGTGTAAAGAGGTGTCCGACGATGAGGAGACACGGTTGTCAGACAGTGGGGAAGTTGTTGTCAGGGCAGGAAGTCCGAGGGGGGAGCAGACTGAGGGATCGGAGGATGATGAGGTGACAGACCCAAGCTGGGTTGAGAGGCCGGGTGAACACAGTGCTTCTGAGACGGAGGAGAGTCCTCGACCTGAACAGGTTGGAAGAGGCAGTGGTGGGGCCAGACGGAGAGGCAGGGCCAGAGCTGGTGCATCAGCGCCACTGTCAACTAGTGAAGCTCCCGTGGTGAGGGCTCTTGCGGCGAGGGCTAGATCTTCAGAAGTGTGGAGGTTCTTTAAGGAAACACCGGATGACCGACGGACTGTGGTGTGCAACATTTGCCAAACCAGGCTCAGCAGGGGTTCCACCACTACTAGCTTAACTACCACCAGTATGCGCAGGCATATGAATGCTAAGCACCCCACTCAGTGGCAACAAGCCCGTTCACCTCCGGCCGTGCACACCACTGCTCCTTCCCCTGTGTCAGCTGCTAGTCAGCCCCCTGCCCAGGACCCTGCCACAAAAACCCCATCGTCGCCTCCACGATCCTCCACAGCATCCACCAGCGTTCAGCTCTCCATACCCCAGACGCTGGAGCGGAAACGCAAATATAGTGCAACCCACCCGCACGCCCAAGCCCTTAATGTGCACATCTCCAGATTGCTTAGCCTGGAGATGCTGCCCTATAGGCTAGTAGAGACCGAGGCCTTTCGCAACCTCATGGCGGCGGCCGCCCCTCGGTATTCGGTCCCCAGCCGCCACTACTTTTCCCGATGTGCCGTCCCAGCCCTGCACCAGCACGTGTCAGACAACATCATCCGTGCCCTGACCAACGCCGTTTCTGACAAGGTCCACCTGACCACGGACACGTGGACGAGTGCTGCCGGGCAGGGCCACTATATATCGCTGACGGCACATTGGGTTAACTTGGTGGAGGCTGGGACCGAGTCTGACCCTGGGGCTGCTCATATACTGCCGACGCCGAGGATTGCGGGGCCTACCTCGGTCCAGGTGTTTCAGGCCTACTATGCCTCCTCCTCCTCCCACCCCTCCTCCACCTCCTCCTCCGAACTACCATCCGTGGGCACGGCGCCATCAGTCGGTAGCTCTAGGCACAGCAGCAGTGCCGTCGCTAAGCGACAGCAGGCGGTGCTCAAACTGCTGAGCCTAGGCGACAAAAGGCACACCGCCCAAGAGCTATTACAGGGCATCACGGCGCAGACTGATCTGTGGCTGGCACCGCTGAACCTCAAGCCGGGAATGGTTGTGTGTGACAACGGCCGTAACCTGGTGGCGGCTCTGCAACTCGGCAGACTGACACATGTGCCATGCCTGGCCCATGTGTTAAATCTGATAGTGCAGCGTTTCCTCAAGACATACCCCAATCTGTCTGATTTGCTCACGAAGGTGCGCCGCATCTGTGCGCATTTCAGGAAGTCCAGCCCAGATGCTGCCACTCTCAGGGCAGCGCAGCGCCGCCTCCAACTGCCCGCTCACCGACTGTTGTGCGACGTGCCCACGAGGTGGAATTCAACACTGACCATGTTATCCAGAGTTTACCAGCAGCGCAGAGCGATTGTAGACTGCCAGATGTCAACTTCCACCAGAACTGGTAGTCAGGTCAGTCAGCTTCCTCAAGTCTACAATGAGGAGTGGACGTGGATGTCTGATATCTGTCAGGTGCTGAGTAACTTTGAGGAGTCAACACAGATGGTCAGTGGCGATGCCGCCATCATCAGCCTCACCATCCCGCTGCTTGGCCTGTTGAAAAACTCTCTGGTCAGCATGAAGTCGGAAGCTTTGCGCTCGTCACAAGAGACGGGGGAAGAATATTCCCTTGTTGATAGCCAAAGCACCCTGAGGTCTGTTTCTCAGCGCATATCGGAGGAGGTGGAGGTGGAGGAGGATGAGGAGGAAGAGGAGGAGAATGTTGGCGAGACACAAGAGGGGACCATTGTTGAGTGCTTCACTGTTCAGCGTGTATGGGCAGAAGAAGAGGAGTTGGAGGAGTTGGAGGAGGAGGAAATGGACAGTCAGGCCAGTGAGGGGAGTGAATTCTTACGCGTTGGTACTCTGGCGCATATGGCAGATTTCATGCTAGGCTGCCTATCCCGTGACCCTCGCGTTCAAAGAATTTATTCCAGCACCGATTACTGGGTGTTCACTCTCCTGGACCCACGGTACAAGCAAAATCTTCCCACTCTCATCCCTGGAGAGGAAAGGAGTGTGAGAATGCATGAATACCAGCAGGCCCTGGTGCACAAGCTGAAACAGTATTTCCCTTCTGACAGCGCTAGCGGCAGAGTGCGTAGTTCTGCGGGACAAGTAGCGAGGGAGAGTAGGCGAGCAGGCAGCTTGTCCAGCACTGGCAAGGGTACGCTTTACAAGGCTTTTGCCAGCTTTATGTCACCCCAGCAAGACACTGTCACCTGTCCCCAGTCTCGGCAGAGTAGGGCTGATCTTTACAGAAAGATGGTGAGGGAGTACGTAGCTGACCATACCATCGTCCTAAATGATCACACAGCTCCCTACAACTACTGGGTTTCAAAGCTGGACATGTGGCACGAACTGGCGCTGTACGCCTTGGAGGTTCTTGCCTGCCCTGCCGCTAGCGTCTTGTCCGAGCGGGTTTTCAGTGCAGCTGGTGGCATCATCACCGATAAGCGTACACGCCTGTCGACTGACAGCGCTGACAGGCTGACGCTTATTAAAATGAATAAAGGCTGGATTTCTCAGAATTTCCAATCTCCACCAGGTGAAGGAAGCTCAACCTGAATAATTGATCCACTCCTCCTCCTCCTCCTCATTTTCCTCCTTCTCCTCCTCTTTGTACAGTAAAGCAGAGGAAACTGGCTATTTTTTGACAGGGCCCACTGGCTCTTGCTATAGTACTTCATGCATTTAATTTTTCTGGAGGGCCACCTACCCGGTCCTCTGTTTGAAACAATTTTTGTGAGTGCCACATACAGGCACTCAATCTATTCCATTTTACTGCAGGGCCACCTACCTGCTCCTCTGGTTTGAACAATTTTTGGGACTGCCACATACAGGCACTCAATCTATTCCATTTTACTGGAGGGCCACCTACCTGCTCCTCTGGTTTGAAACATTTTTGGGACTGCCACATACAGGCACTCAATCTATTCCATTTTACTGCAGGGCCACCTACCTGCTCCTCTGGTTTGAACAATTTTTGGGACTGCCACATACAGGCACTCAATCTATTCCATTTTACTGGAGGGCCACCTACCTGCTCCTCTGGTTTGAAACATTTTTGGGACTGCCACATACAGGCACTCAATCTATCCCATTTTACTGGAGGGCCACCTACCTGCTCCTCTGGTTTGAAAAATGTTTGGGACTGCCACATACAGGCACTATCCAAATTAAATTGTCTCCATAGCAGCCTCCACACGTTGTCTCCATTGCTACCTCCAAAAGTCGTCCATATAGCTGCCTCCATACATCGTCCCTTTATCAAACGAGGTGTGTCAGGCAGAAATTTGGGTTGTTTTCATGGATTCCACATCAAAGTTGTTAACTTTGTCGCCACCCTGCTGTGTTATCCACAAAATATACTGGCAAACTTTTACCATTTAGGGATATTATTTCAGCGCTTCTTGCGCATCTGTTTACATTCCCCTCACCCGGCATATCCTAAACTTATAAGAACGCTACTACACTTGATCTTATACAAAAGGTTCTTAGAAGTGCTGTTTGGGGAGTAGCCTAGAGACAGGGGCTTGGATTGGCGAAAGCTCGCCTGGCAGCGGAACGCCAGCTCCATGCGCATCATGCGCTTCTTGCGCATCTGTTTACATTCCCCTCACCCGCCATATCCCAAACTTATGAGAACGCTACTACACTTAACTTGGTGCAGGCTGGGACCGAGTCTGACCCTGGGGCTGGTCATATACTGCCGACGCAGAGAATTGCGGGGCCTACCTCGGTCCAGGTCTCAAAGGCCTACTATACCTCCTCCCACCCCTCCTCCACCTCCTCCTCCTCCGAATTACCATCCGTGGGCATGGCGCCATCAGTCGGTAGCTCTAGGCACAGCAGCAGTGCCGTCGCTAAGCGACAGCAGGCGGTGCTGAAACTGCTGAGCCTAGGCGATAAAAGGCACACCGCCCAAGAGCTATTACAGGGCATTCCACATCAAAGTTGTTAACTTTGTCGCCACCCTGCTGTGTAATCCCCAAAATATACTTGCAAACTTTTACCATTTAGGGATATTATTTCAGCGCTTCTTGCGCATCTGTTTACATTCCCCTCACCCGGCATATCCTAAACTTATAAGAACGCTACTACACTTGATCTTATACAAAAGGTTCTTAGAAGTGCTGTTTGGGGAGTAGCCTAGAGACAGGGGCTTGGATTGGCGAAAGCTCGCCTGGCAGCGGAGCGCCAGCTCCATGCCAAGATCCAACTAACATAGTTTTAACTGCAGCACCTTTAATCTACTACTAGTTCACTGCCTCCATACATGGTCCCCTTATCAAACGAGCTGTGTCAGGCAGAATTTTGGGTTGTTTTCATGGCTTCCATGTTAACTTTGTCGCCACCCTGCTGTGTAATCCACAAAATATACTGGCAAACTTTTATCATGTACCGATATTATTTGAGCGCTTCTTGCTCACCTCCTTTGGTTCCTCTCTGCCACCCATTGGTTTGAAGCCTGAGTCCATTTAGGGTATGTCGCCATGACACTCTCTAGCCTGCTGCCGCTGCCTCTGCATGCCGTCCCCTATAGTGTCAGGGTCAATTATTGGATGTTTTAGATGCTATCTAGCTTCATTCTGTCACTCTGTCATGGCCATGCTGTTGCCCATAATTTTGGCATAATGGTGCGATTATGCAGCCTCAGAGGCATCCATGCATGCTGCCCCTGCTGTTTCCTGTCCATTTCCGTGGTGTTTCCATCCTTTTCTGAGGTTCCCAGGTGTTTGGCCAAGCTTCCCTGTGCAGAGCCTTGGTCCCCTTGAAAAATGCTCGAGTCTCCCATTGACTTCAATGGGGTTCGTTATTCGAGACGAGCACTCGAGCATCGGGAAAAGTTCGTCTCGAATAACGAGTACCCGAGCATTTTAGTGTTCGCTCATCTCTAATTATGAACACAAATGGGGACAGGGACTGATCTGGCAAGCTCTTTGCAGCGCTGTGTAATCTGTGTGCACTAATATATATATTCAAACTGAAACATTTTGTAAAAAATACTTAAAATTTGACTTTGATGGCAAAAAATGTGATCCAAACAGAAAATATTTACCTTCACATCTCCTAAATGTAATAGATGGACATGTGTAGAGTTTACAAATGCCTCATATTGATATGTGCGCAAGAATAAACCATCCTAATATCACTAAAACTGAAATAACTAAATATCTGCTTTTAGAAATTTTAAGACCGTCACAACCTACAAAATATATCAATAAAACGGATTAAAAAGTAAAGGCACCCGTAAAACTTTTATATTTTTGAAAGCAGACAACCAGGTGATGGATTTGGCAATTAAAATTTGACCACCCTCATGTAACCTTGTGACAAACACAAATTATTAAACAAAAAGTGCATTTAAAATGCCTTGATAACGTACATTTTTACATAAAACTCACATCAAAGTGGAGGTTTACGCACAAATAGGGATTTAAAAATAATAACACAGTGAGCAGTGAGCAGATTTATATACACCACAATACACAACATCAAGAATTTACACTCCCTAAAATGCTAAATCAAAAACCGTGACATATTTGGTTGGTATCCACAAATGTTTAAAACTATATCACACACAAAATAAAAAGCTCCTATTCTGTCAAAATACATTTTTAAAAGAAATCACCATGAAAACAAGAATAACTTTTGAATTCATACATACTACCATCTTCATGCAACTTTGCAGCAAACTGCAATAAAATGCAAAAGTTGCATAAAAATTCTAAATTTCCTCTAAAATATGTACAAATCCAGATACTTATATAATGAAAATATACTTTCCTAAAACAGCAAGATTTGAGGAGATTATACATACCCCACATGTGTATATTCATCAAAATATGCAGCAAAGGGAAGGTTTGCTCCCTTACACAATGGTAACCCAAATAAATAACTATATATCCATAAACCCCTCTAATTAGATAATAAAAGTTACTTTTAGATCTGCGCCATTGTATTATCTGCACAATAACAGAACCCTCCGCGATTCATAAGAATGAGAGTGACAACATCATAACATAGGTGAAAATAGTGGAGAATGGTGGGAAATAAAAACTTCATTGAGGAACATGTGTGTGTTTTTGGTGTTACATAACTTTATGGGCATGTTCTGGGTCGCGGTATTAATGTAGCGACATTAGGCGAAGAGGATCGAATGTTCATCGTATTAGTCAATTTTCACCAAAAAAACCCCATCATGAAATAAAAGGCAATAAGAGAGAAAGAGTGTTCTTAGATAGTTCTGCATAGAGAAGGGTTAAAAACATGAATATTATTATCCCTTATGAAAATGTAGTAACATATAAATTGAATATTTCCATTATCTGTGAAGTGCAGCAGCTCATGTGTCCAGCAAATTCTCCCTGTAGCCTGATGGCTAAGAGTTTGAAAGGGGGTACACTTCAGAAGGCTGTAACTCTGGCTCTGTGACACATAGAACCTCTTCTTTTTTCTTATGAAAGATGAGAGTCTCCTCTTGATATGTATCTAAATGTTTTTCTAAGTGTCAGGAAAATGGAGATACTAACTGCAGGGCCGGCGCTATGGGTAGGCAAATCTCTTCTTTCAAATGAATCTAAAATTGTGTTTCTAGGTGCTAGGGATCCAGAGATATTCAGGTTTAAAGTGAGAATTTCAGGTGCGATTCTTATATGTAAAAATCACTCCCGACAGCATTTAAACAGTTAATTTAACTGTTTAAATGCAGTCGGCAAATGTCCACTTTGCCTACCCATAGTGCCGGCCCTGAATACAGTAACATATAAGCACATGCAATATATATATATATATATATATACGCAGATTAGCAAATACACACGTAAATACAATGTCATATACAGTCATGCAACATATAAACAAACATACAGTTTATACACACACCACACACACACAAACACAGCATATACACACCCTGATACTGTGGGTCCCATAGCAGCAGTTATGGCTGCTCCACTTGTAGCTACACTCCTGAGAAAGATGTATTTTTTATGACTAGATACATTCAAATGAAACTGTTTTTATAAAAAATAGCTAGTATGAAAAAAAAAATATATATACTTATCTTGAAGATATTTTTCCTTTTAAGGCAGCTTAGATGTGAAATGATGATTGTCACAGAAGAAACATGACCTGAATGTGTGAATGTGAAGTAATGTAGCAGTGTGCACATTTACCCTTTTCAGCTGCATATCAGTCTGCAAGAGTATGTGAGACAGGGGCTTATTTAATAAGGGTCCCGTGACCGCATTTGCACGGATTTTCCGACGTTTTCTGTGATCGTGCTGCTGGGACAGGTATTTTAGTAGGCGATTGTGTCACATGCAATCGGACTTAGTCTGAAGCTCCGGCTTTCATGCAACACAAATCGGGTGGGCCGTCAGACGATCTGACGGATTCTGACAAACGGATTCAACTTAAAAATTGTGTTTCAAGCCACACACTTGCATAGACTGGGAGGAAGATGGTGAACTCCAGCAGATCTGATCGGGGAAGCAACACATTCAGCAAATCGAGCACGCAATCTTCTTGAATAGCGGCACAGTGCATTATTGTCAGAGAATGCACTTTCGGGATCTCCTCTGGACCAGGTAAGTAAATGTACCCCATAGTCTTAATTGTCCACAGCTATGGTTGTGGTGCACAGTCTAAAAATGTCACCCACAGTTAAAGGAGTGCCAATAGGTAGTAATTTCAGAGGGCAGCCAAAACACCAGCTGTCTGTAAAACAATTTTACAGTTGGTAAATGCGCAGACTGATTTGCATATCCATAATAATATGCTCTATGGTTACCTTTTATGACACACAGATAAGTGGTGTTAAATTAAATGTTGTATCTTTAAGAGTTTCAGTCACAGAAGACAAATACAGAAAATCAGTATCCATGGCTAACAGCAGAACATACATGGTGTACCTCTTGGGTAACCTGGGCTTCTTATTTCAACTCATCCCCATTCCATCGAATAGTATTGAGCTGCACAAAGGTCATAAGACACATAGATATTACTGGACTGGAGTGTGGGCAGAATGAGCACCAATCAATATATTACTGTAATCAATTGCATACTATACAGTGTTATTTTGTATCTGTTCATGAAATATACAATTTAAAAGTAAACAACAAGCATAAAATGATTAGCACCAGCCATAGTGTTTGGTCAAAACAGCACCACAAAAAATCTTCCAAGTAGTTCCTAAGAATACATTTGAAAAAGTAAAAATTCCTGCAATGTCCAGCAGTGCACGAGTACTGATTAAATCTCTTCGTGATACCAGACCTTTTTATGTAGCCTTCTTATTTTCCATTATATATTATATGAATTAAAATAATAGTGTATTTTCTTGCTATGGTCAAAATAGACACTTTGAGCAATCATTTGGTTTTCATCAGTTACGAGGTGATAAAAGTGGTGAATATGAAGAAATACATTCGGCAGCATGTTAATGCCACCAGTGAAATGTGAGCAATATACAACAGCACCAAAAAAAATTGAAGATAATTCCTCTATTTAAAATACGAAAATGTCTTCCTGGACGTGAGGCGTAAACATAACTAAAAAATGAATAGAAAAAGAAAAGAAGAAACTATGCTCACAGGGAACTTTTAAAAAATGGGAAGCCATCAAATACAAAAAAACATTGTTCATTTATCACAAAAGACAGCTACTCAACAGCATCAGTGGCCCTGACACGTCCGGCAACACATCTGCCTGAAGTATGGTCGGCTACAGAACTTAAACTTGAGCACCAGGGGGCAGTAAGCCACTTTGTTAACATCTTTACATTCTGTAGAGAGAGAGAGAAGGGAAAGAATGTTAGAGACAGGAAGGAACTGAAGAATATTTGTTTTTTCACATTGGGAAAGGATGAATATACTGTATAGACTGAAGCTTTAATATTATAGGAGGATTACAAAGGAGGTGCAGATAACATGTAAATGCAAGATATTATTTGTATAATTAGTAAAAGGTAATAGTTCTTACCATCTGGGCTGTCAGAAGGTTCATCCTCACATTTATTTTCACACTGTTGCATTGCAGGGGGGCGCACAGACTCTATGCATTCCCCCGAGGGCTGTCCTGTGTGGCTTACACACTGTACAGAACGCCTTTGCTGTCCAAGTCCACATTGTGCTGAACACTGGAGAAAATGGATTATATCATTGTCACTAACTGTACTTTTAATCTTAGAAAAATGTACATATATTATTAATATTTGTTTCCTACCTCAGACCATTCCCCAGCCACCCAGCGAGGTGGGGGACAACGTTGCAGTGTACACCTCATACTAGTGGCAGGCTTATCCTTTGCTTGGCATTGGGAGGCTGGCAATGTGTTCTCATTTTCTCCTGACTTGCAAAGGACGACTCTATGTCTATATCCAGGACCGCAGCTTGGAGTACACTACAGGAAGAAGGGTTGCTGATCAAATAACTGAATTGTTTCTTGTTTTCTGGTTTCTTACCTCCGCCTCAACAGGCAATTCTTGTGCAGTAATTAAGCTCTCCTTCTCATGCAACACACTGGCACTACACAGTAAAAGTCCATTTAAGCTTCTGTATAGTCTAATAATGATATCTGAACATAATAGGGGAAAGCAAAAAAAGTTTGACTGTAATCATTTAAATCATTCCCTTTCTATAGTACTACACAGACCTACTGTCATGACTCACAAATTGTACTGATGAGATCAGGTTTCAGGCTTCTTGCTGGGAAACCACTCCCAGAGCTGCCTGTGATTGACAGCTGCATTTCTGATCCTGGGAAAGCTGGGTGTGCCTCTGAACTCGTTTTGCCTGCAGCTGCGGTTTGAGTGATGGACGGCTGAGCCAGTCAGAGCTGGAGGCAGTGTCCATTACTGCCTTATATTCTGCTCAGCCCCTTCATTTGGTGCTGGTTATTGCAGTCTTTCTGTGTATCTAGTGCTCTTGCTATTGTGTTTCTTGATATTCTGTGTACCGACTTCTGCTTTGCCTACGGACCATTCTATTTGCTATACGAATCTGTACCTTTGCCGCCATCTTGGTTTTGACCCGGTTTGTTTGACTTCACTTGTCTGTCTGTATTTGTTGTTTGTCCCTCAGTATCGTTTATCTCCTTGTGTGACCCCACCTTCCTGTCTGTCTAGTGTCGGTTTCTGTTACCAGTGTGAACACTGACCTATATCAGTATCCCGGTTACCTGTCCGCTCCACCATCCAGCAGCTGCCAGACAAAGTAGGTTTTCTCTGTCATCTTGTAGGGTCACTCAGGGACCATCAGTTAGGTTCCTGATAGTGGGTTCGCCCTTACTAGGGCGGTTTATCTGCTTTAGGCAGGGCCTTAGTCCGCAGGGACGTCGCAGGGTGAGTTCGCCACCACCTACCTAGTCTGACAGCTAGCGCCAAGCCTGGTTGTGGTTGCGCGGTTGCTGGACAGGTGCTGACATAATAACCAGCCTTACTTACACTATGGAGGCCATGGAAGCTGTTGTTAGTCAGGTACAGAGTCTGGCTCACATGGTTCAGAATCTGTCTGAACATGTGCAGCAGCAGGAACAGCGCCTCCCTTTGATTTCAGATCAGTCTGTGTATGAGCCTAAGGTTAAAGGGGTTGTCCGAGTTCTTTAAAAAAAAAGCTGCACTCAGTTCCGGCCGGACCCGACAACCTTCCGGCCCCCATACACAATGCTGTGTATAGGGACGGATAGGCGTGCCCGGCCACGGCCGGCCGGAAGCTGAATCCAGCGCTGCTCCGGCGGCCATGTTTGTTTACATGGCGCCCGGACCGGAGCGACAGCAGCACTGGATACGGGAGGGCACTGGGAGGTAAGTACATCTTTATTTTTTTTTAAGCAGCCCTGTCCCGGCCACTTTTAGCTTTTTTTTAAAGAACTCGGACAACCCCTTTAAGCTTCCTGATCTCTTTGCTGGAGACAGAAGATTTTTTTTTCCCTTCAGGGAGAGTTGCAAGCTGTATTTCCGCCTTAGGCCCCAGTCTTCTGGTAATGATGCTCAGAGGGTAGGCATCATCATGTTCCTTCTGCGTGGTAGCCCTCAGGAATGGGCATTTTCTTTAGCCTCTGATGCCCCAGAGGTGTCCTCAGTAGACCTTTTCTTTTCAGCATTGGGGTCTTTATATGAGGAGCCAGATAACACCAGCTTTGCTGAAGCTCAGTTGACTGCCTTGCGTCAGGGAAAACGTGCTGCGGAGGATTATTGCTCTGAGTTCAGAAGATGGTCCATTCCAAGTGCTTGGTATGATAGAGCCCTAAGATACCAGTTTAGATTGGGCCTGTCTGATGCTATTAAAAATCTGTTAGTGGGACATTCTGAGCCTAAGACCTTAGAACAGGCCATGACTCTAGTAGTCAGAGTAGACAGACGTCATAGAGAACGTAAGCATGAACGTGAGTCTGTTTTTCCTCATCCTTCTTCTCTACCTTCTTCCACTGTCCTACCTGCTCTATCTAAAGAGCCCCTAGAAAATACTATAGAGCCCATGCAAATAGAAGTGGAAGAGCCCATGCAGATCGAAGTGGGAGTCATGTCACCTCAGCTACGCAGAGATCTACGCAAGAGGAATGTCCTATGCTTCTACTGTGGGAACTCCGGTCATTTCATCGAGTCCTGTCCTATCAGACCTCCGGTGAAGAAGCATCAGCATCTAAGTGATAATCGAGGAGGTCACTTAGGTGCCCAGGTATTTCCGAAACCTCAGATGAGGTCACCTGTTATTGGTTCTTTGACTAAAGATAAGATGTCTGACAAGGCCATTGTTGACTCTGGGTCTGAGCGCTACAAGTCCATTAACCTTGGGTTATGTGGTATACAAAACCCTGAACCTGTGTCTGTTTTGCCTCCTAAGGTTACTGTGTCTGCTAGTGAGCCAGATTTATTTACTGTCATCTGTGGTCATCAACATCTGGCTCCTGATAACACCCCTGCAGATAAGCTATTTGTACCTACCCAACACCGGGTCCAGCTTATGGAGGAATGTCATGGTACTGCACTTTTTCTGCATCTTATTGGTGGCCTGAATGGTCACATGATGTGGAGGAATATGTTGCAGCATGTAACTGTACTAAGGCCAAGGTTTCCAGAGAATGCCCAGTGGAATTCCACTGGGCATTCTCTGGAAACCTTGGCCTTAGTACAGTTACATGGTGCAACATATTCCTCCACATCATGTGACCATTCAGGCCACCAATAAGATTCAGAAACCATATTTCTAGTAGCAGTGACTCCAGAATGTTCAGCAAGTGCAGTACCATGACATTCTGTTTAATGTAAACCATGGACACATGTAACTATGAATTTTGTCAAAGAATTGCCACCTTCTCAGGGCATGCCAGTAATTTGGGTGGTTATTGACCGTGTATCTAAAATGTGTCATTTCTTTCCGCTAGAGAAATTGCCTAATGCCAAGGAATTTGCCACTCTGTTCATTGACAATGTTCTTAAATTGCATGGGGTACCGGAGTCTGTTATTTTTGATCAGGGGGAACCATTTAAATCTGTGAGTTTCTGGAGTGAGTTCTGTAAAAAGTTGGGGATACAACTGTCTGGAACACCGTCCTGTCATCCTGAGACTGCTGGGCAATCTGATCAAGACAGTTTGTGGGTTGAGCAGTACCTCAGGAATTTAGTTTCTGACTGCCGGGAAGATTGGAGTACACAGCTATCTATCGCTGAGTTTGTGTACAATCACCAAGACTCCCCATCTACCGCCAAGTCCCCATTTCTCTGCAGTTATGGTTTTGTTCCCGTTTCTCTTGTGTGTCTATGGATTTGTCCAGTAACCCGTATGCAGATGCCATTGTGTCCAGCCTATGTTCTGTTTGGGCACAAGCCCGCAAAAGTCTGCTAAAGGCCCGAGATCTTATTTGCATGGGAACGGATCCTGGGAAAGCTGGGTGTGCCTCTGAACTCGTTTTGCCTGCAGCTGCGGTTTGAGTGATGGACGGCTGAGCCAGTCAGAGCTGGAGGCAGTGTCCATTACTGCCTTATATTCTGCTCAGCCCCTTCATTTGGTGCTGGTTATTGCAGTCTTTCTGTGTATCTAGTGCTCTTGCTATTGTGTTTCTTGCTATTCTGTGTAATGACTTCTGCTTTGCCTATTGACCATTCTATTTGCTATACGAATCTGTACCTTTGCCGCCATGTTTGTTTGACTTCGCTTGTCTGTCTGTATTTGTTGTTTGTCCCTCAGTATCGTTTATCTCCTTGTGTGACCCCACCTTCCTGTCTGTCTAGTGTCGGTTTCTGTTACCTGTGTGAACACTGACCTATATTAGTATCCCGGTTACCTGTCCGCTCCACCATCCAACAGCTGCCAGACAAAGTAGGTTTTCCCTGTCATCTTGTAGGGTCACTCAGGAACCATCAGTTAGGTTCCTGATAGTGGGTTCGCCCTTACCAGGGCGGTTTATCTGCTTTAGGCAGGGCCTTAGTCCATAGGGACGTCGCAGGGTGAGTTCGCCACCACCTACCTAGTCTGACAGCTAGCGCCAAGCCTGGTTGTGGTTGCGCGGTTGCTGGACAGGTGCTGACAACTACCATGTCCTTTCCAGAATAGGCACTATGCTGAGGCAACGACAGGGTCACCAATTCAAATTTTGGCGCCCCTCTCCTACAAACATTAGTCTCCCATGTTTTGCTACTACACCACATTTCATACATAAGTGCCTCATAAATTAATTCTACTTTATAATACCCCCTAGAATTAAAGTAATTACAGCACTCCCAATTGATTATATATATATATATATACTGTACTGTGGGGATGAGCTGCTCCCTATTGCAGATGCTTTTAGACATAAAAGCTTGCAATCAGGAATAAACAACACATGTTTTCTCAGTAAACAGTGCTAAACATGTGGTGCTCATTTCTTATCACAAGCATTTAGATCAAAATGTATGTGCAATCCAGTTAAGCTCTTCCAGGCTATGATTGAATTGTGTGTGTTTATGAAAAAACTCAAACACAACTTGTGAACACAGTCTCAATAATATAGTATCCTCAAATGAACATACACCAGGCTATTATTATAAATTTATATACAGGAGTTACATAATTTTGTTTCTTACCATAAATTAATGACATTTTCATTACTACAGTGCACACATGCCAAAATAAAGGCATATGTGATATGCGGATATGGCACTATATAAATAAAGATTATTATTATGTAAATGTGACGTTTCTGGTCAGAGCTCCGGGCTGACATTTTCTGCAGACTAGCCCGAACCTCTGATGTTGCAAAACTTCTTAATCTCAGCATAAGCAGCTGGTACAACAGAGGAAGGCCAGGTCATTTTTTGGAAAAGTATCCACAAGTCTGAGTTTTCCAATAAGGGGATTGTTGAGGGAGCACTGCTCCAAATGCAAAAGAAGATGCATCCACTCCCAGGAAGAATGGTAAGGCTAAATTCAGCTGGAGAATATGAGCTGAAAGAAAGGCTTGTTTAAGTTGCTTGAAGGCTTGGTAAGGAGGCCATTACCAAGGGTTTCGGGATTTTTGGGTAAGAGCAGTGCTATGAGTTATAATAGATAAAAAATTCCCTTTATGAATCGTCAATAATAGTTAGCAAACCCCCACAAACCTGGTTGAGGCCAGTTTTGGATAGCCTGGACCTTGCTCGCATCCATCTTAAAGGAAACCTACCACTTCGGATAGGGCTTCTAAGCAGCACATGCCGTGCACCAGCTCAGAGTGAGCTGGTGCCGGCGCTTATCTTGGTTATGTTTTTAAACTGTTTTAAAGCGTTTTAACACTTTATTAATATTTATATCCGAACTAGCTTCCCCGCACCGTGGTCCGCGCTCGGCACACCATGCGTGCGACCGTGCGTTAGCCTGAATAGGTAGTGGTCGCGCGGATGGTGCTCCGAGCGCGGACCACGGTGCGGGGAAGCTAGTTCGGATATAAATATTAATAAAGTGTTAAAACGCTTTAAAACAGTTTAAAAACATAACGAAGATAAGCGCCGGCACCAGCTCACCCTGAGCTGGTGCACAACATGTGCTGCTTAGAAGCCCTATCCGAAGTGGTAGGTTTCCTTTAAGGCCTGAGCCTGATAGAAGGACCCACACTACATGCAGTTTGCCTCCGATTCATGAAGACCGGAGCACAGTGTTCATGAATCTGGCACACCCTGTGGACGCCAAAGTGCGTCTGCTGAGTGCACCAGTTTTTTCTGTGCAGGCTCTGATCCGGTTTAGCCATTTAAATGCTGCATTCATGCTGACCGTGGAATTTTACAGGTTAACAACAGTGACGGGGCTTGCTGTTTGTTACAGCTTACATCCCGTGCCTCCCAATGCAGGTTCCGCTCCAGCAATGAGCAGAATGGGCATCGGGACAGAGTACATGTATGGAGCTAAATGCAAAGTACCAGATTTTGGTGCATGGTGTAGACCAGGAAAGGGTTACAGAACTAAAGCTTTATTAAGATTGTTCTAATCTGCATTTTAATCAATATCAACATCAACTGTCTTTCCTTATAGAAGCTTTTATTTAAACTATTATATTTGGATTTGCAAGTGGGCCACTATTTACACACAATTCTTAAGGTTATAATGTAGGGAAATATAAATAAAGAGTAAACTAACTATCCACCTAACCAAACTTAAGACAATCTGCAAACTGATTCCACATGTATTTATAAAGTATCTGTGCCTAAGTCCGCCTCGCCACGCCACAAAATTCTGCACCTAAAGGGGCGTTCCAGTGCCAATTTGGACCGTGCGTCACATTTATTACTCCGAGTTGACAAAATTGCATTCCATCCTGTATGTTTAAGGTGCACCAAAAATAAAGTTGGTGCACACTTCCCTGGCGCACTCTGCACTTCAGTTCTCAGGTTTGGCATGTTGTGGATCGTGTTGTTTGATTAATGGGAAGGGCTGAATGAGGATCCAGTGGTCATGGTCCACATTGGCACTAATGGCATTAATGATTTCAGAGACTTGGGCCATAAGCTCAGGTTTAGGACCTCAATGAAATACTGCGTGTGCCACATTCCAAGAATAGATAAAGAATAGATAAACAAGTGTCTCAAAAGTTGGTTTAGGAAGAAGGGGTTTTGGTTCATGTAGAACTGATGTGATTTTGCTGTCAGGCAACAGCATTGATCGGCTGGATCTCTATAGTGAGTGTGCAGCTGTTTTGTCATATAAAATGGCTAGAAGGGTGGAGGAGTTTTTAAATTGGAGACCTGGGGGAGGATAACTACACTTGTACAACATTGTAGATAGGAAACTTGAAAGAGTTATGGTACATGGGGGAAGAAAGGGGCTGCAGTAAGATCAGCAAATAAAAAGCAATGGAATTGATATAGGTAAAACCATATAAAGTATATGTACACTGATACCAGAAGCTTTACAAACAAAATAGAGGAACTGAAACTTTTAATGCTCAAGGGCAAATATGATATAATGGGTATCAGTAAAACATGGCTGGATAATATATGAATGGGCTGTTAATATAGATGGTTATAGAGGGTTTGATTATTTGATTAAGGGTGGAAATAAGAGGTGGAAAGAATGATATGATGTTACTAGGGGGTTTGTCATAAACCTCCAAATATGATGGGGGATGCTCAGCTGGTCAGTTAAATATATGTGACTTCAAAACACGATGAGGTACTTTGCATGGAACTTCATTTACCCTGATATAAACTGGGGGTCAGAAACCTGCAGGTCCTTCAAAGGCAGCATGTTTCTGTCAATAACAAAAGACAATTACTTGTCACAAATAGTCCAGGACTGAACAAGAAAAGTGTGTGAGGGGGGACTACAACCTCAGTACATAGCTATACATGGAGCTACAGCTATAGTATACAGCCATTCATGGAGTTACAGCCGCAGTACACAGCCATACATGGAGCTACAGCTGCAGTATACAGCCTCACATGGAGTTAAATCCACAGTACAAAGCCATACATGGAGCTGCAGCCAAAGTACACAGCTATACATGGAGCTACAGCCACAGTACACAGCTATACAGGGAGCTACAGCCGCAGTACACAGCTATACATGGAGCTACAGCCACAGTACACAGCTATACAGGGAGCTACAGCCGCAGTACACAGCCATACATGGAGCTACAGCCGCAGTACACAGCCGTACATGGAGCTACAGCCGCAGTACGCAGCCATACAAGGAGCTACAGCCACAGTACGCAGCCATACATAGAGCTACAGCTACAGTACACAGCCATACATGGAGCTACAGCCACCGTACACAGACATACATGGAGCTACAGCCGCAGTACACAGCCATACACGGAGCTATAGCAACATAACATAGCCATACATGGAGCTACAGCCGCAGTACACAGCCATACATGGAGTTACAGCTGTAGTACACGATGAGGTACTTTGCATGGAGAACTTCATTTACCCTGATATAGACTGGGGGTCAGAAACCTGCAGGTCCTTCAAAGGCAGCATGTTTCTGTCAATAACAAAAGACAATTACTTGTCACAAATAGTCCAGGACTGAACAAGAAAAGTGTGTGAGGGGGGACTACAGCCTCAGTACATAGCCATACATGGAGCTACAGCTATAGTATACAGCCATACATGGAGCTACAGCCAAAGTACACAGCTATACATGGAGCTACAGCTACAGTACACAGCCATACATAGAGCTACAGTCACAGTACACAGCCATACATGGAGCTACAGCCACCGTACACAGACATACATGGAGCTACAGCCGCAGTACACAGCCATACACGGAGCTATAGCCACAGAACACAGCCATACATGGAGCTACAGCCGCAGTATACAGCCATATATGGAGCTACAGCTGCAGTACACAGCCATACATGGAGCTACAGCCACGGAATACAGCCATACATGGAGCTACAGCCCCACTACACAGCCATACACAGAGCTACAGTCCCAGTACACAGCCATACATGGAGCTACAGCCAAAGTACACAGCTATACATGGAGCTAAAGCTACAGTACACAGCCATACATAGAGCTACAGTCACAGTACACAGCCATACATGGAGCTACAGCCACCGTAAACAGCCATACATGGAGCTAGTAGCAGGAGATCACAGGGTTTCTCACCAGCAGTAAACACCTGTCACCCACCTCACTGTGGATGCACCCCTCTTGGTTATTGGGACGCTGAGATCTGGTGAGTTATCCTGCTTAAATGCATGGATATTTTAGCCTAGAAGCAGACGCGCTCCTTTCCCATGAACAACGTTTCAGGGGGGACCAGTGGCACCTCAGGGCATAAGCTCTGCAGTGCCTGTTGATCCTTCAATGACACTGTAGATTTGCACCCTCTTGCAAATTTCGCCATGAGTGTTCCATATGCGCAGGTAATCATTCAGCAGCGCATTGTTTTAAAAGGGCAAAATCTAACTCAAAATTGGCCTCCACCGAATTGGCAGAGAACACCGGTTAGGCTGGACATGATGCAGCGGTGGTTAGAGAGGAATCCCAGGAAGCGGGAGGCCACACTAATCAGTAGTGGTTTTTCTGTGTTTTTTTTTTTTAATACCACATGATTATAGTCCAGTTTTGATGTTGTCGGGTAATTTAAAATCAGTGAAAGAGAATGTAGCAGTGGCTAAGGAAAAATTGTACAAGGAGGTGGAGACAGGAAGGATGGCTGGGCCATTTCTTAATTTGAGGGTATCCCCACTTGGTCTGGTCCCCAAATATGACACAAGGAAGTTTAGGTTAATTCATCACCTGTCCTTCCCTAAGGGGGATTCAGTCAATGATGGTATCACAAAGGAGGATGCAGTTTCATATACTTCATTGAATAGCGCGGTAATGATGGTCCGCAATGCGGGTAAAGGTACGTTGTTGGCAAAATCCGATATTCAGTCGGCTTTTGCCTGCTGCCGGTGCATCACAACTGCTTCCATCTCCTGGTTTGTCATTTAGAAGGTCAGTTTTATTTTGACATGTGTTTGCCTATGAGCTGTTATTATTTTGAGGTGTTCAGTACGTTTCTGGAGTGGATGGTAAAAGTAGAAACGGGCCGGGTATCAGTTCATTACTTCAATGATTTTTTTTTGTTCATTTGGGCTGGGGAATCTGATGTCTGTGCTCATTTGTTGGCAGTTTTTCGGTCCCATATGGAAGCAATAGGTGTTCCGATAGCTGAAGATAAGACGGAAGGTCCAGTTCATGTTTTGTCATTTTAGGAATTGAAATAGACACGACTGCAATGCAATTTCATTTGCCGGAGGACAAGTTGTTGCGTTTATCCGAGATGGCGTGGGAGGTGAGCGGTGCTCGTTAAGTGACATTTAAAAAGTTGCAATCACTGATTGGCCTGTTAAATTTCGCCTGCTGATTCATCCCTATGGGGGGGGGGGGAGAATTTGTCCAGGCGTTTGTCAATGGCTACTGCAAGGATACCTCGACCGGAGCATTTTATCCAGTTCACCAAGTCTGACCTGTTAATCTGGCAAGAATTTTTGAAATCATATAACAGCCAATCAGTTTGTCAACTTGATGAAATGGGGAATACATATTTGCAACTGTTCACTGATGCGGCAGGTAGCCAAGGTTTTGGTGTACATTGGTGTGCGGCGGCATGGCCAGAGGTGTGGTCAGAGATAGGCTTAACAAAAAATATGAAGCTGTTGGAATTGTTTCCCAGAGTGGTAGCGGTTCAGCAAGCTGGCGTATACGTTTTTGGACGGATAACTTTGCAGTTGTACATGCAGTCAACAGTTTGTCTTCTAGTTCATTGCCTGTGTTGGCTTTGCCACCTGGTGCTGCGTAGTTTGCAGTATGTTGTCACAATTTGTGCTAAGTATGTTCAGGGAGTAGAAAACACAATGGCTGACGCATTGTCTTGACTTCAGTACACTGCATCAGGCCGGAAATCATCTAGCACTACCACCTCCTCCATCCTCAGAATGTATGCCATCTCCACAGACCACATGGCCCTGGACGGGGGGGGGTAGTCTACTTCCATAATCTGGGAATGACACGTCTCATTGCCATGATGAAATGCCTCAAAAGCCCGGATCTGACTGCAGAGAAGGGTTTACGGGAAGACGTCAATCTATCATGTAGCGAAAAAACCGCCTCCCATAAATCCTTGACTACAGGGCATGCCCACTGTGAAGGACCCGCAATGTTTCATACCCCTGAAGGGTGCGCAAGGTCACTTAGTTATCCTTTTATAGACACTCCCAGAAGGCACTTTGTTTTGAGAGGTGCAGGAAGTGATTTAAAGTCCACACAACTTCCGGATATGGCACAACAATAAATCACAGCCCTGAACTGAAGGAGCTGCCACCAGTTCTCCTTTAATATAAGCCCGGTCTGTAAAGGGATTATATAGGGTGAGGAACCAACCCGGTAGCATGTATATAAACAAGACTCAGACGTGGGGATTCGTGGATCGCGATAAAAGAGCAACACAGATTACATTTTATATTTAATTTCCTTAAGGGCATATTATTAAAAACAATATATACAGTTGGGATATATACAGTTACACAGAGTACAAAATAAAAGGTAGCACTACAAGTAAGAGCAGTTCAGTAAGTTTGTTACCCTGTGTGTGGTGGGCCTAATGCAACCGGTTAGTTCACACCTTAAGATCCTTCTCTGCTCTTGATGTTACAATGGTTCCTAGTCAAAAGACTCTGTGGCCTTAGAGATACCTGAATATGTCAGTTGCGGACACACCTCTGCCAACCCAACAGGAGGAGTCATGGGTCCCTCCTACCAAGTACTACAACCAGAGCCCTGGAGAAGCCATAGCATCTCAATGGGAAGTCGTAGGGTCATGGTTCTGGTATAATTGGATCCTTGGGTCCATCAAACCCAATGGGAAATTTGGATTATTGGACAGAGGAGAAAGCGGACCAGGGCCGGAAGTAGACAGCCCTCTACACTGCACTCCATCCCTGCAAAACTACATTAAATAGAGGAGATAGGAGTAGTTGCCCTGAATGAGAACCAGGAGGGATCCACAAAGCTGCAAGAATAGGGGAAAAATTGCTAGTTGTTTCAATTTCCACCCACAGCCTATGACGGTCGTCATGTAAGAGGTTAATAATACAAGAGAGCACCGTGGCGGAATTATACAGGGCAAAATCCAGGCGCACCACTCCCCCTAGCACTTGGGCCTAGCAAAATCAATTTAAACAGTTCTGATTTGGATACATTCGCATGGAAGTTCGAGACTGCCAAGTACCTGTTTAATTCTTTTAGTATTGCTGGGTGAGTAGATTCAGGGTACATGACATACAGCAGTATATCGTTTGCTGAGACTGACATCTTGTGTATGGAGTCGCCAACAGTAATCCCAGTGATTTCACTATTAGCACTGATTGCATTCGCCAGCAATTCCATGACTCAGATATACAGCAGTGGGGATATGGGGCATTCCTGCTGTGTTCCATTCCGCACATAGAAGTATTTTGACAAGATACCACTAACCCTGACCTGGGGCCTGTAATTGTGATATAGTGCCATGATGCAGGCATCATGGCAGGACCTAACCCTATACTATGCAACATGGCTTCCAGGAAGCCCCATCCCACTCTGTTGAAAGCCTTATTAGCATCAACACCCAGAAGGCACAAAGGAATTTGTTTTGACCCGGTTCTGTGCATCAAAGAGAAAGTCTTGATGGTATCATCCTTGGCTTCTCGTTCCTGGGACAAAACTGACCTGTTCCCTGTGTATTAAATTCGTATTAAATTTGGAACAAGGGGTTTAAATCTCATGGGTAATATCTTTGAGTAGATTTTAATATCAATATTGATGAGGGAGATGGGCCTAAAGTTAGCACAATGTGTAGCATCGCTGAATTGAAGGTCCCAATGCTGTATCTTATACCTTCAGCTCCTCCCCCAACATCTTATAGAACCTGGCCATGAAGCCATCCGGTCCAGGGCTCTTGCTTATCTTTAACCCTTTAACCACCTGCAGCATCTCCTGTTCAGAGAACTCCCTCTCCAGTTCCGCTGCCTCATCCACATGTATCCACTGATGGCATACTCCTGCAGATATGTCTGTATGGCCGGATCCTCACAATTCAAGAACACCATGAGACACAAACAGGTGGTCCAATCTACTGTACGAGCTATGGGAATAAGCATGGTGGCTATAGTCCCGAAACCCAGGGTGGAGGACCCTCCAAAGGTCCACTAATTCTATACTTGATAACTCCTGCTTAAGTCTACTGATTGCTGCAAAGGAAATCACCTCCTAGGATTATCGGGGAGCCATCCGTGAGCTCCCGCAGATTGCGCAAGGCCTCGATTCCAAAAGACACCTGCCTTGAATTCGGAAAATACACATTACCAAATGTCAATACTCCCAATTCACCTTCACAAACAAGGATCTCCCTAATGGATCTGACCGTCGAGTTGAGAATTTGAGGAGAGAAAGAGTAATGGAAGGCAATCGCCACCCCTTTAGCTCTATGTATGGGGCTCGGTGAGTAGAACCATTTGTTGTAATATCTATTATAGTCAGTATTATAATGGGTCTCCTGTAGAAGAAGGGCCATAGTTCTCTGCCTGTGAAAATGGTACACAATCTGCCCACGTTTGCTAGAGCTATTTAACCCCCTGACATTGAAGGAGCTAAATGTTAGCGAGGACATGTTTAGCAATTAAGAGTTGGATAGGATGAGATACTTAGGGAAAGAAACACTAGACAAGTCAACCAGACAAACAGGCAACACACCAGACACACCCACACTTTGTGTAACCTTACCTAAGGTAAACTACCGTGTAAAACTACAGCAGATAATAGTCCTTATAAGATATCTAGAGTCGACCAACCCAATCAGCTGCCCCAGAACCTATCCCTCCTGGGGGGTAGAGTCAAAGTACAGTGCCAGTGACCCTACCCCCCCACTTCCCACGTGAAATACCATAATTATACCAGTATACATTACAACAGGGACCTCTTACAATCGATACAATCTCTCATCCTAGAGACAGATCTCTCTAATTAATCTACTTAGATACTCACAGAAATAACTTGGGAGTCGGAGGACCCTAGAGCATGCAAAAATTAAACAGTAAAACACATAGCAGGTAATTCAAATATAGAAAGATGCAGAAGAACAGGCACTACCCAAGTCTCTCCATACTGTAAACACAGTGTGAACTCTCCCCAATAGCACAGGACGGTACCTTCTCCAATCGCTGGTGTAATGGGATCTATTGTGGTGCTCTGTTCCCAATAGAATAGAAGCCAGTAGTGGAAAGTCCAAGAACAGAACGGCACTCACTTTTCTCAATCCACGATTCCTTTATTCAAGCGTTAAAACATCAGATATCTGAGGACGCCGGGGTCCACAAGGTAACAGCCTGTTTCGCGCGTATAGCGCTTTGTCAAACCTCCAGGCTGTTACCTTGTGGACCCCGGCATCCTCAGATGTCTGATGTTTTAACGCGTTCAAATAAAGGAATCGTGGATTGAGAAAAGTGAGTGCCGTTCTGTTCTTGGACTTTCCACATAGCAGGTAATACAAGAACATCTGAGCATTAGAAACCCCTCCCAACCCTACAACAACAACTGCAGCTTAGGTTTCCATAACATTTCCTGGTTTCGTGGCACGTGTAATACGGCAATAATGGCCACTTTCCTGGAACCATGAGCATATCAGCTGCAAAACGTACGAACAATATAAGAATAAACAGCCTGTAGCTTTGGAGGTGGAAGGTGCCCCTCTTCTCGGGGATCTCTGCGCTTTCGTCTTCTGCGCCACTTTTCGGACCTCCGGTGGTGGAACAGGTGGTAACACCGTCATGGCTGGCCATTCCGGAAGAGCTATTTGTGGTAGCTCTAATGTTCCAAGAAAAGTTGGTAGATCACCCAAGTCCTTGAAGTTGGCCATTCTGTCCACCTTCTTGGTATGCAGCTGGAAAGGACACCCGATCGATACAAGATCTCCTTTTCACATACAGCAGTTTATAGCGGACAAACAGCTTTCCGCAGAGATGACTTGTCTTTCTCTTGTCACCCTCAAAATGGCCTCCTTCTCCTTATAGAAATGGATGCGGCAGATGATATCCTTGGGTCCAGCTGGATCTGAGCTTTTGGGCCCGAGGGCTCAATGAACTCTATCCATTTGCACTCTGTGTAAAGTAGAGGGCCCCAAAAGATCATGAAATAACTGGGTGACCACAGAATCCAACTCTTGTGGAGGCACTTCCTTAAATAGTCCCCTTATCTGCAAGTTGTTACGTGTGTGACAGATTTAAATGTATCATTATTTCTGCTAGTCAAATTGTTTAATTTTTGCGACTTTTGTCGTATTTCTACTTTTTTGCGACTTTTCACTTGTCGTTTTTCAAGTATCCCTTGGTCTGCACCTTGTGCAGTGTGCCCTATTTATCTTGGTTTCCCAGATGTTCTGTGCGACTTTTCACTTTTGTATCTTATGTATTTTTTTTGCTTATTTTTGGGACCTTTTTAGACGCAAATCTGTACCTGCTCCAGGGCAGGTGCAAAGGGAGGATTTTTTTCATGGATCCTATTTTAACATGTAAAGTGGAATTATTTCACATGCTTTAAATGTTTAAAATTTTGCACAGTAGCCAGTTGTTTTTTTTTAATTCAGAAATTTTTGCATTTTTTTTTTATTCATTGGTTACTTCTAAGGGTGCGGTCACACATTGCATTTTGAAACCTATTACAACAGCTGAGGAAACACCACATTAAAGAATGTGTTAACATTGCGTTTACTATCCGTTTTGTAAATTATAATGTTAACAGTAATGTAATTAGGCAAATCACCTCTTCTCAGCTGTTGTAATAGGTTTCAAAATACAATCGAAATGCAACGTGTGACCACACCCTTAACACCACGTGTGACCCCAGCCTCATATGTCTTCATCTCCCCGGGGTGTGACTAGAGTGCTTAAAAATGCAGGACACCGCCTCAAATTCAATATTAACAGTAGTGTCCACTGCTGTATATAACCCCCTCACGTGGCTTGTGTCCATGTGGATTTGAGACATTTCCAAGAAAAAGTCTCAAAAAGAAGCCAAAATTTGCGCCAGACAGGATAGGAAACCCTGACCATGTATCACAAGTAAAAAGACATGACCATACATAAGGCGCAAAAAACAGCTGCCAAATGTCTCAAAAATTCACCACAATGAGACAAAACTATGATACATGTCCCCCAATGTTTTCCAGGTGTGCTTGAATGTTAACCAGCTGAGCCCTATGTTCCTGGAGAACAAGCTGATGCGGCTTCTGCTCACATGGATGCATATCTTTAACCCGACCTCCTATATGGGCCACATCCGGTCTCACCTCCTCCACTTCCTTTTTGTGAGAGTCCTCTATACACTGGATAAGGACCTCCAGGTCCTGCCTTGTTGGGATCGCCTGCAGATGCTCCTTCCTGTCCACCACTTTGGCGCTGGGGGAGAACTGGCAACCAGACGAGGCCCCTTCCGAAGCCACTGACACCAATGGTGACGCAGGAGGAAGTAGAGGACTGATGGAGAGGATGGTAGACAGGGCAACGCCATTCTGAGCTGAGAGGGAGATGGAGAGGCGGCACACAAACTCCTCAGATATCGCCGGATGCCTGTAGGAACAGGTGGTTTCTGTTCCTTTTTGCAAGACTTGGGTCTCATAAGCACCAGGGAAATGTAAAACAGTCATGGGCTTATAGGTGGCAGAGGGGGAGATGTTTGGGGTGTTTTGTGTGCAGGATGCTAGGGGAAAAATATGCCAGGCAGCGGAGCACTCGCAGGCTGCGTCTGGCTTGCTCAGCAGTCATCCACGCTCCCCCTACAATATATTTTTAGTCAGGGCTTCTATATAGTTTTTCAGTATATTTATTCAGTGGGCATAATATCTATTATATTTAATATTATTATTTAATTTAAAAGATCACAGTGTATATTTGACATATGCAGGAGCACAATATGGTCAGATTTGTTTTAGATATGATATATGTGGGGGTAGAGTAAGGTCAGTTTTTAGTATGAGGGGTAAATATGATGGGGGGCGCAGTGTGGTTAGTTGTGGTGTAAGCGTTATTTATGATTTATGCAAGGGACAGAGTGGTCATTGGTGTGAGGAGTATGTATTTGTTATGTTCACACTGTGGGATATATTATTATCCAAATAATAAATTTATCACGAAGGTCTTAAGCTGAAGTAGAACAATCATAGCCTGTAAGTTGCCAGATGCTACATCTACCCGATCAATATTTTAGTGTCACTGACTGGCCTTCTAGTTTCCGCGACATTGATATGTATGACATATGGTTCATGGTGGTAAACTGTAATGTTTGCAATAGGATTGGGGGCACAAAATTTCCCTGTATGGGGCCCTGAATTTCCTGATGGCAGCAGTGGTACAAGTTTGGTCCTCTGAAAAGTTAGCTGTCAATTTCCTAAATGGTGTGCTCTAAATCTATTGCGACTTTTGTCATTGATGGTTAGAAGACTGCTTTATGTAAGACTAGCATTAAATAAGTATTTTGGTTGCAGTTTCTAACGGTCTTGTATGATAGAGGAAATTTTCCCTCAACTAATTGTTTTTAACCCTTTCAGAACCTTGCCCTTTTTTGTTTTTTTCATTTTCATTTTTCACTCCCCATGATCAAAAATCCATAACTTTTTTTATTTTTCCATGTCCAGAGCTGTGTGACAACTTGTTTTCTGCGTAAAAAATTACACTTCATAGAGATGGTATTTATTATTCCATGCCATGTACTGGGAAGCGGGAAAAAAATTCCAAATGCAGTGAAATTGGTAAAAAAAAACACATTTGCAACGTTTTCTTGTGGGCTTGGATCTTACGGACTTCACTGTGCGCCCCAAATGACATGTTTACTTTATTCTTTGGGTCGGTGCGATTACGGGGATATCAAATTTATATAGGTTTGTTTTCAAACATTTAAAAAAATTAAAACCTCCTGTACAAAATTTTTTTCGGGGATTTTGCCATCTTCTGGTGCTAATAACTTTTTAATACTTTGGTGTACAGAGCTGTGGGTGGTGTCGTTTTTTGAGGATTTTGATGACGTTTACAATGTTATCAATTTTAGGACTGTTGAACCTTGTGATCACTTTTTATAGAATTTTTATTTTTTTAAAAAATGTCAAAAAAGTGCCATTTTCGACTTTGGGCGCAATTTTCCTTTATGGGATTAAACGCAGTGAAAAACCGTTATCATATTTTGATAGATCAGACATTTTCGGACGCGGCGATGCCTAATGTGTTTATGATTTTTACAGTTTATTTATATTTATATCAGTTCTAGGGAAAGGGGGGTGATTTGAGTTTTTAGGGTTTTTTATTATAATTTTTTTTTTTTACTTTTTTTATTTTTACTATTTTTCAGACTCCCTAGTGTACTTTAACCCTAGGTTGTCTGTACGATACTACTGTATGGCAGTATATGTGGATTTTACTACTCATACATTACAATGTGCACATTGTTATGCATTGGTTAACCCGAAGTAGCCTCGGGTCTTCGTGAGACCCGAGGCTTTCATGGCGATCCTCGAAGCTTTCCCGAGCGATCAGCGGGAAAACACCCGCGATCGGTGCTGGCAATATGCAGCAAAGACTTACAGGCTATGGAGAGGACTCGGCGAGTGAGCCCTCTCCATGCACCCGCGGCCGACCCGTGACGTGCTATCACGTCACGGGTCGTGAACGGGTTAATACCATGTTATTTTTATAAATACATAACATAAATTTCAAAACATTTCAGTATTTATAGTATACAGTTAGTTTGGTACCTCAGACCAGTCCAGTGCTACCCACTCCGGTGGACACGCTTTGGTGTTACAAGGCTCCAGCATGGTTGGGCGAGGTGTTAGGCAGTTGCTATCATTAAGCGATTTTTCCTCCCCTGATGATACTTTCCGCTGGCAAATCACACTGCGGGTCCGCACACCAGAATTACAGCTTCGGCTACATTCAGTCCATGAACCAACTGCCCACCTAATGTAAAAGTGAGTGTAAATATTGAGTATAAATATTTTATTGAGTATAAATATTGTATAAACATGTTCTTGGTGGGTAATTACGTTGGTGGTAGTGATGCAACATTATTATTATGATAAAAATTCATTGCTAACAAGACAGATTAAAGTATATGTAAATTTTAGCACAAATATAATTGCCATAAAATGGAAACTGTCGCATTTTTCACAAATACAGCTAGTGACAGGTTCCTATAGAGCTCTAGTAACTATATGAACCCCTTCTTTTAGCTAAAAATTATTTCCCTCAAATCCCCATAAAAACTTACCTGGTAACTAGGGATCTAGTCATGCCATGTGACCAGGGTGACATCATCACAGGTCCTTTAGTCTTATAGTACTTGGTGTACCGTTTGCTAATGTTAGGAGGCTAAAGGACCTGCAATGATGTCACTCTGCTCACATAACATTACTGCTGCATGCAAAGAAAGCAGGTGGAGGAGCTGCTGGATTCAGCCTGAAGAGGTCACACCCAAATTATAAAGTTGAATATATGGGAGTACCATTTTTAGTTAAAAGAAGGGTGTTATTTATTTACTAGGGATCTAGGGGAACCTGCCACGAGCTGTATTTGTGAAAAATGTGGTGACAGGTTTCCTTTAATAAGAAATATTACAAAGTTTGTTGTAATCCTGATTTATAAAAAAAAAGTGTTAACATTTCATTGTAATTTATAACATCCTTCTAATATTAACTTTTGTTCTACAGAATAATAGCTAAGGTACACTGGCGGATCCTTATGTGGACGGAGTGGGCAGTTGCCAGCCCTCGGCTGCCCAAACCCCTATAAAAATGTACCCTATGTACTGTTTTCAAGACACTAAACGGTTAATACTGCTGTGAGCTGCAACATGGAGAGTGTACAAACGTTTCCCCTGCTTCCTGTGCACCACTCCTGCAGCAGATTACACTTCAGCAACATTTCAGCAGATTTCTGGCTTTTCAGTAAAGTTCAAAAGGCATCACACTGGATTCCATGGGGAGGAGTGTTGTAAACTAGATCTGGTTGCTGGCACTCGATATCTGAGTGATGGAGGGAGGAGGACTTGCTGGAGGGAGGTGGAATGCTGGAATGCTTATACTTGAGTAAAACTAGCAGTCAGGATTTGGGGGCTGTCTGAGCTATCTTGTTAAGACTTTCCTGGCGGAAAATTGTGTTTGGTGGGACTCGATATTATGAAACTTTGGTTATTGTATATGGGGTGTTTATATAATTAAATGGGGGAGGAGCTGTTTATGAGGGGGGGGGGGTATTGGAGGGAGGAGGCAGTAAATATATAGATCTCTGTAATCACAGCTGTGTGATATAACGAGCTGTGCACCTGTGTGACCATGGTCAGATTTCAGTCCACTGGAAATAAACATCAAAGCTTTCTATAGAATGACAGCAAGCGAAGATCTAGAAAAACGTAAGGAATTGATACAGAAAGTATATTGGAAAATTGTATAACTTTTTATTACACAAACAATATGAATTATTTGCTGAAATGGGAATTCCTCTTGAGAGGTGCTGTAAATAGATTCTTTAGGGGGATGAATAAAAATAAGGAGTGGTTGTACATTAATAATAGGGTGAATTAGAGGACAATGGGGCAAATTTACTTTACCCGGTGCAGTCGCGATCCCCGATTCGGACGGTCTGACGAGGATGAAGTCCGGCGCGATTCATAAAGATCGTGTGCCCGAGTTCCTGCATCCGTCACTTCCCCACCGAGGTCCGCCGGAGTTCACGTTCTTCTTCTCGGTGCTTGTAAGTGTTAAATCTTGCGTGTTGTCCGAATCCGTCGGGTTGTCTAACGGCCACGCTCCGGCGTGCAAGCCGGTGTTGATGTGCCAAAATCCGATCGCGTGCGCCAAAACCCAGGGGAATTCCATGCAAAACGAAAATCCCGCCGAAAATGCGCTCTGCGGAGGACCCTTAGTAAATGAGCCCTAATGTGTTATTGAGCCTGCCCTCACATGATGCTTTTGCATTGTGTTTTGAAACACTTTGGACAAACACATAAGTATATTTTATATAGCAACTTGTTACATTGTTAATCATTATTACTAATGTTAATAAAAGAAATCACATTATACATATGTTAATTATACATATCTGTTTGGTGATGTGTTTTGTCCGATGTTATGACAATGTATTTCAAAACATATCATTTGATAGCAGCCTTAGGGGAGCTCTATATTAATTAACCCCTTTGTGCACCATTACATTCTGTTGCTGCGGGGGTGAATGTAGAGAGCTCTCGGGCTGAGCTCTCTCCATACACAGCAGGTATCAGCTGTGTAATACAGCTGTTGCTGGCACCGATAGCGGCATCAAACATAGCTAGCAATGGGCGCCACCATCTTAGATGGCCGATTGCCTAGTAGCATGAAGATGGCAAGCTTTTAGAGATCATCAGTTGCTATATTCTGGATTATTGTAGTATGTAGCATAATCCATCCCTGCAGGGTTAAAGTATGCTAGAGAGTCTGAAATAATAGTAAAAAAAGTTAAAATAAAAAAAAAATATAAAAAAATGTAAATGTTTAAATCACATATCAGTAGAACACATATAAAAATAAATAAACAGTAAACATTATAAATACGTTATTTATCGCCAGGTTCCAAAATGCCTCTATTCAAAATATAAAAAAGACTGTGAACACCGTAGCGGAAAATAGGGCCCAAATGTCCGAATCGACAGTTTTTTTTAAAAAGTCAAACAGTCATAGAGTTCTCAAATTGATATAATTTAAAATGGCAAAAAATTACACCTTACATAGGTATATATACCAAAGTATGAAAAAGTTATTGGCCTCAGAATTTGGCAAAATGGCAAATATTTTTTGGGAAAAAAATAAATGGGAATAAATGGGCAGTGTCATTTGGAGCACAGAATAAAAGCCCACAAGAAAACTGTGTGGGTTTTTTTTCACCGCACTTGGAATTTTTTTCAAGTACATTGAATAGGATGTTAAATGGCGTGACTAAAAAGTACAATTTGTCCAGCAGATAACAAGCTCTCACACATCTCTGTAAAACGAAAAAAAATTATTTGCTTCTGGAATGAGGGGAGTAAAAAACAGAAACGCAAAAACGAAAAAATGAAAAAGGGTTACAGGACAACTACCACCGGATTTACTGGTGGTAGAGTGTCCTCACTGAAATGCTTGTTACCTTAGGGGGTACTAGGCAAATTTTTTTTCTTATTGTTGAAGCTCTGTTTTTCCAAGATATTGATTTTATAAAAAATATGGTAATGTGCCAGTGCAGCTCTGGCCTGCATCAGCCAAGCGCCTTCTGGCTCGGGCCAGTCATCAATTATGCCAGTGTGTGCGGGAGCAGTGTGGTCAGTTATATTGTGAGGGATATACACTCACCGGCCACTTCATTAGGTACACCATGCTAGTAACGGGTTGGACCCCCTTTTGCCTTCAGAACTGCCTCAAATCTTCGTGGCATAGATTCAACAAGGCGCTGGAAGCATTCCTCAGAGATTTTGGTCCATATTGACATGATGGCATCACACAGTTGCCGCAGATTTGTCGGCTGCACATCCATGTTGCGAATCTCCCGTTCCACCACATCCCAAAGATGCTCTATTGGATTGAGATCTGGTGACTGTGGAGGCCATTTGAGTACAGTGAACTCATTGTCATGTTCAAGAAACCAGTCTGAGATGATTCCAGCTTTATGACATGGCGCATTATCCTGCTGAAAGTAGCCATCAGATGTTGGGTACATTGTGGTCATAAAGGGATGGACATGGTCAGCAACAATACTCAGGTAGGCTCAGGTCTAATACTCAGGTCAAATTCTGACCCTACCATCCGAATGTCGCAGCAGAAATCGAGACTCATCAGACCAGGCAACGTTTTTCCAATCTTCTACTGTCCAATTTCGATGAGCTTGTGCAAATTGTAGCCTCAGTTTCCTGTTCTTAGCTGAAAGGAGTGGCACCCGGCGTGGTCTTCTGCTGCTGTAGCCCATCTGCCTCAAAGTTCGACATACTGTGCGTTCAGAGATGCTCTTCTGCCTACCTTGGTTTTAACGGGTGGCGATTTGAGTCACTGTTGCCTTTCTATCAGCTCGAACCAGTCTGCCCATTCTTCTCTGACCTCTGGCATCAACAAGGCATTTCCGCCCACAGAACTTCCGCTCACTGGATGTTTTTTTCTTTTTCGGACCATTCTCTGTAAACCCTAGAGATGGTTGTGCATGAAAATCCCAATAGATCAGCAGTTTCTGAAATACTCAGACCAGTCCTTCTGGCACCAACAACCATGCCACGTTCAAAGGCACTCAGATCACCTTTCTTCCCCATACTGATGCTCGGTTTGAACTGCAGGAGATTGTCTTGATCATGTCTACATGCCTAAATGCACTGAGTTGCCGCCATGTGATTGGCTGATTAGAAATTAAGTGTTAATGAGCAGTTGGACAGGTGTACCTAATAAAGTGGCCGGTGAGTGTATATTATTTAGGTATCACTGTGGTATTTCTGAAGACATCTGGGGGAATAAAGCAGCAAACGTCACAGCCAAGAGAATTCATAATCAAGTTCTTCTCCTGCTGGAGGAGAGTGTCATCTGTAAGTTCCTACTTCTTATACACAAGAAAAAAGAAGTGTGCTACAATAAGCCTGAAATGCAAACTATATTCTATTAATTCATGAAAGTACCCAAAACATAAGAGTGCTTTTATAGCTTTGTACTATAGTTTTTGTAATGGTGCTTTATCACAAGTTTGTATTCATGAATGATACTATGCTTATAATTTGAATATGTGATTTTTTTAATTTTGTGCTTTTTAAACATGCCATAGCTCACCTATATATATGCCAGGTATAACAACTTTTATTAAGTGTTTTGGATAATGGTGTTCTCTTTTTTGACTGGAAGGTGGATAAAGCCATATGGTCTGCTGCATGACTCACTATTTATAGTGTGTACTGTATTTCTTTAAACCTTCCCCTCTTACTGTTACTACCATCCGTATGTGTAAGAGGTTAAGTGACATAGGGATTTCTGATTTGTATCGCAATATCAAATGTGAGTAAGTTAGCCGGCAGCGCTTAGCAACAAAACTTTTTTTTTTCTCCCCTCCCGAGGATGCGCATGATATTCAGCCGTCTTTTGCTAGATCACTTCCAGCTCGCCGCCATGTTGGTTTTTGGCAATTTGTATATAAGGTGAGCTGTGTACTCTGTAGGCTCTATACCCCTGAGGAAGTCGCTTCTAGCGACAATACGTGTGGGAGCCTCCCTCCTCTGTCTACGGTAGATTCTGGGCCCGGCATAGGGTAACCCTTGATCTGTCTTTTATTTTCCATACAGGGAAAAAACCTCTAGCACGTGCACTTTATTCATAGTTACACATATGACACTTTTTGTAGGGGAGCTGGCAGGCTGTTTTTTTTTTTTTTTTTTACACATATATATGCATATACTCATTTTGAGATTGTGGTTGTTGAACTTTATTGATACGGTACTTACCTCATGATTTGAGAACTACGTTTTTGTCCTAGACTTTTAGCCAGGGGCGGTGGAAGGAGAATATAAGTATTGTACTTTCTATCTTCTATGTTCTGTGTAGTACTGGTGTACTTTTTAACCCCTTAAGGACAGAGTTTTTTCGCTGATTTCTCGCTATCCACCTTCAAAAAATCCATAACTTTTTCATTTTTACGTGTACAGACCTGTGTGAGGGCTTATTTTGTGCGTAACAAATTTTACTTTCCCGTAATGTTATTTATTTTAACATGCCATGTACCACGAAGCTGAAAAAAAATTCCAAATGTGGAAAAATTAAAAAAAAAAAAAACGCACGTCACGTCAACCCGTGAGCCCTCTTCATACATTCCCTATACCTCTGCGCCGTAGAGCTACGGCGCAGAGCGTTAAGGGGTTGAGTGATTTTAAATGTTTGTGTTTTGTGTACTTTCATGAATTAATAAAATATAGTTTGCATTTCAGGCCTATTGTAGCACACTTCTTTTTTCTTGTGTATATGTGGGCGCATTCACATCGGTCCTCGGCCTGAACGCACATGCATTTCCAGAGAAACGCATGCGATTGGCTTATCAATCGCATGCGGTTCCCTGGAAACGCATGAGCGTTCGGGCCGAGGATGGACGCCTAGCTGTACGTGTGACCTTAAACAAACCTGCTCCTAAACCACCTCAATACTGAACATTGATGCAGTTTGAGGCCGCGTTCACACATTGCGTTTTAAAGCGCAAGTTGTAATGTAATAAGGCAAATTGCCTCTCCTCAGCTGTTGTAATGTCCTTCAAAATGCAACATGTGAATGCGCCCTGAGGGTGCAGTCAACCATGGCGCTAGCATTGCATTCATACAACACTAGCGCCTGGGTGCCATGGAAACGTATGTGATTGGTAACCAGCACCCAGTGTCTTGTATTGTTTAAATGCAAGACACTGGGTGCTGTTAATCGACCACATGTATTTAGATGGAAACACATGCGTTTATGCCGAGGCCTGCCTCAGGGGGCTAGCATTGGGTTTGTAAATGGAGTGCCAGAAGAATGTGTGCAGCTGAAAGCGTCTTTCTTCATTGCAGTAAGTGTAAGCAGCTGTGTGAACAAATTTCACAGCTACTTAAGGGTGCGGTCACTGCGTTTTAGATGCAGTTTTTGGAGCCAAAAGCAGATGTGGACCATAATGTGTTGAGACAAATAATTGAAAGGTGCTGCTCCTCCGCCTGCTTTCACTCCATTCCAAGTTTTGGTCATTAAAAACAGCATCTAAAAAAACGGAACATGTGGACGCAGCCTCATGGAAATGAAGAAAAAAGCTCTCAAAAAAGCTAAACACATGGTAATATTTAAAACACATTGCAAACAACATGTGCGTGCATTCACACGTTCAGTTTTTCAGATGAAGTGGGGATCATAATGGGTGAGTCCATATCAATAAGAGATGCTGTTCCTTTTTTTCAATCCACTGCTTGGACATCGAAAACTGCATCTGAAAAAAAGAATGTGTGGCCATCCCCATGTACACTGTCAAATCAGAAAAATAATAAGAAAAAAAATAGTGAGGGCATAATCACACATCCACAGCCGGAATACATGGACCGATTCAGCCATCAAACAGAAAAAGGTCCATGTAAAAAAAAAGAGATCAGCCAATGGGACAAAATCAGCCACATCTATATCCATGTGGACCTACACATATAACACAAGGCATATGACTGTACATGTATAGACATTGCATTGTAACCCCTCCCTCACCCAGACACAAGCCCCTAAACTCACATCCCCCATTCACAAAACGAACAAGATCCCTCCCCTGCTCAAAATACACACAAGCCCCCTCCCTGCTTACAACACCACCGAACCCTATCCCTTACAGACAAAGCACAAGTCTCCATCCCCCATTCACAATACGCACCAGACCCCCTCTCCTGCTCACAGCATGCCCCAGCTCTCCCCCCACACATAACATGCACCAGCCCCCCTCCCCCGCTGACAGCATGCACCAGCTCTCCCCCACACACACAACATGCACCAGCCCCCTCCCCCACAACAAGAATGCACCAGCTTTCCCCCCACACACAACATTTAACCGCCCCCCCCCACACAGCATGCACAAGCTCCCCCCCCCATGCACCTGCCCCCCTCCCATACTGACAACATGCACCAGCTCTACCCCACACACACAACATGCACCAGCCCCCCCCCTCCCCCACACACCACATGCACAAGCATACACTACAGGCACCTTCCAGCACTCACTTCTTCCTCCATGCTGCCAGGCCCGGGCTGTGCTGTGGGGGTGTGGCCTCCTGTGTGTAGCTGGAGCAGCTCTGTAATGTGCAGGGCAGGGCCAGTGAGGAGCTCAGGGCTAGGGCTGACGTCTGCAGGGGGGAACAGTCTGCCTGCACTGCCATCTCCCTGCTGTGCATCGAATAAAAAGGTTAGCTTATCATATAGATGCATCAAGGAGGGAGGGCAGTGCAGGAGCCTGTGCATAGGAAGTGATGTACCCGACAGCCTGGCACATGTGTAGTGAGGGAGAGAAGGAGTGGCCCCGGCCTTGCATGTAGTGAGGAGGAAGGGACCGGCCCCATCAGCTGTTTCAGAGCAGCATCACACCAGGTAGACTCCCAGTAAAGTCTATGGCCAGTCCGCCCCTGACTGTGTGTTATAATTTACCTTGCACCGTGACAGAATCCTCTGTGTAGTCCCAGGGGTTGGGCTTTGGTTTGGATGCATTTTAAAGAAAACAACATGTGACATGTCTGTGCTGCTCAGCTCATGGCCCCCACCTTTGTGCTCCTGTACAGCTCCTCCCTCCTCCTCTGATGTCAGTTCACCAGGCTGTGTGCTCTGTGAAGAAGCAGGAGGGAGGAGCTCCTGAATGTAAATCTCAGCCTCGTGGGCAGGCACTAGAAGAGAAGACAATTACTGATTCTTCTGTGCTATTCTCATGCACATACTCCTATCCATCTGTTACTGTGTGCAGAGAATGTGCTTAGATGATCATGGTACAGGGTTTAGCTACACTTTCATTTAGCTTCTGAACATTCTACTTATATCTGACACATAGAAAAAATAGATAACACAAACCAGAGCCATTAAATGGAGGTAGGATCCCTAATAACAAACTCAGCTCTGCTGCCTCGCCTAATCAATCAAATAGAACTTATCACTGCTGTGTCTTGAACTTCTCTCCCCTTTATGCTGCTGTACAGAAATTGCCTCTGGCTCTAGTGATCTCTGCCTCCTCCCCCTGCTCCATCAGTACAATATTCATGTGAGAGGTATCTTACCAGACCTGCCGACCTTAGGACTGAGTTTATGGTCATATGCAATGTCAACCAAAGCACACAATAGCAGTACTGATAGAGGCAGGTTAGAATTACAGGCAGTCCCCGAGTTACGTACAAGAAAGGTTCTGTAGGTTTGTTTTTGAATTTGTATGTAAGTCAGAACTGTATATTTTATAATTGTAACTATAGACAATTTTTTTTGTCTCTGTGACAATTGGATTTTAAAAAATGTTGGATTGTCATAAGAACCAGGATTACCAATAAAGCTTAATTACATATACTTTATATAATGTATATAACTGTTATAGCTGTTTATTTTAGCCTGGAACTAAAGTACAGTAAATTACCAATTACCAAATGTCTGTCTGTAACTAGGGGTCACCTGTAAGTCGGGTGTTCTTAAGTTAGGGGCCCGCCTGTATATCTGTGAAATGCTGTATTTTTGTTAATAGCATTGAAATGTGTTATTTTGCCATCTGTGTACATTTAAGAATTTTTTTTTGTGGGAATACTCCTATAACATTTATTTAAAAGCATTGCTATGTAACACTTTTTTCAATGTGCAAATATCAGGCATACTTGGAAAGTAACATAGGTAATTACACAGGTCTGTTAGGAGTACTTGTCAACTCCAATTCATGTATTAAACTCAGAGTTAGGGTATGGTAAATCACTATGTAATAGAGATGAGCGAACATACTCGTCCGAGCTTGATGCTCGATCGAGCATTAGCGTACTCGTAACTGCTCGTTGCTCGGACGAGTATTTCGCCCGCTCGAGAAAATGGCAGCTCCCGCCGTTTTGCTTTTTGGCGGCCAGAAACAGAGCCAATCACAAGCCAGGAGACTCTGCACTCCACCCAGCATGACGTGGTACCCTTACACGTAGATAGCAGTGGTTGGCTGGCCAGATCAGGTGACCCTGGGATAGACTAGCCGCTGCCCGCGCTGCTCGGATCATTCTCTGTCTGGATGCCGCTAGGGAGAGAGCTGCTGCTGGTCAGGGAAAGCGTTAGGGTGTTCTATTAGCTTACTGTTAGGCAGGAGTGATTCTAAAAGAACCCAACAGCCCTTCTTAGGGCTACAATAACGTTATAATTTTTTTTTTTTTTATTTGCAGCTAGTACCATATTGTGAGGAATTTGCAGGGGGACTTGCTACCGTTGTGTTTAGCTCTTAGTGACGCACATATCCACCTCAAACACCAAAGTGGGAAAATTTATTAGGGGTTTGATTTCAATTAGGCACAGTCTGCCATTTACTTTTTATTTTACGTTTATTGTTTTAATAACTCAGTGTCATCTCATCTGGCATAGTAGTGTGCTGTAATACTTGGCTAGAAAATAGCCATAGGAGAATACAAACGGCTTAATTACGCCTACAGTAGCGTTATATATATTTGATTTCTGGTTGATCTGCTAGTGGCTGTAGTTGTTGCAGTGCATCTACTAGCAAATTGTGAGCAATTTGGAGTCAGACTTGCGACCACTGTGTTTTGCGCTTAGTGACGCACATATCCATCGCAAAGACCGAAGTGGGAAAATTTATTAGGGCCCGGGGTTGTATTTCAATTAGGCACAGTCTGCCATTTCCTTTTTTATTTTACGTTTATTTTTTTCATAACTCAGCGTCATCTCATCTGGCATAGTAGTGTGCTGTAATACTTGGCTAGAAAATAGCCATAGGAGAATACAAACGGCTTAATTACGCCTACAGTAGCGTTATATATATTTGATTTCTGGTTGATCTGCTGGTGGCTGTAGTTGTTGCAGTACATCTACTAGTAAATTGTGAGCAATTTGGAGTCAGACCTGCGACCACTGTGTTTTAGTGACGCACATATCCATCGCAAAGACCGAAGTGGGAAAATTTATTAGGGCCCGGGGTTGTATTTCAATTAGGCACAGTCTGCCATTTCCTTTTTTATTTTACGTTTATTTTTTTCATAACTCACCGTCATCTCATCTGGCATAGCAGTGTGCTTTCATACTTGGCTATAAAATAGCCATAGCAATAGGATAGCATCGTTTGGTTTTAAAAACTAAAAAACACAAAAAAAAAACAAAAAAGTAAAAAAAAAATTTAAAGTTATAACTCTCATTTTCAAAATGTTTAACCCGAGGGCTAGGGGTAGAGGACGAGGGCGGGGACGTGGGCGTCCAACTACTGCAGGGGTCAGAGGCCGTGGTCCTGGGCGGAGTGAGACACCACCTGCTTATGAGGGAGCAGGGGAACGCCGCAGAGCTACACTCCCTAGGTTCATGTCTGAAGTTACTGGGACTCGTGGTAGAGCACTGTTGAGGCCAGAACAGTGCGAACAGGTGATGTCGTGGATTGCCGACAATGCTTCGAGCAATTTGTCCACCAGTCAGTCTTCCACGCAGTCCACCCATGTCACCGAAATCGGCACTCCTCCAGCTCCTGCACCTCAGCCTCCTCCCCCCCAGTCTGCCCCCTCCCAGCAAAATTTGCCATTTGAACCGGCATACTCTGAGGAACTGTTTTCTGGACCCTTCCCACAGTCACAAACCACTTGTCCGGTTGCTGATGAGCAATTTTCCGATGCCCAGGTTTTCCACCAGTCGCAGTCTGTGGGTGATGATGACCTTGTTGACGTACTGGAAGAAGTGTGTAAAGAGGTGTCCGACGATGAGGAGACACGGTTGTCAGACAGTGGGGAAGTTGTTGTCAGGGCAGGAAGTCCGAGGGGGGAGCAGACTGAGGGATCGGAGGATGATGAGGTGACAGACCCAAGCTGGGTTGAGAGGCCGGGTGAACACAGTGCTTCTGAGACGGAGGAGAGTCCTCGACCAGAACAGGTTGGAAGAGGCAGTGGTAGGGCCAGAGCTGGTGCATCAGCGCCAAATGTGTCAACTAGTGAAGCTCCCGTGGCGAGGGCTCCTGCGGCGAGGGCTAGATTTTCAGAAGTCTGGAGGTTGTTTAAGGAAACACCGGATGACCGACGGACTGTGGTGTGCCACATTTGCCAAACCAGGATCAGCAGGGGTTCCACCACTACTAGCTTAACTACCACCAGTATGCGCAGGCATATGAATGCTAAACACCCCACTCAGTGGCAACAAGCGCGTTCACCTCCGGCCGTGCACACCACTGCTCCTTCCCCTGTGTCAGCTGATAGTCAGCCCCCTGCCCAGGACCCTGCCACAAAAACCCCAATGTCGCCTCCACGATCCTCCACAGCATCCACCAGCGTTCAGCTCTCCATACCCCAGACGCTGGAGCGGAAACGCAAATATAGTGCAACCCACCCGCACGCCCAAGCCCTTAATGTGCACATCATCAGATTCCTAAGCCTGGAGATGCTGCCCTATAGGCTAGTAGAGACCGAGGCCTTTCGCAGCCTCATGGCGGCGGCCGCCCCTCGGTATTCGGTCCCCAGCCGCCACTACTTTTCCCGATGTGCCGTCCCAGCCCTGCACCAGCACGTGTCAGACAACATAATCCGTGCCCTGACCAACGCCGTTTCTGACAAGGTCCACCTGACCACGGACACGTGGACGAGTGCTGCCGGGCAGGGCCACTATATATCTCTGACGGCACATTGGGTTAACTTGGTGGAGGCTGGGACCGAGTGTGACCCTGCGGCTGGTCATATACTGCCGACGCCGAGGATTGCGGGGCCTACCTCGGTCCAGGTGTTTGAGGCCTACTATGCCTCCTCCTCCTCCCACCCCTCCTCCACCTCCTCCTCCGAACGACCATCCGTGGGCATGGCGCCATCAGTCGGTAGCTCTAGGCACAGCAGCAGTGCCGTCGCTAAGCGACAGCAGGCGGTGCTCAAACTGCTGAGCCTAGGCGATAAAAGGCACACCGCCCAAGAACTATTACAGGGCATCACGGCGCAGACTGATCTGTGGCTGGCACCGCTGAACCTGAAGCCAGGCATGGTTGTGTGTGACAACGGCCGTAACCTGGTGGCGGCTCTGCAACTCGGCAGACTGACACATGTGCCATGCCTGGCCCATGTGTTAAATCTGATAGTTCAGCGTTTCCTCAAGACATACCCCAATCTGTCTGATTTGCTCACGAAGGTGCGCCGCATCTGTGCGCATTTCAGGAAGTCCAGCACAGATGTTGCCTCCAACTGCCCGCTCACCGACTGTTGTGCGACGTGCCCACGAGGTGGAATTCAACACTGACCATGTTATCCAGAGTTTACCAGCAGCGCCGAGCGATTGTAGACTGCCAGATGTCAACTTCCACCAGAACTGGTAGTCAGGTCAGTCAGCTTCCTCAAGTCTACAATGAGGAGTGGACGTGGATGTCTGATATCTGTCAGGTGCTGAGTAACTTTGAGGAGTCAACACAGATGGTCAGTGGCGATGGCGCCATCATCAGCCTCACCATCCCGCTGCTTGGCCTGTTGAAAAACTCTCTGGTCAGCATGAAGTCGGAAGCTTTGCGCTCCTCACAAGAGACGGGGGAAGAAGATTCCCTTGTTGATAGCCAAAGCACCCTTAGGTCTGTTTCTCAGCGCATATCGGAGGAGGTGGAGGTGGAGGAGGAAGAGGAGGAGAATGTTGGCGAGACACAAGAGGGGACCATTGTTGAGTCCTTCACTGTTGAGCGTGTATGGGCAGAAGAAGAGGAATTGGAGGAGTTGGAGGAGGAGGAAAAGGACAGTCAGGCCAGTGAGGGGAGTGAATTCTTACGCGTTGGTACTCTGGCGCATATGGCAGATTTCATGCTAGGCTGCCTATCCCGTGACCCTCGCGTTCAAAGAATTTATTCCAGCACCGATTACTGGGTATTCACTCTCCTGGACCCACGGTACAAGCAAAATCTTTCCACTCTCATCCCTGGAGAGGAAAGGAGTGTGAGAATGCATGAATACCAGCAGGCCCTGGTGCACAAGCTGAAACAGTATTTCCCTTCTGACAGCGCTAGCGGCAGAGTGCGTAGTTCTGCGGGACAAGTAGCGAGGGAGAGTAGGCGAGCAGGCAGCTTGTCCAGCACTGGCAAGGGTACGCTTTACAAGGCTTTTGCCAGCTTTATGTCACCCCAGCAAGACACTGTCACCTGTCCCCAGTCTCGGCAGAGTAGGGCTGATCTTTACAGAAAGATGGTGAGGGAGTACGTAGCTGACCATACCATCGTCCTAAATGATCACACAGCTCCCTACAACTACTGGGTTTCAAAGCTGGACATGTGGCACGAACTGGCGCTGTACGCCTTGGAGGTTCTTGCCTGCCCTGCCGCTAGCGTCTTGTCCGAGCGGGTTTTCAGTGCAGCTGGTGGCATCATCACCGATAAGCGTACACGCCTGTCGACTGACAGCGCTGACAGGCTGACGCTTATCAAGATGAATAAAGCATGGATTTCTCCTAATTTCCAATCTCCAGCAGGTGAAGGAAGCTCAACCTGAATAATTTATCCACTCCTCCTCCTCCTCCTCATTTTCCTCCTTCTCCTGCTCTTTGTACAGTAAAGCAGAGGAAACTGGCTATTTTTTGACAGGGCCCACTGGCTCTACCTATAGTACTTTATGCATTTAATTTTTCTGGAGGGCCACCGACGCGGTCCTCTGTTTTAAACAATTTTTGGGAGTGCCACATACAGGCACTCAATCTATTCAATTTTTCTGGAGGGCCACCTACCTGCTCCTCTGGTTTGAAAACTTTTTTGGACTGCCACATACAGGCACTCAATCTATTCCATTTTTCTGGAGGGCCACCTACCTGCTCCTCTGGTTTGAAAACTTTTTTGGACTGCCACATACAGGCACTATCCAAATTAAATTGTCTCCATAGCAGCCTCCACACGTTGTCTCCATTGCTTCCTCCAAAAGTCGTCCATATAGCTGCCTCCATACATCGTCCCTTTATCAAACGAGGTGTGTCAGGCAGAAATTTGGGTTGTTTTCATGGATTCCACATCAAAGTTGTTAACTTTGTCGCCACCCAGCTGTGTTATCCACAAAATATACTGGCAAACTTTTATCATTTACCAATATTATTTCAGCGCTTCTTGCGCTTCTGTTTACATTCCCCTCACCCGCCATATCCTAAACTTATAAGAACGCTACTACACTTGATCTTATACAAAAGGTTCTTAGAAGTGCTGTTTGGGGAGTAGCCTAGAGACACGGGCTTGGATTGGCGAAAGCTCGCCTGGCAGCGGAGCGCCAGCTCCATGCCAAGATCCAACTAACATAGTTTTAACTGCAGCACCTTTAATCTACTACTAGTTCACTGCCTCCATACATGGTCCCCTTATCAAACGAGCTTTGTCAGGCAGAATTTTGGGTTGTTTTCATGGCTTCCACAACAATCTTGTTAACTTTGTCGCCACCCTGCTGTGTTATCCACAAAATATACTGGCAAACTTTTATCATTTACCAATATTATTTCAGCGCTTCTTGCGCATCTGTTTACATTCCCCTCACCCGCCATATCCCAAACTTATAAGAACGCTACTACACTTAACTTGGTGCACGCTGGGACCGAGTCTGACCCTGGGGCTGGTGATATACTGCCGACGCAGCGGATTGCGGGGCCTACCTCGGTCCAGGTCTCAAAGGCCTACTATAACTCCTCCTCCTCCTCCCACCCCTCCTCCACCTCCTCCTCCTCCGAATTACCATCCGTGGCCATGGCGCCATCAGTCGGTAGCTCTAGGCACAGCAGCAGTGCCGTCGCTAAGCGACAGCAGGCGGTGCTCAAACTGCTGAGCCTAGCCGATAAAAGGCACACCGCCCAAGAGCTATTACAGGGCATTCCACATCAAACTTGTTAACTTTCTCGCCACCCTGCTGTGTAATCCAGAAAAGATACTGGCAAACTTTTATCATTTACCGATATTATTTCAGCGCTTCTTGCGCATCTGTTTACATTCCCCTCACCCGGCATATCCTAAACTTATAAGAACGCTACTACACTTGATCTTATACAAAAGGTTCTTAGAAGTGCTGTTTGGGGAGTAGCCTAGAGACAGGGGCTTGGATTGGCGAAAGCTCGCCTGGAAGCGGAGCGCCAGCTCCATCCCAAGATACAACTAACATAGTTTTAAGTGCAGCACCTTTAATCTACTACTAGTTCACTGCCTCCATAATAATAATAATAATAATAATCTTTATTTATATAGCGCCATCATATTCCGTAGCGCTTTACAAATCATAGGAAACAAATACAAATGTAATGTAACAGAGCACAACATTTGTATGGAACAACAGGAGTGAGGTCCCTGCTCGCCAGAGCTTACGGTTTATGAAGATGATGGGGTAACACGAGGTAAAAGAATTTTTAATGGTCAAGCCATTCTTCTTAGGGAATAGAACAAAATATAATAAATGGAATTGCTGTCGCTTGAACCACTCAGCCGTCACCAGGTCCAGGGTGAATGGGACTGCATAGAAGTTTGGTGCCTGTTGGTTGATGGATAACAGATGGGAGGACGACACAGGACGGGTTAGTAGAAGAGTTAAAACTTCATGCAGTTAATGAGTGTTATAGGCTTGCCTAAAGAAATGGGTTTTAAGAGCACGTTTGAAACTTTGGAGGTTAGGTATTAGTCTGATAGTCCGGGGCAGAGCATTCCATAGAATTGGTGCAGCTCTAGAGAAGTCTTGGAGACGCGAGTGGGAGGTCCGCACTAGGGTAGAGGTTGATCTAAGATCACTGGCGGATCTAAGAGCACGGGTTGGGCGATAGACTGAGATAAGAGAGGAGAGGTAGGGGGGTGCAGCATTATACAGAGCTTTATGGATGAGGGTTATTATTTTAAACTGTATTCGAAAGGAGACTGGCAGCCAGAGCAGCGTCTGGCATGAACTGTAGGCATACATGGTCCCCTTATCAAACGAGCTGTGTCAGGCAGAATTTTGGGTTGTTTTCATGGCTTCCACAACAAACTTGTTAACTTTGTCGCCACCCTGCTGTGTAATCCACAAAATATACTGGTAAACTTTTATCATTTACCAATATTATTTCAGCGCTTCTTGCGCATCTGTTTCCATTCCCCTCACCCGCCATATCCTAAACTTATAAGAACGCTATTACACTTGATCTTATACAAAAGGTTCTTAGAAGTGCTGTTTGGGGAGTAGCCTAGAGACAGGGGCTTGGATTGGCGAAAGCTCGCCTGGCAGCGGAGCGCCAGCTCCATGCCAAGATCCAACTAACATAGTTTTAACTGCAGCACCTTTAATCTACTACTAGTTCACTGCCTCCATACATGGTCCCCTTATCAAACGAGCTGTGTCAGGCAGAATTTTGGGTTGTTTTCATGGCTTCCATGTTAACTTTGTCGCCACCATGCTGTGTAATCCACAAAATATACTGGCAAACTTTTATCATGTACCGATATTATTTGAGCGCTTCTTGCTCACCTCCTTTGGTTCCTCTCTGCCACCCATTGGTTTGAAGCCTGAGTCCATTTAGGGTATGTCGCCATGCCACTCTCTAGCCTGCCGCTGCTGCCGCTGCCTCTGCATGCCGTCCCCTATAGTGTCAGGGTCAATTATTGGATGTTTTAGATGCTATCTAGCTTCATTCTGTCACTCTGTCATGGCCATGCTGTTGCCCATAATTTTGGCATAATGGCGCGATTAAGCAGCCTCCGAGGCATCCATGCATGCTGCCCCTGCTGTTTCCTGTCCATTTCCGTGTTGTTTCCATCCTTTTCTGAGGTTCCCAGGTGTTTGGCCAAGCTTCCCTGTGCAGAGCCTTGGTCCCCTTGAAAAATGCTCGAGTCTCCCATTGACTTCAATGGGGCTCGTTATTCGAGACGAGCACTCGAGCATCGGGAAAAGTTCGTCTCGAATAACGAGTACCCGAGCATTTTAGTGCTCGCTCATCTCTACTATGTAATCAATACAGAGTGTATTTTGTCCTGCCTCCCCCACTTTTAGTCTACAAGGGTGTGTCCTTTATGAATCACTAAACACTGGGGACTATGACCTTGAAATATTGTGCTCAGAGACAGGGGCATAACTAGGAGAGACTGGGCCCCATAGTAGACTCCCCCCCCCCCCCCTACAAAATAATATATATTTGTATACTCATGTGACATGTGAGTTACAATCACACATATTCAGGGGCGGACTGGCCATTGTACCGGCCCGCACTCCCTCCCTACAAATTTTCATTTACTGTATAGTACCTGCATCGTACGATCGTACAATGCAGGTACTAGTAATTTGCACACAGATGCAGCGCAGCACCGCTGCTTCTGCGTCTGTGTGTAAAAGCAGCTGCACAGGTCGCGCAAATGACGTCATTGCGCGACCTGTGTAGCATGGAGGAGGCTGACACTTACCAGCTGTCAGGTCTCCTCCGTCCGTGTAGCTCCGCGGCTTGGTGTAAGAGGCGCGGAGCAGTGACGTCACTATCCCGCGCCTCTACACCAAGCCGCCGAAGACCGAGGGAAGACGGGAAGAACCCTGCTCCAAAGAGGTGAGTATTATATTTTTTTTTTTTTTTTTTTTTAAGTTATAGAATGGGGACATTAATTATATGTCTGGGGCAGGGGAGAGGGGACATTATTGTATATCAAGGGCTGGCAGGGGGGGGACATTATTGTATATCAAGGGCTGGCAGGGGGGGGGGCATTATTGTATATCTGTATATCAAGGGCTGGCAAGGGGGGGGCATTATTGTATATCAAGGGCTGGCAGGGGGGGGCATTATTGTATATCTGTATATCAAGGGCTGGCAGGGGGGGCATTATTGTATATCTGAGGCTGGCGGGGGGGGGGATTATTGAATATCAAGGGGTGGCGGGGGGGGGGGCATTATTTCATATCTAGGGCTGGCAGGGGGGCATTATTTCATATCTAGGGCTGGCAGGGGGAATTAACTATATGTCTGGGGTGGGGGGGGGGGTGTTATTCCATATCTGGGGCTGGCAGGGGGGATTAACTATATGTCTGGGGCGGGTGGGGGCATTATTCCATATCTGGGGCTGGCAGGGGGCCATTAATTATATGTCTGGGGCGGGCAGGGGGGCATTATTCTATATCTGGGGCGGGGGTGGGCATTAATTATATGTCTGGGGCGGGCATTATTCTATATCTGGGGCTAGCAGGGGGAATTAATTATATGTCTGAGGCGGCGGTCATTATTCTATATCTGGGGCTAGCAGGGGGAATTAATTTATATGTCTGAGGCGGCGGTCATTATTCTATATCTGGGGCTAGCAGAGGGAATTAATTATGTCTGAGGCGGCGGTCATTATTCTATATCTGGGGTGGGCAGGGGGCATTTATTATATGTCTGGGGCAGGGGGCATTTATTATATGTCTGGGGCAGGGGGCATTAATTCTATGTCTAGGGCAGGGGGCATTATTCTATGTCTGGGGGGCATTATTCTATGTCTGGGGGGAATTATTCTATGTCTGGGGCGGCGGTCATTATTCTATATCTGGGTCTAGCAGGGGGAATTAATTATATGTCTGAGGCGGCGGGCATTATTCTATATCTGGGGTGGGCAGGGGGCATTTATTATATGTCTAGGGCAGGGGGCATTATTCTATGTCTGGGGGGCATTATTCTATGTCTGGGGGGAATTATTCTATGTCTGGGGCGGCGGTCATTATTCTATATCTGGGTCTAGCAGGGGGAATTAATTATATGTCTGAGGCGGCGGGCATTATTCTATATCTGGGGCTAGCAGGGGGAATTAATTATATGTCTGAGGCGGCGGTCATTATTCTATATCTGGGGTGGGCAGGGGGCATTTATTATATGTCTAGGGCAGGGGGCATTATTCTATGTCTGGGGGGCATTATTCTATGTCTGGGGCGGGGGGCCATTGTTCTATATATGGGGTAGGCAGAGGGCATTAATTATATGTCTGGGCTGGGGGGGCATTAATTATATGTCTGGGGCGGGCAGGGGGCATTAATTATATGCCTGGGTGTAGAACATAAGACGTCTGTGTGGTAAAACTCTGCAGGAAAGCTGTGTACCTGGAGGAAGAGACAAGGTGATGGTGGAACTAATGGAGAAGATGAAGAACGATTCCAATCCGAGGAAACGTCACCTGTCACTGGATGCAATAGGTGAGGATCTCATGTGTTTTCTATAGCTGTTTATGATATATACTGATTTTTTTCATGTTCGCTTCTGTGTATATATGTAGTATTATAGTAGTTATATTCTTGTACATAGGGGGCAGTATTATAGTAGTTATATTCTTGTACGTAGGGGGCAGTATTATAGTAGTATTCCTGTACATAAGGGGCGGTATTGTAGTAGTTATATTCTTGTACATAGGGGGCAGTATTATAGTAGTTATATTCTTGTACATAGGGGGCAGAATTATAGAAGTTATATTCTTGTACATAGGGGGCAGTATTATAGTAGTTATAGTCTTGTACATAGGGGGCAGTATTATAGTAGTTATAGTCTTGTACATAGGGGGCAGTATTATAGTAGTTATAGTCTTGTACATAGGGGGCAGTATTATAGTAGTTATAGTCTTGTATATATGGGGCAGTATTATAGTAGTTATATTCTTGTACACAGCGGGCAGTATCATAGTAGTTGGGTTGTATATGGGATAAGGTATTGTAGTAGTTTTATTTTGAATGTGTTATTCTAAATGTGTTATTGTAGCATTATTTCTGTACATAGGAGGCAGCATATATTCTCTCTCTGAATTGTACATGTATGGCACAGGGGAAAGGTATTTGAGGCTTACCGGGTCGTGTGTTTGCAACATTCTTTGCACATTAGATTCACTTAATGCAAAACAAGAACATCTTTTGCTAGTAAGGCCATATGGGGAAACAGCAAATAAACTGTAATATATGTTAATGAAAAAACCTCCAAAGACTATATACAAAACAGCAGTAGAGGGATATCCAAGTGGAGGGCTAAATGGCTAAAATATAACTTTTAATATTACATCACTATAAAAAACCACACTAAGTGCGGGTAAAGGGTCGGGTATTAGAACAGTAGTGTGAACTGAATACCTAGGCGGAAAAATACAACTGTAATCAAAAAAAGAGCAATAAACACCACCAGTATGCAATAGGTTACCAGATATACTGGTCATCTCCTACCATGATTCAGGTGTCTCCAAGCTCAACGGGTAGGAGGTGGGGGCGCCACGGAACTGTCCTGTCCCTAAGATCACCCCCTTAACTCCCGCCCTAACAAGGGCAGTCCACATCTGTCCTTGTTACTAAAGGTGTATGCCCCCTGTCAGCGTCAATTTCCCTGACGCGTTTCGTCACTTGACTCCTCAGAGGGATAGATACTGGTGTCGCCGTCCAATAGATTCGGTTAGGCGTACATGGAGCATATCAAATTAAAGAAGTTGGGTGAAGCACGTTATCCAACATTACTTCAAGAAGATTCTGCACATCTCCTGTCCTAGTGGTGGACTCTGAGATTATCAGTGCTGGCTGGCGGTGGTGAGCGCCATAGAACAGGCACTTCCGCCTAATAAAGACAAAAACCCCGCCTTCGCATCTTGTGATTGGGCGCACCCCCGTCCTACCTTCTCTGTCATAGGTCACGCCTATCGTTGTGTGCACTCGGCGGACCGTGTTGAAAGCAATCACTAGGACGGACCTGAAGGAAGACAAAGTCTCCGTGAGAGAGGGGGAGGGAGCTGCGCATGCGCGAAGTCTAACGGGGGAGGTCTCTGACACGCGTCTCCATGGAGACGCAAGTGCGCCCAGTCCCTGTACTGGACAGTAAGTACTATTATGAATATGGCAGTGTCGCACGGAAGGGATAAGATTGCAACAGTGTGGCAGTGGGACAGACGGTGCAATAAAGGCACCATCCGCCCAACCGCGTTCCTATGCAGTTAGTAAAACCGTTAGTGTAATTTTCTCACAACAGCATGCACTATCAGACATAGGTGCAGGTACTGTGGGTTTGTGAGTATGACAAGCTATACACTTAAAAAAGGGGGCCGGTCTAAGATATTGGAGATGCCCTATATTGTTTGACAGGTGTCAATGTGTCAGACCGGCAGTGTTGCTGCCATGTCGAGAAAAAAACACGATATAGTCTAGAGTATAGGGGATTCAATATATCATTTGATAACTGCCAACACTTCAGACTGATAGTGTCAAAGCTAGACCGGGAAATCAAGACTCGAAATTAGACTGGCAATATCAGTACTATGCCGGGAAGTCTATGCTTGATGTTATATGTTGTGTGTGAGGAGTGGTTATTGACTGGACCCCTGTAGGGGTGCTTATGGGCCTATAAGAAGGGCACAAAGGACAGTTGGTCATTGAGGCCTTTGGGTAGAGTGGTATCCAATTTGTAGATCCACTTCGCCTCTCTCTGGAGGATCATTTTGTCCCAATTGCCCCCACGTTCGGGGTATGGGACTCTGTCGATCCCCATAAAACGCAGAGCTGTTGCATCCCCTTTATGATGTAGCCATATGTGGTTAGGTATGGGTTTGTCCCTTTTGTGGGTTATATCCCCTAGGTGTTCACCAACTCTTCTACGTAATTCACGGAAGGTCTTCCCCACATACTCAAGGCCACATATGCACGTGATCTTATAGATTACACCTGTGCTTCTACAGTTGATGAAGTCTCTGATGTTGTATTCGGCCCCGGTCGTATTACTCCTAAACGTCTTGCCTGTCTGGATGTATGGGCATGCGACGCACCCACTGCATCGAAAACTCCCAGCTGTCTGTCTGTCCAGACAGGTGCCAGGTGGTTTCGGGGGTGTGTAATGACTGTTAACTACCCGATCATGAATAGATCGAGTTTTTCGGAATGTTATTAATGGGCTAGGACCCACCAGATTTTTAACATGCTCGTCCATCAATAGGATCGGCCAGTGTTTTTCTATGATCCGGCGGGCCTGTTTGGCCCCATTGTCAAATGTAGCTATTACCCTTAGGTTTTTATCTTGTATTTTGTCCCCAGGTAGGCTCCTCAGCAGGTCATTCCGATTCCGACTCCGACTATACTGATATGCCTCTCTTAGGATCTTGTCCGGGTAACCGCGTTCCAAAAATCTATGTCTCAAATCTGCCGCCTATGAGCGAAATTCGCTCTCCTTGCTGCAGTTACGCTGTACCCTTAGGTACTGACCTTTAGGGATGCCTTTCCGCAGCGCCAGAGGGTGATGGCTATCCCATTTGAGTAATGAGTTAGTGGACGTCGGTTTACGATAGACAGACGACTGCAAGGAACCATCCTCTAATTTCCTGATGAGCACATCAAGAAAGGGGAGTTCTGTATCATGCATCACCGATGTAAAACGAAGTCCTATCGGATTGTCGTTTAGTAGTTCCACAAATTTTTGGAAGCCCTCCGGGCCACCCTTCCACAGTACAAAAACATCGTCGATGTATCGTAAAAATAGCTCTACATTTTCTATACCCTGTGGTGGGTTTTCGCCAAAGACGGTAGTGGCCTCCCACCAGCCCAGGAGCAAATTGGCATAGGAGGGAGCACAGGTGTGCCCCTGAGCTGGTGGTAAATTCGGCCGTCAAACAAAAATATATTTTTTGTAAGCGTGAAATGTAGCAAGTCGTGGACAAATTTGTTGTGCAGGCGATATTGTGTGCCCCGTGTGGATAGAAAATATTCCACTGCCTCCAACCCTTTATCATGGGGAATGGAGGAGTACAGGGCCTCTACATCAATACTTCCTAATAACGTACCCTCCTCCACCGTAAGGCCCTCCAGATGGCTCCGAAGGTCGGCAGTATCCCTCAGGTAAGACGGCAGGGACAAGACAAAGGGGCGTAAAATTTGGTCAATATATATCCCGATGTTCTGATTAAAAGAGTTCACCCCTGAAACAATGGGTCTTCCCTTGAGGGGTGTAACCCCTTTATGTATTTTGGGAAGACAATAAAATGTTGCCATTGTGGGAGTGACTGGGGTAAGAAAGGAGAGTTCATCATCGCCAATTATATCATGGGATCTAGCAGTGGTGAGGATAGTTTTAAGTTCAGCTAGATATTTGGCTGTTGGATTAGAGCCCAAAATCTCATAGCCCGTCCTATCACCCAATAGGTCCTTACACATTGTAACATAATTGTGCGTATCCATCACAACAATGTTACCGCCTTTATCCGAAGGCTTTATTGTGATATTGCGGTCCCTCTCTAATTCGCACAATGCTGACATCTCTTCCTTAGTGCAGTTGTATACTTTTTTTGTTGGTTGGAGTTGTCTCAGATCCTCACACACTAATTCAACAAAGACATCAATGCAGGAGACGTCCCCCTGCGGTGGCATCTTGGTGCTTTTGTTTTTCAGTGTGGTGAAAGGTCCCTGTCCTGGCTGTATAGGGTCAGACCGTGCAAGACCTTCTAGAAGTCTTACATCCTGGACCATATCAGAGGGGATCCCCATTTCCCTAGCGGTTTTGTCTTGTTGTCTCTTAAATAGTCTTTGCCAACTGAGTTTTCGTGCAAAGAGATTGACATCCTTTGTCCAGGTGAAGGCGTCAAAATCAGAGGTAGGGACGAACGAGAGGCCTTTAGATAGAATTGCCATCTCGTTGTCCTGAAGTGTCCTTTGTGAAAGATTAATTATTTGGGGGGAACGGGTAGAGTCCCCGGTATGTTCCGACTTCTGAGGGGGTAAGGGTTCTCTAAAAAACGTGCCCCTGAGCCTCTACCAGCTCCTCTGCCACCTCTCTGTCCTCCCCTTTTAGTGTTACATCCCTTTTTGTCTTTGTAGGGGCCCTCCCCATCTGATAGCTCGGCTTCTGTTGATGAAGCTTCGGTATCAGTGAATCGGGATTGGGACCGCTGACTAAGGACCGAGTAAACCTTATTTTCTTTAAAATCCTGTAGATCTCTGATAAATTGGCGATGTTTCCTCTCCTTAAGGAAGTATTGATATTTATCCACTATATTTTTTAGGGTAGTCTCTTTGTTACTAAAATCTGGTTCAGTCTCAAATTTTTTGACCACATCGATCTGTTCCTGCAGTTTTTTGTCCAGCTTATCGAGATTTATTTTCTCTTCTTCTAGTAGGATATTCATAAATCGCAATGAGCTGGCAGTTGCTTCTTTTTCCCATTTCTTAGTCAGAGAACAACTCTTAAGTCTGTTACCTGGTGTCAGGGTTATCCGAAGACCCCTTGGTACAATATTATTTTTCAAGTAATTTTCCAAGCTTTGGACCTCCCACCATGAGGCGCAGTGATCTTTATAGATCTTGGTGAGGTCCTTAAACGCAGACTGAAAGGAGGGTGTGTACTTCTTTTGTATCAGATCTTTTTCAGAAAACACATCTCTTACCTCAGAGAGCCACTGTTGTCTATCGATACCTGCCGATAAAAACCCTGCCATACCTAGTACACTGCAGATAAATAGGGAAACAGCAAATAAACTGTAATATATGTTATTACATGCGCAGCTCCCTCCCCCTCTCTCACGGAGACTTTGTCTTCCTTCAGGTCCGTCCTAGTGATTGCTTTCAACACGGTCCGCCGAGTGCACACAACGATAGGCGTGACCTATGACAGAGAAGGTAGGACGGGGGTGCGCCCAATCACAAGATGCGAAGGCGGGGTTTTTGTCTTTATTAGGCGGAAGTGCCTGTTCTATGGCGCTCACCACCGCCAGCCAGCACTGATAATCTCAGAGTCCACCACTAGGACAGGAGATGTGCAGAATCTTCTTGAAGTAATGTTGGATAACGTGCTTCACCCAACTTCTTTAATTTGATATGCTCCATGTACGCCTAACCGAATCTATTGGACGGCGACACCAGTATCTATCCCTCTGAGGAGTCAAGTGACGAAACGCGTCAGGGAAATTGACGCTGACAGGGGGCATACACCTTTAGTAACAAGGACAGATGTGGACTGCCCTTGTTAGGGCGGGAGTTAAGGGGGTGATCTTAGGGACAGGACAGTTCCGTGGCGCCCCCACCTCCTACCCGTTGAGCTTGGAGACACCTGAATCATGGTAGGAGATGACCAGTATATCTGGTAACCTATTGCATACTGGTGGTGTTTATTGCTCTTTTTTTGATTACAGTTGTATTTTTCCGCCTAGGTATTCAGTTCACACTACTGTTCTAATACCCGACCCTTTACCCGCACTTAGTGTGGTTTTTTATAGTGATGTAATATTAAAAGTTATATTTTAGCCATTTAGCCCTCCACTTGGATATCCCTCTACTGCTGTTTTGTAGTAAGGCCATATACCAACAATTTGTCTGTTATAACTCCACCCACATAATCTGACCACACCCACTTGTTTTTTACTCCGCCCATAAAATGGGGCCACTTTTGTAGTTTTTTCCAGGGCCATTTTAATTTCCCAGTCCGCCCCTGCACATATTTATACACCCATATATGCACACATTTAAATACTTGCATACATAAAGCATATAAACACCATATTTACACATACAGCATTCAACATAAAATATATACACACACACACACCATATATACATACATACAGCAAATACACACATAAATATAGTACCATATACACACATGCTGCATATACAAAGACATAATCATACAGCATACACAAAGGTATATAATTATTTGAGAGCATATACACATAACATATAGCAAATACACACATATATACAATACCATACCATATACAGACAGAGAATCTACACACCACACACATATACAGCATGTACACAACCAAAACATACGAAATACGCAAGATGCTGGGCCCCCTTGGACTGTGGGTCCCATAGCAGCTGCTATGGCTGCTACCCCCGTAATTACGCCCCTGCTCAGAGACACCTAAGCATATAGTCCTCTGTGATTCATAAAGGGCACATCCTGGTGGACTAAAAGAGGCATGGGGAGGCAGGACAATATACCCTCTGTATTTACACTAACCTTGAGTGTGATACATGAATTGGAGTTGACATGTTCTATATACTTCCAACAGACTCTGAGTAATTACCTATGTCACAGTTCTAGTATGCCTGATATTTGTCCAATGAAAATGGTTACATACCCATGCTTTTAAATAAATGTTAATAATAAAAAGTCTTATTTTAAATATTCCATTAAAGCAGAATTAGTTGATATTTAATCAAGGAATATAAATGGTATACAGGGTTGGGAATACACTGCAGGATAATTTATTTCTACTACTTCTTCCATGCAGTTTGCTCAAACTATATGGAGTTTGGTGGCTTTACTTTTATTTTTGCTTTAAAAGAGGAATCGGATAGCTTAAAGGAAACCTACCACTTGAAGTGGCAGGTTTCAGATGGAAATACCGAGCACCAGCTCAGGGTGAGCTGGTGCCGGAGCTTATTTTTGTTAGTGTTTTAAACCGCTGTATTGCAGTTTAAAACACTTTTTAAACTTTATAGCCGGCGCAGGGAGGTATGCGCTCGGCGCTTACCATGCGCGCGGCTCTCCTTCACTTCCTATGTAGCCGCGCGCACGGTCGCGCGCATGGTAAGCGCTGAGCGCGTACCTCCCTGCACCGGCTATAAAGTTTAAAAAGTGTTTTAAACCGCAATACTGCGGTTTAAAACACTAACAAAAATAAGCTCCGGCACCATCTCACCCTGAGCTGGTGCTCGGTATTTCCATCTGAAACCTGCCACTTCAAGTGGTAGGTTTCCTTTAACTGTTTGTATCAAATCAATATGAAGCCAGAGAAACACTTTAAGTCATAAAAGATCCATAATCATAAAAGCCCACTCTCACTCACTCAGGGGGACAAGGCTCAGTGTTACATAATCGCTGCTTTTCCTTTAATTTCTCATGTGCATCACACAAGTCTTCAGACACATCAGATCCATCTGACATTCTTTTGCAAAGAACATACTGCATCTGTATCCCTGAAGAAAAAATTTCATTGTAAATAATGATTAACTACATAACTTACTTTTTCCTTATTGTAAGCTTGTTCTTTTACTACTATACCTCCAGCACATAAAGCAGTACATGTAGTCCATGGGGAGTGATGCCAGCTGTACCCACTCAGTGTATGTTTCTTGATAGGGGCGTTAAATCTGTAGCGGACACCAAATAAATCCTCTCTCATGAAAACCTGAAACAAAAAATGTTATTTTGATATGCTTGGTGCACAGGCCATAGTCTACACTAAGATTTCATTTTTTGCATACTGCCAGTGGACACATTTTCATTAAAAAAAACAAAAACCACCCAAATATGAGAGCAGGCATATTCCTTCATGTCTATGCAAATGACAGATGTACATGTAGGCCCACATTTATTAAAGCCCTTGTACCAGCTTTTTGTCTGGCGGCTACTGTGCTGCCCACTGGCAAATGTTATGCAGATACAAATGATTGTGGGTAGAAGGGCAGTTTCCTTCATGTCTACACAGAGAGAAGCCCTTTATTTCATCTATCTTAACCCTTGTTGTAGTATAGCCGGTAAGGAGACTGTCTATAAGAATCTCTAGGTACTAGCAGTTATAGGACCACTCTGTATAAACTTTGTTATATGAAGTGTAGTGTATATATCTGTAATTGCACAGATAGGCCCAACCTCATGGTCGGTCATATTTGGTCCCAGACCGTATCTGTATCAGCTTGTTTTCTGTTATATGCTAATCTTATGTATGTAACATTCTCCTGCTATTTTATTGTTCTATTCTAATAGCTTGTACATTCCTGCTTTTCTTCAGTTTCACCCTAATCCTACATCAGTTCAACAAATGAGACTGGGTGAAAGCCCGTAGCTTTATTAAACTGTAGGAAGGCGTTTAACTGCCTGTCGAGCTCCGCATAGACCCCAGGGGGTATGTGAAGTGGGGGCAAGACAGCTACACTATACACGAGGCGGCCCAAAATTCTGCACTGAAAGGGGCGTTCCGATGCACAACTGGACCGTGCGTGCACCACATTTATCACGCAGTGTTCGACAGATTTGTTCACACATGCTATGTTAAAGGTTCACCAGAAAAAAAAAAGTTGGTGCAAACTGGGGCTCATTTACTAAGGGTTTCACACTACACTTTTGTCGGACTGTGCAACTTTTTCGGGGATGGCACGGCTTGGACAGGTATTTAGCAAGTGTCTGTGCTGGGATTCTGGCACACGCAATTGATTTTTTTGTGCTCGCTTCCATGCAACACAAATTGGGGTGCGTGCCATCGGATGATCCGACTGATTCGGACTGCTCACATGTACAATCGCTCAGACATCATCGGCCTAATCGAGCTATATGAATTCCTGAGATTCTTTAGGATTAGTCTCCCTCACAATGGTGGGGATCCAGATAGTCTTCATAGCCCCAAACAAATAATGCCGTCATTATTGATATCCCCTTTCCCCTGATGAAGCCACTTCATATGGTGAAACATGTTGGGGGGGCTAATAGTGCGTAATTTTCTATGGAAATATGTGTGTGGAGTTAGGGAGACACCAGCAAAGATATTTGTGCAACATTTGCATCTGTTCATCTTTTTGTACAAAAAAAATAAATATGCAAATATTTCCAATGGATTAAACTTCCACGCCATATAATGTAGCCTTATAGTTGCTTGTTTATATAACTTTCAGAATAAAATGATATACAGAAGATTCTTTGCAGACATGGAACAATTCAGCAACCAAAAATGCATCCCTTGCATCAGAATAGGGTTACGTATTGCTTTCAATTAGTTTGTCTAAATTTATTTAGACAGTTAATAACTTCTTACCATAAGAATCAGTGTTGCATTAGTAGGGCCTAAAGCTTCAAGAGACTCAGGTTCATCCTGAGGCCTTTTATAGTGGAACAAGGTCCCAGCAGCATCAAATTTCTTTGGTATGTCTGGTGGAAGTTTGCCATTAATAAAGTATTCATCGCTGGCTTCTGTTTTGAGGGCTATAAAAATCAAACAAAAAGCTGATAAATAGATAGCAACTGTGTGTTTCAAAACCATAAAGGGGTTTATCTGGGATCATTTATTTTTTAATTATAATAATATAATATTTTTCGATGATATAAAAAATGCCACAGCCTATTGTAAATACAACATTACCTTTGTAGTCGCTGTATAACAAACTCTATGGCAGTTAGTGTAAGTTTTTTTTTTTTTTTTACAGCCGCCCCTGTTACAGATTAAAAATGACAGATTACAGATTATACTCGAGTTTAAGCCGACCCGAGTATAAGCCGAGGCCCCTAATTTTACCACAAAATACTGGGAAAACCTATTGACTCGAGTATAAGCCGAGGGTGGGAAATGCATTGGTCACAGCCTCCCCAGTGTATATAGCCTGCCAGCCCCTGCCCCAGTGTATATAGCCTGCCAGCCCCTGCCCCGGTGTATATAGCCTGCCAGCCCCTGCCCCGGTGTATATAGCCTGCCAGCCCCTGCCCCGGTGTATATAGCCTGACAGACCCTGCCCCGGTGTATATAGCCTGACAGACCCTGCCCCAGTGTATATAGCCTGCCGCACCCTGCCCCAGTGTATATAGCCTGCCGCCGCTGCCAGACAGATCGCATAGAAGATATACAGGGGTCGCCGGAAAGATATATTTATTTTTTTGACTCGAGTATAAGCCAAGTTTGGGTTTTTCAGCACATTTTTTGTGCTGAAAAACTAGGCTTATACTCGAGTATATAAGGTAACTTATCCTAAACAACCCCTTTAACTTTGACCTTTAACTTGCTGGGGGTAAGGGTTATTTAAGCAACTTCCTGCATCATCGCAGTAGTAGTCATGAACTGACAGAAGTACCTTATTACTGTAAAATTACAACAAGCTTGAATTGCCCGGATCACCTTCTGTTCTAACCACTTCCTGCCATGAATGTGTGTGTATATAGCTTTATAATTATATACACACACATATATTTATTACTCTCTACAGGTCACCAACACATTGCAGGTAAATAAAAGCACTATACCAACTATGGAAAAGTCTGCAGCAGAAGCTTATATCTGATGCAGATTTATGATTATCAGTATGTCATTTAACCCCTTCCCGCCGTTGCCCTTTTTTGTTTTTGTGTTTTCATTTTTAACTCCCTACCTTCAAAAATCTTTAACTTTTTTATTTTTCCATGTACAGAGCTGTGTGATGGCTTGTTTTCTGTGTAACAAATTGCACTTTAAAATGGTGGTATTTAATATTCCATGCCGTGTACTGGCGCTAATAACTTTTTATACTTTGGTACACAGAGCTTTGGGAGGTGTCCTTTTTCGGGTCTTTTGATGACGTTTACAATGTTATCATTTTTAGGACTTTATGGCCTTTTAATTACTTTTTATCAAATTTTTAATATTTTAAAAAATGGCAAAAACGTGCCATTTTCGACTTTGGGTGCTTTGAAAAACCGTTATTATATTTTGATCGTGCATTTTCATACACGTCGCCACCTTATGTGTTTATGATTTTTGCAGTTTATTTATATTTATATCAGTTCTAGGGAAAGGGGGGTGATTTGAATTTTTGTTTTTTTTATTATATTTTTAAACTTTTTTTTTATTTTTACTATTTTTTTTAGATTTCCTAGGGTATTTTAATCCTAGGTTGTCTGATCGATCCTACCATATAGAGTGACGAACCTCGGCAAGATGGCGGCGCCCATTCTGGCACCGATCGCGGGTGTTACCGGTAAGCCTTTGCTGCAATATGCAGCAAAGACTTATCGGCTATGGAGAGGGTTCAGCCCATGAGCCCTCTCCATGCACACGCACTCAGCATGTGATGTAGTATTGCATCACATGTCGGTAAGCGGTTAACTTGGGTGGATCCAATTGCAGCATGCGGGCTGGGTGCCTCCTCAGGGAAATTCATTCTGGGGGCGAACCCTATTGCTAAATAGAAATATTACCTATATTGGGAGAGTCCTGGATCAGGCAATATCTAACCATAGAGCAGTAGAATGAAGGAGAATACCTTTCTCCTTCATTCTCATCAAGTGCGTAGGTTTTTATACTGAGGCTGCCGTGGTAATGTTTTGTTAGGAAATTAATGTTGGGGATGTTAATAATCCCTTTTTTCTGGCTGGTGGTGGCTTTGATTAGGGATTTAAAGGGAACCTGTCACTACATTTTTCAAATACAGCTAATGGTGGGTTCCCATAGAGCTCTATTAACTAATTGACACCCTTCTTTTAGCTAAAAATGGTTTTCCTCAGATCCCCATATAATCATCTTTATAATTTTACCTGGTTTTCAGAGATATTAATAGAAATTCAAGGGGGTGTGCCCTCCTCGCGCTGAATCCAGCAACCCATCCACATGCTTTCTCAGCATACAGCAGTAACATCACGTGACCAGGGTAACATAATCTCAGGTGACATCATGTTTTAGTGCCCCTCTAAATAATTATTATATATAAAATGCATCAATCAGTGTAAGGTTTTATTTATGGGAGCTCCAAGAGCTATAAAAAAAAAAAAAAAACTCTTCTGCGCTCAAGTCCAGCACTGTGGCTTCTTTCAGTGGTAACTTTACGACTGTAGTATGCAGCCCTCACGGAGTCTTCTGTGGCCTGTGTAAACCAGGACCTAGTGTGGATGCATGCTATGGTTGTGAAGGGCAGTTAACAGAAGTCACACTGCTGGACTGAAGTACAACTTTTTTTACAGCATTTAGGGTGGCCATTAAAAAAAAATAAAGCCCTGACAAAACCCTTTAATTATTATTATTTATAAACCTCTTCAATTTAAATACAGAACTCCCACATTATTATACAGCTCACCTCCTTACCCCTGAACACAAACTATTATTAACAGGAACCTGTCACCATATTTTTAACAAATACATCTAGTGACAGATTCCCATAGAGCCCTATCAACTAAATGCCACCCTTATTTTAACAAAAAAAAATGTTTTCCTCACATACCCAGAAATTGTGCTCTTCAGTCGTCCCTTCTTATCTACTCCTCCCCATGCTAAATGCCTCTTCACCATTTAACACTTCAACTAGTCATGTGACCTTAGTGATATCATTTATGGTCCTTTGCCAGGTAACATTTACACAGTCTAACTCATGTATATATTTGATAACATAAAAATTCAGCATGCCTCCATGGATGTCTACTCCTCTCCTTGCCTCCATGAAGCCATGTTGTGATTTAATGTGATCAAATACATACATGGGGTAGACTTTGCAAATGTTACTCGTTTAAGGACCTTAGATTACATTACACTGGTCACATGACATGAAGTGCTCAATGATGTGACAGAACTCACACAGCTTTTTCTACCTCTAATAATAAGTAAACATAGCTGTATATGTCTGTAGTTGATTATTGGCAGACGGTCCCTATCTAATAGTTCAATACAGCATGTCCTATCAATCAAGAAAAATTTTATATTCACGACACACCTCAGGTAAGTTGCATATAAGTTTAAAACTGATTTTTTTTAACACTGAAGCTATAGAAAAGAACAATTAATGGATAGGGGTGATGCTTTTAAATCATATTTTTTATGTATTTATTTTGGCTGGGTTAATTTAAATGGCAGGCAATTAATTATGATATGGTGGCTCCATACATTTTATATACAGTGCCCGTCAACCTTTTTTTGGCCCCTGGACTGTTGGTATTTAATAAAAAACAAACAAAAAACTGAAGTACTTATTCTTGCCAGCGCTCCCACATACTCCGCTTGTCTTCCGCTGTTGCAGCTGGACGAACTGCACCAGGATGTGCAGCACTTGATGACTTGAGTGCCAAGAAAAGGCCCAGGCCACCTCTCACTCACACTATCAATGTCATTTGGGCCTTATTAATGCTATAGTAAATGGACCGGAACAGAGTGTCCCATCTAATCATGCACACTTGGCGTGAGAGTGATATTTTGGGCCCCCACCTTTGTGCTCCTGTATAGCTCCTCCCTCTCTCACTGATGTCAGCTCACCAGGCTGTGAGCTCCGTAAAGGAGCAGGAGGGAGAAGCTGTGCAGAAGAACAAAGGTGGGGGTTGTGAGCTGAGCAGTCTGCAGCACAGACAGTCACATGTTGTTTTTTGAAATGCATTCAATCCAAAGCCCAAACCCCAAGGACTACACAAAGGATTCTGTCATGGCCAATGCATACAGCTCCTGCTGTATGCAGATAGAGAACCCCTTCCTTGGCTCCTGACAGCTACTTGTGGACCTGTACTTGGGGCACTGGCAATGCTGGATCCAGAAGAGGTGAGTAACTAATGTAACACCTAGTACTCTTCTATACAATTCCATACTCCAAAATATAGCAGCTTTCTGATCTATGGCATACATTTGTTCAATTTACTACAGGACATGTACCCATTTCTTAACAGTATTTAATTAAGGATTCTTTCAACAGGTTATACTGATATTACCTTACTTGTCATATGGAAAACTGATTTTACACCACTTGGTAGATACTGTACATAAGAAGAAATGTAGAATGGCACTCACCACATGGAATCTTCTAACTAATCCATTTATTGGAAATACTCACATATTTCGTACAAAGTATGAAAAATTAAAGAGAGGAGGGTAGGACATGATGCAGGACATTACATGGTTACAAGCAAACTATAACCTTTTCTTGCCTCTGGCTAACCTGAGTGCAAAGATACAAACAATCCAGCAACGTATACCTACAAGGGACCACCCACTTAAAGAAAACCATATGATTGTTAACCATATTGGGGGCTACTGGTGAACTGATCTGTCTGTCAGATATTCCCCAGCAGTGATCATTTGTCTGGTAATTAAAGAGCTAATGAGCCAATGGAAACCTTTTCTTTGTTTTATTGCTTAATGTACTTAATTGCCTATGTACTCCAAGGCAGAGGTGAGCAAACATACATCCACTCAAAGGGGTTTAAGAGCATACAAGGCACCCTCACAGTTTGAAGATGATGCAGTATTTATAAAAGCTTGGGATGATGCGCATCATGTAACATTCAAACTATGTAAAGCCAAATTAGAATTAAGAAGGAGACAAACATTACAAGCGATGACCTTCACAAAAGGATTGGAGAAGCAACTGGTCCCAATACAAGCTGAAATAAAGGAAAGAAAAAAAGATAAATTCATGAGAGACAAAAAAGTTTACGAGTTGAACCAAGTTTTAGGAGTAAGATGGCTTCTTCCGGGGCTGCCATCTTAGGCGAAACTCTGAGTCGGGCATGCATTACCAAGCGTGTATTTGTACTTAAGGCCTTTTTATATTTCAACGTTTGTTAGTTTTTTTTATTAAAAATCTTTTTAACAACTGTGAACTTGCTGCACCATCGTGTTTCCTTTTCTAATTTGAGTAACGAACCGGAGGGAGAACAAGGTTTTTTTACACAAGCAGATGATGACTAAGGGCCAGGGGCTATGCCTTGATGCAAAAGGCGTATGAGAGGGCAATAGGGAGTCGAAACAATAAAACAAAAGCTCAGTAGTGGACAAACAAGACAAAAATCGGTGAATTAAGGAAGCACTCAGTTTGCTTTCTCTTTTGATTTTTCCCCTCAACCTGAAAAAATAAAAATGGCCATTAGAAAAAATTTACACATTATTAGTACATATATAAAGACCTTAAAGAAATAGTGGTGCATGACCCTTTAATAACCTTTTAAAGAGGTAGAACTCTAAGAACAGAGTTAGTATCAAGTAATTTCAATCCATGTAAAGACTCTTGGTTAAAAAAATGTCCACCTAAGGGAAATTACACTTTTTGAAGACAAAAAGGTTTATTTGTGGAGGCTACGTGGTCTTCTGCACCTGTAAAAGATTGTATATAGGAAAAACAATACAAAGAATGAATACACAATTTAGTGAACACATACACTAAAATCGATAAAAACTGGTAATGGAGCACCCAGATTAATCAAACATGTAAGGTCATGCCATAATTTAGATCCAAAATCACTATTTTCCGCAGATATTGAACATGTACCATCTCTTCGTTCTTAACTGTTATGTCCGCTCATGGGAGGGATCCACCAATAAAACACACATTTCCTTGGGTTGTTTAATTACCAGACTAATGATCACTGGCTGGGGAATATCTGGCAGACAGTTCAGTGCACTAGTAGCATCCCAATATGGTTACCAATCCTATGCTTTTCTTTATGAAGTGGGTGGTCCATTGTAGGTATATATTGCTGGATTGTTTGTATCATTGCACTCAAGTTAACCGGATGAAGCGCCGGCAAAAATGTAAAAAAATTATTCATTTCAAAAGTTCAAAATTTTCTGCTTTTCAGGCTGATAGTCATAGCACCCAAGTAACTTTATAACTAACATTTCCCAAATGTCTGCTTTATATCGGCATACTGTTTTATGCATCCTCTTTCTTTTTTAGGTTGTTAGGAGGTTCAGAATTGTGGGTGGAATTTTTCTCATTTTTATGAAAATCACCAAAACCCTTATTTAGAGGCACATGCTCAGGCCTAAGTGACTAAGAGGCCTAAATAACAGTAAAACCCCATAAATCATGCCATTTTAGAAGCTACACCCCTCAATGTATAAAAAATCTACTTTAAGAAGTGTGTTAACCCTTTATATGCTACACAGGGGTTAAAACAAAATGGAGGTGTAATTTACAAGCTGTAATTTTTTTTAGACAATATAGTAATTTTGGCCAAACATTAAACCGTTACAAAGTATTAAATGACGAAAAATTCCACAAAGTTTGATACCCAATTTCTCCCGAGTATGAGGGTGCCCCATAAGTGGTGGTGACTGCTGCACGGGCACATGGCCGGGCATAGAAGGGAAGGAGGCGCCATTCAGAGCAGATTTGTATTGTGACATTTTACAGGCTATAAAATGTTTATTTTTTTTGTAATTTGGACATATGGGGGATAATTTTTTTTTGTGGATGAGATCCACTTTTCAGGTACATCATTTATGGGGGGGTTTAATAGCTAATAATCAGATTTTATTAACTCTTTCTTGGTGGTGGTTAAAAAAATCATTAATTCTTCTTTTTGGTTTTTAGCATTTTTTCCCTGGACGTTCACCGTACCATAAAAATAATGTGTTATATTTATTCTCTGGGTCATCACGATTACAGCGATACCCCATTTATATGGTTTTTTTTATGGTTAACTTGTTTTGCAGAATATAGGCCTCATTTTGTGAGAAATTTGCTTGTTTTTGTTTCGCCAAGTAACAATGGGCAGAACATTTACATTTTTTTGTTTACAGAGCTGGTTTAGAGCTTATTTTTTGCGGGACAAGCTGTACTTTTTCTTGGTATCATGTTGGGGTAAATTTTACTTGTGCGCTTTTTATGCGGTCAAAATGTGAAAATTTCATAATTTTTGTGAGTTTTTTGTGTTTTTTTACGACGTTCACTGTACGGGTATAGTGACAATTTTATTTTATTGTACAGGTTGTTACGGACATTTTGATACTCAATATGTTGTATACTAATGTATTGCAGCATATTACAGTCAGCCTATGCATTCTGCATAGGCTGACAGCTGCACTGTTAGATCGTGCACAGTGCACGATCCTAGCAGGCAGCTACTATGGGCAGCCCTGGTGTCCTTATCGGACCTTCAGGTTACCATGGTGCCGATCGTCGTGCCTATGCACCTTAGACGCCGCGGTCACTATGACCACGGCGTCTATAGGGTTAAACAGCTGGGATCGCGACAGTCGTGATCCCGGCTGTTACTGCAGGATCCCGGCTACTGCGCACCGCCGGGATCCCGCAGCGATCGCATGGGCTCAGCTTCTGTAAAATATATATACCGGTAGAAGGCACCGCTGGACAGTATATCATGAGGGATGGCACTACTGGACAGTAAATATATAAGAGGGAGGGCCTGAACAGTACATAATGGGATCTCTGTGCTGGACAGTTAATATACTTTACAAGGGGAGGGCATAGTACAGTATAAAATTAAGGGGGCTGTTACACAGTACATGTATAGGTACTGCTGAGGAGTTCATAAATAAGAAGGTAAGGCACTTCTGGGCAGTACATGTATAAGGGAATTCCGGGGCTACACATTAGTTAATGGGGGCACTGCTGACTATATATGGATTGGTGAGCAGGTCCTGCTCTGCTACTTTACATACTGATGAGGTGCAGAAATTATTAGGGGCACTGCTAAGTATAAATTAGTGAAGGGATGGGTATGTTGTACATTAAGGGATGTTTTACTGTATAACAATTATTGGTGGCCATGTATAGATTTGTTTTAATCCAGACGACAGTATACTGTAAGTTACTGTGGTATTTTTAGGTGAACAGAGCTGAAGACATCTGGCAGTGAATTCTGTAGTAATAAGCCATGGCTAGCAGCAGTTATCAAAGTTCTATAACTGATACAGAAGACTTCACATATCCAAGAAATCCATAAGGCTGAAGTCCAGTCCATCACAGAGGCAGAAGGTAGAAGCTACACATGGTTTATTCAGTAACCAATGTCTAAATCTGCTTTATGGCAGCCTTAGAGTATAATTCACTTTTAGTACTATATAGTACTGTGCAGTCTATTTCCATCTGGTATATATGTATGTATGTATGTGATGCATTCACTACTGTGATATTTTCAGTATTGTAAAGGTATGTTGGTAATGTGTATAGTGTGTATGTATATATATTTACAGTGGGTATAAAAATTTTTCACTCTTTGTTTTATTGCAGTAAATTGATAATGAGCAAAAAAAGAACTTTTTTGATCTTAATGTGAATGATACCTGAGAGGGGGACCGGGGGTAGGTGATCAGTAGATATACCGACCCCAGATCTCCAGATGGGGGAAGGGAGACAAAAAAAGACAGGAGCGCTCTCCTCATGTGATATTGTAAAAGCTGCTTGCAAAAGGTCTAAAAGAACAGTTTAAAAGTGCTCACCTTGTAGCACAAATACATGTGCATATAGAATAAAATAAAGGATTCCTGGCGCCGTTCTCCTTTCTACCTGGATCAGCCCAGGGGTAGACTGATCGGTAGTGGTATGAATTCAGCAATATATTCTGAGCCCCAAGCACTGGAGCAGGATGAAGTGGCTTTCAACGCGGAATCAATATCCAAGGACAGTGTTGCTGGTCCAATGCTGGTTTATTTAAATGCTACGCGTTTCGGTCCGGTACCCGGACCTTCTTCGTCAGGCATAAAATTCATTACAAACAAAGTTGTTTACATATATAAAAGGTATGAAAACGAGGCGCCGGTGATAGGTTCCGGTCACATGGTGACCGGTATATCACAGTTCATTATACAAATATATTTTGCGGAGGTGACAGACTAGTTTGTTATGTCTGTGAGTTACCGTATGAGGCGTATGGCACGTGTACCGTTGCTAGGCGGCTGGATGTTCTACGGAAGCCGCAGAGGGACAAAAACTATTTACTACTAAGCCCTGTTGTAATCACGAAGGTATAAGGTGATGCCGTTGCCAAGCGACTAGGATGCTCTACGGGAGCCGCAATGGAGCAAGGTGCCTAACGTTCGTGTGGAGATAACAGGTGTATGTAATGGGATGGATTTTTGGCGATGTGGTAGCGAGAATACAATGCACATGAGCTGTGGTGGGGGTACGAAGTGTACATACGGAAAATTTTGACCCTATCTAAATGGTGAGTGGTGTTACACAGATTCAATTACTTCATTTAGACCGTGTGGATGAAGGGTATCCAACTTAAATATCCAGTAGGATTCCCTACGATTTAGTGTTGACTCTATTTCTATTTTCTTGCTGGATCTGTTCAATTGGAGTGACTTTGATGGCTCCAAAGTCCCTCTCATGTTCCAGATGTAGATGTTTAGAGAGGCTCTGTTTCAGGAACCCTATTTTTGTCTTATGCCTGTGGCCATTCATACGTACCCTTAGGGTTTGGATAGTCCTTCCAACGTATTGAAGGACACAGTCCACCAGGTAAATTACATAATCCGATGCGCAGGACAGGGTTTGTTTTATCCTGAAGACTTCTCCTGTTTTGTTGGAGAGAAATGATGTAGTTTTGTGGTGGATGATCTTACAGCAAAGGCATTTCTTGTGCCCACACTTTGTCACCCCCTGTGATAGGGTTTTAGTATTCTTATTCTTCGTGGTCTCACTTCTTAATTTGCTCGGTGCGATCATGTTCTTAATCAGTGTTGCTTTTCTAAAAGTGGTTTCAGCTTGTTCAGAAATTATATCTTTTAGAAAAGGGTCCATTCACAGAATGCTCCAATGTTTATTGAGTGTTTTTCTTATTTCCTTGTTCCCTCTGTCGTAAGTAGTAAGGAAATTTAATGAGTAGCGTGAGCCGTTACTCATAGGCTGTTGGATCTCTTTTCTTTTAGGTATTAGACACTCACTTTGTGTCCTATTTTTATTTAGATTAAGGGCTTGATCTATCAGAGGTAAAGGGTAGTTTTTCTGTCTGAATTTTTCTTTCATATCTTTGGCTTGAATGTCATAATCAGCTGGATTGTTACAATTCTTTCTCAGCCTGTGAAATTGGCTGAAAGGGACATTCTTAAGCCATTTTGGGTAGTGGCCACTGGTATAGTCTAGAAATCTGTTGCTATCTACCTTTTTGAAGTGTGTTTTGGTGTTAATATAATCATTTCCTTTTGATAGCTCCAGGTCCATCTTTCTCGATTTTCATAGTAAAGGATAGGCCCCATGTATTTGAGTTGAGGGTATCGACAAACCTCAGGGCTTCTTCCTCCGAGCCCTGCCAGATAAAGAATAGAGCTTTAATATTTTGCAGCCATTGGGGAGTGCTGTATATATGGGAGTCCTCGAACCGCCCCATAAATAGGTTGGCATAGCTTGGGGCGGCTCGAGTCCCCATTGCTGTACCGCATTTCTGTAAATATAGTTTGTCCTCAAAACTAAAGAAATTATGCTTCAGAACAAAAAGAAGGCTTTCAGCAAGAAACTTTCTTTGGTCTATGGGTAGGAAGGTTTTGTTAGCAAGATATTCTAGTTTCTAGACTATACCAGTGGCCACTACCCAAAATGGCTTAAGAATGTCCCTTTCAGCCAATTTCACAGGCTGAGAAAGAATTGTAACAATCCAGCTGATTATGACATTCAAGCCAAAGATATGAAAGAAAAATTCAGACAGAAAACCTACCCTTTACCTCTGATAGATCAAGCCCTTAATCTAAATAAAAATAGGACACAAAGTGAGTGTCTAATACCTAAAAGAAAAGAGATCCAACAGCCTATGAGCAGCGGCTCACGCTACTCATTAAATTTCCTTACTACTTACGACAGAGGGAACAAGGAAATAAGAAAAACACTCAATAAACATTGGAGCATTCTGTGAAGAAATGAGACCACGAAGAATAAGAATACTAAAACCCTATCACAGGGGGTGACAAAGTGTGGGCACAAGAAATGCCTTTGCTGTAAGATCATCCACCACAAAACTACATCATTTTGCACCAACAAAACAGGAGAAGTCTTCAGGATAAAACAAACCCTGTCCTGCGCATCGGATTATGTTATTTACCTGGTGGACTGTGCCTGGGGCCTTCAATACGTTGAAAGGACTATCCAATGGCCACAGGCATAAGTCAAAAATAGGGTTCCTGAAACAGAGTCTCTCTAAACATCTACATCTGGAACATGAGAGGGACTTTGGAGCCATCAAAGTCACTCCAATTGAACAGATCCCGCAAGAAAATAGAAATAGTCAAAACACTAAATCGTAGGGAATCCTACTGGATATTTAAGTTGGATACCCTTCATCCACACGATCTAAATGAAGTAATTGAATTTGTGTAACACCACTCACCATTTAGATAGGGTCAAAATTTTCCGTATGTACACTTCGTACCCCCAGCACAGCTCATGTGCATTGTATTCTCGCTACCACATCGCCAAAAATCCATCCCGTTACATACACCTGTTATCTCCACACGAACGTTAGGCACCTTGCTCCATTGCGGCTCCCGTAGAGCATCCTAGTCGCTTGGCAACGGCATCAACCTTATACCTTCTTGATTACAACAGGGCTTAGTAGTAAATAGTTTTTGTCCCTCTGCGGCTTCCGTAGAACATCCAGCCGCCTAGCAACGGTACACGTGCCATACGCCTCATACGGTAACTCACAGACATAACAAACTAGTCTGTCACCTCCACAAAATATATTTGTATAATGAAGTGTAAATATTGTCCTGTATATTTTAGAATAACCCAAATGTATTTCTGTAAGATTTTTAATGTGTATTATGGATCTCCACAAGCCGCCCGGTGAACTGAGATATACCGGTCACCATGTGACCAGAACCTATCACCGGCGCCTTGTTTTGATACCTTTTATCTGTATAAACAACTTTGTTTGTAATGAATTTTATGCCTGACTAAGGTCCGGGTACCCGGAACGAAACGCATAGCATTTAAATAAACCAGCATTGGACCAGCAACACTGTCCTTGGATATTGATTCCGCGTTGAACGCTACTTCATCCTGCTCCAGTGCTTGGGGCTCAGAATATATTGCTGAATTTGATCTTAATATACATTCTGCACCCCATCTTGACCGAAAAAACTGAAATGTAGATATATATTCAACAAGAAAAACTGAAATCTCACATGGTCATGAGTATTCAGACCCTTCTATTCGATTTCTATTAGATTTCCTTATGATCCTCCTTGATTAAACTGATTGGACTTGATTAGGAAAGACATACACCAATCAATATAAGACCACACAGAACAACTTTAGGGTTGGGAAGACATATTGTTCTCCTGTCTGATGCTGTACTGATCTCCACTCTGCCTCCAGCCCTCCCGTTGCATTCCAAGATGAGCTCACACACACACAGAATTTCTGCTGGCGAGTGGCATGAAGCCAGCTATTCTATTGGATGTATACTGCAACCAGATTTCTGAGTGAAGCAGCGCTTATAAGATGGGGACAACATCTCGTGGATTTCTGTTTTACCGCTGCCACAGTCACTCTGGATGAACGGACCCCCCCCCCCCTGTCCCGTGGGCAGCAGCTCCACCACTTTATGTAAATGATACCCTTTCTTTACAGCTACATCAGGTGAGAGTCACTCCCTAAGTAATTGTGTCCTTTTTAAAAGATCTCACTTGAGTTCTCTGCGCTCTTTATCTCGTTTCTCTATATTGGCTTTCTTGTCGTACATCCGTAAAACTCCATGGTCCTCTTCCCAACGCCAGTCCCTCTGCATCCTTTGTATTTTATACTAAACTCAAATGTGATTATTACTTTAAAGCTTACAGTTACTGAAAATGTTATCTGAAATTCTGCTTTTAAACTATCTTACATAACTGTAAATCTGAACCAATCTGAGGCTGTGCCATTAATGACAACCTTTTGTTTTATATCACAAAGCCAATTGTTAACCCAGTTGCACATATTTTAACCTATTCTGAGCATTCATAGTATCATAGTTGAAAAAGACAAAGGTCCAACCTTTAAAGGGAACCTGTCACCAGGAGACCCATTTTTAGCACTCCCCCAGTCCCCACAGAGCATAGTACATACACTGCCAAAGTGTTTTTGTATTAAAAATTGGTTTTACAGAAAAAAAGATATGTTATATTGTACCTTTCATTAGCATCTACCTTGTGACTAGGCAGTTGCCTTTTGGGAGGGTCTGGAAAGGAGCAGTTCCCCCCCACCCGTGGGGAACAGCTTCTCAATGTGACCTTTTCAAATATATGAAAACACCCATCACTTGGCTTAGCGACGCCCCCTGCTCCTCTACAGCCAATCCCTAGTGTTGGGAGTTATTCATATATTTGAAAAGGTCACATTTTTCCCAAGGGTGGGGGGGGGGGGAAACTGCTCCTTTCCAGCCCCTCCTAATTGGCGACTGCCTAGTCACCCATCAGATGCTAATGAAAGGTACAATATAACATATCTTTTTTTCTGTAAAACCTATTTTTTATACAAAAACACTTTGGCAGTGTATGTACTATGTTATGTAGGGACTGGGGGAGTGCTAAAAATGGTTCTCCTGGTGACAGGTTCCCTTTAAGAATTAAGCAAATGTTTTTCACCCATAACCTGTCATATTTTTTCTCTCCGGAAAGGCATCCAGGCTTTTCTTGAACATGTACATAGAGTCCACCATTAAAACCTCCGGTGGCAGACACTTCTATAGTCTCACTGCTCTTACAGTAATGAATCCCATTCTATGGTCATGGTAGAACCACCTCTCCTCTTAGCATAGATGATGCCCTGTTTTGCTGGCCACTTAGGTATTTGTACATTGTAATGAGGTTCCCCTCAGCTGTCTTTTTTCTGAATCTGAATAATCCCGAATTTAGGAATCTATCTTTGTATTCTAGTCTCCCCCATTCCCCTAAAAATCTTCATTGCTCTCCTCTGCACCCATTTCAATTCTACCATGTTCTTTTAACACGCTGGTGCCCAAAACTGTACACAATATCCCATATGGGGTTTAAACAGGGATTTGTATAAGGGCCAAACTATGCCCCTATGATGAAAATATATTCCTCTCATACATCACATAATTGTAATTGATTTATTAGCAGCTGCCTGGCACTAGTCACTAAAATTAAGTTTACCATCCACAAATACCACAAATCTTTTTCAGCTGTAGTTTTACCAAGTAATTGACTTGGTAAATTCTCCTTTTTGTTTCCATGGCCCAAGTGTATAACCTTACATTTATCTACATTAAACCTCATCAGCCATTTCACTTCCATCATGTTAAGCATAATTCTTGGTAGAATGTTAGATACCTTACTGCTTATAGAGGAAATATATCTAGTCCTTCTTTTGACATTAAAAATATCAAAAACTTGTTGGTCTGCTACATAGCAAAAGTTTAACCCCTTCCCGGGTCCGGATGCATGGAGAGGGCTCGCGGGCTGAGCCCTCTCCATAGCCGGTAAGTCTTTGCTGCATATCGCGGGTGCTTTCACTACGATCGCCGCCGGCAATGCTGCCGGAGGCTTCAGAAAGATGGCGCCGCCATCTTGCCGCGAATCATCGCTCCCCGATGACGTCACGGGGAGCGGTGATCCGTTGCCATGACAGCTTTGGGCCTCACGGAGGCCCGAAGCTGTCTCGTTTTAACCCATTCATTACAATGTGCTATCAGCACATTGTAATGAATGAGGAGTAAAATCCCCATATACTGCCATATTGCAGTATGGCAGTATATGGTAGGATCGATCAGACAACCTAGGGTTAAAGTACCCTAGGGAGTCTGAAAAATAGTAAAAGTAAAAAAAGTAAAAAAAAAAAATTATAATTAAAAAAACCTAAAAATTCTAATCACCCCCCTTTCCCTAGAACTGATATTAATATTAATAAACAGTTAAAATCATAAACACATTAGATATCGCCGCGTCTGAAAATGTCCAATCTATCAAAATATAATAACGTTTTTTGCTGCGTTTAACCCCGTAACGGAAAATAGCATCCAAATTCAAAGATGAAATTTTTTTGCCATTTTGGAAAATATAAAAAAAATAATAAAAAGTGATCAAAAGGTCGCACAGTCCTAAAAATGATAGCAATGAAAACGCCATCAAAAGTCGCAAAAAATGACACCACCCACAGCTCCGTACACCAAAGTATGAAAAAGCTATTGCCGCCAGAAGACGGCAAAATCAAAAAAAAAAATTTTGTACAGGAGGTTTAAATTTTTTTAAATGTATGAAAACATTATAAAACCTATATAAATTTGGTATCCACATAATCGTAGCAACCCAAAGAATAAAGTAGACATGTCATTTGGGGCACACAGTGAAAGCTGTAAAATCCAAGCCCACAAGAAAACGTTGCAAATGTGTTTTTTCACCATTTTCACTGCGTTTGGAATTTTTTTCCTGCTTCCCTGTACGCACCATGGAATATTAAATACCGTCACTACGAAGTGCAATTTGTTACGCAGAAATTAAGCCATAACACAGCTCTTTATGTGGAAAAATAAAAAAGTTATAGATTTTTGAAGGTGGGGAGTGAAAAATGGAAGTGAAAAAACTAAAAAAGGCCAAGTCGTTAAGGGGTTAAAGGAAATCTACCATCAAAATCAAGGATGGATAAACCAGGGACACTAACTTCTTGTTGTTAGTTATCCATGGCATCCTTCCTTCTAAAATCAGATTTTAAAATTATGCTAATGAACTCGAAGGGCTACTGTGTTTGAAAACATTATGGCAACACTGAATGCAACAAATGTATCCTCATGATGCATCATTCCTATGAACTCTCGGCATTACTTGAGAGGGTTAAATGAATAAACCGCACCTTCTCCCAGAAAGCCCAATAGGTGTCAATTCTCCTTTAAAAGATCTATTCTAGATAATACAGTAAAGTAGGGGCCTGGTCGAGATTTTGCTTTTCTGGCATTATTGGAATTCTAGAATTAGCCTATTTCAGGGCTCGAGTGTGATGAAAAATCTTTCCATGCTTTTACTGTCTATGTTTTCATTCTACTCACCCAGGTGGTTTTGCGATATATTGAGCTGACGAACATCAATGTGGACAGAACCTTTGGGAATCCAGACTACCTCCTCATAACCTTGATAAGTTGGTTAAGGAGAGAAAAGTAATAAGGTTAAAAAAAGATTTTGAATATAACATTTCAACAGTCACGCAGAGTTTACTCACTCATATCACAAATTTCTGTATTTGTGGTATGAGTGCGAAATCTCTGGCTTCATATTCTTGACAGGAACCTAAATATTGGTCATGACTATTATTCAGTGGGGCAGATTTGCTTATCCGGCCCATTCGCGATCCAGTGGCGCGTTTTCTGCGCTGGATTTGGGTCCGGCCGGGATTCATTAAGGTAGTTCCTCCGCCGTCCACCTGCTGCGCTGAAAAGCATTGGAATGCACTGGAATACACCGAGCCGGGCTGAGTGAAGGTAAGTGCAAGCTCCGCGGTTTTTCCGAATCCGTCGGGTTTTTGTTCGGCCACGCCCCCCGATTTCCGTTGCGTGCATACCAGCGCCGATGCGCCACAATCCGATCGCGTGCACCAAAATCCCGGGGCAATTCAGGGGAAATCGGGGCAAATCGGAAATATTCAGGTAACACGTCGGGAAAACGCGAATTGGGCCCTTAGTAAATGACCCCCATTGTGTTGAGTCAGTGCTGGTAAAGTGGGATTACAGATTTTCTTCTTCTAAATGGAGAATATAACAAAGCCTAAAGAACCAATATGAGTTAAAGAAACCATTCTCTTTAGTGAAACTTAAAGGTAACTGATATTCAGTGTTAGAACCTATAAAGACCATGGGACACTTTTAATAAGAATGTAGGAAACTGCACTAAAAGTGCTCTGGCCGTGTATAATGCTCGGTGTGACAGATTCATTAAGAACACCAGAAATCATGAATCTCTAGCTTCGCTGCACTGGCCCAACAGAGTTCACCAACTTCTTTGTGGTGCACCTTTAAAGGACACCTGTCATCAGGTCTGTGTCACTAGTCCTGTCACCTCTTCCTGTTGGAGCAGCTCACAAGGATCCCATCCCAGCCTTTATCTAGTTATTTCATACATTAATCATTATAAAATCATCTATTCTTTATCATATAAATGAGGCTGGTCACATGGTCAGAGGCAGTGATGTCACTCCTGTTACCCCTCCCCTCTCCTCCCCCTGCTCATGTCTGTGTGTAATGTATAGTAAAGCATGGCTAGTGTGTGTGCTGCATCTGCTGACATGCTGCATCCTCCTAATATACAGGTGAGAGACACAGACATCAGCTACACATGAATCTGACATGTTCTGCTGTAACATGGCTGCCTGGAGCTGCTGTATCTCTCCTATACACACACACAGGCTGCAGGGGGCGTGGCCACCAGCACCAGGAAGCACATCATTATACAGCCTCACATCATTATACAGGCTGTCAGTCATGCACTGGGGGTGTGGCTGTACCTCCCACTCATGAATAGAGTGGACAGCTTGAATATGCTAATACTTCATTGGACATTTCACAGGTCATTTGCATACAGCTTTAGGACCTCATTGCTTAGGTTTACAGGCATGTAGAGGGACAATGAAGGGATAGAGGCAATGCTCTCTAATGGCAGTTTATGAAAATATATTTAGTTGAGGGGGTTATTTTGCATGACGGGTTCTCTTTAACATAGGGCGTGCAACAGACTTTGCATGTTAAATCTGCAGCACGGTCTGAACACGGTCAAGCACCGGAACACCCCCTGATTTATGTTGCATGGTGCCTATTGCAGATGCATAACAAAACAGTCACGTGCGACACATTTGTAATGCAGACACTTCTTAAATACCTGTGCAAGCATTTTATGCTGGAAAGAATGTGCAAAGTCTGACAGAAAACTGGTGCAAAGACCTTAGTAAATGTTCCCCATATACTAGTTTGATAACAATGTTTGTATAGCATATGTACTATTGTATTTTTAGATCTATTGAAGTGGGTGATCCACTCCAGAAATGCTTCACCTTAAACTCTAATAAAAGTGTTACTCAATCAACAAAAATTCAGAGGTCAATAGTGATTATGATTGACACCATTGCAGATGCAACTTTTCTCATTATACTGCCATATTCAGTGTGAATATGGTTCCTCTTTTCAGATTAGGGAAGTAGCCTGTCAACTATTGTGATGGTAAGGCTCTACTAAAAAAAGACACACAGGCAATCCACAATTTAGCAACTAGATGTGATTCTTTATGTCGACTATTTTCTTACCTGTCTCATGTAGGGATTGGTTGAAGATTCCCTCAATTGTCTCACATGTATTTCCATCACCACCACACACTCGACATTTGTCTTCTCTGGCATCAGATCCCAGAATTCGATCACAGCCCACATGCTTATAGTAAATAAATTGAGAAGTTTCCATTTTGTATATTAAAATAAAAAATATAGTTTTTTTTTTCAGTTGATATAGCAGTAGCACTAAACAAAATATATGTGTGGCTCCACAAAACAAGATATACCTTTAGTAGAGATGAGCGAACATACTCGTCCGAGCTTGATGCTCGTTCGAGCATTAGCGTACTCGAAACTGCTCGTTGCTCGGACGAATACTTCTCCCGCTCGAGAAAATGGCATCTCCCGCCGTTTTGCTTTTTGGCGGCCAGAAACAGAGCCAATCACAAGCCAGGAGACTCTGCACTCCACCCAGCATGACGTGGTACCCTTACACGTCGATAGCAGTGGTTGGCTGGCCAGATCAGGTGACCCTGGAATAGACTAGCCCCTGCCCGCGCTGCTCGGATCATTCTGTGTCTGGATGCCGCTAGGGAGAGAGCTGCTGCTGGTCAGGGAAAGCGTTAGGGTGTTCTATTAGAATAGTGTTAGGCAGGAGTGATTCTACAAGAACCCAACAGCCCTTCTTAGGGCTACAATAACGTTATACATTTTTTTTTTTTTATTTGCTTGTGGCTGGGCTTGCTGGCACTAGTAGTGCAGCTAGTACCATATTGTGAGGAATTTGCAGGGGGACTTGCTACCGTTGTGTTTAGCTCTTAGTGACACACATATCCACCTCAAACACCAAAGTGGGACAATTTATTAGGGGTTTGATTAGAATTAGGCACAGTCTGCTGATTTATTTTTTTTTTTACCTTTATTTCATTTTATAGCTCAAACTCATCTTGCAAAGCAGTGTGCTTTCAGTGTAGGCTACAAAATAGCCATAGGAGAACCCCAACGGCTTACTTAGGCCTACAATAGCGTTATATTTTCCTTTTTTTTGTTTGCTTGTGGTTGGGCTTGCTGGCATTAGTAGTGCAGCTAGTACCATATTGTGAGGAATTTGCTGGGAGACCTGCGACCGTTGTGTTTAGCTCTTAGTGACACGCATATCCACCTCAAACACCGAAGTGGGACAATTTATTAGGGGTTTGATTAGAATTAGGCAGAGTCTGCTGATTTATTTATTTTTTACCTTTATTTCATTTTATAGCTCAAAGTCATCAGGCACAGCACAAAATCCAGTTGTGTGCTGTCAGTGTAGGTTAGAAACTAGCCATAGCAATAGGATAGCATCGTTTTGTTAAAAAAAAAAATAAAAAAAAAAAAATTAAGTTTACACTTTAATTTGGAAAATGTTTAACCCGAGGGCTAGGGGTAGATGACGAGGGCGTGGGCGTCCAACTACTGCAGGGGTCAGAGGCCGTGGTCCTGGGCGGGGTGAGACACCACCTGCTGATGAGGGAGCAGGGGAACGCCGCAGAGCTACACTCCCTAGGTTCATCATGTCTCAAGTTACTGGGACTCTTGGTAGAGCACTGTTGAGGCCAGAACAGTGCGAAGAGGTGATGTCGTGGATTGCGGACAATGCTTCTAGCCATTTGTCCACCAGTCAGTCTTCCACGCAGTCCACCCATGTCACCGAAATTAGCGCTCCTGCACCTCAGCCTCCTCCCCCCCAGTCTGCCCCCTCCCAGCAAAATTTGGCATTTGAACCGGCATACTCTGAGGAACTGTTTTCTGGACCCTTCCCACAGTCACAAACCACTTGTCCGGTTGCTGCTGAGCAATTTTCCGATGCCCAGGTTTTCCACCAGTCGCAGTCTGTGGGTGATGATGACATTATTGACGTAGTGGAAGAAGTGTGTAAAGAGGTGTCGGACGATGAGGAGACACGGTTGTCAGACAGTGGTGAAGTTGTTGTCAGGGCAGGAAGTCCGAGGGGGAAGCAGACTGAGGGATCGGAGGATGATGAGTTGACAGACCCAAGCTGGGTTGATAGGCCGGGTGAACACAGTGCTTCTGAGACGTAGGCGAGTCCTATAGCAGAACAGGTTGGAAGAGGCAGTGGTGGGGCCAGACGGAGAGGCAGGGCCAGAGCTGGTGCATCAGCACCAAATGTTGCCCGTAGTCAAGCTCCCGTGGCGAGGACTAGATTTTCAGAAGTCTGGAGGTTCTTTAAAGAAACACCGGATGACCGACGGACTGTGGTGTGCAACCTTTGCCAAACCATGATCAGCAGGGGTTCCACCACTACTAGCTTAACTACCACCAGTATGCGCAGGCATATGAATGCTAAACAACCCACTCAATGGCACCAAGCCCGTTCACCTCCGGCCGGCACACCACTGCTCCTTCCCCTGTGTCATCTGCTAGTCAGCCCCCTGCCCAGGACCGCGGCCCAAACACCTCCCATGCGAAAACCCCATCTTTGCCTCCACGATCCTCCACAGCATCCACCAGCGTTCAGCTCTCCATACCCCAGACGCTGGAGTGCAAAAAGGAAGTATAGCGCAACCCACCCACACGCCCAAGCCCTCAACGTCCACATCTCCAAGTTGCTTAGCCTGGAGATGCTGCCCTATAGGCTGGTAGAGACCGAGGCCTTTCGAAACCTCATGGCGGCGGCCGCCCCTCGGTATTCGGTCCCCAGCCGCCACTACTTTTACCGATGTGCCGTCCCAGCCCTGCACAAGCACATGTCAGAGAACATCATCCGTGCCCTGACCAACGCCGTTTCTGACAAGGTCCACCTGACCACGGACACGTGGACGACTGCTGCCGGGCAGGGCCACTATATATCGCTGACGGCACATTGGGTTAACTTGGTGGAGGCTGGGACCGAGTCTGACCCTGGGGCTGCTCATATACTGCCGACGCCGAGGATTGCGGGGCCTACCTCAGTCCAGGTCTCAAAGGCCTACTATGCCTCCTCCTCCTCCCACCCCTCCTCCACCTCCTCCTCCTCCGAATTACCATCCGTGGGCATGGCGCCATCAGCCGCTAGCTCTAGGCACAGCAGCAGTGCCATCGCTAAGCAACAGCAGGCGGTGCTCAAACTGCTGAGCCTAGGCGATAAAAGGCACACCGCCCAAGAGCTATTACAGGGCATCACGGCGCAGACTGATCTGTGGCTGGCACCGCTGAACCTGAAGCCAGGCATGGTTGTGTGTGACAACGGCCGTAACCTGGTGGCGGCTCTGCAACTCGGCAGACTGACACATGTGCCATGCCTGGCCCATGTGTTGAATCTCATAGTTCAGCGTTTCCTCAAGACATACCCCAATCTGTCTGATTTGCTCACGAAGGTGCGCCGCATCTGTGCACATTTCAGGAAGTCCAGCACAGATGCTGCCACTCTCAGGGCAGCGCAGCGCCGCCTCCAACTGCCCGCTCACCGACTGTTGTGCGACGTGCCCACGAGGTGGAATTCAACATTAACCATGTTATCCAGAGTTTACCAGCAGCGCAGAGCGATTGTAGACTGCCAGATGTCAACTTCCACCAGAACTGGTAGTCAGGTCAGTCAGCTTCCTCAAGTCTACAATGAGGAGTGGACGTGGATGTCTGATATCTGTCAGGTGCTGAGTAACTTTGAGGAGTCAACACAGATGGTCAGTGGCAATGCCGCCATCATCAGCCTCACCATCCCGCTGCTTGGCCTGTTGAAAAACTCTCTGATCAGCATGAAGTCTGAAGCTTTGTGCTCGTCACAAGAGACGGGGGAAGAAGATTCCCTTGTTGATAGCCAAAGCACCCTTAGGTCTGTTTCTCAGCGCATATCGGAGGAGGTGGAGGTGGAGGAGGATGAGGAGGAAGTGGAGGAGAATGTTGGCGAGACAGAAGAGGGGACCATTGTTGAGTCCTTCACTGTTCAGCGTGTATGGGCAGAAGAAGAGGAGTTGGAGGAGGAGGAAATGGGCAGTCAGGCCAGTGAGGGGAGTGAATTCTTGCGCGTTAGGACTCTGGCACATATGGCAGATTTCATGCTAGGCTGCCTATCCCGTGACCCTCGCGTTCAAAGAATTTATTCCAGCACCGATTACTGGGTATTCACTCTCCTGGACCCACGGTACAAGCAAAATCTTTCCACTCTCATCCCTGGAGAGGAAAGGAGTGTGAGAATGCATGAATACCAGCAGGCCCTGGTGCACAAGCTGAAACAGTATTTCCCTTCTGACAGCGCTAGCGGCAGAGGGCGTACTTCTGCGGGACAAGTAGCGAGGGAGAGTAGGCGAGCAGGCAGCTTTTCCAGCACTGGCAGGGGTACGCTTTACAAGGCCTTTGCCAGTTTTATGTCACCCCAACAAGACACTGTCACCTGTCCCCAGTCTCGGCAGAGTAGGGCTGATCTTTACAGAAAGATGGTGAGGGAGTACGTAGCTGACCATACCATCGTCCTAAATGATCACACAGCTCCCTACAACTACTGGGTTTCAAAGCTGGACATGTGGCACGAACTGGCGCTGTACGCCTTGGAGGTTCTTGCCTGCCCTGCCGCTAGCGTGTTGTCCGAGCGGGTTTTCAGTGCAGCTGGTGGTATCATCACCGATAAGCGTACACGCCTGTCGACTGACAGGCTGACGCTTATCAAGATGAATAAAGCCTGGATTTCTCCGGATTTTCATTCTCCACTAGGTGAAAGAAGCTCATCCTGAATAATGTATGCACTCCTCCTCCTCATTGTTCTCCTTCTCCTCCTCTTTGTACACTAAAGCATAGGAAACTGCGTATTTTTTGCCAGGGCCAACTGGCTCTAGCTATAGTACTCTATGTATTTGATTTTTTCTGGAGGGCCACCTACCCGGTCCTCTGTTTTAAGCAATTTTTGGGAGTGCCACATACAGGCACTCAATCTATTTTTAATTTTTCTGGAGGACCACCTACCTACTCCTCTGGTTTGAAAACTTTTTTGGACTGCCACATACAGGCACTATCCAAATTAAATTGTCTCCATAGCAGCCTCCACATGTCGTCTTTTTAGCTGGCTCCACACGTTGTCTCCATTGCTACCTCCACACGTCATCGCCATAGCTGCCTCCAAAAGTCGTCCATATAGCTGCCTCCATACATGGTCTCCTTATCAAACGAACTGTGTCAGGCAGAATTTTGGGTTGTTTTCATGGATTCCACATCAAACTTGTTAACTTTGTCGCCACCCTGCTGTGTAATCCACAAAATATACTGGCAAACTTTTATCATTTACCAATATTATTTTAGCGCTTCTTGCGCATCTGTTTACATTCCCCTCACCCGCCATATCCTAAACTTATGAGAACGCTACTACACTTGATCTTATACAAAAGGTTCTTAGAAGTGCTGTTTGGGGAGTAGCCTAGAGACAGGGGCTTGGATTGGCGAAAGCTCGCCTGGCAGCGGAGCGCCAGCTCCATCCCAAGATCCAACTAACATAGTTTTAACTGCAGCACCTTTAATCTACTACTAGTTCACTGCCTCCATACATCGTCCCCTTATCAAACGAGCTGTGTCGGGCAGAATTTTCAGGTGTTTCACCAGACACATAGTGGAACTCGGCCCATCTGTCGCCGCCATGCTGGAGACCTGAAGTTGCAATCATAGCAGCGCAATATGGATGCCCCATACTGTCGCTCTTAATCATGGAACCATTTCCGTAAAAACAATTAAAAATAGAACCACTATGCTATTCCATTATTCCTAGGTGAAATATTCAAACGACCCAGCCTGATTTGAAAATTATAATTTTTTCAAAGTAAACGCTTCTGGCCCCCAGGCCCATTTTGGGTGGGGAGGAGCCGAGAGACAGGGGCTTGGACAGGCGAAAGCTCGCCTGGCAGTGGACCGCCAGCTCCATCCCAAGATTAGGCAGCCTCAGAGGCATCCATGCATGCTGCCCCTGCTGTTTCCTGTCCATTTTGCCTCCACGATCCTCCACAGCGTCCACCAATGTCTCATTTCAACTCTCTATACCCCAGACGCTGGAGCACGAGAGGATATGCAGCACATCATCTCCTTATCAAACGAGCTGTGTCAGGCAGAATTTTCAGGTGTTTCACCAGATACATAGTGGAACTCGGCCCATCTGTCGTCGCCATGCTGGAGACCTGAAGTGGCAATCATAGCAGCGCAATATGAATGCCCCATACTGTCGCTCTTAATCATGGAAGTTGTCTCCATGGCTGCCTCCACATGTCGTCCCCTTATCAAAAGAGCTGTGTCAGGCTCATTTTTCGGGTGTTTCACCAGATACGTTATGGAACTTGGTCACTATGTCGCCACCATGCTGTTTATCGACTAAATATACCGTCAACCTTTTGTTCACATAGGAAATCATTTCACCTCCTTTGATGAAACCTGAGTCCATTTAGGGTATGTCGCCATGAGACTCTCTAGCCTGCCATTGCTGCCGATGCCTCTGCATGCCGTCCCCTATAGTGTCAGGGTCAATTATTGGATGTTTTAGATGCTATCTAGCCTCATTCGGTCACTCTGTCATGGCCATGCTGTTGCCCATAATTTTGGCATAATGGTGCGATTAAGCAGCCTCAGAGGCATCCATGCATGCTGCCCCTGCTATTTCCTGTCCATTTCCATGGTGTTTCCATCCTTTTCTGAGGTTCCCAGGTGTTTGGCCAAGCTTCCCTGTGCAGAGCCTTGGTCCCCTTGAAAAATGCTCGAGTTTCCCATTGACTTCAATGGGGCTCGTTATTCGAGACAAGCACTCGAGCATCGGGAAAAGTTCGTCTCGAATAACGAGTACCCGAGCATTTTAGTGCTCGCTCATCTCTAACCTTTAGATTAGAGAGAAGATCCACAAAGTTTCCTTGGGAAAGTAATGTTTGGTTCAGAATGTTAACCACAAGCACCAATTTGCTTTGCTATTGTTATTTTTTTTCTTATTTGTAAAACAGCATGAAGGTTTCATGATTGTGATGTGCCATATGGCATTTAGCAATTCACCAGGTGTGACCTGGTTAAATAGAATTATTTTTTTAATCTCTGTATAGATACATTAATGTTATTTATTGCTCCAATACCTTCAAAATAAAAAGAGCTACATAAAAGATGTATTTACAAATCTCCTCCAATTCTTTGTCTTGGCTTCTATGCTGGTATATGCAAAACAATCAATCTAATCCTGAAATCAAAAAACTTTCTACCTCTTTGTAACCTGTAAAATATTTTTCATTAAAAATAAGGAAACATGACTGCGGGATCAGAATACAATGGTTTTACGTACAGTCTGTAAAACATAGAAATAAATAATAACATTTTCCTTAAACATTGCAAAGTAGTTTATGTAATATAACAAACAAGGAAAACACAACCTGAAAATTGCTTTCTTTACATTTTTTGTATTTCTTTAAAAACTTCAACTTTTTTTTAAAGATTTCGAAAACATTACTTGATGTTTTTTGTAATGTGTGTATGTAAGTGTGGGGGACAGGATATTAGATAATTTACTAATACACATCTATTAAAAGTTCTGCTCTGCTCTCTAGATACTAGCGATTGTTCATGGACAGTTGGGAGATGACAAGACCCTCCATTTGCAGCCAATTTTATGAACAGGAATGTCTGGCTGGTAAAAAGTAAAAGACAGGAGGCTTCACCTTACAAATATCAAGAAAGCGGTGCATATTGGTAAATTACCTAAAATCCTGCTCCCCACACTTACACCCACATTACAAAATACTTGAGGTAAAGTGGTCAACCACTTTAATCTCTGGCCAATAAGTTTGTTGGAAGTTTCTTTGTCACCTTATTTCTAGCACAGGCAATACCAACAGGATAACAATAGATGGAAACACATATATGGAAGCACCTCTCTCTCTAGCTCATTAGCATAATTTTACATGTTGACTTTAGAAGGAAGGAGGCCATTGACAACAAATATATATCAGAGGTAAGTTACAATGCTCTATATATAATTTCCTTGTACCACTAAAAATTACATACCTTACACTCCCCATTAACACAAACATCATAGGATTCAGGTCGGCATGGAGTTCCATCTATTACTGCTGCTGCCCTTTCAGTGTAGAAATTGAATCCTTCAGCTAAGCAGTTCAGAGAACATGCCTTTACACCTCCTGCAATTGTAAGTGGAGCAACATTGTAGAGAAATACAAGATACATTTTAAATTAATATGCTAATTTTTGTAGACAAAAAAGGTAATTTAAAAGACAACTCTAGTAGTGGACCGGAGTGCTTAGTAAAATCTCTTTATGGGGCATGTAAATATTATAAGATGTCTAATTCCCTTTACTTCTTTTTCTTTGTACAGGAAAATTATGGTTACTGCTGTGCTAGTCCCATTCAAGTGAATATCACCAGAGGGAAAAAATAGAAGAGACCTGGAGTTAAGTAAGTGAGAATGTATGACAGAAACTTCTCCTTCTGTCATACAAGTCTTTATTTTGATATATTTCAGTAAACTGGAAAATATTATTTATGCTCTTACAAGCCACAATGGCTCCATAGCTATTGACAATCTGCAAACTTATGGATTGGGGATGCCATTGCATCACCAGAACATTTACTAGAACTTTTGCAGCGAGGGAAATGGTGAATCCAGCAACCAGGCAGGCATGAATCCAAATGGTGGTTGAAGTAAAACTTCACATTTTATTTCATCTTTTAAAAAGTTAATAAAGGTACCAAGGCAAGAAAAACTGACTAGTTTCGAGCTATAACATGCTCTTAATCATAGTCTATATTTGAAAGTCACAATGGTTTGTATAAAAGGAAACGGAAGTGGGAGACATGCATGTCATTGATTACATCCGAATGTGATCAGAAACAAGGAAAAAACAAAAGACACAGTAGAGGATACAAAATATCAGAGCTAATATAAGTCAATACATATACATCAAATCATTTTTGAGATTTAAACCCTGTGGACTTCTGGTTTTCATGGTAAGTATCCAGTAAGGCCCCTTCTACACTTGTGTTGCAGATCACGTCAGAGTTTGATCAGGGTGCGATCAGGGCTTGGTCAGTGAAAAACTGACATTTTTCATCAGAGTTCAATCAGTTTTCACGCGCATTTTCAATGCAATTTCAATTCGTTTTTCACGCGCAGGTAATGCGCGTGAAAGGACTCAGGACTGAGCTCTATCTTTTCTATGGCAATTGCTGCGTGAAAAATGCATTGCACTTGCAAGTGTCTCAGAGTGCAATGCGTTTTTGATGCATCTCCATAGACTTGTATGGTGCGTTTTTCACGCGCATGACCTGCAAAAGTACAGTAGAGTCTGAAAAGACCCATTGATTACAATGGGTCAGAGTGCAATGCAAGTTCTGCGCGTCATAAGCATGCGCAGAAAACGCGCGTGAAAAACTCAAGTGTGGAAGGGGCCTCAGCCTCTCTATTACGAAGAGCTTTAATCAAATCTCTGCCACTTTGGGGGCGGGCATGACATGAGGTATCTCCATTATGGATTTCTTTACAATGTCTGGAAACAGATGCATGTGTGCGACATGTTTAAAGAAGAAGCTGATGTTACTCGTGCTCCTGATGTGTGTTCTGCAATTCTATGTTTAAGGACACGTTTTGTGCTACCGATGTATTGCAGAGAACAACTGGTGCACACAATAGAGTACACCACGTAAGTGGTATTGCAATTAATAAAAGAGTTTTTGTAGTTAGTGTTAGTGGACACAGAAGAAACCGTATGCGTTTTTTGTATGTATTTGCATACAGAACAACGAGTGGAAGCACATTTATAACTACCCTTGTTTGATGAGGGCTGGTAGAACTGAATAAGTTGGGAGATAACAAGTCACCTGAGCGTGGCTGAGTTTGTAGCTGAGAAACGACAACCAGTTTTAAGTATGTCAAACAGGATAGGATCCTGAAACAAAATAGGAAGATGTTTCCTCATAATTTCCACCACTTGGTTGTATTGACATGTAAAATCTGTTGAAAAAGTAACTTGATTAGTGACATTATCGTTTTTACTTGTATTTTTTACATTGGTGGAGGAGCGATCAGTGTATAATAACTGGGCTCTAGTTTTGTGTTGTAGATGGTCTTTTGTATGTTTTATATGAGTTCTGTTGTATCCCCTATCAGACAATCGTTGAGATATTAAAGCAGATGTGAGTTGATATTGATCCTCCTGTGTACAGATGCGCTTAGCCCGGATGAACTCACCTTTGGGCAAGTTTCTGAGCACATGAGGAGGATGGCAGCTGGTGGCATGTAAAAGAGTGTTGCCCGCAGTAGGTTTTCGATACAAATCCATGTTACTTTCTGATTTTGAAAATCAGCTGTTAAGCATAAATCCAGAAAAGAAATGGTGGTGGAGGAAAAGGTGTAGGTGAAGCATATGTTGTATTCATTTGTGTTGAGATATTCTACAAAATAAGTTATATTTCTTTCCTCACCAGACCAAATTATGAGACAGTCATGTATAAAACGACAGTAATTTTCAATACAATGAGAGAAAGGATTACTTTCAGAAAAAACTAAATATTCTTCAAACCATGTCATAAACAGGTTAGCTAAAGAAGGTGAAAACCTAGTGCCCATAGGGCAACCCTGTTTCTGTAAAAAAAATCATGATCAAAGGAGAAATAATTATTAGTTAGTAAAAATTGCAACACATCCAAAATATATGAAATTTGAAATTTGGGAAAGAGGCTATACTTTCAAGATGATACCCTATAGCTTGAATAGCTAGACGGTGGGGGATACAAGTGTATAATGAAACCACATCACATGTCACCCAGTAAAAGTTAGTTTTCCAAACAAAAGAGTCCATGATTTTGAGTACTTCAAAAGAGTCTTTGATGAAGGCTGGAGTTCTAGTAACAAAAGATTGGAGGATAGTATCAAGCCACGTAGTAGTGAATTCTAGAAGAGAACCAGTTCCAGATATGATAGAACGAATTGGTGGGGGGAAGACATCTTTATGGTACTTTGGCACATCTACGTGGCTTGATACTATCCACCAACCTTTTGTTACTAGAACTCCAGCCTTCATCAAAGACTCTTTTGAAGTACTCAAAATCATGGACTCTCTCTGGCTGGATGAGAAAGAGGAACAGTACCGAAAGCCATATGAGGCAGAGCTTTTCCGCTTTGGAAACAAGTCAGGAAAACTATTAGCCAGGTTAGCAAAGGGGAGATTTAAACCAAACCACATTCCGGCGGTCTGGAATGGCTCAGGAAGGGTACTCTCTTCCCCCAAAGAGGTGAACGAGGCCTTCAAAGAGTACTATGCCGCACTATACAAAGACAATAAGCGAGGGACAGGTGAAGCTGAAAAGTTCCTAGATGCTGTTAAATTACCCGCACTCAGGCAAGACCAGCTAGACACGCTGAATCAAGACATCACAGAGGAAGAAGTAGGTAGGGTGATCAACGCACTAAAAAATGGAAAAGCCCCGGGACCTGATGGGTACACCTCAGAATTTTACAAGGCACTAAAAAAACAAATAATCCCCGCATTGGCGCCATACTATAACAGAATTCTCCAGCACGGTAAACTCCCTCTACACTCTAAGACAGCTTATATAAAATTAATACCCAAAGATGGGAAAGACCTTCTAGATCCAGGCTCCTACCGCCCGATATCCCTGATAGATCAGGACATCAAAATTCTGTCAAAAATAATGGCAGATAGATTGTCGCTCTGCATGCCAACATTGGTGGGGGAATCCCAAGTATGTTTCATTAAAGGAAGGGCAGCAGTATCCAATATACGCAAGGTACTGACAATCTTGGATAGAGTGAAGAATAGTCCACAGCCAGGGGAGCATCCGGCTTTGGTGACATTAGATGCAGAAAAAGCCTTAGATAACATAAGATGGCCCTGGTTGTGGACAGTCCTCAATAGATACGGATTCTCAGGAAAATTTTGCACCCTCCTAAGGGGTTTATACAAGGACCCGATGGCAAGGATACATACACCAGGATTCCTGTCTTCACCATTCAGACTGCATAAGGGTACACGTCAGGGCTGCCCTCTATTGCCCTTACTGTTCAATTTGGCGCTGGAGCCTCGCTTTATGAGGGCATTAAAATAGGAAAAGAATCCGTGAAACAGGCGTTCTTTGCAGATGACAGTTTTATTTTTCTCCAACCCAGAACTATATTTAGGGAAGGTGTTAAGCCATACTGAGCGATTTAGTGACATTGCAGGATTCACCATCAACGTAGCAAAGAGTGAAATTCTAGAGCTGAAACCAGAGAGGTCTAATGTCAACTGGCTACCCCCAGGCATACACATAAAAAGGGCACACTCACATCTGACTTATTGACATCTGAACAGATATACAAACTAAACTACACTTCCCTCCTCGAAAAAATAGTGAAAGAGTTAGAAAGGTGGCAGCAGCTCCCGTTGACCATGTTAGGACGAGGCCATCTAATAAAAATGATCTCTTTTCCGAGACTCCCTTACCCCCTACAAACTATCCCAGTCCTTTTGACACACACTGAACAAGTTAACAAAAGCCTTCAAAACATTCCTGTGGAGGGGGAAGAGACCCAGGATCACGGCTAAGAAAATGATGCTTAGTAAATGGGAAGGGGGTATAAACCTACCAAATATAAGAGGTTATAATCTAGCTTGTCTGTTCAGACATGTAGTGGACTGGGTCAATGACACGGCCAAATACTCCAATACGAGATTGGAAAAAGAGCTGGTGGCACCAAATGATTTGGTGACATTGCTCCATACCAGTTTCTTGAAAAGACTCCCAATAGCAAGGCAATCTTTAGTGATACGAGACATGTTGGCAGTGTGGAAAGAGGTGAGGAAGCTATATCAATTACCATTCTTGCTGTCTAAACACATGCCACTTTGGAACCACAAAGAATTTATGCCAGGGAAAGAAAGCACGCTTTACAAACCTTGGAAGGAGTCGGGGGTAGCCAAGGTGGGAGACCTCATTCATGAAACGGAACCCAGATGGTGTTCAATGGAAGAGCTTAAGACAAAATTCTCCATAAACAGAAATATCGAGTTCACATACCATCAAATACACAACTTTCTAAGATCAAGGGTGGGAGACATCTCATAGGAGGCAACTGACAGTGCTTTTAACTCACTCCTGGGCACAGCTCAGAGTATCCGCAATATCACCATACTATATGCGGATATAAAAATCGTATGTTAAAAGGGACGCAGAGCAAGGTAGGGAAATGTTGGGTCAAGCGATTCCCAGACAGAGAGATTTATGAGGGACTTATGCAAGGGTGGGCCAAAGTTAGACAGTGTGTGATAAGTGAACAGTGGCGGGAGACATATTTCAGGATAATGCATCATGCCTATTATGGCTTTAATCTACCTAGAACAACGAACATGCCAGATGGAATGATCACCTGTCCAAAATGCAAACAGCCTAACACAGATGTATGGCATGGTATTTGGTTATGTGACAATGTACAAACCTTTTGGAACCAAATACGGAATCACATTAGATTACATTGGAACAAAAACCTACCCTTAGACCCGCTGCTCTTAATTTTTCATATAGTAGAAGGGGATGAAGATCAAGAAGAGATTATTATTAGACTAGACATCCACGCTCTCTTACTAGTGGCCAAAAGATGTATTATGAACCATTGGATAAAAGACTCCTCCCCAACGACAGTGGAGGTAGTCGCTCAGGTGAAATACTTGATCCGACTAGATAGACTAGAAACACTTAGACATAAGGAAAAACAAACTAAGGGATTCTTCAGCAAGTGGAAACAATTTATTGTCTCGCATATAACAAGACAAGAGATAATAGATTTAGTTACTCGTTTCAAACTAACAACATGGTATAGCACTGGAGTTTTGAAAGGAACCCTAGGAGAGTTACAGGTTTGAGGGCCACGACAGAGGGAAGAGTCCAACAATAGAAATAGCATCCCCCAGTAAACCAAGCAGCGGGTCGCAAAAGTCGCTAGGAACAAGGTGATACCCCTCCCGTGCACTAGAAACACAAGAAAGCTGGATAACATAGCCTATAGGTAATCACTATGCACCAAATACAATACATCTTGCCAAATTGTTAAAATATTCATAATGGAATGTTTTCTATGTTTGTTTTGTTTTGAAAACCAAATAAAAAGATGTTTAAACAAAAAAAAAATCATGGACTCTTTTTTTTTGGAAAACTAACTTTTATGCGTGACATGTGATGTGGTTTCATTATACACTTGTATCCCCCACCGTCTAGCTATTCAAGCTATAGAGTATCATCTTGAAAAGTAACTTGCCCAAAGGTGAGTTCATCCGGGCTAAGCGCATCTGTACACAGGAGGATCAATATCAACTCACATCTGCTTTAATATCTCAACGATTGTCTGATAGGGGATACAACAGAACTCACATAAAACATACTAAAGACCATCTACAACACAAAACTAGAGCCCAGTTATTATACACTGATCGCTCCTCCGCCAATGTAAAAATGATAAAACAGATTTTACATGTCAATACAACCAAGTGGTGCAAATTATGAGGAAACATCTTCCTATTTTATTTCAGGATCCTATCCTGTTTGACATACTTAAAACTGGTTGTCGTTTCTCAGCTACAAACTTAGCCACGCTAGGTGACTTATCTCCCAACTTATTCAGTTCTACCAGCCCTCATCAAACAAGGGTAGTTATAAATGTGCTTCCACTCGTTGTTCTGTATGCAAATACATACAAAAAACGCATACGGTTTCTTCTGTGTCCACTAACACTAAAACTCTTTTATTAATTGCAATACCACTTACGTGGTGTACTCTATTGTGTGCACCAGTTGTTCTCTGCAATACATCGGTAGCACAAAACGTGTCCTTAAACATAGAATTACAGAACACACATCAGGAGCACGAGTAACATCAGCTTCTTCTTTAATCATGTCGCACACATGCATCTGTTTCCAGACATTGTAAAGAAATCCATAATGGAGATACCTCATGTCTGAGGAGAGAGTTGCCCGCCCCAAAAGAGGCGGAGATTGGATTAAACCCTCTCGTAGTAGAGAGGCTTACTGGATACTTACCATGAAAACCAGAAGTCCACAGGGTTTAAATCTCAAAAATGATTTGATGTATATGTATTGACTTATATTAGCGCTGATATTTTGTATCCTCTACTGTGTCTTGGGTTTTTTCCTTGTTTCTGATCACATTCGGACGTAATCAATGACATGCATGTCTCCCACTTCCGTTTCCTTTTATAAAAACCATTGTGATTTTCAAATATAGACTATGATTAAGAGCATGTTATAGCTTGAATCGCGTCAGTTTTTCTTGCCTTGGTACCTTTTTTTAACTTTTTAAAAGATGAAATAAAATGTGAAGTTTTACTTCAACCACCATTTGGATTCATGCCTGCCTGGTTGCTGGATTAACCGTTTCCCTTGCTACATTTGTTCCTGACTCGGCTCAGTATATTCGTGCACTGGCTTTGCAACACGTGGCTATTGGGTGAGCTGAAAAAAATCCTTTTTTCTTTTTTTGCATTGACTAGAACATTGTTAATTAACAGTAAGACCAAAGACCTGTCAGCAATCTGTTTTTTTTAAAATATTGAATAACCCATTTCATAACAAATTTCTTACATTCAATACATGGCCCCTTTTCCTCAAAGTTTGATGTAATAATTACAGGTATCTCTCTGGTAAATGAATACTGTATTAATGGCATAACTATGATGCTCGACATGTGAAGCTAGGAGAGGCTTCTGCATGCTCTCCCCCCTTCCCCTTAAATCATAAAAAATGTATAGTTATAAATTCACACACTATTATACACAGCATATACATGCACATACAGCATATACACATTGGGGCACATTTACTTACCCGGCCCATTCGCGATCCAGCGGCGCGTTCTCTGCACAGGATTCGGGTCCGGCTGGGATTTAAGATGGTAGTTCCTCCGCCGTCCACCAGGTGGCGCTGCAGCGCCGAAAATAATCTTAACGCCCCGGAATGCACCATCCCATAGAAGGTGAAGGTGAGCGCTCCCCAAGCGACACTTTTTCGGTTTTTAAATGCGGCGGTTTTTCCGAATACGTCGGGTTTTCGTTCGGCCACGCCCCCCGATTTCTGTCGCGCGCATGCCGGCCCCGATGCGCCACAATCCGATCGCGTGCGCCAAAAACCCGGGGCAATTCATGTACAAGCGGCGCAAATCGGAAATATTCGGGTAACACGTCGGGAAAACGCGAATCGGGCCCTTAGTAAATGACCCCCATTATGTACTTGCATATAAAGCATATATATATAAATAAATAATTTAGTACACATATACACAACAGTAAACCTACACATGTCATGTTCATGCACATACACCATATAGACATACACTCATATATAGTATATAAACATGTATATAATGTCACCCTATAAACATTATGTACACACATACAGTATATGCACATCATATATACACATACATAAAGTATATATGCTGAGTCGGACTGGCCCATCGGTGAACCAGTGTAACTATTGATGGGCCCCCTCACCTGGCTCTATGGCAGGGCCCTTTGTGCCATTTGAGACTGCTGCCATCTATAGTAATAGTACACAAAGTGGCCAGCACCAGATGCTCGTGTACTATTACTAACAAGAAAACAGTTAATGGTGTCGGCATCTGTTACATACCAATTCCATTAACAGTCACAGTGTGACGCAGCTGGGATACTTCCCCAGCACACATCGCACTTTGACCCGGGATGCAAGGCCACTTGACATCACACAGCCATGCATCCTGTCTAAGTCCCGCCAAGCTGAAGACAGAAGACAGGATGGTGGTGAAAAGGTAAGTACAGGAGGATGACAAAGGTGGAGGAAAAGGGGGCCTGGAGGTGGAGGAAAGTGGGGCCTGGAGGTGGAGGAAAGTGGGGCCTGGAGGTGGAGGAAAGTGGGGCCTGGAGGTGGAGGAAAGTGGGGCCTGGAGGTGGAGGAAAGTGGGGCCTGGAGGTGGAGGAAAGTGGGGCCTGGAGGTGGAGGAAAGTGGGGCCTGGAGGTGGAGGAAAGTGGGGCCTGGAGGTGGAGGAAAGTGGGGCCTGGAGGTGGAGGAAAGTGGGGCCTGGAGGTGGAGGAAAGTGGGGCCTGGAGGTGGAGGAAAGTGGGGCCTGGAGGTGGAGGAAAGTGGGGCCTGGAGGTGGAGGAAAGTGGGGCCTGGAGGTGGAGGAAAGTGGGGCCTGGAGGTGGAGGAAAGTGGGGCCTGGAGGTGGAGGAAAGTGGGGCCTGGAGGTGGAGGAAAGTGGGGCCTGGAGGTGGAGGAAAGTGGGGCCTGGAGGTGGAGGAAAGTGGGGCCTGGAGGTGGAGGAAAGTGGGGCCTGGAGGTGGAGGAAAGTGGGGCCTGGAGGTGGAGGAAAGTGGGGCCTGGAGGTGGAGGAAAGTGGGGCCTGGAGGTGGAGGAAAGTGGGGCCTGGAGGTGGAGGAAAGTGGGGCCTGGAGGTGGAGGAAAGTGGGGCCTGGAGGTGGAGGAAAGTGGGGCCTGGAGGTGGAGGAAAGTGGGGCCTGGAGGTGGAGGAAAGTGGGGCCTGGAGGTGGAGGAAAGTGGGGCCTGGAGGTGGAGGAAAGTGGGGCCTGGAGGTGGAGGAAAGTGGGGCCTGGAGGTGGAGGAAAGTGGGGCCTGGAGGTGGAGGAAAGTGGGGCCTGGAGGTGGAGGAAAGTGGGGCCTGGAGGTGGAGGAAAGTGGGGCCTGGAGGTGGAGGAAAGTGGGGCCTGGAGGTGGAGGAAAGTGGGGCCTGGAGGTGGAGGAAAGTGGGGCCTGGAGGTGGAGGAAAGTGGGGCCTGGAGGTGGAGGAAAGTGGGGCCTGGAGGTGGAGGAAAGTGGGGCCTGGAGGTGGAGGAAAGTGGGGCCTGGAGGTGGAGGAAAGTGGGGCCTGGAGGTGGAGGAAAGTGGGGCCTGGAGGTGGAGGAAAGTGGGGCCTGGAGGTGGAGGAAAGTGGGGCCTGGAGGTGGAGGAAAGTGGGGCCTGGAGGTGGAGGAAAGTGGGGCCTGGAGGTGGAGGAAAGTGGGGCCTGGAGGTGGAGGAAAGTGGGGCCTGGAGGTGGAGGAAAGTGGGGCCTGGAGGTGGAGGAAAGTGGGGCCTGGAGGTGGAGGAAAGTGGGGCCTGGAGGTGGAGGAAAGTGGGGCCTGGAGGTGGAGGAAAGTGGGGCCTGGAGGTGGAGGAAAGTGGGGCCTGGAGGTGGAGGAAAGTGGGGCCTGGAGGTGGAGGAAAGTGGGGCCTGGAGGTGGAGGAAAGTGGGGCGAGGAAAGTGGGGCCTGGAGGTGGAGGAAAGTGGGGCGAGGAAAGTGGGGCCTGGAGGTGGAGGAAAGTGGGGCGAGGAAAGTGGGGCCTGGAGGTGGAGGAAAGTGGGGCGAGGAAAGTGGGGCCTGGAGGTGGAGGAAAGTGGGGCGAGGAAAGTGGGGCCTGGAGGTGGAGGAAAGTGGGGCGAGGAAAGTGGGGCCTGGAGGTGGAGGAAAGTGGGGCGAGGAAAGTGGGGCCTGGAGGTGGAGGAAAGTGGGGCGAGGAAAGTGGGGCCTGGAGGTGGAGGAAAGTGGGGCGAGGAAAGTGGGGCCTGGAGGTGGAGGAAAGTGGGGCGAGGAAAGTGGGGCCTGGAGGTGGAGGAAAGTGGGGCCTGGAGGTGGAGGAAAGTGGGGCCTGGAGGTGGAGGAAAGTGGGGCCTGGAGGTGGAGGAAAGTGGGGCCTGGAGGTGGAGGAAAGTGGGGCCTGGAGGTGGAGGAAAGTGGGGCCTGGAGGTGGAGGAAAGAGGGGCCTGGAGGTGGAGGAAAGTGGGGCCTGGAGGTGGAGGAAAGAGGGGCCTGGAGGTGGAGGAAAGAGGGGCCTGGAGGTGGAGGAAAGAGGGGCCTGGAGGTGGAGGAAAGAGGGGCCTGGAGGTGGAGGAAAGAGGGGCCTGGAGGTGGAGGAAAGAGGGGCCTGCAGGCGGAGGACGGTGGAGTCTGGAAGAGATGGCGGACAGAGGGGTTGAGCATGGCCAAATTCTTTTCTCTTTAGATATTACTTGCAAATTAGGCTGGATGGCCTGGAAGAGTACAGGGACATTTTATATGAAATAATTCATTAGAACGAACCTATGTATTAAATAGCTGATTAGAAGACACAAGAAATATTTACGGAAAACATAATTGATAATAATGGAGCAATTTAGTAACATAGTTTGGAACATTGTTATCCAGGTGACACTACACTGCAAGTGACTGAGATGACATGGAGAAATGCACAAAAGAAGTCTTATGGACAAAAGAAGTAGACATGTTGCCTGCAAGCTACTTAATCCCACTTCTGCCGGTGTCTGATCACTACTTTAGTAACTGACTAACATTCAAGATTGTGAGACAGCTCTGAGCACGTGCAGTGTTTTATCCATAACGTCAGTGATTCTTGAGTCAGAAGTCTATCTTCTGCATGTGATGCCAGGGCACCAGGTGTGTGGAGATATAGTCATCAGTTATTCTAATGTTGTCATTAGTTATTGATCAGTAATATTAGTGCTGCCAATTACACCCCTAACCACAGCCCAGCCACCAGCTGGAAACCAGGAGTAATTATCAGGCACACTTGGGCGACTGTAAATGTTTTTCCGACCCCTGGATCAATTATGCCAGTGTCGCTTTAAAACACTGTTACAACTGGTACAAATGATCACCTTCCAACTCCTGTTGTTTTCTGTAATCTACACTGTGCTCATCAGGAGTAGCATAGAGGCAGAATACAAAACTCATCTTTCCTCACTTCCTCTAAGCAGTGATTAATGCGCAAACAGTGCATAGCGCACACAGATTACGCAGCGCTGCACAGAGTTTAACAAATCGTCCCCTGTCCTTAATGGGTGTACAGGAAAGCTGGAAAAAAATTCTAAATCTGGTGAAATTCGCCAAGAAACAAATTTGCGTCACATTCTTATGGGCTCGCTTTTTACAACTTTCACTGTGCGCTCCAAATGATACATGTACTTTCTTCTTTGGCTTGGTAGGATCATGGGGACACTAAATTTACTTAGGTTTTATTAAGTTTTAATGCATTTTCAAAAATTAAATGAATGTGTACGGAAAACAAAAAATAGTTTTGCCATCTTTAGATGCCAATAACTTTTTCATACTTTGGTATATGGTGCAGTGTGACATTTTTTGTGAAATGAGTTGACATTTTCATTGCTACCATTTTAAAAACTATGCAACCTTTTGACCACTTATTACATTTTTATGTGATGTAAAATAGTATAAAAGAGTTAATTGAGCCACTGGCTCATTCTAACAAATCTGCCGATGCCATGTAGCATTGGTTTGACGTCCAGGGGAGCGACGATGGGAACAAAGATGGCGGTGCCCACACTATCTTAGGATCCAGAAATTCCAAGTGCCCTAGAATTAAAGTGGTATGAATCAGGTCTCTTTACAACTGTGATTTTGCCAGTATTTCCTATTTAATGGGATATATATATAAAATAAAGAAAAGGCTGGAATGGTGCTGACACAGAACGTTACATTAACTTTAAAAAAAATTTTGAGGCAGAGACCATATATTAAAAAAAGATTTAAAAAGTTTAATAAAAATGTCTGCAAAAAAAGACCTTTCAAACGATTTTTTCTATGCATATTTGTTGCTCTTGTATGTTTTTCGTTTGGAAACAATACAATACAAGACACTTGAAAATGAGTAATATGATAAAAATAATCAGTGAATAAAAAAATAATTGTATGGAGTATGTTGTCTGCTTAGGTTTTTTGTTGAGAACTTTTTATGTGTTGTTAAGTCATAGATGGCTGTGGAGATACTTTACATGGGTAATTAACCAACAGGCTTACATATGTTCTCTGGTAATGTTTCTGGTCATATGAGGCCATGAGGCCAGTAGAAGTTTTCAATTATGGGAGTTAACTTCTGTGATTGTTGTGTAAATAAAAGCTTTGGCCAAGTGCCATTCCCTGAAAGAATAATTAGATTTTTTTTGTTTCTACTTGGGACAGGAATAAGGTTTCTTGCATAAAGTTGTAGGAGGGGAAATATTATATTCCATGGTTGTGACTGAAATGCAATCTTGTCTGCTAATGGGAGTCCTCAACAGGGACACCTTACCCTCTACCTCCTATCATATATCCTAATAGAGTATATTCACAGATATATTTAAGCATCATTCTTGTGAGACATTACCATTTCCGATGGACAGGTGCATTACAGATTTGAGAGGGAACAATACATGAACTGGCACCAACTGGCACCAATCTTGTAACCAAGACAATATCTGTATCACAATCATATGCAGTTGTCGCAGTTGTGAATGGTCCAATAAGCCATATGTACTATCTGATCTCCTTTGACTTTGGCTAGAAATGTAAGTATTGTTAAAAATTCAGTCTTAAAAAGGTCCAGATTTTGACCCCCCTGACTAACAATGTCTTCTGATAAATGGTTACAAGTCCTCCATATATCACCTAAAATAAGCTGCCAGTGAGGCCCTGTACCTTAATTACAGCCATTTTTTTGATATGCAAAGTAGCTTTTCTGACTGGGCTCTGGCAGCCTGAGAGAGGAGAAGAAAGTCAAATACCAGTGAACCATGCCCCATTATTCTTACTGACAGCTCTGTGTCTCTTCAAATCACTGCTCTGCCTCCTTGTACTTAGGAACCATCTGCTTTTGGAACATGGGAGGAAACCAGAGGACCAAGAGGAAACCCAAGCAAACACGGAGAGAACATACAAACTCTTTGCAGATGTTGACCCTGGTACTTAAACCCAGGTCCCCAGCACTGCAAGACTGTAGTGCTAACCACTAATCCACTTTGGCACGATTTTAGGATTCAATAGGCCACAAAATTTTAAAATTTTTAATTAGATGTGATTATCCTATGAGAAAAGTTTCTTCATACACTTGAGAACTATGGGTATGAAAAGGATGATGTAGTGTTCAAGCAGGACAATGACCCAAAGCATATGTCAAAACTAGTGAAAAATGACCTCAACCCAATCAAATACTTGTGGGTAGAGTTAAAGAAAAATCTGTTCTTGTATCTAGGTTTAATCAGTACGCATCCATGCAAAAAGACCTGATTTAATTCAAGACTTGCTTGAATCGAAAGCATCACCTGAAGGTTATAGGCAGCGTTGAAATCCAAAGACAGATTTACAAAATACTAACAAAATAGTTAAGCAAAACAGTAACAATACAGTTCCATGAAAATAATCTGCATTACAAAGGATATGCTAAATAACTGCAAGTGAAATTAAAGTATGAATGCCCAAAAATGATTTGAAATAAAAGTAGTCTCACATTCAATGTTTTTTAGTGGAAGGTGAGCTAAGGAGCCTGAAAGTCAAAAGGTCAAAATATTGTTACCATTTTGATTGTCATTGTATACAGTAAATTCTCAGGCTATACAATTAACCCCGTTAAATCGGAAATCCTACCGTTTAAAGAGTTACTAATTTCAGAAGATTTTTGATATTGTGCGGGGGAGAAAAATGTTGTGAACCTTTTTCTAATATATTTAAATAAGAAATTCTGCTAAGTTCGTAAAGAAACAGACTGCGAAGTGCCCCTTAAATACAATAATACTTTTACATTGCTAAGGCAAATCTGTCTACAGGATTGAAGATGGGTCTCTCTCTCCTCTCCAGTTTTTTACACAGCGGTGAATGGGTGTTAACCCTTCCTGCTTTCTCCCTGGCTGTAGTATGCTATGAGCACTACATAAAAAAATCAAGCTGAAAGTAAAGGGGTAAATCCTCCCTTCTCAGAGCTTTTTAACAAACACATTTGATGTGAGCTCATGCAGCCTCCATCTGTTTGAGATCCTTTCAGTTCCAGAGACCCTGAAATTTCAGATCTGAATTTCAGTGCAGTATTCATTTTGGTTTGAAATGCTAGAATTTCCATTCATGCGCTTTCTACTTTGGAAGAGGCCCCCCTAGTAGAGTAGACTGGCATTGCAACAATTCCAATGATATGATACAGGTATTATGCTGCTGGCTTCTTCCTAGCCTTAGATACAGCATGGTATATCTATTATCCCTTCTTAAAAATCATATTCACCTTCTCCTGAAGTATGCGGGATTTCCTGGTTGTGACATCATTTAAAGGCACTGAGGGTATTCACATGAATCAGGACAGCTAGTTTACAATTGGACGACCTGAAGCATGTGATAAGTTACATGCTTGTGACTTCGCTTAAGGTCCTGTTTTTTTGCTGCTGGCACCAGTGAGGACTTCTATTCTCTTACAAGCTTTACACAACCTAATCTCATCTCCAGCTGTTCAGTACAGATGATTACTTGGAAGCATAACAGAAGGATAACAGCCTGGGGGACAAGGTAAAACATCTGCTAGCAGCCAAACACTTACAGATATCTAATTAGCGTAATTTAGAGAATTGCTTTTTTTTTTGCTTCTTGCACAGTATCTAAAAGTTTTTTTTACTTTACAATTGTACTGTAATATCCCATATTGTAGGTACATCATCACAAATCTATCTGGCATCTTATGAAGATTCATTTGTTCATGTGTTCTATCTCTTTGAATATAGGTGGCCATCACTGTGATGGTGTCAGCGTTCTGCAATAACAGCTAGATGATGGCTTGTGGGCCAAAATCCTCATAACAGTTTCTCTTTTATAACTCAAAAATATTATTGTACTTAATGCACAAAACAGAGATGAAAACCTCATTCCCAAAGTCAGCTTTGTCTGTACATTCCACTTCCAGATGTGTGTTATATCGAAAAAAAAATGTGATATGGACTTGGCTTTAAGCCAAAGCTGTTGTAGGCAACATTTAAGTTCTATCAGAATTGATAAATTATATAAAAAAAAGTATACATAAACATAACACATATATATTTTGGGCAACACTAATTCAAATAGGTTTCCCAACACCCTGATCTCTAACATATTGTAGCATCTGTTGTGCATTAGGCTTTGTTCCAGGGCTCTTTTCCCCTTGCATCTCTGCATTCTCTCTAGGAATGTGCTGAGCAGAGCATTTCAGCTAAATCCACTTACGTTTCTGTGAATCTCCTGGGGAACAAATTCCCTAGTAAGTCAGTAAGGGAAGAGGTTTTGTGTAAAGAAATCTGGCTGAGGAAGTAGAGGAGGGCCGGATAGCTAACAGGTGTAAAATTGTCTGTTTTAATGGATCTTTAATGTCAGCTCCAGTTCTTTTCAACAAATACTGAAGTTTCTTAAAATTTTAAAAAGTTGGCCCGTGTGGCAAGATAGGGAAATCAGATTGAATTTGTGGCAATGCTTGTATGGCATTACAGAATGTGGCCCCTTTATGATCAAATGTAAATACAAGAATTACATATGCTAAACATTTGCCCGTAAACAAATGAAAACAAAACCTTTTTAATAAACATAAACAAACTTGAGGTTAGTATAATAGGATTCCATTTGATATAAACATGTGTTATATACACAGATTATCAGAACAAAGGCTTGGCACTGGCTTTTGTGGTCAGCCTTGTACTGACACTACTACTGACACTTACCTCCTTTGTAAGTTTTCCAAGAATAATATTTTCCTCGAAAGGCTACATTGTCAAATTCAGCACATTGCATCTCTCGGAACTCCTGGGACCCTGGTGGGCAATCCTAAAAAAACTTTAGTTTAGCAACTTATAATATCAATAACTTTAATTTCCTTAGACTGCATAACAGCTTCAAAGAATAACAAACTTTTCTTAAATTTTCTCCAGAAGACCACCCAACCTCTTCACTGAGAGATTAAAACAAACAAAGACAACTTTTTGCAATGTTTCTCAGCAAGAAGACCACATGCTAATCACCCCATCACCCCCAGTTCCTGTACTTTTTGCGGGGGGGGGGGGGGCGGTGTTGGCCGCGGGGCCACATTTACCATTATCTCTGCGGGAAAACCATTGAAGACTATGGCAGAAAACCCTGCCAGTTCAGGCAAGGTCTAAGCTGGTTAGACCTGGGGGAGATGGCTCTGGCCTCTTAGTAGATCAAGGTTACTAGGAGAGTAAATAGCCAATCTTAATACATTCCCCTCATTGGATTTACAGGCATCGTTTGTGTAAAATAAGAAGCTCTTAACTCCAAACTCTGGTTTAAAATTCCACCAAGAATTTTCAAAATGTAATATTTTTCTCAAAATTCTATCAAATTTGGAAAAGTATGGATGGTATGCTGGTGTAGTTGTCTGTGCACTAGATTTATCATATGTGCCAAAATTACCTGTTTGAAACCCATTTTTGACAACCCATTCCAGTGAGTGGACGAAATAGAAAGCATAGAAAAAATTAGCAAATTGTGCAATATTTAATACATTTAGTATAAATTACATCATTGCAGACTCTAGAAAACTTGATTTGATAAATTCCTCTCATAATAAATTTCAATGAATCTGATTGGGGACATCAATCATGTTCAACATGTGTCATGATGTAATGTTCAACATGTGACTACTGGCTGCAATTTTCTAATTGGTTGTCAATTTTACATATTTTTGCTTGATTTTGCTGGAGTACTAGCAGGAAATTGAGTAGTGGAAATAGCACCCAAATGTTTAATGATTGCCATTTTGCAACACACAAAACATTTTAATAAAAAGTGATCAAAGGGTCTTAAAGTCCACAAAACTGGTAGCAATAAAAAAAACCCATCTCATCCCATTTTTAATTTAGTACTTAAACATAATAACCCCTGTGTAAATTTGGTATCCCCCTGATTGTACTGACACAAGAAATAAAGTGGAGGTGTCATTTGGAGCGCACTCGGACACTACAATTTGTTACACAGAAAACTCTACAGCACTGTACACTTAACAATAAAAAGGTTTTATATTTTCAAAAGTGGGGAGTGAAAAAAAAATGCAGAAACGAAAAAGGACTGTGTCCTCAAGAGATTAGAGAGGACCTTTCCCTAACCCCATCTCTTTATCTCCATTACTAAACCCTGTTCCATGTATCTTTTGTTTGTATGTTTACATTTACTTTCAAAATGGAAACAAAATTTATCTGTGTTACAGAATGGCCATTGATCCCCCAATTTTTTTTACTGTTATGATCTTGTGTGTTATTGTGAAAACCAAATAACATGTTTAAAAAAAATCAGCTGTCGGTGGTTAGAGCCAGACCATTAGCTTCAGCTAGGAGCATCCAGCTGAAAGAAGATCCTTGTTGGAATATTGTGTACTGAAACTATGCTGTCCGAACTCCAACTATATGACAACAGAGATAAGAAAATAATAACGCTAATTGATCAAGAATGGTGGGTCAGTGGAGGGAAAAAAAAGGGAACCCATGCTGGGGTCTGGAAAGGATAGTGAGACCATGCAGGGGATCATAAAAAAAGAAGAAAAGCTAGGATACCTTTCTGGGGAGCAGGAATAAGAACAAGATACATGCAAACAGCAAGTGATAAGAAGAGAGCCATGTGTTGCTGAAAATTAGAGATGTGCCATGCTGGAAAGCATGGATGAGGCAGCCATTATTAACTAAAATGAATGGGTCACTATGAAAAGAGGAAAGGGCTACCTTTGGTTATACGTGTGGTTTGGGATGATTGGTGCATAGTGCTCTGCCCTTATATTGTTGTGATACCAAGCATTTATTACATGATTTTGGGCTTTTTCATTATAATACATTTTTTTGTGACACTACAGCCCTTTTGCTGCCTGATACATAAATATGATATATAAATGCAGCACAGCCACCCCTGATCCCCTGTTATACTTGGCTCACCAAAATTGAAGGCAAATCTTTAAAAAGCATCTACTGTACAACCTGATCAGAAAATGCTGACAACATTACTGAGAACATCTTCACCCAGAATCACTGGCTCACTGGTATTACACATGCTGATGCTGTTTAACACACTAGTAGCTCAGTGAAAGACACAGACATTAGTGGCATCTAATACTTTACAGGTAATTATCTGCTTCGTCGGGAAGAGGACTTCATTACGATTTCTACTGGCTGTGACGTATCACTGCTTAATTCAATGCCAGATGTCTTCATCTCTGTGCTGCAAATGCTCCCACAATGTGCTCCTAAAAATACCACAGTCACTCACATATAATGTCACCTGGATAACAGTGCTCCTAAATAATGTATACCCCTCACAGTGATGTGTTTGCAATTTGTTTCAAAGCAGAATGCAAAAGTGTTCTGTAACTGCAACCATAAAGCAATATTGTATTTTCTATTTGTTACACAACCCTGTCATTTTAGTATAGCACCCTGCTAATTTATATATACCCCTATATAATTTGTATACAGCTTCCCTAATTTATTTATAGATAGCTCCCTCTTGTTCATTTACATCCAGCCCCCTCTAATTTACCGTATATACTTGTGTATAAGCCGAGTTTTTCAGCACAAAAAATGTGCTGAAAAACCTAATCTCGGCTAATACACGAGTCAATAATTAATAAAAAGTATAAAAAAAAAATTAATACTCACCCTCCGGCTCTCGGAACCTCGGCGCGGGCTCCCGGTCCTCGGCGGTGGCTCCTGGTCCTCGGCGGCAGCTCCCGATCCTCTGCGGCGACTTCTTTCTTCTATCTTCACTTGCCGGCAGTCGCGTCTATGCGATCTGCCGGCGGGCGCACAATATGATGTAGCGTTGTTGCCGCTGATGACGTCATCAGCGGCGACACCGCCACATCGCACTGTGCGCCTGTCGGCAGGTCCCTGAAGATAGAAGAGAGAGGCCGCCACAGAGGATCAGGAGCTGCCGCCGCCGAGGACCGGGAGCCGCCGCCGCCGCCGAGGACCGGGAGCCGCCACTAAGAATCAAAGGTGAGTATCGTCGGAGGGTGAGTATTAAGTTTATTTTTTTATTATTCGCTAGGCATACTGAGGGCAGGCTGTATACTTCTTGGGGCAGGCTGTATACTTCTTGGGACAGGCTGTATACTACAGGGGCTGGCTGGTTGTATACTACAGGGGGCTAGCTGGCTGTATACTACACCCTCGGCTTATACTCGAGTCAATAGGTTTTCCCATTTTTTTTGTGGTAAAATTAGGAGTCTCGGCTTATACTCGGGTCGGCTTATACTCGAGTATATACGGTATTTAATGCCCTCAATATACAGCCCCCAATATAGGTACTCCCCAATTAAATTACATACAAATCCTACATTAATGGTTTATACAGCCAGATACCCCCTCATAGATACAGTAAGGACTTTTTTCCACAGATAGTATATACAGACAGACCTCACATTTAATAATATATAAAACTAATACAATAGAAAAAAATTGCAGCTCACCGACCAGAAATGTATTCCTTTACCAGTAGGCATACTGTGATACAAGACAAGACTAAAATATAGACAATAACCCACCAATGAAACACAGCCATGAGTATTTTCATAATTAACCCTACAGGGTGAACAGGGAAGAAACAAACACAACTATTAATATACAGCAAATAGAGGATATAAAATCAAAAAGAGTTCAGCTGCGCCAGTTTAGAGAAAGTGGGTGCTCAACCTCAAATATCATGCAAATATATTAATCAGAAAATGGTGGCACCTTGAAATTAGTGAAAAAAACTGAATTACTTTATTCCAATAGTGCGACGTTTCAGCTCCTGAATCAGGAGCATTTCTCAAGGGGACACTTTCAAAGTTTTCCCAATTTTTCGGACTGACTGACCTTCATTTCTATTCTCTACTTAGCTGTTTTTTTTCTAGCCATAATATAAATTCTAACAGTCTATTCAGTAGGACTATCAGCTATTTATCCAACTGACTTCTGCACATCACAACTGATGGTCCAAACCCCATTTATAAGGCAAGAAATCCCTTATAAAAAACCTTTTTTGGTGACTACCTCTTGAAGTTCATCAAGAGAATGTCAAGAGTGTGCAGTAATCAAAGCAAAAGGTGACTACTTTGAAGAGCCCAGAATATAAATACATATTTTCTGTTGTTTCATTCTTTTTTGTTATGTAATAATCCCACATGTGTTAATTAATAGTTTTGATACCTTCAATGTGAATCTAAAATTTTTATAGTCATGAAAATACAGAAAACTCTTGAATGAGAGCTCTGTTTGCTGTATATTAAAGGGGTTATCCGGGTTTAAAAAATTTCTTATGGCCGGGCTGGGGAGGGCTATTTAAACACAATAAACATGTACTTACCACCTCCGGTGCTGCCGATGTCCCGCGCCGCGGCCGGTCTTCTCTGTGCGCTGGTTTCATTACAAGTGCGCACAGGGAGCTTCCGGCCGGCCGGAAGCTCCCATGCGCACCATCTCCCAGCGCTTACAACGCTGAGAGATCGGGACGGATGGGAGGAGCCGTCCACATCGCGGACCGCAAGCTCCCTGTGCGCGGCTTCCGTGCCACTGTAAACAAACAGGGGCACGGATCGAAGGGACTGCGGCGCGGGACATCAGCGGCGCCGGACGAGGTAAGTATATGTTTATTATGTTTAACTAGCCCTCCCCAGCCCGGCCATAAGAAATTTTTTAAACCCGGATAACCCCTTTAAAGGGGTTTTCCCACAAATACAAGTTAGGCCCTATCTGCACTTGGCGACCTCTGTCAGCTCCATTGAGATAAATGGAGCAGAACGGTCATGTGCAGCCATCTGCTCTATTTGGGGGAAACCCCTTTAAGAGTTACATACTCTAAAAAAAAAAAGTCATGTAGCAAAAATTTCATATTTTTATTAATTTTGGTTTCAATACTTTTTATTAGAAGATTTTTAACAATATAAGATGTACAATACAATAAATTGTCTCTGGAGGTACAAGCAAGTGTTTATAAATCTTATCCATTTATACAAGGTCCCCGTGTAGGGGGTTTTGTTAACCTAGGCATGTTGGTAATAATCAGTAGCATATGATATCTAGCTTATGTATATTCCAATCTTATATATTGTAAGATAAGATAGCTTTATACAGTACATCAGTTGGTTACAAACCTAAACTTGAATAAACTTCAAGAACAAACATAAAGAAAGGTGAACAGAGCACAGAGTATTCCATTTCCATAGTTGTTACTAAAATCTAAGGATCAGCTCATAGATATTGGGTCGGGGTTATTATACAATAGAGGCGTTAGCGGGGATAGACCCAGGTATTACAAATGAGGAGGAAGACCAATGTTCCCAGATCTGGTCTAGAAAATGGGATTTCAGGAAGCTATGGGACATAGCCGTTTCGTATGTGTAAACTGTGTTTAGTTCAGTTATTAATTCTGCCTCAGTGGGAATTAAGTGTGACTTCCATTTTCTAGCGATAAGTTTCTTAGCAACAGTCAGAATTTTAACCAGCAGTTTCTTTTGGTGCATTGGCATTTGTGGGATTCCTATGAGTAGGATTGCTTACAATGGAGTTGTGGGAAAGTTTCTGGAGAGTACCTGTTGTAGCAAATCAAATACCTCCAACCAGTATTGGCATAATAAAGGGCATCCCCAGAAAATATGGGACAGTGAGCCCCTCCCTCCACAACCCCTCCAGCATAGGTGGGATGAATTTGGATATATTTGGCTTAGTCGAATTGGGGTATAGTACCACTGCAGAATTAATTTAGTGGCAATTTCCAGATGGGCTGAGCTCTTAAGTGCTTTAGAAATCATTGACATGGTAGTGTCTAACTCCCGCTCCCACATTCTCAGCGGGTAGAATGAAAAGTCATACACTGTGTAATTTTGGTATAGAAGGGTTTGAGTCCCTTAACTTTGCGGGACATTAGGGCGTAAATCTCCTTATTAAAGTAGGGTCTCCTCATTAAATTAGTTTTAATGAAGTGCGTGACTTGTGCGTATCTGAGAAACTCATTATTAGACAGTGCAAATTGGGCTTTAAGTTGAATGGGAGCAGGGTTTCTCCATCAAATAATTGTGCACAGGTATGTATACCCCTTTCAGTCCATGATGCTAACGATATTAATGGGATAGCCAACTCCATCGTAGAGAGCGGGAGGTCTGCCCATGATAGTTGGTTTTGTGTGTTTGTATGGATAACTTGCACCCTTGTAACAATGCCCTCATGGGAAGAGATGGGGATTTAGGCAAAGGAATGTTCCAAATGGACGCGGTCAATATATTACGAATGTCCATGTCTCCCATCATAGCGGACTCGATTTGCATCCAGGGGGCCTTAGTTGTTGCATTGAGCCATGAGGAGCCCTGTGCCATTATATTGGCTAAATAATAGGCTTTAAGGTCGGGTACTCCCAAGCATCCCATACTTTTGTGTTTCACTAGTATATGTTTAGCCAATCTCGTTTTTTTACCAGCCCAGATATATCAGGACAGCACAGTTTGTGCCTTATTAAAGAAGGAGCCCGAAATCGGTATAGGGAGTGTTCTGAAAAGAGACATCAGTTTGGGAAGCATAATAATTTTAAAAGCTGCTATCCGACCCAACCATGACAATTCTCCTTTTTGTAATAAAGCACATTCCTTGGATATTTCAGCCAATAGGGGTGGATAGTTGTTTATGAACAGGCTTGCAGGGGATCTGGTGAGGGTTATGCCTAAATATTTAACCGAGGAGGCTTGCCAGTCTAAGGTGTATTTGATGTCATCTGCATAGAGCGAGATGAGATGGGAACGGTCCCCAATCAGTGCCCCTTGGATTTCTGGGTTAATCCTAAGCATTCTGGCCAGAGGTTCTATGGATAGAATAAAAATTAGTGGGGAAAGGGGGCATCCCTGTCTTGTCCCGTTCGTTATCTTGAATGGGTATTATAAGGCTCCATTTGCAAAAAACGTGGCTGAGGGAAAGGAATACAAGGCCTGAATTGAGTTCAATATAAAGTCCGCTATACCCATATGTCTAAGTGCCGAGAAGGCGTAGGACCAGTTAATGTGGTCAAGCGCCTTCTCGCATGCAGTGCTAGTAGCAACGCAGGGCACTTTTTTGAATGAATCCAGTTCAAAATATTTATCACTCTCCGAGTGTTATCAGAGGCCTGGCGTCCCTTTATGAAGCCAGTCTGATCATCACTGATCAGGTGGGAGATGCAGGGCATAAGTCTGGCTGCCACTACCGCTGCGTAAATCTTAGTGTCTACATTCAATAATGATATAGGTCTAAAGTTCTGGGGAGTTTCAGGGGGTTTCCCGGGTTTGGGAATCGTTACTATTAGAGCTTTCTGTTTTTCTGTTGGGAGTTTACCCGATTCCGCTTCTGAGTTCATAAAATTAGTAAGGTATTGTGGTAGGAGGGTGGAAAATGCTTTATAGTATTCGTCAATAAAGCCGTCAGGGCCGGGGGCTATCTGTGAGGGCAAGGAATGTATAGCTTTAGTTACCTCGGTTACTGTGAATGGACTGTTTAAGCTATTTTGTTGGGCTGTAGTTAACTGAGCCAAGCCGGCTGACTTGAGAAATATGTTTATCGCTTCTTCGTCAGGTTGAAATGTGAATCTATCTTCTGCAAGATTATATAGTGACGCATAATAATCTTTAAACCTGTCAGCTATGGATTTGGGGGAGTATGGTTTACCTCCATTGGATGGGTTTAGTAGGAAGGGGATTCTAGACTTCTGATGTTTTATGTTTGAGTCTTTGTGCTAGTAACCGACCAGCCTTATTCCCTTGGGAATAGTAAGTAGCTTTAAGTTTTCTTAGACATTTGTCATACTGTGAAATAAGCAGGCTTCTAACTTGTAGGCGTATGGCGGACAGTTTTCCTAACTTATCTTGAGAAGGGTTGTTTTTATTAACTATTCCAGCTTGGTGTAGTTGTTCTGTTAAATTATTTAATTGATCCCTCCTTATTCTATTATCCGTGTGTTCCATCCTCATGAATGTTCCCCGTATAAATATCTTATGAGCATTCCACATTAGAGCATGATCTGAGATGTGTGGGGTAGTAGTGGTAAAATATTCTCTAAGCTCTTTCTCTATTTGCGATCTGTGTTTTATTTGCCAGATAGTATGGATTACACCTCCACATATAAGACGGCCGGTCCTGTATACCTGTATCTATAGTGATGGAAACTGGAGCGTGGTCAGACCACTTAATTAGTCCTAGTTTTGCCTCTTTGACTTGGAGTAGGACCTCTCTGTCTGCTAGTATGAGATCAATTCGACTATAGGAATTTTGTACTACAGAGTGAAAGGAGTAATCCCTTTCTGTTGTGTTGATAATGCGCCACGTGTCAAACATCTCGAAACGCCACAATTCCGCATTTAAAGAATTTTTGCCCATCCTCACTGTGGAAGCGCTGTCCACTTCTGGGTCTGGGGTGGTGTTAAAGTCCCCACAGATGAGGAGTTTCCCCTTTTTATGGGCTGCAATGACCCTCATAACCTTGCGATTTGGCGCATATACAGATGCAACTGTGAATGGTATATTGTTAATAGTGCCAACTATTATCACATATCTACCGTATGGGTCACATATTGTCTCAGTGGTCTGTAGGGCCACAGAGGTTCTCACAGCTATGAAGACACCCCTGCATTTTTTCTGAAAGTGGGAGTGAAAAACGTTTGAAAAAGCTGGGTGGTTAATGCGAAACGCATCCTCTTGCAGAAGATGAGTTTCCTGTACACACAGGATATCACATTTAGTAGCTTTGCCTCCTTCCATAGTTGATTCCTTTTAAATGGGGTATTAAGACCTTTTGCATTAATGCTCATTATCCTAATAGCCATGAGAACCCCCTAGGTAAGATGCTAAACTTCACAGACCACCTCTTATTGTACACATAAATGCTAAGACATACATGGTTATACTCTGTGCAAACATATAAAACCTAAACCAAAACAAACAAGAGCAGAATAGCTCGAATGAATATGAAATCTTGTAATGAGCCACATTATGTGGTTCTATCGGAGTGAATAGGGGAGCAAGAGTCATGTAGTTAGTTAGTCAGTCGTCCTCACCACCATGGAACAATAGTCCTGTTGTTGGAAACTGTGGTCCACTCTTCTTCTATGGGAGCAGGAGGTTGTCCAGATGCAGTTGGAGGTAGAGAGAATTCCAAATTCCATCTTTTCAAGAGTGATTACTACCCGGACAGGGAACCCCCATTTGTACAAGATATTGTTCTCCCGCAAGGCTTTGGTAATGGGTTGTAGTCGCTTGTGGAGTTGGAGAGTTGCCGCGGAGAGGTCAGCAAATATAGAAATTTCATTATATGGCTCTGGGAGGGAGGTCATTTTCCTTGAGGTTTTCATAATTTCTTCCTTGGTCGTATAGAAATGAATTCTTGCCAGGACATCTCTAGGAGTAGATCCGTCTAGGTGTTTCGGCCTTGGTACCTGGTGAGCCCTATCAATAGCCAACTCTTGTGCAGAGATCTCCGGCAAGATGGTTTTAATCAATTTCTGCAGATAGGTTATTAGGTCCGCGGGTTGGATATATTTTAAGATGCCTCTGAATTTGAGGTTATTCCTGCGGGACCTGTCTTCCAAGTCCTGCTATTTTTGCCCGCATGACCTGTAGCTCAGATTCAAGCTCATAATGGACATCGATGAGCTCATTGTGGGAGCTAGCAAAGACCCCAAACTGTGACTCAATATGATCAGTCCTGTCTCCGAGGTCCTGTATCGCTGAGTTGATAGGTTTAAGCATATAATTAAAGTCCTGCTGGAAGGATTTGCGGAGCATAGTTAACATTTCCTTCATGGATGCCTGAGTGACTGCGGACTCCGATGTTGGCAGGGTAGCGAACGGGTCTAAATCCTCTGCAGATGTCAGTGAATGTGGGAGATCATATACCTGCAATGGCGGAGCAGCGTCACCTTGCAGTCGCGGCCTTTGCTTGGCCGGGCTCCGCGCCTGTTGCGATCCGCCTGGAGAGTGACACACCGCAGCGTAGGTAAGTCCTTTGTTTCCCTCTCCTACCTGAGGAGTGCAGGGGGAGGTTGGTCCCGAAGTTCGGGCTGTCGCTGGTGATCTCCGCGCGGAGATGTTCTCTCCTTCTTCTTGTGGCCCGTCCTCATGGCGCGTTGAAGAGCCGGCGCCATTTTGGGTAGCAGCCGATGAGGGAGAAAAATAGAACTCAGTGAGTTTACGGCGTCTCCCCAGGTTCTTTGTCTTCTTAGTCATGGCGAGGGGGGTCTCCGGGTGTTAGGAGATGAATTTGGACCCCAAATTTGCTGTGCGTAGTCGCTGTTTAGTTGGTTGTAGGACGGAGCTGTATCCTCACACGACCATCTCAGACGGCAGCCAAATCACGCCCCCCCATATTTTTATTAATTTAATTTAAACAGTACATAATATATACACCAGGCAGACAGGTTGAAAACAATTAAAGGGGGTAAAGGCAAATTATACCCCCCCAAAAAAACAAACATAAGTAGAACTTACACACCTTGTAATGCCTACAAAAAGTCCACCTATACAGCCCTTACACAACCACTGTCATCAATATATCTATTCAAAATATGAGAAAGTATCAAGCCCCTACCTGAAAAATGGTCACTACATGGTTTTGCCAATAAGATGATATCAAATTACTAAACGTACACGAGGCAACCAATAATATATGCACACAGTAGGCCCGAAAAAAGTGTGTTCTATTACACAATAGGTCATATGTCGCTGCACAAATACCGTGGCCACCAAGAGCTACTAAACTGGAACCAGGTCCAGTTAAACATAATACAACTACTTGCATTCCCGACATATATATATATTTACCAAAGGAAGTGGAAGGGAAAGGGCTTTGAATGTCCCATGCATACTGCCACTAGAGATGGGCGAATCAATTCTAATGATTCTAAATTCGTTAAGAATTTCAGGAAAACTTCAATTTGTCACAAATCCGAAGTTTACAGTGATAAGTGGGAGCGAATTTTGACGTTAGTGTTCATCACTCTATGGATGTATTGTTCCTCACAGTATGGTGGTAGTGTTCATCACTATATGGCAGTAGTGTCCCTCACTGTATGGGGGTAGTGCTCTCACTGTATGGCAAAAGTGTCCCTCACTGTGTGGAGGTAGTGTTCCTCACTGTATGGCGATAGTATTCCTCACTGTATGGCTGTATTCTTCACTGTATGGCGGTAGTATTCCTCATTGTATGGCGATAGTATTCCTCACTGTATGGCGGTAGTGTTCCTCACTGTATGGCGGTAGTGTTCCTCACTGTATGACGGTAGTGTTCTCACTGTATGGCAAAAGTGTCCCTTACTATATGGAGGTAGTGTTCATCACTATATGGCAGTAGTGTCCCTCACTGTATGGGGGTAGTGTCCCTCACTGTATGGCAAAAGTGTCCCTCACTGTGTGGAGGTAGTGTTCCTCACTGTATAGCGATAGTATTCCTCACTGTATGGCTGTATTCTTCACTGTATGGCGGTAGTGTTCTCACTGTATGGCAAAAGTGTCCCTCACTGTATGGAGGTAGTATTCGTCACTGTATGGCGGTAGTGTTCCTCACTGTATGGGGGTAGTGTCCCTCACTGTATGGCGGTAGTGTTCTCACTGTATGGCAAAAGTGTCCCTCACTGTATGGAGGTAGTATTCGTCACTGTATGGAGGTAGTATTCCTCACTGTATGGAGGTAGTATTCCTCACTGTATGGAGGTAGTATTCCTCACTGTATGGAGGTAGTATTCCTCACTGTATGGCGGTAGTGTTCTCACTGTATGGCAAAAGTGTCCCTCACTGTATGGAGGTAGTGTTCCTCACTATATCATTTTAGGGATACCAACTTTGTATAGGTTTTATAATGTTTTCATACATTTACAACAAAAATTAAAACCTCCTGTACAATTTTTTTTTAATTTTAACATCTTCTGGCGCTAATAACTTTTTTATACTTTGGTGTATGGACCTGTGGGTGGTTGTAATTTTTTGCAACTTTTGATGACATTTTCATTGTCACGGGTGCTCCCGCGATCCCTGTCTCGGATCGCGGGCGCATCCGTGCCCCCCCATTTGCCCCCGCTGCAGGCCGGTCTCTGAACTCACCTCTCCCGGCTCCTGCTCTTCCCCGGACTGCCGTGCGCGCGTCCCCGCCTCCTAGGGCGCGCACGCGGCTCCTGACGAAAATTTAAAGGGCCAGCGCACCGCTAATTGGTGCACTGGCTGAACCTCACCTTTAAGAATCCTGCCTCTTCCTGTGTCCCCTGCCGGATCTTTGTGCCTCATAGCCTTGGAGAAAGCTTCCAAGCGAGTATTCCTGCGTTCCTGTGTATTCCTGCGTATTCCTGTATTCCTGTGTTCCTTTGTATTCCTGTGTGTTCCCGCTCCTGAGTCCTGTGTTGCCGTGTTACCTGAGTTCCTCCGTGTTGCTGTGTTCCGTGTGCCTGTGTTCCCGTTCCCACCTGCCTGGACCTCCTGTTGCTGACCCCGGACTTGGACCTGACTTTGCATCTCTGCCGCCTGCCCTGACCCTGTGCCTGGACCTGTCTACGAGATTGTTATCCGCTAAGGTACCTCGACCTCGGCTGCCACCGTGGGCTAGTCACACCTGGGAACGACCTAGTGGTATCCTGCCGCAGCAAGTCCAACCCGCATTGCGGCGGGCTCTGGTGAATACCAGGTGCCGCTAGGCTCCGGTTCCGGGTGTTGGCTAGTTACATCTCCCACGGTGGTCCAGAGGATCCACTGATCCTAACATTCATTGCTATCATTTTAAAGATTGTGCGACCTTTTGATAACTTTATATTGAATTTTTTTAGTTTCGAATCAAATTTTCTATGAAAATTCGGGGAACTGGGTTAAGTCGAATTTTTACTAATTTGGTCATCTCTAATCGCCACAAATCGGGGTTTCTTCAGGGGTAACTGGTGTATATGGTGCCCAAGTATAAATACCTTAGTCTATAATGAGGGTTAATCCCAGCTGTAAGCTGACAATGGTGGTATCCATCTTGATAACCACCAAATTGTGCATACGTATAAAGCAACAACTTCTGGTGTTCGGGCTCCATATCTATAAACAAAATATAAGTATCTCGAACAACTGGATGTGTGATGTGCATGTAGTTAGCTGGCACAAGTTCCGTTATGAACACAATCCCATACTGCTAAACCAAAAATAATGTATGCTCCAAATGGGCCACAACTAACAGTGGACTATACATGTTCCAACACTATACATGTACCAAAACATACTTCTGCGAATAATATATTGTTGTGTTTTTTTTCATTGGTGGGTGTTTGCTCTGCTTGTATCACAGTATGCCATGACAAGAGCTATTATGTTTGAAACACGTAGGAACTGTTTACCACCTATGTAAAGCTTTTTATGAAGAAAGAGTAAAGAATCATGTTTTTAACATGTGCTGCAACCACATTTCCGTTTCTGTTGCTCATATTAAACTAATACTCACCTGTAGCTCCAGAGCGCCCTTGCAACTACCGTCTCTCCTCCTCCTCTTCTCCTGCACTTCATCCATCAGCTACGTCTTCTGTGCAGGGACACAAGCTAGCAATTGATGCCATCACAGCGGCCTGTGTCATACAGAGCGGTGCGGAAAGACAGTTCTGTGCTGCGCCTCTGCCTGTCAGTCAATTGCATCAGTGTCTTAACCAATTCATTACTGAAATGTTTACCCCCTTTCTTTACCAGGCCATTTTTTCCCATTTTTGCAATGGGCCTATTTAACTCCAAATAAGACACATGACTATTTTTTTGTGTGATTAACAAAAGAAAATTGTCTATTTTTTGTTGTGTAAAGTGATTTTGCTGTGCCACAATGGAATAAATGACATGGAACTTATCTGTTGCAGATAAAAAAAATCAGTCTGTATGTAATGTCTGTCACTAGAATGCTACTCTATACTCTGAACCCAATATGCAATTTGTTAACAGACATACCTCTCTGCCAACTATGACCTCTAGTAAAGTCCCAGGCTGCAATGATCAGCTGTAAGCTTGTAATGAAGCTTTTTTGATAATCCTTGTTCACATTACTGCAAAAATTTTTGAAAATCTTATTGACACAGGGACAAAATCTTTTTTTCCTGAAACTACAATGTTACCGGTGGCTCAAAGTTAAATGCCTACCACTTTGGCTTTGGGGAGGGCAATGATGATCTCATAGGGAGGATCTGTTCAGAGCTAAGAGAAACTGCTGTGGGAACAAAGAGAGGGAAGGATTAGCGTTTTGCGTTTTCCTTTGACTACAGCCCCTGTAAAATGGCCATTAGGATGGCTATCAATAAGAACTGGCATCTTGCAACAGGATCCCCAACTTGCAGAGCTCACAAGTTCTAGACCCAAAATATCATTTAGGAGATGTACCATCTTACATGACCAGCTGGTTCGTAGTAGATATTCATACCCCCAGGGCAAGTGGCTTTGGAGGAAGATTAGGAGGGGAATTATAGATGTGGATTGTGCCACTACTATAGGTTTAACAGTATTAAAATGCAGTAATGCCTTCATAACATGCAGATTCACCTTTGTTGTGTATATGGTATGCTGTCCTTGCAAAAGGTACTATATCGGTAAAACAATTAGAGACCTGTTTACCTACTCTACCACTATGGGAAATGTTTGTCATCTTCTGATTGAGCATGTTAGACAGCACCATAATGGGATGAAGATGTGTTGAGATTTGCCGGCATTTAAAAGTTGAATTGTAGCCCAGAAGGAGGGGATTGTTCCCTCAATTTGTTACATTGTGAGATTTAGATGCATTATGAAATTTGGGGTTATGGTTACCTTAGGTCTCAATGACCGTAATGAACTAAATGGAGCAGATTTACTTACCCGGTCCTGTCGCGATCCCGCGGTGCGTTGCCCGGCGTGGATTCAGGTCTGCCGCGATTCACTAAGGCCGTGCGTCCGAGTTCCTGCATCCGTGGCTTCTGCGCAGAGGTCCGCCGGACTTCACCTGCTTCTTCCCGGTGCTTGTAAGTGCGTGTCTTGCGACACATTTCTAAATGTTAAATCCTGCGCGTTGTCTTTCGCGTGCAAGTCGGCGCTGATGCACCAAAATCCCAGGGCAATTTGGCGCAAAGCGGAAAACACCGGGAAACCCGATGAAAATGTACTGTGCGGACCCTTAGTAAATGTGCCCAAATGTGTTTCTCTAATAAAAGTATTGCAGGTTAAGCAATATGTACATACAACCATCAAAAGATGTGTAGGTATTCCTCGTTTGTTGGTTTTAACAATGTGTAAAGAACTGCATCATATATGTTTTAATTTCCCTTGTTTTCCTTCCCTTTTCTTATCCCTTTTCCCTCCTGTAACACAATTTTGTAAGGTCACATACATATATAGCATATCGTAATGTGTGGTATCCATTATGTGTTAGATATTTTGGACCGAATAGAAGGCCACAGGAGCTGAAAGTGGTGAAAGTGTTTTAGCATTGTTAGTTGTGTCCATGGCGGCATGTGCCTGTGCCGATCCCTATATCCAGCGGGGTGCACACATGCACTTCCACTGCCTTGAGAAAGTGCCGTGTGGCACAAAACGGTTCTTAGGCTTTGCGGCTCTGTGTACCTCCCTGTATGTGCTTTTTCATACTCCTTCTTTCTTTGATTGGATTCATGTATGCTCTATGGATTTGAGCACAATTTGCAACAAAGTGAATATTGGTGGCTTCCAACTGCCCTGTCCCATAGGCTATACAATGAAGACCTGCGTATTCTTCTCTGATATTGATTAAAGAGGACCTGTCACCCCCTCAAAAAGACCCCACCAAATATGCCCCCCAAAATCCTCCCCCCGGCCCCTTTCTTTTATGCCAAATATGCCCCCATAACACAATTTTGTAAGGTCACATATATATATAGCACATCAAAATGTGCCGTATCCATTATGTATTAGATATTTTGGACCGAATAGAACGCCACAGAAGCTGAAAGTGGTGAAAGTGTTTTAGCATTGTTAGTTGTGTCCATGGCTGCATGTGCTTGTGCCCATCCCTATATCCAGCAGGGTGCACACATGCACTTCCATTGCCTTGAGAAAGTGCCGTGTGGCACAAAACGACTCTTCGGCTTTGCGGCTCTGTGTACCTCCCTGTATGTGCTTTGTCATACTCCTTCTTTCTTTGATTGTATTCATGTTTGCTCTATGGATTTGAGCATAATTTGCAACAAAGTGAATATTGGTGGCTTCCAACTGCCCTCTCCCATAGGCTATACAGTGAAGACCTGTATATTCTTCTCTGAAATTGATTAAAGAGGACCTGTCACCCCCCAAAAAGACCCCACCAAATATGCCCCCATAATCCTCCCCCAGGCCCTTTCTATTATGCCATTTAAAAAAAAAATTATGTTGGGAAACTTGGTTTTAATCGATCCGACCTCTTACCAAATAATTCTTACAGGTCCCCACTGAAAGTGGTGTGGAGGGGGTGTGTCGTCCGGCCCCCTCATAAAAAGGGCCGACTGCAGTGGACAGGATCCGAGGATCCGACTTCTTATTTGGTAAGAGGTCGGATTGATTAAGACCAAGTTTCCCAACATAATTTTTTTAAAAATGGCATAAATAGAAAGGGGTTGGGGGGAGGATTAGCAGGGGCATATATGGTGGGGTCTGTGTGGGGGGGTGTCAGGTCCTCTTTAAATGCCTACCACTGTGACATATAAAGCTATGCAGTGGTAGGCAAGTGGTTAAAGACATTGTTGTAATTGATTTTCCTATTGGTACAGACTTGCCAGCTTTTTGCAAGTCTGTACTATAGGTGATACGCCCCCTCAGGGCTCCACAATCTGCCACCTGAAGCGGGAGTCCTCCTCATGACAGATGCAGGCCTGAACACATGTGAAACTTTATCCTGCATTCTCTATATCTTTTTCTTTAAGCAAACAAGAGATCTAATAAATCATTTTTCTGTGCAAAATGGAATTCTGTGAAAAGAATTTCACTGTATAGTGATAAATGTTAGAGTGTTGTTGTAGTGGCCCAGAGAAGTGACATGGAATGATAACTAAGCACATGCATATCATGATCTATACAACATGATGAAAGATTGCTATTGCTAGATGTTACATAGTGACAAAATCCATTTAAACCATGAATCTTGACACATTTTGACTTCTTAAATTCATCCATCATTGTAATTGTAATGAAAGGAGCATTTGGTAGAAAAATTATAGACAAATATAGCATATAAATTAAAAGCATAAAACAGTAATCAAATTTTAGTCTGTACTTACATCAATGTTGCATGATCGATATCTTTTCCTCTCTCCTAAACAATATTTACCCCCAATGGTTGGCCTAAAATACAATTAAGAAATATAAATTGTTTAGTCTTGCTTCTATGGTGCAGTTGATATATGAGTAACTTTAAAGTATTTTAAAAAATAACTGTTGTTTAAAAAATTTTGGTACATGAAAATCTTAATATAGGAAAAGAATATTTAACATAGGAATTTAAAGCACGGTGCGGCAGGAGGCGACTTCCACCGTGCAGTACTATTACACCAAGACTATGGCACTGGCTCAGAGCAGACCCGATGCTATAAACTCCGCTTTGACCCCCTCCACGGACATCCCCAATTGGACAGAAATACATATACTGGTGTTAACCCTTCACATGCCTTGGCTAAACATGCCTAAGGTGCTTCTGCATCCTTCTCACCCTCCTACTAACAGAGGGATCCTTTTGCTCCAATGGCAGCCCCAGGGTCAGATAAAGGACCCAAGAGCTGCCAGATGCCAGTGCCTGCTGGATCCTACTTCTGTCAGGAAGGCAATGGTAACTGTTAGCGCATGTAAAGTTAAAAAGTTATAACCACATCAAGTAACATGTCAAACGTGTCAGGAAGGTGCAAAATGGCCAAGTCATTAATGAATTATTCAAAGGAAAATGTCTGGTAAACTCTGCCAGAAGTTTATGTTCTCCTGCCAGATTCATGTTCAGTGAAGATAGATTTTACTTCATATGTCTAAAGAAGGAGGGAAGGTGGTCTGCTAGGAAGTACAAAGACATTATCAGCTCTACCAACACCTTTTTTGCCTGTTTGAAAAATCTCTTCAGGCCACAACGGAGGATGTAGTGTGGCAGAAGAAGAAAAAGTGGAGGAACATGTGCCAGGCAAGTCCACACAAGACTTCCCACTGACACCCACGTTGCCCACATACTCAACAGTGCCGAATATTAGAGGGCAACCCTGCTGGATCAACGCTGCAAGGATAGTGTAGCATCCTTTACTCTTTACTCCTTTACTTTACTTTACTTTTGTCTCAAGCTCTAGCTTGAGACAAAAATAAGGGAGTACAAGTGCACTTTGGTGCACTTATACTGGCAGAGTTCCCATCAGACATTGAGAGCTTTGTGGAGGAACAAAAGCCACTTCCCACAAGGCTCGTAGGTTAGGTTCCCACACTATAGGTCTGCCACTCGACTGTCCAGCCAGGGAACAGTTTTGGACCAGAAATATAAGGATGAGGAAGAGGAGTCAGGTGACACTGAGAGCAGCTCACGGTAGCATGGCTGTATTTAAGCTTGGACAAGCGATCAGAGTATCACTTGTTCAAGCCAACCTGTTGGGAAAAAAAACTGTAAATAAAAGTATAAAAAAAATAAACATAAAGTGAAAGTCCCCTAAATACCAACATTACACACACATATATAATAAAGTACAAAAAAAACACAAAATCACAAAAAAACACATATTTGGTATTACAGCATCCATGACAATATGTACATTAAATCCAATACATTATTGAACCCACTTGGTGAATGCCAAAAGTATTAATTAAATAATTAAATTAAAATCAAATCTCTTTAAAAAATGTTCTTAAAAGTGATAAGAAAACATTATGGGGCACATTTACTTACCTGTCCAAGTTGCGATCGCCGATGATGATGCACTGTGCCGTGATCCGCGTAGATCCTACGCCCGATATCCTGCATGTGTCGCTCCATGCTCAGGTCCGCCGGAGTTCGCCTTCTTCTTCCCGATGCATGTAAGTGCTTGGCTTGCGACACAAATTTGAATGTTAAATCCCGCGCTTAGTCCATATCCGTCTGATCGTCCGACGGCCCACCCCCTGATTTGTGTTGCATGAAAGCCGCTGCAACTGCGACACAATCCGATCGCGTGTGACACAGTCGGGAAACCCGACGAAAATGCGGCCGCGGGACCCTTAGTAAATAAGCCCCTATGTGTGCCAATATTGTACCACTAAAAAGAACAACTCATCACACAAAAAATAAGCCCTTAACCAGCCCTGTCAACTGAAAAAATACTAATGTTGTGCCTCTGAAAACATGACAATGCTATAATATGTGCAATGTTCTTTATTTTAGTTTTTCTTCAGTAAAATTGGACAAATTGGCAAAAAAAATTTTTATAGCCCTAAAAAGGTGACAGTGCAAATCTGCTGTCAATGGTGCTCTTTCCTTTCAATGTCCTGGTGTTTGCCAATACACTAGTTTATCAGCAAGTATGGGGTATTGGCATACTCGTGAGTTATTGGTTATCAAACTTTGTGGAGCATACATTGTGAATGTGTAAAATGTATAAATATATTTATCTAGCGAACCAAGCGCACACTTGCTTGCTTCAGAAATGTGTTGTCAGAGAATAGGGTATAATATTACGTTCATCAGAAAATGCTTTTGCCAGAGAATAGCGCACACTAATGCTTGCATCAGAAAAGTGTTGTTGTCAGAGCATAGGGCACATTTTGTTATCCAATAATGGTTGCTATCATTGCTATTCTTAACAGTTTAAAATGGTGTGCACAATATAATATAGCTGTGATAACGTACCTTGGGCTATCACAATGTCGGAGTGATGAAGATACTCCTCCTCCACAGGTTCTGCTGCATTCACCCCAAGATGACCACGGGCCCCAGGCTCCATCCACGCCTTCAGGACGAGTCCCAAATGGAACACACTCCCTCTTATAACACCACTGTAGACATAGTTTGACCATCATATATTTTATATTTCTTAACTGTTTATTGCATACATTTCCTGTCTGGCTAGAGAAGATGCTGTAAGCTGCATTCACATCAATTTTTTTGCAATCGTTCAGCATATACACAATGAAAGCGCCAGGTTTATAAGTTGAACATGTCCATAGACTTATAGACGCTGGCATACTTTTTTCATCCATCTGCTCAATATACATTTCATTAAGCAACAAACACTAGATGAAAAAGTTCAGGAGTGCATTTTCATCCTGCTTCCTACTGAAATCTCAGCAGAGGCCATTACAAGCAATGGGTGACATCATATGCTTTGGGTGTTTCCCTAGTGATCTAACTGGACAGTTATGTCCCTCGAGAGTCAAAATGAAAATTGGCAGCAGAAAATCTCAGTCTGCTGCCGATTTTCAGTGTATCTTACACTTAAACAGAGGATGTCTCCCACATAGGGAAAAGCAAGATGTGAATGTAGCCTTACAATTTATTATCTATGAAGCATCTATGAAGCTATCTTTCTGGACATACCTGAAATAAAAACATACTTTTGAGATTTTAGCTAATGTGAAATTAAGGTTTTACCCCTTTTTCTATTGTGTTTGTTTGGCAGATGGTACCCTCGGCAGCAGGGATGCTGTTGGTGATGCAACGACTGGTTTTACTTAAACACCAAAGTTCACTGCAGACTTCCTAAAAAACAAATCCAATATGGTTGTATATCCTAGAAGCAAAAGCATGTGCCAGAAGTTTACATAGACTGTACAGTATAAAAGAGGAGACATAGGAAAGTTTTTCTCAGTATCTGAAATGAAATGAAAAAAAATTCACATTTTAAATCAATTATATCGATTATATTTGGAAAATGCCTGAATAAACAAGAGCAATTTTTTGACTTTCTGCCTATTTCAAAAGTTTACATAAACTAAGATTACTATGGGTTTAAACTATGTGGATAGCCCAAATGAAGATGTCATATCTTTGGAAGCTTCTGAATATGGTTTATGGGCCACATTTCAGTAAATAAGAGACACACCTGTGGATGCATTTGAAGGCACACCTGAAACACATTGGGGCTCATTTATTAAAGGTTGGACTGTGTACGTTCTTCATAGCTAAAATGGCATGCACAGGTATTTAAGAAGTTTGTGCACTGTGGTTGTGGTGCACGCAACCCTTTTGTGGCACAGCTGCGCTGGCCTTCATGCAACACAAACTGCTGGCACAGGTATTTAAGAAGTGCCGAGACACATTTCTGGTGTTCCCGACACAATTGTGGCACACACAGCACTTTGTGTCGCACAATGCATTATACACAATACAACACAAATTTCTGCACTGAAATGGGCTGTGTAGTGCTCAGTCGGACCGTGGGCTACATTTATCATGCAACTCGACTCATAGGAGGGGAGGAGCTGCTGCTCTCTGCTCACAGAGGTGTGGTCATGTGCTCTTTGTGTTAGCAGAGCTCATTGGGGCACATTTACTAAGGGTCCGCACGATGCATTTTTGTCAGGTTTCCCGACTATTTCCGATTTGCACCGCTTTTAAGTGGAGTTTTTGGCGCACACCATCAGATTTTGGTGCAACTTGCATGCGACACAAATCGGGGGGGGGGGCGTGGCCGTCAGACAACCCGACTGATTCGGACAAACCGCAGGATTTACAATTTAAATTGTGTCGCAAGACAATGCACTCATATACACTGGGAAGAAGAAGGTGAACTCCGGCGGAGCTCGGCGAGAAATCGACAGATGCAGGAAAATGGATGCACGATCTTGAAGAATTCATCCTCGTTGGAGAACGCACCATGGGGACAGGACCAGGTAAGTAAATCTTCCCCATTGTGTTCAGTGTTGTGGATACAGATATCTCCTACACAGTAGTGAGATATAAGATATGCCCTGTTCCCTATCAGTTCCTCCATCACTGTGTGTGATTCTATAGAACTTTCTCTGTCTGTACCCCCTCCCCCACCTAATACTCGCTCTGACTCGCTCTGTGCAGAGAAGCTATTAACTCTTAGTGATCACACAAAACAAACTATGCACTTCATGTAACTGTTTTACTTATGATGTTTACCACTTATTACATGTTCCATGCTCTTCCATGTAATGAAAGCTAATGGGCTAGTCACCCTATACATGCTGTATGTACACTATGCAGTGTTCTGTGGATTAATTTATAGGACTATCACTGCATTTGCTGCTTAATTACTTTGATACAGAATACAAGGCATCATGGGATCTGTGGTCAAAGAAAATTGGACTCATCTTCAAGGCAGGTACAGGAAGATGTTAGTCTCCGCCATCTTCACCTCTCGTGAGAAAGATTTTTGTCAAAGATTTTAGAAACAAAGAATGCCATAACTTTGGAAAGTAAAGGGTGTTCAACGCAATATAGGCATTGTTCTGTTGGTTTTTAGAGAGGGAATCACAAGTATTTTGTAAAATCATTATAACTTTGCAGTAACACTTTAATGTTTGCAAATGCACACAGGAACAAAGACCTTAAATTTTGGAGACATGTCCTGTGGATTATCTAAATTAAAATTGAACGGTTTGGTCATAATGACCCTCATAACATTTGGATAAAAAAGGGAGGAGCATCATTTTGTGGGGTTGTTTTGCTGCAGAAGGGACTCGTCTACTTCACAAAATATAAGGCATCCAGAAGAACGAACAATTGTGGTGCACGTTATTCATAAATCTGGCGCACCCTGCACTAAACCTTTTTTTTTGGTGCCCTTTTGACATAGAGAGCCGACAGACACTGCATGATAAATGTGGTACACAGTCCAACTATGCAGCGTAATGCCCCTTCAATGCAGAATTTTGTGTCGCATTGGGGATAGTGCAATACAAACATGGTGCGGACATTTTATAAATACATGTGCCAGCAGTTTTCACTAAAAAGAACGTGAAAAGTTAGGCATACAACTGGTCAGGTTGTCCAATTCCAAACATGCTGTCCTGTATCATTTGAAAGTCCTTGGTGTTCTGACAAAAGACCTTCAGTGCTGGCACAAACATGTGACTCATCAAATGCTTCAGATCAGCACAGGCAATCCTTTGGCGGGGCATGAGGGGCACAGGTGAGCCTGCGACCCATGATATGGGTTGCGGGGGCACCCGTGAAACTATGTGTAAGCCACCGAGCACAATTCAGGCGGTATCACATCATTGACCGACACTAATTTTGGGTATGATAGATGATGTATAAGACTGTATTTATTTTTGGCCTTTTTGGGTACCACTCCTAACGGGGCACCACTAAATCCGCCACTGATGGGTTGTGAAATGGACCAGCCATCTGCCCCAACTCTACCGACTGCAGGTTACGCACTATAAATGGGACTACATGCATTGGCAGGGGGATCCTAAAACCCTCTCTAAAACCCTTTTCCAAAATGGCCACCTCTGCTTTCAGATACCTACTCAGAAAGGGGGCCATCACAGGAAGACTTCCCGGCGTCATTCTCTTGATTAGAACCCTCTACTTTCTTCCCTTTTCTCTTCCCAAAGCATTTTGCCACCCCGTGGGATGTCCCCGTACATTCTGAACCCGGCATGCTTGAATTTACAAATAGCTCCGTATTTACATTGGCCATTGTTGAATAACCAAAAGAGGCCAGATTTATCTCCGGTTGACTTCTCCCCAGTCCCGTGGACTCCTCCTGTGGCGGGAGCCTGAACCCCTAATGGTGGTTCTAGGTCCAGCGTCCAAAGGGTCCCCGGATGGGCTCTAGTGTGGGGGGCCGAATCGGGGCTCAATATCTCTGGAAGCCTCAACCACCTGGCAGTCTGGCCGTTTCCTGTGGCCTTCCACTCCCCGCTGCTGCGCTGACCTGCAGCCCCTCTCCGTTTTCCACAGCAGCTATTTCTCTGTGGACCCGATCTCCTTCGGCGCCAGCCATTGCCACTCATAGCTGCTCCAGGAGCGCTGACACATTTAGCACTCCGGAGCTGCCCCCGCTCCTGTGTGACGATCTTCTCATGGTGGTAAAGGTTTCCAAAATGGCGCCTGTCACAGTGGGCGCACTACCTTTCCTTCCTCCCCTTAGTAACTATCCTGCCTCCTGGCATCTAACTCCACCCTCCATGCCTCGTCATGCTGGCTTCCCCCTCCCGTCTGATTTGTGTCCGGCCTCCACTGTAGTTAGTAAATTTGACAAATTTTAACTTGCTGTAGCTTGACATAAGAAAAATTTTTTCTGTGCATTGATTTCATGGTGTACATCAGACCATTATTAAAATTCCTGTACTTTTCCATTGCTTAGTAGAATTTATTGCAACATCTCTATGATTTTTATTATGTGTGGATTTTCCTTTTACTGTATTATCACTGTATTATCCCCTTACTATGATACCACTCACTTGGGAGTTTTCTGACGGACTTTGCACGATCTAGGTGTAAACTGCTTGCAAAGATATTTAAGAAGTGTCTGCACCACAAATGTGTCACACGCGACTGTTTTGTGGTGCAGCTGCACTAGGCATCATGCGACACAAATAAGGCGGTGTTCCAGCCCTATGTTAAAAGTGCACCACAAAAAGTCGGGCCAGCGCAGTCGGGCCAGTGCAGGGAAGGGACAGATTCATGATTTCTGGCGCACGTTCTTAATGAATCTGGCGCACCGAGCATTACACGCAGGCAGAGCACTTTTAGTGCAGTCTCCCACATGCGTAGTAAATGTGCCCCACTGTGTGCAATATCTAAGCACCTTTATAGAGAACCTGTCAGGCAAGGTAACCACCCAAAAATAAATATAATTTTATAAACTGCCATTAGAAAGAATTGCCCCTATGTTTACAAAGCAGTATGCAAATGACCATGAAATGGGTCAAATGAGTCTTTATCATATTCAGCAGTCCAGCTTATTCATGAGTGGGAGGCACAGCCACACCCCCCAGTGCTTAACTGACAGCCTGTGCAATGATGTGATACTTCTGGTTCTGTGCTTCCTGGTTCTGCAGCCATGCCTCCTGCAGCCTGTGTATGAGATACTCCTATACACATGGCTGCATCCTGTAGCAGTTGTAACAGCCTGCATGATGTTACTCCTACACTACTTGTGTAGCTGATGTCTGAGTCTCTCACAGGCAGCAGATAAACCACAATGCTTTACTATACATTACACACTGCTATTCTTTAATCTTTTTATGCTCTTTTTTTCAATAAACAAAAGCTTCAAATGAGCTATGCAAATGAGCCTGAGGGGCTACAGGCTCTATTAATACCTTTGGAGCCCAGAACCCCTCAGTCCCATTTGCATAATATTTAAAGCCTTTTATTTAAAAAAAAACATAAAAAGCTAAAAGTAGAGCAGATTCTGCATGATGGGGGCACACACCTGTATGTGTGTTTACTTGGTTTACAATTCTTCATCCTGGTGATAGATGTCCTTTAAATTAGCTCCTGAAAGTGATATGTTGAAGTCATGTTCAACGTTTTGCTTATATGGCTCCAAGATTACTAGTTATATACCTGCTGTTGGCCACCAATGTGTGGGGTGTGATGGTCCAGTTGGCGTAATAAATATGATAGAATTATCTGATACATACTGCAATGAAGAGGCCAAGCCAAGCAAGTGTCAGCCCCAGATATTTGATAATAACTAATCTCATATTCATAGTCTATCCAAATTCAAGGAATTACATAAAAATGTGTTAAAATCCTGCATTAACATAACATGTGGTCAAATCCGATTCTAGTGTTCAAAATAGACAAAATAGGAAGGGACTCTACCCCGTATTTACACTGGCGGGATTTAATTCCATGCTGAAAACGGCATTGATCATCAGCGTCATAGGCTTGTCCTGGAGCTTGTGTGGGATAAATGAAATCTTGACGCGGTGGAGCATTATTCAAACAGACACCTAATCCAGAACTGTAAGGAAAAAAAACTACATTACCATCCAGAATACAACAAAACATCACACATACATGTATAACAAACCAGTGACTAGGTGGGATTATGAACATCATGAATACTTCATGTAGCTTCTTAGATGTTACGAACTAAAAGATTTTTACATTTAAATATTGCATAATTGAAAAAAAATCTTTTGAAATGCTTTTTACATTTAGGGACAGAGAAGAGAGATCCTGGATGTGCTTGAACTTGTGTTTTGTCATTTACATGATATTTACATTTGTATGAACTCTTGGTCAGGAGATATATTGTGATATATCTCAACTTCTACTGACAATAATAACCACTTTATGTATTCATTAATAGTCTGTTGGATAGCTTACATATTAATTCCCTCCAGATCTTTATCATCCTTGACTACAGAGATGCACACTTTAAATATGCATTGAAGTTTCCATTGCAGATTCTGTAATTTATGATGCAAAAAATAATCCTACAGGAATTACTGTTTTTGCAGCCAAATGATGGATGATGGACGAGGAGGGAAGAAATTCCTTAATAATTTGATAAAATATGAAAAATATTAAAAATTACTAGAGTATTGTTTATTTTTGTGTATTTTCTACATTTACTGTCCTCCCTTGTCTTTCCAAAGCTTCAACAGAGGTACCCTGTTACTGCAGTGCAAGTTTTCAAGCTATGTTTTCTTATTTAGGTCGCCCAGTCCTGCTACTATTGTGACACACTAAGTAGTAGAAGGGACTGCTCACCACATACCTGTCTTTCTCTCTGCCTTCAGTCTGATATGCAACACAGCCTCTGGCCGTTTTTCATTTATGTTTAGGCACATAATTGCAAGGGGATGGGCACAGAAAGCAACCAACTGCCAACCTATTGAAAATATATTGCAAGATATTGGGGCACATTTACTAAGTGTCCGAACCCCGCACTTTCGTCGGGTTTCGTGATTATTTCCGTTTTGCGCCGGGTTTTTGGCTGTTTTGGCCATTTTACATCTTCCCGACACTGTCCATTTTTTCAAATCTGACACGTGGTTCTACAAATGTACTAAAGGAACAGTAGTGGATTATAATATAGGTGGTTTGGGCAGTTTCCCAGGGACCAAGCCTTCTGGGGGCCCAAGGCTACCCAAACCACCCACTACATTTTATACTGATAAGGACCTTCACTCAGTAAAATACTTGTACATCTGTTGCTCTCAATACATATGTATATATGAAGGTCCATAGTTCCGGAAACTGCAGATGAAAAGCAGGCAGAATGGGTGCATCCTCCATCTAGTACCAAATCTAGGGAGTAAATTCTGGACTTTGAGGGGTTATAATATTCCTACAGCCCATGCTCTTAATCCGCCCCTGCTTTTGAACACAATTTCACATATGCAGGAGATTTTGATATTTTTTTTCTCATGACAGATTGTACTTTGGATAAACTTCTGAAAAATTCTCCATTCTCAAAATTAAAAAATTTCTGCTCTACAGGCAAATAGTCATACCACCAAAATAACTTGACAACTAACATATCCTGAATGTCTGCTTTCATGTTTTTTTTTATGTGTCCTCTAATTTTTGTAAGATGTTAGGGGGAACTTTAGGTGTTATTTTTCACATTTTCATGAAAATCATAGACTCAAGTTTTGAGAGACTTAGCTTTCAAGTGACTTTATCCCCCTCCCGACGGTGCTGCCTGCATAAATGACGTCATTCCGTCGCGAGATGGGATGACAGACAGGAATGGCATGCCAGGATCCTGGTGTCTGTGTGTTCTCTCATCTGATTGATCACACTTGTGTGCTATGCATTTTCATCCATTTTCCCTGTACTATCCCCCCATCATCTGTATTCTCATTTTCCCTGTACTATCCCCCCATCAACTGTATTCCCTTCCCCCCCAAACTGTGCGTTGTTGAGCTAGTAGTATGCAGGAGGAGTAGTAGTCATGTGGAGGAGTAGTAGTCGTCCGGAGGAGTAGTAGTCGTGTGGAGAAGTAGTAGTCATGCGGAGGAGGAGTAGTCTTGCTGAGGAGTAGTAGTCGTGTGGAGGAGTAGTCTTGGGGAGGAGTAGTAATGGTGTGGAGGAGTAGTAGTGGTGTGGAAGAGTAGTTCCGTGGAAGAGTAGTAGTCATGTGGAGGAGGAGTAGAAGTCGTGTGGAGGAATTTGGAGTATGGAGGAGATTATGGAGGAATAGTAGTCGTGCAGAGGAGTAGTCATGCAGAGGAGTAGTAGTCGTGTGGAGCAGTGGTAGTCGTGCGGAGGAGTTTGGAGTGCGGAGTAGGTTGTAGTGTGAGTGAATTTGTGTACTATCCCCCCATTGTCCATTTTACCTTTTTCAGGTCATGGAAAATCATAGTCCGTAAAAACCTACACAGCATTGGAGGCTGTCACGGGTGCCCCCCGTGATTTCCTGTGAAGTGAAAGCCCTCCTGTGTCTCCAGTTTTCTCGTTATCCTGTTCCTGTGTTCCTGTGTCTCCAGTGTTCCCGTGATCCATTCCTGCATTCCTGTTCCATGTGCCCGCTCCTGTTTTCCTGCCGTGAGTCCAAGTGTTCCTCCCAGGTCTGTTCTCCTGCTTTCATCCCAGGTTCGGACTATCTCCCTTGGCTGCCATGTGGGCTAGTTGCACCTGTGGAACGACTTGGTGGCACCCTGCCGCAGCAAGACCATCCCGCTTTGCGGCAGGCTCTGGTGAAGACCAGGTGCCACTTAGACTCCAGGCCCAGGTGTCAGCTAGTACCATCCAGAGGATCCACAGACCCACTAATCCTGACAGAGGAATAGAGTTATATTGATTAGATTGTGAGCCCCATGGGGACAGGGACTGATTTGGAAAACTCTGTGCAGCACTGCATAATCTGTGTGCACTAAATAAATAAAGATTATTATTATTATATTGTTTCTGATACCAAATCCACTAGTGAGGACAAGTGTCCATTTTTTTGTCTACCCCATCATCTCAAAGTGATCCAGAGGAACCCCCCAAAAAGGCACCTTTGGAATAGTGATGAAAACTTAACGCTACATACTCATTTTAAACTATGCTTGTGAGTATATTCAATAATAAATACCTGTCTCCTTAAACCCTGGTGACCCTCACAATTGGTTTGTCTCCCGTTACGCAGGATTCACGGCTATTTCTTTCATCTAAAGGCAAGATCTAAAAGTGCGATTGGGAGTGATTGCCAACCTTTGGAATAGAAACTCCTTAACACCGAAGCCACTTTTCACCTTCCTGAAACGGCCCATTTTTTCAAATCTGTCCTGTGTCACTATAAGTGGTAATAACTTTGGAACGCTTTAACATATCAAAGTGATTTTGAAAGTGTTTTCTCGGGACACTTTGTGCTTCATGTTAGTTGATAAATGTGTTGCATTTATTTATGAAAAAAACTGATATTTGGTGTAAATTTGGAAACATTCTCGATGTTTGAAATTCAAAATTCAACACAGTCAACAGCAAAAATACTTTAGAACCATCATGAACTGAATGTCTGGTTTATGTGTATCCTCTGATTTTTGTAGGATGTTATGGGGCTTTGAACTTTAGGTGCGATTTTTTCCATTCATGCTATTGAGAGACCTATAAATTTCCCCATTATAGAAACTACACCCCTCAAAATATGTAAAAAAAAACTTTTATGAAGTCTGTTAACCCATTGATTGTTTTACAGGGGTTAAAACAAAATTGTGTGCAATTTTGACATTTCAATTTGTCTGGCTAAATTAATGCGTTTTTCAAAAAAATGTACACATTCTCAGTGGATAAAATACCAAAACACTCCACAAAGTTTGATACCCTATCTCTCCCGCGTATAACAATACCCCATATGTGTTGGCAACCTCCTCTATGGGCATGCGCCAGGGCATTGAAGGGAAGTTGCACCATTCAGACCAGAAACGCATTGGCACTTTTAATGGCTATACAATCTTAATTTTTTTTGGCAGTTTAGACAAGTAAGGGATTATTTTCTGCAACATGAGATGCACTTTATGAATACTTAATTCTAGTTGGTCATTCGCTATTTGTTGGGGGCCGTACACTAAAAATACTATATTAACCTTATTCTATAGATCACTACAATTACTTTGATACCTCATTTATATAGTTTTTATATATTTCTACAATTTTACTGAAGAAAAACTAATTTATAGAAAATCTCATTTATTTTCGTATCAACATATTTTCAGGGACATAACTTTTATATTTTTTGGTTGACAGAGCTGGTTTTGGGCTTATTTTTTGTGTTGAGTTGTCCTCTTCAGTGGTACCATTTTGGCGCACATAACTTTTTTTGATAACTTATTGGAACATTTTTGTTAAGGGATTTTATGAAAAATTAGTTTTTCAAGTTTTGTTTTTACGGCGTTCACCAACCTGGTCCAATAACATTACTGATTTATTGTACAGATTGTTACGGACGTGGCAATACCAAATATGTGGTGTTTCTTCATGATTTTGTGTTTTTTGTGCTTTATTAGGTATGTAAAGGGAATGTTGGTGTTAAACTTTATTTAATTAATTATTTTTATTAAATGTTTTTATAAAGTGTTTTAAACTTTTTTTTAACTTTTGTTCTGATCGCTTATTCAAGCTCTTATTCCTATAACACAGCGTAATACCAATGTATTACACTGTGTTATGTAACACACTGAGCAAGCTGCACATGCTCAGTGTGTTACAACTGGGTCCTGCTAGGAGGCAGGACACGGCTCCAGAGCAGCAGACGCCCCCCTCCGTCCCCGGTAAGTGTTGGCCGGGAGTCCGATCTATTGCCGAAGACCCTTGCACGCCGTGTCAGCGTGACCGTGGTGTGTAAGAGCTTAGCACCCGCGATCGGGGGAATCTCCGATCATGGGTGTTGGCTTTAATATACAGTTAGCTGCCAAACAGCGTCGGTGCCACAAGCAGGACGTAGTACTACGTCATGATGCGGCAAGTCCTTTCCGCTCGTGGCGTAGTACTACATCCAATGTCGGAAAGGGGTTAAGGGTCTTCCGTTTAGGAACAGGGTGGAGCGGTGTTTGTGATCCTCAACTACATGTACTGTGTTTTTATTTTGCTTTTTTTTACCTTTATTCTTGCTGTGGAAGTGAGAGTTGAGTATTGGTTTATGTATTTAACAATGTATTTTTAGCATTTGTGGGAGATAATAGGCATGTGCCACAATAAACCAGGACTATGTATGAAGGAGTGTTTTAGTATTTATCAAACCTCCCTGGATAAATAGTTTTTTTTAAATTTAGTGGACGATTTACCCTAATGTATTCTCTACAGCTAAAACATTGTGCCACATACTTTACCTTCCTTCTAAAAACTGCCATGTGCCAGCCTATAGATTATTGCCACAATGGGGTATTGCGGAACCCGGGGGAACCTGCATCATGATTTTTGGGGTGTTTGTCTCCAGTGGCATGAGCTAGGCACCAGATGACATAATGGATATTTTTTACTATGTACTATACATTATGCATTATCCTCAGGGTCCATCTTTGAGGTTAAAATGCCCACTACACCCCTAGATTAATTTTTCTTGGGTGTAGGTTCCAAAATAAGGTCAGGGATATTCTTAGGGTCCCTAAGGGCATCTACAAATGCTTCATGATGCCAAAAAAAAGTAAAATGTCTGTCCTCAAAATGCCAGTTATTCCCTACTGCGCCCTGACGTGTGCCCATTCTGTAGAATATTGCCACATATGGGGTATTTCCATACTTGTAATAACCTGCAGAATGATTTATGGGGAGTTTATCCACAGTGGCATGAGTTGGGCTAAAATGGCACATTTGAGAAAACAATACAATTTGTACGCTGCCCCATTCACTTTTTATTACATTTTGGGTAGCATCTCAGGGGTTAAAATGCTCAAAAACCCTTATATACATTCTTTTAGGGGTGCCCTTTCCAAAATAGGCTCACTTCTAGGAGGTTTCTATTGCACTTGTACCTCAGGGGCATCCCAACACCAATCTAATAAAAACGGAGCTCCAAAACCTAAAATTTTGATTGTTCCCTACTGACGTGTTTGTCCTCAGTGGTACTAGTTGGGCAAAATACATTTGTCACTACAATGGCAAATTTAATAAATTACAATGCAATTTTTGCTCCATTCATCATACACTGTTTACTTCAAGCACCATTCACTTTGTACCTCACCAGTCTAGTGAAAATGGAGCATCAAAAGCTAAAATGTAGCTTGCTCCCTACTGAGCTATACCCTGTACCCAGCCTGTTGATTATTGCCACATATGTGGTATTGCCATTTGATGTGGCAATCAGTTGGGCAAAATACATTGGCACTAACATGGCATATTTAAGAAAAAAATAAAATTTTTACTCTGCACCATTTATTTTCTATTACATTTTGGCCAGCATGTTGGGGGTAAAAATGCTCACCCCAACCCCAGATAAAGTCTTTGAGGAATCTAGTTTCCAAAATGATGTCACTTCTCAGCGTTTCCATTGTAATGGTACCTCAGGGGCTCCGCGAACATGACATGCCACTCTAATTCCAAACTAGACTCCTTAAGACTTTATCTGGGGTGGTGGTGAGCATTTGTACCCCCAACCCCAGATAAAGTCTTTGAGGAATCTAGTTTACAAAATGATGTCACTTCTCAGCGTTTCCATTGTAATGGTATCTCAGGGGCTCCGCGAACATGACATGCCACTCTAATTCCAAACTAGACTCCTCAAGACTTTATCTGGGGTGGTGGTGAGCATTTGTACCCCCAACCCCAGATAAAGTCTTTGAGGAATCTAGTTTCCAAAATGATGTCACTTCTCAGCGTTTCCATTGTAATGGTATCTCAGGGGCTCCGCGAACATGACATGCCACTCTAATTCCAAACTAGACTCCTCAAGACTTTATCTGGGGTTGTGGTGAGCATTTGTACCCCCAACCCCAGATAAAGTTTTTGAGGAGTCTAGTTTCCAAAATGATGTCACTTCTCGGTGTTTCCATTGTAATGGTACCTCAGGGGCTCCGCGAACATGACATGGCACTCTAATTCCAACTTCGTGAAAACGGAGATTCAAACGCTAAATTTTTCTCCTTTCTATTTCAGCCCTGCTTTGTGCCCATCTTATCGATAATTTGCCACTTATGGGGTATTTCCATACTCGAGACAATCCGCAGAATGATATTTGGGGTGTTTGTCTAAAGTGGCATGAGTTGGGCACAATATATTTGGCACTAAAATAGCACAATTGAGACAAAAATGCAATTTTTACTCTGTACCGTTTACTTTGTATTACGTTTTGGCTAGCCTTTTGGTTTAAAATGCTCACCAAAACCTCAGATAAATTCCTGAGGCATGTAGTTTACTAAATGGTGTCACTTCTTGGGGGCTGTTGTTCAGGTACTTTAGTGGCTCTTCAGGTACGCTGTGGCAGCCAAAACGGCCCCCCGTGCTGCATATTGTTGTGCAGCAAAACAGCAGTTGACATCCATATCTCAGGTATTTCTGTATTCGGAAGAAACAGGCCAAAAATTTTGGGATGTATATTTACCTCTAATACTTACATTTTAGGGCTAAATGAGAATATTCTTATACAGAAATTAAAATGTAAACATTTCCAATCCATTTTTTGATTCTTGAGAAAGAATGAAAGGGTTAACAAACTTTCCAAATGTTAAATTAATTAATCCGTAAAAAATAAGGAATCATAAAACAAATTATGGAAATAGAAAGAAGACAAATAGTAAAAGGTTTCTACCCAAAAAAATTGTGGTATGACCTTTTGTCTAAAAAGTACAAAATTTGAAACTTTGAAAATTGTCATTTTATTCAAATTTTTCCTTAATTATTACATTTTTACCCCCTAAAACACTAATTGATCAGCAAAATGATACTGCTAACATAAACTACAACATCTCACGAGAAAACAATCTCAAAATAACAGGGATATGTAAAAGTGTTGAAAAGTTGTTACCACAGAAAGAGACGCTTTTTTTAAAAAGGGCTGAGCCTTAACATACAAACTAGCTGCATCCTTAAGGGGTTAAAAAACCTATGTAATGGTGAAACCCCATAAAATAGCCCATTATAGAAACTACACACCTCAAGTATGTAAAATAACTTTTAGGAGGTTTGTTAACCCTGTATGTGTTGCACAGGGGTCCGAAGCCATAATTGAGAAATTGTAATTTTTTTGGTCTAAATAAAAGTATTTTTCAAACAATTCACAAATTAATAATAAATAAAATGTCAACATGTTCCACAAAGTTTGATACCCAATTTCTTCTAAGTATAACAGTACCCCATATCTGATTTTAAACTGCTGTATGGGTACCCGGCAAAGCAGGGAAGAGAAGGAGCACCTTTGTATAGTAAATATTTATTGTTCCTTTGCAAAAGGTATAAAATCATTGCTTTTTTTCCATGTGGACATATGAGAGCTTATTTTTTATGGGACTAGATGCACTACAGATACTTCATTTTGGGGCATCTAAAGATTATTGATGGGATTTCATTGACTCTTTTCCAGAGGAAAAAAAAAAGAATCAATTCTTGTTTTGGATTTTTACCACTCTTTTGGAGAGTAGTTCCCCCTACCATGAAAATGATATATTGGGGGTCATTTACTAAGGGCCCGAATCACGCTTTTCCGTCGAGTTACCTGAATATTACCGTTTTGCACCGATTTTCCCTGAATTGCCCCGGATTTTTGGTGCACGCGATCAGATTGTGGCGCATCGGCGCCCGGCATGCGTGCAACGGAAATTGGCGGCGTGGCAGATTCGGAAAAACCGAATCTTTTTTTTTTTTTTTTTTTTTAAAGTGTCGCTTGACACGCGCTTACCTGCACCCAGCAACGGATCGTGAACTCCAGTGAACTCTGACGGACTTCAGCGCAGCAGCGACACCTGGTGGACATCGGACGCACTACCTTAGTGAATCACCGGAAGACCCGAATCCTCCACAGAGAACACGCCTCTGGATCGCGACAGGACCGGGGTATCTTCCCCATTATCTTTATTTTCCAGGTCACTATGATTCCAGTGATACCTCATGTATATAGATTTCTTTACATTTGCCCAATATTTTTTTTTTTTTTTTTTATAATAATTTTTATTTTGTTTTCTTAAATTCATTTACAATATATGAGCGCAGAGGAACATAAAGGTCGTATAAATCTTTACAAGAGTTACTTCCAATTTTGATCGGCAACACATATCTTACATATACATCCTTCATCTGTTCTCATAATATTTTTCCTTCTAATCCTATACCCTCCCCTCATCCCTCCCCCCAGTGGTTGACATTTGCTTTTATTTATCAAAATATATAACTGGACCTAATCAGCACATTTTGGCATCTATGCATAGTCCTATATTCATTTTAAGATATAAAGTTATCTAATGGTTCTTCTTCTACTCATGTTATAATGTTATCTGATAGCTCTTCTTTTACTCATGGTGGGGGGATTCTTGAAAGCCATACTTTCCTTAGTTTTTCCGTTTCCTGATTCACTTCTTTTCTATCTAATTGTTCTGCGTATAGCAAGGTATCCATTCTGCTTTCCCAGTTTTGCACGTTTGGGGGGTTTTTATTTTTCCAGTTAAATAGGATCACTTTTCTTGCCATGAGTAAACCTTTCAACACATAATTCACCCCACTCTTTGAGCCTGTTACACCAATCTTAGAACCCAAAATACACACCTCCACACTTGCCAAGATTGTACAGCTAAATAACCCTGCCAATCTGTCTAGGACCTTTTTCCAATATAAATGTAATTTCGGGCATCGCCATAGCATGTGTATTAGATCTGCATCCACCAGATTACACCTAGGACACCTTTCATCCTTAGTCTTCCTAAAGTAATTCAATCGTTTCGGAGTATAGTGAGCTGTATGTATAATAAATACCTGGGAGATAATGTGGGATATGTTTTTAGTTATTTTTTTTGTCATTTTCAGTGAGTCTACCCATACTTCTAAGGACAAATCGGGTACTACTTTCTTCCATTTGTTGAATCCTCCTTTGGCTGGAGGGTAAATTTGATTTTTCAACAATATTTTATACACTCTAGACATTAAGCCCTTTTTTTTTACTTCCAAATCGAAGACAAAAATAAGTGGATGTTTTTCTACTGTATATTTTACTCTTTTTGCAAGCTCTTTGTAAGCACTTCTAAGCTGCACGTAGTAATACCAATCTCTCTGACTAAGATTAAATTCCTCAGACATATCTTCAAAGGATCTTAAATTCCCATTATCCAATATCTGGACAAAAAAAACGTACTCCCTTCCCTAACCAAAACCTTGAGTAATCTAGAGGTGTTAAGCTTTTATCTGTGAACCCCCACAGTGGTGAATCCTCTAAGGATCCCTTATAGTGCAGTTTCGCTTTAGTTTTTTCCCAAACCCAACTCATTAGTTCAAATATAGGGTACTGTGCTTTCAATTCTTTTTTTGAAAATATTCCTGACTCCAAAAGTGACCAGATATTGTAAACATTTAATAGCTTAAATTCCTTATTTAACATATGCCTCATTATGAAGCAATCGTGATCCACCAAATTTTGCCATTGTGCTGCAATAAAATAAGAAAAAAAATCCGGAAGGCCTAATCCCCCTTCATCTATTTGTGAATATAATTTATTTCAATTTATACGAGGTGTCTTCCCATCCCATAAGAACTCCCTTAGCAACAAGTTCAAAGTGTTTCTAATTCTATTCGGTATAATTATAGGACTATTTTGAAACTTGAAGAGAATCTGAGGCAATACAATCATTTTAAACAGTACCACTCTAGCCGCCATCGATAAATTCATTTTCCTCCACACTATTATTTTTTGTCTTATACTGTGAATTAAGGGTTTAATATTTAGGTTAACATAATCCCTCAAGTTTTTACTAACCATTATCCCTAGGTACCTCATTTTCTCTACCACTAGAAGATGGTCTATTACCGGAGTCACTTGCCCACTAATACCCAACGGGAGACATGATGACTTGCTCCAATTAATACATATGCCAGAAAATTTACCATGGATTTTTAGGAGGTCAAAGATTTCTTTAATACTGTCCTCATAATTATCCAGGTATATTAGCATATTGTCTGCATATAACTGGAGTCTGGATTCCCTCTCACCCCACCTAAATCCCACCAGTTTATCAGATGCTCTAATATTGCAAGCCAAGGGCTCTAAGGCTACTGCGAACAAGAGCGGGGAAAGAGGACACCCCTGCCTTGTACCTCTATATAGCTGCCAAGCTGCTGATGCTCTCCCGTTTACACTAACTCTCGCTGAAGCTCCTTTATAAAGGATTTTCACCCAATTAATAAACCGTGGTCTGAAACCCATCCTTTCTAATGTGGACCAGATGTAGTCCCACTCGACGCGGTCAAAGGCTTTGACCGCGTCCAGTGCAACCACCACCCTCTCCATTCCCGTCTCACTCTGGACCTGCAGATTCCACCACAGTTTTAAGATGTTATCCCGGACCGATCTCCCCGGCATGAACCCCGTCTGATCAGAATGGACCACAGTCCCAATTACTTTCAACAGTCTTGTTGCCAAGATCTTAGCCAACAATTTGTAGTCGGAGTTCAGCAGGGAGATCGGTCTATACGCATCTAACTCTAGTGGGTTTTTCCCTTCTTTGGGGATTAAAACAATAATTGCCTCTCTCATGGATTCCGGAAGTTGCCCCTTCCTGAAGGAATAGTTGTAAACCCTGAGTAAGAGAGGGAGTAATATATCAGAATAGTTTGCTATCACTTCAACGGGAATGCTGTCAGAACCTACTGCTTTCCCTTTCGGGGAGTTCCTAAGTGCCACTATTAGTTCCTCTAGCGTCAGTGGCTGCTCCAACTGCATCCCTTCTGATGATAATCGAGGGATGGGTATATTCATTAATAGCTCCGTTATCTCTCCCGACTCTGTGCACTCTGAAGAGTATACACTCTCAAAGAAGCACTTAAATTCTTCCCGAATTCCATCTTGGGTAGTCACCAATTTGCCCTCTTTTCCTCTAACTCCTCTAATAGAGTTATTATCTTGTTGATTTTTAATTAGACTGGCTAATTTCTTCATTGATGTATATTGCCCCAAGATTGACCTCTGGCCTTGGAGTTTATTCTCTCTAGTGGCTTTTTCTATGCAGTGCATTCCCAGATAGTTCTGTGCCTCCATCCATGCCCCTTTGCTCGCCTCTGTGGGGTTCTCCACAAACTCCTTTTCTAGGGCTACAACTTTGGATTTAAGATTTTCCATAGTCTGACTTCTATTCTTTTGGAAACAGCTGATCTGTTTTTTAAGAAGCCCTCTCAGGTATGCTTTTAACGTATCCCACACTATATCAAGGCTTTGTGAGTCCACGTTCTTATCCAAAAACCATTGAATTTCTCTATGTCCGTCCATGCTATCCTTCACTAAATCAAACCAAAATGGCTTGATCTTGTAAAATACGAGACCAGATGTTAACAGTTTTTTTACTGTGGCCCATGTTGGTAGATGGTCAGACATACCCCTAGCACCCATTCCTATCCCCTCTATCATTTCACTTCCTATTTTATTTGACAGTATGAAATCTATTCTAGAGAGGGAGTCATGTGTCTTGGAATAGCAAGTGTATGCCCTTTTTTCTGGATTTCTTTCTCTCCATACGTCTCTAAAACCTAATTCTGACATAAGCTTTCCAAATATTGTTATATGCGAGGTATGAGGTTGAGGTACTAGGTGTCCGCCTCTCGCCTTATCCAAATTTGCACTGTACAGCCGGTCCCCTACTTAAGGACACCCGACTTACAGACAACCCATAGTTACAGACGGACCCCTCTGCCCCATGTGACCTCTGGTGAATCTCTCTGGATGCTTTACTATAGTCCCAGACTGCAATGATCAGCTGTAAGGTGTCTGTAATGAAGCTTTATTGATAATTCTTGGTCCAATTACACCAAAAATTTTGAAACTCCTATTGTCACTGGGGCAAAAGAAAAAAAATTGTCTAGAACTTCCATTATAAAATATACAGTTTCGACTTACATACAAATTCAACTTAAGAACAAACCTCCAGACCCTATCTTGTATGTAACCCGGGGACTGCCTGTATATATTATTAAAATCTCCATCCAAAAGATAGGGACTTCTTCATATTTTTCTAATTGGCCAGCGATACTCACTAGTACCTCAAATGGAGCAGTGGGTGGTAGGTATATACCAACCAAAACCATTTTTATTCCATTCACAAAGGCATGTAAAATTATGTATCTACCCAAAGGGTCTACTTTGACACCAATTTCCTGGAAACCAATGATTTTCCTGACCAGAATACTAACACCACGAGCATAAGAAGAAAAGGTTGAGTTATAATAATGCCCCAGCCAAGCTTTACTCAGGGAACTACATGTCTCCTTTATCAAATGGGTTTCCTGTAGACAAATTACTTCAGGGTTGTATGACTTACACAGATCAAAGATGGCTTTCCGCTTTAACTTATCATTCAAACCCCTCACGTTCCAAGATATTATCTTAACCATTTATATTTTGTGCATAGGTAGATCTTTTTGTTCCAGTATTATATAGTAAATCAATCAACATTAATATCAACCACCGTACCCACCCCCACCCTTTACCCCCCCTTTCCCTTGTCCAAGGATGTCTCATCCCTGAACTCTTCCTTGAGCATTATTCATGTCGGGGTAAATGTGCCCCCGCCGGAGCCTGTAATATCCTACATTTTTATTATCCACTCTTTTGCCACCCTTTTGCCAAGAAAAATCAACGCCCCAACAATACTAAACTTTTAGGACTCTCTCCATCCACTCATTTGCTTCCCCAGAGTTTTCGAAGAAAATTGTTTTTCCCTCATGGATCACCTTTAATTTTGCTGGATAGATTAGTGAGTAGATAATTCCCTTTTCCCTTAGCCTTTTTTTAATGCTTACATAACTCATACTTTTCTTTTGAATGTCTTGTGGATAATCTGGGAACAGCATAATCGGGGCATTATTAAGTTGTAACTGTGGCAGGGACCTTGCATTCCTCAGGATGCTATCTCTATCCCTTGGAGAGAGTAATCGCACCAAGATATTTCTAGGCCTTTCCCCTACAGGGGGAGCTCTGGCTGGAACTCGGTGTGCTCGGTCAACCAGGAACATCCTGGTGCGGACCCCCTCTGGGAAGGTGGCTTCTAGCCAATCCGTGACAAATTTGGTGATATCATTCCCTTCTGAGCCCTCTGGGAGTCCTACTATTCGTAGGTTGTTTCTCCTTGAGCGGCTTTCTAGGTCCAATATTTTATTTTTTAATCCTCTTTCGCTATTCTCTAATCTTCTAATTTTAGTACCAAGCTCTTCAATCTTATCCTCAACATTTCCCACTCTTGTCTCAACTTCTTCTGTGCGCATTCTAAGTTTATGCATATCTTCTCTTATGGATGTTATATCTACCTTCATACCACCAATTTCTTTTAAAACGTTACCAACCGCATCAAGACACTGGGTCAGTTGGGAAGATATATCTCTTAGAGAGATCTCAGAATCCCGGTGTTCTCTATCATCATTACTGTCCCCTATATTACTAGTTTCCATACCTTCCATTTCTTGTGGGCCTAGTAGGCCTCTATTTTTCTCCACCGTTTTTTTAGATTTATTCTGTGAGGACATTGGTGATTGGAGATAACTATCCATTTTTTCCCTCCTTTTTTTTCTCACTAGGGGAACACCCGACTTCAGAGAGTCTGGGTTTGGAGGAATTTTTCAATTGCTTCCTACTGGCCATTGTGCTTTTCCTTCTTTCCTCTCTTCCCCCTCTCCCAACTCACTCCTCCCTTCTCCCTCCTGTTTGAGTCCCCCAGAGACACTGCACTAAAGAGTTGTATTTCTCTTTCCCTCTTCCCCTTTGGGCTCTAAATTTCCTGATATTTTTAACAGGTCTGAGGAGCTGCTTCAACCTTAATGACCAGTGTGTAACAAAGTGGCATAATAAAAATAAACAAATAAGCAACAATACAATATCACAAATGAGCTGATTAACCCAAATAGGCACATTGGTTAGTCAGGAGCAAGCGATAAGCTGTTAATTTACACCAAGAAAAAAGAGAAAGGAAGTCCTCAATTTAGTTCAGTCCACAGCCACCAAAGTAGAGTCCTTTGTATAGGACTACAAAGCGTAGGTTTCCATAGTAATAGCATTAAACATCGTTTTAGTCACCATAGAAGCTGCAAGCAGATTCAGTATTGAATTAACACAGCGCAGATGTAATATTTGGTATAAAATTTTTGATCCATTTGTTTCACTGTGAAATTCAACGTAAGGGTAGAGCAGTAATTAGAGATGAGCGAACACTAAAATGCTCGGGTACTCGTTATTCGAGACGAACTTTTCCCGATGCTCGAGTGCTCGTCTCGAATAACGAACCCCATTGAAGTCAATGGGAGACTCGAGCATTTTTCAAGGGGACCAAGGCTCTGCACAGGGAAGCTTGGCCAAACACCTGGGAACCTCAGAAAAGGATGGAAACACCACGGAAATGGACAGGAAACAGCAGGGGCAGCATGCATGGATGCCTCTGAGGCTGCATAATTGCACCATTATGCCAAAATTATGGGCAACAGCATGGCCATGACAGAGTGACAGAATGAAGCTAGATAGCATCTAAAACATCCAATAATTGACCCTGACACTATAGGGGACGGCATGCAGAGGCAGCGGCAGCAGGCTAGAGAGTGTCATGGCGACATACCCTAAATGGACTCAGGCTTCAAACCAATGGGTGGCAGAGAGGAACCAAAGGAGGTGAGCAAGAAGCGCTCAAATAATATCGGTACATGATAAAAGTTTGCCAGTATATTTTGTGGATTACACAGCAGGGTGGCGACAAAGTTAACATGGAAGCCATGAAAACAACCCAAAATTCTGCCTGACACAGCTCGTTTGATAAGGGGACGATGTATGGAGGCAGTGAACTAGTAGTAGATTAAAGGTGCTGCAGTTAAAACTATGTTAGTTGGATCTTGGCATGGAGCTGGCGCTCCGCTGCCAGGCGAGCTTTCGCCAATCCAAGCCCCTGTCTCTAGGCTACTCCCCAAACAGCACTTCTAAGAACCTTTTGTATAAGATCAAGTGTAGTAGCGTTCTTATAAGTTTAGGATATGCCGGGTGAGGGGAATGTAAACAGATGCGCAAGAAGCGCTGAAATAATATCCCTAAATGGTAAAAGTTTGCAAGTATATTTTGTGGATTACACAGCAGGGTGGCGACAAAGTTAACAACTTTGATGTGGAATGCCCTGTAATAGCTCTTGGGCGGTGTGCCTTTTATCGCCTAGGCTCAGCAGTTTCAGCACCGCCTGCTGTCGCTTAGCGACGGCACTGCTGCTGTGCCTAGAGCTACCGACTGATGGCGCCATGCCCACGGATGGTAATTCGGAGGAGGAGGAGGTGGAGGAGGGGTGGGAGGAGGTATAGTAGGCCTTTGAGACCTGGACCGAGGTAGGCCCCGCAATTCTCTGCGTCGGCAGTATATGACCAGCCCCAGGGTCAGACTCGGTCCCAGCCTGCACCAAGTTAAGTGTAGTAGCGTTCTTATAAGTTTGGGATATGGCGGGTGAGGGGAATGTAAACAGATGCGCAAGAAGCGCATGATGCGCATGGAGCTGGCGTTCCGCTGCCAGGCGAGCTTTCGCCAATCCAAGCCCCTGTCTCTAGGCTACTCCCCAAACAGCACTTCTAAGAACCTTTTGTATAAGATCAAGTGTAGTAGCGTTCTTATAAGTTTAGGATATGCCGGGTGAGGGGAATGTAAACAGATGCGCAAGAAGCGCTGAAATAATATCCCTAAATGGTAAAAGTTTGCCAGTATATTTTGGGGATTACACAGCAGGGTGGCGACAAAGTTAACAACTTTGATGTGGAATCCATGAAAACAACCCAAATTTCTGCCTGACACACCTCGTTTGATAAAGGGACGATGTATGGAGGCAGCTATATGGACGACTTTTGGAGGTAGCAATGGAGACAACGTGTGGAGGCTGCTATGGAGACAATTTAATTTGGATAGTGCCTGTATGTGGCAGTCCCAAACATTTTTCAAACCAGAGGAGCAGGTAGGTGGCCCTCCAGTAAAATGGGATAGATTGAGTGCCTGTATGTGGCAGTCCCAAAAATGTTTCAAACCAGAGGAGCAGGTAGGTGGCCCTCCAGTAAAATGGAATAGATTGAGTGCCTGTATGTGGCAGTCCCAAAAATTGTTCAAACCAGAGGAGCAGGTAGGTGGCCCTGCAGTAAAATGGAATAGATTGAGTGCCTGTATGTGGCAGTCCCAAAAATTGTTCAAACCAGAGGAGCAGGTAGGTGGCCCTGCAGTAAAATGGAATAGATTGAGTGCCTGTATGTGGCAGTCCCAAAAATTGTTCAAACCAGAGGAGCAGGTAGGTGGCCCTGCAGTAAAATGGAATAGATTGAGTGCCTGTATGTGGCAGTCCCAAAAATGTCTCAAACCAGAGGAGCAGGTAGGTGGCCCTCCAGTAAAATGGAATAGATTGAGTGCCTGTATGTGGCAGTCCCAAAAATTGTTCAAACCAGAGGAGCAGGTAGGTGGCCCTGCAGTAAAATGGAATAGATTGAGTGCCTGTATGTGGCAGTCCCAAAAATTTTTTAAAACAGAGGACCGGGTAGGTGGCCCTCCAGAAAAATGGAATAGATTGAGTGCCTGTATGTGGCACTCACAAAAATTGTTTCAAACAGAGGACCGGGTAGGTGGCCCTCCAGAAAAATTAAATGCATAAAGTACTATAGGTAGAGCCAGTGGGCCCTGTCAAAAAATAGCCAGTTTCCTCTGCTTTACTGTACAAAGAGCAGGAGAAGGAGGAAAATGAGGAGGAGGAGGAGGAGTGGATAAATTATTCAGGTTGAGCTTCCTTCACCTGCTGGAGATTGGAAATTAGGAGAAATCCATGCTTTATTCATCTTGATAAGCGTCAGCCTGTCAGCGCTGTCAGTCGACAGGCGTGTACGCTTATCGGTGATGATGCCACCAGCTGCACTGAAAACCCGCTCGGACAAGACGCTAGCGGCAGGGCAGGCAAGAACCTCCAAGGCGTAGAGCGCCAGTTCGTGCCACATGTCCAGCTTTGAAACCCAGTAGTTGTAGGGAGCTGTGTGATCATTTAGGACGATGGTATGGTCAGCTACGTACTCCCTCACCATCTTTCTGTAAAGATCAGCCCTACTCTGCCGAGACTGGGGACAGGTGACAGTGTCTTGCTGGGGTGACATAAAGCTGGCAAAAGCCTTGTAAAGCGTACCCTTGCCAGTGCTGGACAAGCTGCCTGCTCGCCTACTCTCCCTCGCTACTTGTCCCGCAGAACTACGCACTCTGCCGCTAGCGCTGTCAGAAGGGAAATACTGTTTCAGCTTGTGCACCAGGGCCTGCTGGTATTCATGCATTCTCACACTCCTTTCCTCTCCAGGGATGAGAGTGGGAAGATTTTGCTTGTACCGTGGGTCCAGGAGAGTGAACACCCAGTAATCGGTGCTGGAATAAATTCTTTGAACGCGAGGGTCACGGGATAGGCAGCCTAGCATGAAATCTGCCATATGCGCCAGAGTACCAACGCGTAAGAATTCACTCCCCTCACTGGCCTGACTGTCCATTTCCTCCTCCTCCAACTCCTCCAACTCCTCTTCTTCTGCCCATACACGCTGAACAGTGAAGGACTCAACAATGGTCCCCTCTTGTGTCTCGCCAACATTCTCCTCCTCTTCCTCCTCATCCTCCTCCACCTCCACCTCCTCCGATATGCGCTGAGAAACAGACCTCAGGGTGCTTTGGCTATCAACAAGGGAATATTCTTCCCCCGTCTCTTGTGACGAGCGCAAAGCTTCCGACTTCATGCTGACCAGAGAGTTTTTCAACAGGCCAAGCAGCGGGATGGTGAGGCTGATGATGGCGGCATCGCCACTGACCATCTGTGTTGACTCCTCAAAGTTACTCAGCACCTGACAGATATCAGACATCCACGTCCACTCCTCATTGTAGACTTGAGGAAGCTGACTGACCTGACTACCAGTTCTGGTGGAAGTTGACATCTGGCAGTCTACAATCGCTCTGCGCTGCTGGTAAACTCTGGATAACATGGTCAGTGTTGAATTCCACCTCGTGGGCACGTCGCACAACAGTCGGTGAGCGGGCAGTTGGAGGCGGCGCTGCGCTGCCCTGAGAGTGGCAGCATCTGGGCTGGACTTCCTGAAATGCGCACAGATGCGGCGCACCTTCGTGAGCAAATCAGACAGATTGGGGTATGTCTTGAGGCATGGCACATGTGTCAGTCTGCCGAGTTGCAGAGCCGCCACCAGGTTACGGCCGTTGTCACACACAACCATTCCCGGCTTGAGGTTCAGCGGTGCCAGCCACAGATCAGTCTGCGCCGTGATGCCCTGTAATAGCTCTTGGGCGGTGTGCCTTTTGTCGCCTAGGCTCAGCAGTTTGAGCACCGCCTGCTGTCGCTTAGCGACGGCACTGCTGCTGTGCCTAGAGCTACCGACTGATGGCGCCGTGCCCACGGATGGTAGTTCGGAGGAGGAGGTGGAGGAGGGGTGGGAGGAGGAGGAGGCATAGTAGGCCTGAAACACCTGGACCGAGGTAGGCCCCGCAATCCTCGGCGTCGGCAGTATATGAGCAGCCCCAGGGTCAGACTCGGTCCCAGCCTCCACCAAGTTAACCCAATGTGCCGTCAGCGATATATAGTGGCCCTGCCCGGCAGCACTCGTCCACGTGTCCGTGGTCAGGTGGACCTTGTCAGAAACGGCGTTGGTCAGGGCACGGATGATGTTGTCTGACACGTGCTGGTGCAGGGCTGGGACGGCACATCGGGAAAAGTAGTGGCGGCTGGGGACCGAATACCGAGGGGCGGCCGCCGCCATGAGGTTGCGAAAGGCCTCGGTCTCTACTAGCCTATAGGGCAGCATCTCCAGGCTAAGCAATCTGGAGATGTGCACATTAAGGGCTTGGGCGTGCGGGTGGGTTGCACTATATTTGCGTTTCCGCTCCAGCGTCTGGGGTATGGAGAGCTGAACGCTGGTGGATGCTGTGGAGGATCGTGGAGGCGACGATGGGGTTTTTGTGGCAGGGTCCTGGGCAGGGGGCTGACTAGCAGCTGACACAGGGGAAGGAGCAGTGGTGTGCACGGCCGGAGGTGAACGGGCTTGTTGCCACTGAGTGGGGTGCTTAGCATTCATATGCCTGCGCATACTGGTGGTAGTTAAGCTAGTAGTGGTGGAACCCCTGCTGAGCCTGGTTTGGCAAATGTTGCACACCACAGTCCGTCGGTCATCCGGTGTTTCCTTAAAGAACCTCCACACTTCTGAAGATCTAGCCCTCGCCGCAAGAGCCCTCACCACGGGAGCTTCACTAGTTGACAGTGGCGCTGATGCACCAGCTCTGGCCCTGCCTCTCCGTCTGGCCCCACCACTGCCTCTTCCAACCTGTTCAGGTCGAGGACTCTCCTCCGTCTCATTAGCACTGTGTTCACCCGGCCTCTCAACCCAGCTTGGGTCTGTCACCTCATCATCCTCCGATCCCTCAGTCTGCTCCCCCCTCGGACTTCCTGCCCTGACAACAACTTCCCCACTGTCTGACAACCGTGTCTCCTCATCGTCGGACACCTCTTTACACACTTCCACTACGTCAAGAAGGTCATCATCACCCACAGACTGTGACTGGTGGAAAACCTGGGCATCGGAAAATTGCTCAGCAGCAACCGGACAAGTGGTTTGTGACTGTGGGAAGGGTCCAGAAAACAGTTCCTCAGAGTATGCCGGTTCAAATGCCAAATTTTCCTGGGAGGGGGCAGACTGGGGGGGAGGAGGCTGAGGTGCAGGAGCTGGAGGAGTGGCGATTTCGGTGACATGGGTGGACTGCGTGGAAGACTGACTGGTGGTGGACAAATTGCTCGAAGCATTGTCAGCAATCCACGACATCACCTGTTCGCACTGTTCTGGCCTCAACAGTGCTCTACCACGAGTCCCAGTAACTTCAGACATGAACCTAGGGAGTGTAGCTCTGCGGCGTTCCCCTGCTCCCTCATCAGCAGGTGGTGTCTCACCCCGCCCAGGACCACGGCCTCTGACCCCTGCAGTAGTTGGACGCCCACGTCCCCGCCCTCGTCCTCTACCCCTAGCCCTCGGGTTAAACATTTTTAAAATGAGAGTTATAACTTTATTTTTTTTTTTACTTTTTTTTGTTTTTTTTTGTGTTTTTTTTTTTTTTTTGTGTTTTTTGTTTTTTTTTGAGTTTTTAAAACCAAACAATGCTATCCTATTGCTATGGCTATTTTCTAGCCAAGTATCAAAGGAAGCACAGTACTATGCCAGTTGAGATGACACTGAGTTATTGCCTAATAGAAATCCAACCCCTACTGAATTTTGCCACTTCGGCCTTTGCTATGGATATGTGCGCCACTAAGCGCAGAACACAGCGGTCGCAAGTCTCACTACAAATTGCTCAGAATTGGCAAGTACATGCACTGCAGAAACTACAGCCACCAGCAGATCAACCAGAAATCAAATATATAGAACGCTACTGTAGGCTTCAAGAAGCTGTTTGTATTCTCCTATGGCTATTTTCTAGCCAAGTATCAAAGGAAGCACAGTACTATGCCAGATGAGATGACACTGAGTTATTGCCTAATAGAAATCCAACCCCTACTGAATTTTGCCACTTCAGCCTTTGCTATGGATATGTGCGCCACTAAGCGCAGAACACAGCGGTCGCAAGTCTCACTACAAATTGCTCAGAATTGGCAAGTACATGCACTGCAGAAACTACAGCCACCAGCAGATCAACCAGAAATCAAATATATAGAACGCTACTGTAGGCTTCAAGAAGCTGTTTGTATTCTCCTATGGCTATTTTCTAGCCAAGTATCAAAGGAAGCACAGTACTATGCCGGATGAGATGACACTGAGTTATTGCCTAATAGAAATCCAACCCCTACTGAATTTTGCCACTTCGGCCTTTGCTATGGATATGTGCGCCACTAAGCGCAGAACACAGCGGTCGCAAGTCCCACTACAAATTGCTCAGAATTGGCAAGTACATGCACTGCAGAAACTACAGCCACCAGCAGATCAACCAGAAATCAAATATATAGAACGCTACTGTAGGCTTCAAGAAGCTGTTTGTATTCTCCTATGGCTATTTTCTAGCCAAGTATCAAAGGAAGCACAGTACTATGCCAGATGAGATGACACTGAGTTATTGCCTAATAGAAATCCAACCCCTACTGAATTTTGCCACTTCGGCCTTTGCTATGGATATGTGCGCCACTAAGCGCAGAACACAGCGGTCGCAAGTCTCACTACAAATTGCTCAGAATTGGCAAGTACATGCACTGCAGAAACTACAGCCACCAGCAGATCAACCAGAAATCAAATATATAGAACGCTACTGTAGGCTTCAAGAAGCTGTTTGTATTCTCCTATGGCTATTTTCTAGCCAAGTATCAAAGGAAGCACAGTACTATGCCAGATGAGATGACACTGAGTTATTGCCTAATAGAAATCCAACCCCTACTTAATTTTGCCACTTCAGCCTTTGCTATGGATATGTGCGCCACTAAGCGCAGAACACAGCGGTCGCAAGTCTCACTACAAATTGCTCAGAATTGGCAAGTACATGCACTGCAGAAACTACAGCCACCAGCAGATCAACCAGAAATCAAATATATAGAACGCTACTGTAGGCTTCAAGAAGCTGTTTGTATTCTCCTATGGCTATTTTCTAGCCAAGTATCAAAGGAAGCACAGTACTATGCCAGATGAGATGACACTGAGTTATTGCCTAATAGAAATCCAACCCCTACTGAATTTTCCCACTTCGGTCTTTGCTATGGATATGTGTGCCACTAAGAGCTAAACACAACGGTAGCAAGTCCCCCTGCTAATTCCTCACAAAATGGTAAAAGATGCAAATTAAAATAAAAAAAGTAGAACGTTATTGTAGCCCTAAGAAGGGCTGTTGGGTTCTTTGAGAATCACTCCTGCCTAACAGTAAGCTAATAGAACAGCCTAACGCTTTCCCTGAGCAGCAGCAGCTCTCTCCCTAGCGGCATCCAGAGACAGAATGATCCGAGCAGCGCGGCCAGCGGCTAGTCTATCCCAGGGTCACCTGATCTGGCCAGCCAACCACTGCTATCGACGTGTAAGGGTACCACGTCATGCTGGGTGGAGTGCAGAGTCTCCTGGCTTGTGATTGGCTCTGTTTCTGGCCGCCAAAAAGCAAAACGGCGGGAGCTGCCATTTTCTCGAGCGGGCGAAGTATTCGTCCGAGTAACGAGCAGTTTCGAGTACCCTAATGCTCGACCGAGCATCAAGCTCGGACGAGCATGTTCGCTCATCTCTAGCAGTAATGTTCAGAAGCAGAGGCAGGATTAGTACAATTTTGAGTTGTGCTGCTATGTTACTTGACAAAAGCAGAATTGTTAGTATGATGGTTATATAACACAATCATAGAGTCTTGAATAGTACTTTGGGTTATTTAAAGCAGCAGTCAAGCATTAGTTAATAAGATACTTCACTCATGAGAAAGAGAAATAGTAGCATCAAACACAGGGTTTTTTTTTTTTTTTTTTTTTTTTTCTCTCACCACTCCATGGACGACATAAGGCAACCACTGAGCAGCAACAGCAGGCACAGCAACGGCATTACACCTATAGGAGGCTTCCCATAACCTTGTCCGGCTCTAAGTCGTATCCTCAACAGGGGGGTCCCCCACCAGCGTGTATACTCGCAGGGAACAACCACCCCAGATCCAGAGGGAGCACGATCACTTCCAACGCCGGGTTCCAACGAAGGGTATCTTGAGGAATAATAACACCCCCCGCCTGCCTGGTCCTCATCCACGGTGTCTGCCTTGAGAGAGCGGCGCCGTCCTATACCCGGTTCCTGGTAACCTCCGGCCCGCGGTACCACACGTCTTGTAGCTGGTAAGGCATCAGGCACCAGCGGCACCTCTACACCGACAGCGCGCGCATTCCGTCACGTGTTCACATTAGTGCATGACACGTAGCGCGCTTCATGCTCCTCCTACCCTACATTTGCCCAATATTTCTGATAAAATCGAATTTTTTATTGTATCAGCATCTTTTCAGTCACAACTTTAGTATATTTGAGTTTACAGAGCTGGTTAAAGCTTATGTTTGGATAAAGAGATGTTCATTTATTATAAAGGGATTTGATGAGAAATCCTATTCCCAATGAGTGCTCCGGGCTGGCACAGGAAGGTTCACATCCGGTAAGCTCAAAGGGACCTTACACACTGCAGTATGCATAGGCATGACATTACATATTACCACAGTATCATTAAGATAAAAATGGGGAAAATGTATATGACATAACTAGCAAAGTGTATAATGTGTCATCAGTTTCTTGTCATTTTAGAGAGAAGGATGATACACTTGATACATTTGGATTAGTTGGATTTTGGTAAAAAATTAGGACCTTTAAGGGGTTTACATCCAGACCTAATTAATGCAAAAATATAATAATGATGATAATAATAATAATAATAATAAAAAAATTAAATATAATAATTACTTACTCTAAGAAACTTGTTATATAGTCCCGACTGCAAGCTGACCATACAAAGGGATTGGTCTTCATAGTAATATGAGCTGCCATGAGTTTGGCTGTCTCTTGACCCCGAGATCCACAGCCATTACCAATGCCATCATGGTTCATGCCAAATCTAAGATTGTGAAGGGAAATAGTTTGATCACCACTCACCAAAAGGTCGAAAACTAAAAAAAACACTATTTTTTAGAAATAATCTTATTTCTATAACCATTTACTAGGAGGGATTTTTTGGTTCAAAATATTGTTGGCTTATCCTTAGCATCCTTAGCCAACAGTGTTTGACCCCTCAATTAGCACAATAAGTGGTCAGTACTTTCCCAAAAATAAACTTTCAACAACCCAGCATAAATGAAGAGTACAGATTATAGTAGTAAACTTTGTAATATACTTTACTAAAAAATTATGTTTCTTGTCCTTTTTTGATCCCTAATGTAAATTAAATTAAATGTACACTTACAGATTAAACTTACGAGATAACACTTAGTCCCCCCCCCCTTCTACTACTCTCCTACTGATAAATCTTGGGCAGCACAAAGACAGCTGAGAAATAGAAATCTGATGGAGTATGTAATTACTTAAAACTTTACAATCAGTCGCTAGATAGACCCATGTCCTTACAGAGCTAACTGTTCAAGTGAAATAGATTTGGAAAGAGTTCAAAAGAAGCTATTTTACCTCAACGGAACCTGTCGTTAGGATCACCATGATCAGGACATGTTCCCATAGCCTGTATCACACTAAATCCCAATCTACTTTTATTATTAAAATTAGTTAAAAATGAATACAAATTAATGAATAACACAATTGTACCATAACCCTATGTGCTTTGCTTTAACATCTTTTTTTGAATGGTCCAAATTACAATCATGGAGAAAGTAATTGTCAGGCTCAAAAGTAGTGGATCCTCTGAACCAATGCAGATGATGGCACAAGCCACTATCTGGGAACGGAATTAAGTGGAACCCGGTTTTTACCAGAGCCCGCCGAAGAGCGGGTTGGACTTGCTGCGGCGTGGTACCACCAGATCGTTCCACAGGCTTGATTGTCCGCAGTGGCAGCCAATGTCGAGGTACAGAAACGTTAGGCAATCTCGTAGTCGGGGACAGGCAGGAGGTCAGGACGGGCAGCACAGGATCAGAGTCGGAGATGTAGCAACTGGTCAGTGCAGACGGCATAGGAGCGAAGTCAGAAACTTAACCGGGGTCACAACGGGAAATCACAACAATAGTGCAAGGCATCCAGCACATCTTTCTTAATGGCTCAAGGCACAAAGATCCGGCAGGGCTTGTAGGAAGAGTCAGGCTTAAATAGTTTTCTAGAAAACGGCCCTTAAAATCTTTTGAAGCTTGAGCATGCGCGCCCTAGGAGTCGGGAACGCGTGCACGCGGCTTAGGAGGACCGAGCAGGAGCCGGGAGTGGTAAGATGAGAGAGAGGAGCACCCGTAACAGTACCCCCCCCTTCGGCCTCCCCCTCTTCTTGGGTTGAAGAAACCTTTGCAGGTTGTGGTCCAGGATATTTTCCTCAGGCTCCCCAGATCTCTCCTCGGCCCAAACCCATTCCAGTCAACAAGGAAGAACCGCTTCCCTCTCACGGTCTTCAAGTCCAAGTCTTGAAGACATCAACGGAGTCAGCCTCTGGAGCAGGAGGAGGAGGTTTCTAAGAGGATGACAGGTTTCAGAAGGGATACATGGAAGGAGTTCAGGATACGCATAGTGGGAGGAAGGCGGAGCTTATACGCTACAGGATTCATGTGCTTTAACACCTCGAACAGACCAAGAATCTGTGGACCAAGCTTGTGGCTGGAAATCTTCAATCAAATATACCTAGAAAAAAAACAGACCTTGTTGCCCAGAGAGAAGACAGAAGGAGGCCTATGTCTCTTATCAGCCTGGGACTTGGTGCCAGCAGAAGCCTGAAAAAGAGATTGGCGGGTCTGTTCCCAGACAGATTTGAGGTCCTGTATCAAGTCTTCAACTGCCGCAACTTCAGAGGGAACTGACAGAGGAAGAGGTGGGTGAGGAATTTGTCCATAGACAATGAAGAAAGGAGCTGCTTTGGCAGCCTCAGAGTCCAAAGAGTTATAGGAAAACTCTGCCCAGGGCAACAGACTGGACCAATCATCCTGACGAGCAGAGACAAAATTGCAGAGATAACAGCCCACAGTTTGGTTCACCCTCTCCACTTGGCCATGTGACTGAAGGTGGTAGGCAGAGAAAAAGTCCAAAGTCACTTGCAACTGATTGCACAAGGATCGCCAGAGCACAAACTGAACCCCTCAGTTGGACACAAAATTGTGCTGAGGAAGACCATGCAGCCAGAAGATATGCTGAAAGAACAAGTTGGTAAGACATGGAGCACACGGAAGACCGGGAACAAAATGCCCAGATGACGGTATTGTCAGAGGATAGTGGAAGGTCTGTGACAAAGTCCATAGCCACGTACGACCACAGGCGACTGGGTATCGGCAACAGACCAGCCATTTTCAGACAGGAAGGCTTATTATGGGACAGGAAGTTCAGGATCCCACAAAGTCCTGAACATTTTTGACCAAGCCAGGCCACCAGTAGTAGCGGAAGATGATGTCCATGGAGCGTTGCACCCCAGGGTGCCCAGCCAGGCGTGAAGAATGTCCCCAAGACAAAATTTTCTTCTACTGTGCAGGCAGACTTTAACCTAGAGAAGGCCTTTTCAGCTGCTGAGGGTCAGATACGTGGATTGGCACCTTTCTTGGTAAGCACCACGATGGGAGACACCAGAGAAGAGAAATGTGGAATGAATTGGCGGTCATAGTTTGCGAAGCCTAGGACCCTCAAGATGGCTTGTAGACCTTCTGGACGTGGCCACTGCAGAACCACAGACAGTTTAGCGGGACCCATCTTGAGACCTTTGTAGGAGATGATGTAACTGAGGAAAGGAAGACTTCATTGGTGGAACTGACACTTCTCGAGCTTGGCGTAGAGACGATTGGCCCGAAGGTGGCCTAGAACTTGCCATACGTGAGATTAGTGGGCCTCAAGGTCGGGGGAAAACACCAAAATTTCATCAAGGTAGACGAGTCGGAGAACTAATCCGCACCAAACCTAACTGTACAGACACAACATGTTTTTCACTGGAATAAAAAAAAAGTATGTGATAAATTAAAACAACAAAACTATCCAAACTGGATGCTTAAAAGAGCAATTCACATTACTAGCGACATTCCCAGAGAAACACTAATCAAAATGGATGACAACAAAAATAGAAAAAAGACGAACACTAAACCATCAATCACTTTTGTCACAACATATAGTCAACAATATGAAGAAATTAAAAAAATCATAAAAAAACACCTACCTTGCGATGATAATCTCTCTGGCATAATATCTGAAGACTTTAATTTTGCTTCTAAAAAAGCACCCACATTAGGACAAATACTTTCACCTAGTTTATTCATGTGACTGCAGGTAATTGGGATTTATTCACACCTGCTCACATGCCCAATCAGGTCATGATTAAGGAGTTTTCCGAAACGCGTAGACCATAGCCGTGGCTCTGTGTGTGTTTCCCTCTGCTTGGCTGTATACCTCCTTTTTGTACTTCAATAAAGAAGTTTTATCTACAACCGGAGTGTCCGTGGAGCTGGATTATTTGCATTTTATATAGACCACGACACAGGTATACAGCCGGTTTCGGAAGATGTCATTGACAAACTCCTGGAATACAGCTGGAGCATTACAAAGTCCAAATGGCATCACAAGGTACTCGAAATGTCCATCATGAGTGTTAAATGCTGTCTTCCATTTGTCACCCTTTTGGATCCGGATGAGGTTGTAGACCCCACGAAGGTCCACTTTGGAGAAAACCTTGGAGCCGCACAGGCGATCAAATAGTTCTGTGATCAACGGCAGGGGGTAGCGGTTCTTAACCGTGATCTTGTTAAGTCCACAATAATCTATGCAAGGACTGAGGGAGCCATCCTTCTTGGTCACAAAAAAAACCCCGCACCAGCTGGAGAGGAGGACTTACATATAAACCCTCTCTGCAGGTTCTCTATAAAATGCTCCAACATAGCAGTGGTCTCACTGTACAGACAGGGTACACCCAACCCCAAGGAGGAGAGGTACCCAGCAACAAATCAATAGGGCAGTCGTAGGGACGGTGTGGTGGCAATGTCTCTGCCTGCTTCTTAGAGAACACATTGGCAAAGTCCTGGTAGCATGCTGGAAGACCCTCCAGAGACTTGTGGAACACGAAAGAGAGCATGACTGGCACAGGATGAGGAGTTTCCATGCAATGAGATTGGCAAACAGGTCGCCAATGGAGAATCTCCCCCGTCTCCCAATTAAGGACGAGTGCATGGATCTGCAACCACGGAAGACCTAGCAGGAGGGACAAGGTACAGCATGGCAGCATAAATAAGGACAGTCTCTCCTTATGCAAAGCACTGACTTGTATGGATATCGGCTCTGTGCAGTTTTGGACTGGATCAGAGAGGATTTGTCCGCTGACCGAGGAGATAACCAAAGGCTTGTTGAGAAGGACCACGGGGATGTGGTGCCAGGAGACCAGGGCGGCATCCACAAAGTTCCCCGCAGAACCGGAGTCCAAGAAAGCCGGAACCTGGAATAGTCAATGGTGGAGAAGCTTTGCTTACACCTAGGGACGCTTCTCCCAAGAACCCTAGGTGCTGGCATTTCCTGGACGTTGAAGACAGAAAGGGCATGTTCGAATGAAGTGCTCTGGGCTGGCACAATACAGACAGAGGTTCTCCAGACATCATCTGGAACGCTCCTGGAGCGAGAGTCAGTTTCTGTCCACCTGCATAGGTTCCTCAGCAGATGATACAGGTGTAGGCTGGATCGGCTTTTGGAAGGCAGGTGCCAGTCGAGGAAAATGTCTAACTCGTGCTTGAGGGTGCTCGAAGCATGGTTCCTCGGCGCACTCCTTAAACCATACGTCAATCCGAGTGGCCAGTGTGATGAGACTACTCAGAGTAGACGGCAGGTCACGGGCAGCCAAAATGTCTTTGACCTGTGAAGAGAGACCCTTTTTAAAGGTGGCGATCAGGACTGCATCGTTCCAGCAAGTTCAGAGGCCAGAGTGCAGAACTGAACTGCATACTCTCCCACAGACAAGTCGCCTTGACACAGGTTCAGCAACGCAGTCTCAGCGGAGGAGGCCCAGAAATGATGTGTGAGTAGCCGTGTCAGGCCAGGGCCTTTACAGAGAAGAGACTGATGATAAACGCCACCTTTGATCGCTCAGTAACAAAATAAGCGGTGACTTGTCCCAGCTGTTCACGTTGTGCGGTAATCTGCCGGGACTGCTGCACCACAATGGTGGCAAGATCGGGCCGAATGGGAAGCAGAACCTCGGCAGGATCAATGATTTTTTTGTCAGGCTCAAAAGTAGTGGATCCTCTGAACCACTGCGGACAATTACACAAGCCACCACCTGGGACTGGAGTCTAAGTGGAGCCCGTTTTTTACCAGAGCCCACCGCAAAGCGGGTTGGACCTGCTGCGGCGTGGTACCACCAGGTCGTTCCACAGGCGTGACTTGTCTGCAGTGGCAGCCAAGGTCGGGGTACAGAAACGGCAGGAAATCTCGTAGTCGGGGACCGGCAGGAGGTCAGGACGGGCAGCACAGGATGAAAGTCAGAGACCTAGAAACAGGTCAGGGCAGGCGGCAAAGGAACAAAGTCAGAAACGTAACCACGGTCACAACGGGAAACCACAATAACAGCGCAAGGCATCAAACACAGCTTTCTCAACGGCTCGAGGCACGGAGATCTGGCAAGGCTTGCAAGAAGAGGCAGGCTTGAATAGTTTTCCAGAAAATAAATGGCGACAGGCTAGCGGGGAGAGAGGTTGAAGGAGGTTATGGTCCAGGATATTTTCCACAGACTCCCAAGATCTCTCCTTGGGCCCGAACCCCTTCCAGTCTACAAGGAAGAACCGCTTCCCCCTCACGGTCTTCATGTCTAATACCTCTCTTACCTCCAAGACATCCGTGGAGTCATCGAAAAAAAATTTCATCGATATAATTTTTGGCATTGTACAACCTTTTGATTACTTTTTATTTAAATTGTTATGTGTTGGGAAATAATCATTCTTATATCATTTTGATTGAATGTTTTGGGACATAGGGATAAATAACATGTTAATGATTGTACTTGTTTGTTTCTATATGTTTTGTAGAGAAAGGGGGCTGATTAGAATTTTTTTATTTTTTCAAACTTGTTTTAACTTTTTTTTTAACTATTTCAGCTTCATTTCTGATCACACATACAGTATACTGCAATAAAACTCTATTGCAGTTTGTTGTAGACTTAATGCTTCTATATTACTGTCTGTCATGGGGAGGGGGACGCATTTAAGTTGGTGGCACCCAGGTAAAGCACAGTTAGATGCTGCTCTTGGGTTCGGTGGTCACATCTAGAAGGTTAACTGCTGCGATCAGTGCCGGAACTGACAGCAGCAGTTATCGGTAGGTGTCAGCTGTTTAATGGAGAGGGATCAGCCCATGAGCTCTCTCTATACAGACATTGTTGCTGTACAAAGTATATAGTTGCATAGCAGTAAGGAAGTGGTTAAAAGTTGTTTAGGAATTAGTATTCAACATGAGACTATGGGAAGCAATTTAGGCCCTATTCACAGGATAAGCCACAGGGCCTAACTTGCTGGTCTCAGGGATTGGACCCTGTGGATCACAAGAACAGTTGCTCTGGTCATCTTGGGGAGCTGACGAGGGGTGCGTCTGAAGTACATCTGATCCTCGTTCTCGTGATCCATGGGGTCCTATCACTGAGACCCCATTGATCAGCAAGTTAGGCCATATACTTTGGGCCTAACTTGCTTTGTGGGAAAACCCCTTTATGTAACAGAGCACAATCAAACAACAATACTGAATGTTGACCCTAAATGATAGATCCTATATATTACTGTATCATGGTCACACAAATAAACCCAAATAATGACAATAGCAATGAGAGGTCATGAGTTATAAAAGCATTTTAGGCTCTAGAACACTTCCTACTGTAAAAGCAGTGTATAAGGGGAAAGACATGTCACTACGTGGAAGTCACTCACGTGTGTCCCACCTCGTGTGCAATTGTGAAGGCTGTTGCAAGGCCAATATCTTCATTTATACTGCAGCTTCTCTCTCGTTCACACATTCCACCTACTGGTGCTAAGCCTAGATATAGTGAAAACATAACTAGATAATGCATATGACTACATACATTTAAAAATAGGAGGTCAGAATATGCGGCATACAGCAGCATAGCTGCTACTCATCTTTTCCAGCATCAACACAGAAGCTATATGAAGTGTTTCCAGTACTTGCAGTTTTAATATGCCTGCTATGCATCACATCTGTTGCAAATTAATATAAGATGAACAAAAATTGCGTGGTGCTGCACCTTCTCTCTTATGAGCTGTCCTTAACGGTCCTAGATGGATCCAGCAAACATCCACTATTCAATAATCCAGTAGAATAAAAACTCTTTTGTGTCCGGAGCTCAAAAACGAAAAAGATGATCCATGCACGTTTCCTCCTTATTTGTGCACCAAACACAAGGGATCACTTTCAGGGATAAGTCACCATTCAGACCAGAAACCGTCAATATTTTCACTCCTGTCCTAGTTGATGCCCCAGAAGAAGCACAGAGGCGAAACCCTGGGTCGGGCAAGGATTGGCGTCCTCGTGGAGTTATTTGTGATATGCCCATTTTTTATCTACATATGTGAGTAGAACTGGAAATAAAAGTTTGAAACTGTCTACACTATGTCTGGATATGTCTCTTATATACAGTGAGTGGAGGAGACTAGGACAGGAGTGAAAATATTGACTGGTCTGAATGGTGACTTATCCCTGAAAGTGATCCCTTGTGTTTGGTGCACAAATAAGGAGGAAACGTGCATGGATCGTCTTTTTCGTTTTTGAGCTCCGGTCACAAAAGAGTTTTTATTAATATAAGATGCACTGAAGATGCTAAATATATTCAATTTCATTACTTCAAAAGATGTTAATCAGCAGTTGTGTATTATAACCATAAATTAAAGGAAATCTACCACCAGGATGAAGGATTGTAAACCAGGCACACTGACATACTGGTGTGTGCCCCCTCTGGCAGGATCTGCTCTTATTGTAGCTTTGTATGCCTTTGTTTTTAAGAAAAAGAGGTTTTACAAATTATGCAGGTGAGCCTTCGGAGCTCCAAGCTCCATTGACATTTATAGAGTCTGGAACCCCGGACAACATTTAACCCCTTCCTGACGTGCGCCGAGCCCTCTCCATAGCCGGTAAGTCTTTGCTGCATATTGCAGCAAAGGCTTACCGGTAACACCCGCGATCGGTGCTAGCACCGTTGCCATGGTAGCCTCGGGTTTTCCGAATACCCGAGGCTTCTTCGTTTTAACCCATGCATTACAATGTGCTAATTGCACATTGTAATGAATGGGGAGTAAAATCCACATATACTGCCATACAGTAGTATGGCAATATATGATAGGATGAATAAGACTACCTAGGGTTAGAGTACCCCAGGGAGTCTGAAAAATAGTAAAAGTAAAAATAAAAAAAAGTTTAAAAAAAAATTATAATAAAAAAACCTAAAAATTCAAATCACCCCCCCCTTTCCCTAGAACTGATATAAATATAAATAAACAGTAAAAATCATAACCATTAGGTATTGCCGCATCCGAAAATGCCCGATCTATCAAAATATAATAACGGTTTTTCACTGCGTTTAACCCCATAACGGAAAATAAGTCGAAAATGGCATTTTTTTGCCATTTTGAAAAATATAAAAAAAATAATAAAAAGTGATCAAAAGGTCGCACAGTCCCAAAAATTATAGCAATGAAAATGCCATCAAAATTCGCAAAAAATGACACTACCAACAGCTCTGTACACCAAAGTATGAAAAAGTTATTGGCGGCAGAAGATGGCAAAATAAAAAAATATATATTTTGTACAGGAGGTTTTAATTTTTGTAAATGTATGAAAACATTATAAAACCTATACAAATTTTGTATCCACATGATCGTACCTACCCAAAGAATAAAGTAGACATGTCATTTGGGACGCAGAGTGAAAGCTGTAAAATCCAAGCCCACAAGAAAACGTTGCAAATGTGGTTTTTCACCATTTTCACTGCATTTGGAATTTTTTTCCCGCTTCCCAGTACACGCCATGGAATATTAAATACCGTCACTACGAAGTGCAATTTGTTACGCAGAAAATAAGCTGTCTTGCAGTCGTGTGGAGACTTATAACGTTTGATGCTAGGGGATTCTAGGAAATATTCAAATATGTTTTTATAGGATGGGATATGGAAAACCACTTCTTGTAAGGCAGCTCCCTCCCTGACCCTACTCAAAAAACTCTCACTCAGCTGCCTTAAAAGGTAGCAAAAGAGGCATGGCTTTCAATGTCCCATCCTGGAAGACTTATTTGCATATTTCCCCAAATTGAGAGATTAATTCATAAAAAATTGTGAGCATCAGAAAAAGAGGAAATTTTACATAATAAATTATGCAACATAATAAATAGGTTGCAGGAGGTGCAACACAAAAACAAAGGGGAAGCCCTCGCCAAAAGGCAGGTGCACACAGCATAATAAATGTGCCCATTATTTTATATAAAAAAATATTATTAGAACTAAAGCACCTACTTGTATTATATAACAGGTAAATTAAATAGATGTCATTGTTGCAGAGACAAGTGACTGATTACTACCATTTTTATAAATTTACCTATTATAAACTTATTGATGAATATGTACCATTATGAAAGGGGCGTTGAAACGCTATTAATGTTCTTATATCTTACCCAGAGTTCCACATGGCTTATTTTTATAAATACAAATGTCATATCTGAAAGAAAACAGACATATGTTCACTGGAAACTGGTACAAATATGTACAATGCAAGTCATCAATTTTATACAGATTTGCTGGGAAATTATCCATATTTTTATAAATTCATAGTTTTTTTAATATATTGAACTCTGTCATTAGTAAGTTGCTATCCTCAGTTAGTTGTGATATTTATAGGGAACCTGTTAGTTAAACTTACCCAAACTAAGTAAAAATATAAAACAAAAATATATAGAGAGGTAGTGGTGGGTGGAATCACAGAAGGCTGAGGCTTGTTTATCAAGGTGATGAGCAGGTCAGGATGGGTAGGGCGGATCGGAAAGGGGTGGGATTCGGAAGAGGCAGAGTGGTAATTAAGGAGATCTGGCTGGCAGAGATGAGGGATGAGGTTGAGAGGGTTTTTTGGGGGGCTTTTTCATCCACTCCTCTTCTCTACTTCCTCCTTTGCTTCTGTAAAGACTAGGTCAGTGGTGGCGAACCTATGGCACGGGTGCCAGAGGGGGCCATTTCTTTGGGCACCCAGGCCATCACCCCAGAGTTCGCCAAATAGGACCAAATCCAACAAGTCCCAGGTAACTTAAGAGATGCTGCTCTCAGCGCTATTTTAAAGCAACACTTCATTGGCTTTTAGGAACTGTGGGAAAAGGTATTGACAGAACTGTCATCCTGCTGGACCAACCATTTTTCCTCTACAGAGAGACCCTGGAGATAAGCTACAACGAGAGTCTGTATTTTCTCTCCTTCTTTCAACTGTATTGGTTGCCTCTGGGGGGGCGATACAATTGGAAGATGTGATGAACAGGTAGCAATAAGTTACTGCTTAAAATGCCTTGTTGGCACTTCATGGTAAATAAGTGGATTTTGGTTGTAGTTTGGGCACTCAGTCTCCAAAAGGTTCGCCATCACTGCACTAGGTAATGGAGGATCAGATTTTTACTTGGAATATAAGAGGACTTGGGGATCTTGTTAAAAGATGTATGGTGGATGACTTGCTTAAAAGACATCTTCCAGCCATTATTTGTTTAACTGAGACACATTTGACATTGCTGCTGGCTTGATAAAATAAAATGGTCAGTGACAACTTTTCATTCATTTGGGACTTCTTATTCAAGGGGAGTCTCAGTTTTGGTACATGAACCGACTTGAAGATTCTTAAGTCCTCAAGATCCTTTGGAAGTAAAGGGAAAAGTTTGATAGCAGCACAAGATTTATATCAGAATTATATAAAAGAAAAGGCTCAGTATAGGGTATTTTTTTCTGGACAGTAATACTTTTTGGAGAAGGGCAAACCTGGCAAACTGTTGTCTTCTATTGTCAATCTTTCTCAATGCAAAATGAGGATAGAGGGAATCAGAACGCAGTAAGGAGAAAGGCATTTCTACTTTCAAGAGGGACATGGCAGGGGTGTCCCCTTTAACCACTTCTCTTCGCAGTCTTCAGCGAACCACTGACAATTTTTGTGAGGGCTTCGTTGGGGATTAGTGGTGGTGGGTGTGGCGGGGAAGGGGATAAGATATCTCTGTATGCGGACGACATCCTATTTTTTATAAGGAATTCCCCAGTTACGGTGCTCAGAGTTATGTAATTAGTCAGGGTGTTCAGGGCTTATGCAAGTTATTCAAGTTTTTGGGATCATTGAAGTATTCTAACTAAAGCACAGCAAAAGAGGTGCTACTTGGGATAGTGGACTCTATCGGATTCCTAGAGGAAAAAATCCTAATTAATAGGTTACTATTTTTAGGACGGTTAATAATAATAAGGAAATGATGTAGCGCGGACCCTCCATTTTTTCAGAATTGGTTAGAACTGGTTAATAGAGTAAAATGTTATGAAAGGCACTACTATCAAGATATAGGGAAGTAGGATTACTGGGTAATAATTTGGGGAAATTTTTTCCATTTTTTACCTCTTTTAGATTGTTTTTCTGTCAGTCAGCTCTTCTCAAGGGGAGGTAGGGTTTTTTAAATAATATGGAAGGTTTTTGCATTGATTTTTTTTGTAATTTCTTTACAATACTGTAGAACATTTGTTTAATGGTATTGTTATTTTATTTGTTTGTAATATATAAAAGTTTAATTGAAAAAATCCTCACCATGCCTGGAAAGTCACACAGTCTGTTTGTAAAGCTTACTCAACATCTATGCATACTCATGTTCTTCTAGCTCCCCTGTACCTCCAGCTTGCTGATTTACAAGGAGTGTGATTTATCTTCAGTGTAGCACACTCAGTTCTGCTCCCTCATTTACCCCTCCCTCAGGAATGAAAGAGAGGCTGGCTATGTGTGACTTTCTGAAGAGAATGCAGCTCCCTCATTCACTCCTCCCACAGGAATTCTTTCAAGCTAATCACACATAGCAGATTTTTCTCTCAAACCCCTCATCCCCCCTCCTTCAAGAATTCTTTATAGGGAATCACATATAGCCTCTCATTCCTGGAGAGGGTCTGGACCGATTCTATGAATCAGTAGTAGAAGGGAAAAGACCTTGCGGCTATCTTTTAGCCTAGCATGTAGTCAAGTATGTGGAGTGCTGCCGGTGGAGCCACGAGGATTGAACGTCCAGAAGTAGAATCCCACGGTGTGGAGATGCTTGTAGGTAAGCAAGACAGGAAAGATCCACAGTGTGGCGCAACTTCACTTTGGTAAGAATCTTTATTGCTTACCTACAAGCCTCTCTCATTCCTGGGAAGGGAATGAGCTGGAGATACGACTGTAGTGGAGGATCAGGAATATGCCAGACTTAGCTAAAAAGAAAGACGATGATGGGACTCACATGGGGTCATTTGCATAGATGGTGAGTTAACTTTATGAAGGGACTGTGGAATATAGGGCTAATTGTTCGGCTGTATAATATCAGTTTTAAAAGATATTAATAGTTTGTATCGGCTAGTTTAACTCTCAAGGTCCCATAAAAAGGGTTTGATAATCTACAGAAACAAGAATACTATTCTTCAGAATGTTAAGACCATAAAATTGGTATCTTTTAACATGAAGGCATCAATTGGCTCACATTTCCATCCTCTATTATAGATTGTGTACCTTGTTATCAAGACAGCTGTGTCATGATCAGCAATTCCATTACTTGTGATTGCATTCCCATTACGGCTTACAATAGACTTTTGCCACCGACAGAAACTGTCAAGAGATTTTCCGGCATGGTGATTGATTTCCAAGGTAGGCTGTTGAATGAGTTTATTTGTTAGTCATCTTAATTATACAGTACAAGGTTTACATTTGTATTTCTGTTATTGTATATAAATAGGACTAGGAAGGCAGACATGTAAGGAAAATTGTCAATGTCAGTACAATCGCAAAGGTGGCATCGTTTTGGACTGTATCTTGTTGCTAATTGAAGCTGTATTTTTATTTATCTGCAAAAAAATCTATTAATAAACCTCATTTTCTTTATAATCATGACAACCAATAATACCAAAGAAAAACTATGCATATATTTTATTAATATTCCAAGTCATACACACATAAATATACCGCTCCCACTAGGGGAGTTTAAAAATTTACAAAATACCAGGGGAACAGGGTGTCCCAGATGAAAATGGGACCACACAGAATACCAAATTGAGATTCAAAGCTTATCTTATAGCTCTGTCAGCATATTCTCTAGTCCTTTGTTATTTTTTGTGAATTTAATATGTTTGGATGTATTAGCTTTAGCTGTTTGTTACCCTCTGTATTCAGTGGAGGATTATAAAGTAGTCGGAATGAGTGTCCACTCAAAGCCAAAGCTTTAAGGAGCACCCATGGCCGCCCAAACTGCCTACCAACTTTTGTGTCCACTTGTCAGGAGAAGCCTGCTGTAAACACAGTTGTGCTGCGACAAGCTGCATTATCAGTATGGAGAGTGGAATGCACTCTCATCCAATATGTGTTCTCAATACAACTTCCGGGATGGCTCAGCACTAGGGGAAGCTGTAAAGGTTACAGCTTTATCTCTCACTGCACCTTATCTGTGTAGCACTGCACTAATCAGTGAGTGAAGGATGTGCAGCCTCCACAGTTCTTTTCTTGTGAAGCACTGCCTTTTGTTCAGTCATCGGTACAGAAATTGCAGGGTCCGTGCAATGGTGTTGCATGGAGATGAAAAAGCGCATGGAAAGCAGGAAGTTCCTGAATCTGCCTGGCTCACTTTTCTATGCATCTGATATAGATAATCGTTACCCCCTCAGTAGCTGTAGTAGGGGTAAATATTAGAGATGAGCGAGCACTAAAATGCTCGGGTACTCGTTATTCGAGACAAACTTTTCCCGATGCTCAAGTGCTCGTCTCGAATAACGAGCCCCATTGAAGTCAATGGGAGACTCGAGCATTTTTCAAGGGGACCAAGGCTCTGCACAGGGAAGCTTGGCCAAACACCTGGGAACCTCAGAAAAGGATGGAAACACCACGGAAATGGACAGGAAACAGCAGGGGCAGCATGCATGGATGCCTGTGAGGCTGCTTAATCGCACCATTATGCCAAAATTATGGGCAACAGCATGGCCATGACAGAGTGACCGAATGAGGCTAGATAGCATCTAAAACATGCAATAATTGACCCTGACGGCATGCAGAGGCAGCGGCAGCAGCGGCAGGCTAGAGAGTGTCATGGCGACATACCCTAAATGGACTCAGGCTTCACCAAAGGAGGTGAGCAAGAAGCGCTGAAATGATTTCCTATGTGAACAAAAGGTTGACGGTATATTTAGTCGATAACACAGCATGGTGGCGACATAGTGACCAAGTTCCATAACGTATCTGGTGAAACACCCGAAAAATGAGCCTGACACAGCTCTTTTGATAAGGGGACGACATGTGGAGGCAGCCATGGAGACGACTTCCATGATTAAGAGCGACAGTATGGGGTATTCATATTGCGCTGCTATGATTGCAACTTCAGGTCTCCAGCATGGTGGCGACAGATGGGCCGAGTTCCACTGTGTATCTGGTGAAACACCTGAAAATTCTGCCTGACACAGCTCGTTTGATAAGGGGATGATGTGCTGCATATCCTCTCATGCTCCAGCGTCTGGGGTATAGAGAGTTGAAATGAGACATTGGTGGATGCTGTGGAGGATCGTGGAGGCAAAATGGACAGGAAACAGCAGGGGCAGCATGCATGGATGCCTCTGAGACTGCCTAATCTTGGGATGGAGCTGGCGGTCCACTGCCAGGCGAGATTTCACCTGTCCAAGCCCCTGTCTCTCGGCTCCTCCCCACCCAAAATTGACCTGGGGGCCAGAAGCGTTTACTTTGAAAAAATTATAATTTTCAAAGCAGGCCGGGTCGTTTGAATATTTCACCTAGGAATAATGGAATAGCATAGTGGTTCTATTTTTAATTGTTTTTACGGAAATGGTTCCATGATTAAGAGCGAAAGTATGGGGCATCCATATTGTGCTGCTATGATTGCAACTTCAGGTCTCCAGCATGGCGGCGACAGATGGGCCGAGTTCCACTATGTATCTGGTGAAACACCTGAAAATTCTGCCTGACACAGCTCGTTTGATAAGGGGACGATGTATGGAGGCAGTGAACTAGTAGTAGATTAAAGGTGCTGCAGTTAAAACTATGTTAGTTGGATCTTGAGATGGAGCTGGTGCTCCGCTGCCAGGCGAGCTTTCGCCTATCCAAGCCCCTGTCTCTCGGCTACTCCCCAAACAGCACTTCTAAGAACCTTTTGTATAAGATCAAGTGTAGTAGCGTTCTTATAAGTTTGGGTTATGGCGGGTGAGGGGAATGTAAACAGATGCGCAAGAAGCGCTGAAATAATATCGGTAAATGATAAAAGTTTGCCAGTATATTTTGTGTATTACACAGCAGGGTGGCGACAAAGTTAACAAGTTTGATGTGGAAGCCATGAAAACAACCCAAAATTCTGCCTGACACAGCTCGTTTGATAAGGGGACCATGTATGGAGGCAGTGAACTTGTAGTAGATTAAAGGTGCTGCAGTTAAAACTATGTTAGTTGGATCTTGAGATGGAGCTGGCGCTCCGCTGCCAGGCGAGCTTTCGTCAATCCAAGCCCCTGTCTCTAGGCTACTCCCCAAACAGCACTTCTAAGAACCTTTTGTATAAGATCAAGTGTAGTAGCGTTCTTATAAGTTTGGGTTATGGCGGGTGAGGGGAATGTAAACAGATGCGCAAGAAGCGCTGAAATAATATAGGTAAATGATAAAAGTTTGCCAGTATATTTTGTGGATTACATAGCAGGGTGGCGACAAAGTTAACAAGTTTGATGTGGAATCCATGAAAACAACCCAAAATTCTGCCTGACACAGTTCGTTTGATAAGGAGACCATGTATGGAGGCAGCTATATGGACGACTTTTGGAGGCAGCTATGGCCATGACGTGTGGAGGTAGCAATGGAGACAACGTGTGGAGCCAGCTACAAAGACGACATGTGGAGGCTGCTATGGAGACAATTTAATTTGGATAGTGCCTAGAGATGAGCGAGCACTAAAATGCTCGGGTACTCGTTATTCGAGACGAACATTTCCCGATGCTCGAGTGCTCGTCTCGAATAACGAGCCCCATTGAAGTCAATGGGAGACTCGAGCATTTTTCAAGGGGACCAAGGCTCTGCACAGGGAAGCTTGGCCAAACACCTGGGAACCTCAGAAAAGGATGGAAACACCACGGAAATGGACAGGAAACAGCAGGGGCAGCATGCATGGATGCCTCTGAGGCTGCTTAATCGCACCATTATGCCAAAATTATGGGCAACAGCATGGCCATGACAGAGTGACAGAATGAAGCTAGATAGCATCTAAAACATCCAATAATTGACCCTGACACTATAGGGGACTTCATGCAGAGGCAGTGGCAGCAGCGGCAGGCTAGAGAGTGGCATGGCGACATACCCTAAATGGACTCAGGCTTCAAACCAATGGGTGGCAGAGAGGAACCAAAGGAGGTGAGCAAGAAGCGCTCAAATAATATCGGTACATGATAAAAGTTTGCCAGTATATTTTGTGGATTACACAGCAGGGTGGCGACAAAGTTAACATGGAAGCCATGAAAACAACCCAAAATTCTGCCTGACACAGCTCGTTTGATAAGGGGACCATGTATGGAGGCAGTGAATTAGTAGTAGATTAAAGGTGCTGCAGTTAAAACTATGTTAGTTGTATCTTGGCATGGAGCTGGCGCGCCGCTGCCAGGCGAGCTTTCGCCAATCCAAGCCCCTGTCTCTAGGCTACTCCCCAAACAGCACTTCTAAGAACCTTTTGTATAAGATCAAGTGTAATAGCGTTCTTATAAGTTTAGGGTATGGCGGGTGAGGGGAATGGAAACAGATGCGCAAGAAGCGCTGAAATAATATTGGTAAATGATAAAAGTTTGCCAGTATATTTTGTGGATTACACAGCAGGGTGGCGACAAAGTTAACAAGTTTGTTGTGGAAGCCATGAAAACAACCCAAAATTCTGCCTGACAAAGCTCGTTTGATAAGGGGACCATGTATGGAGGCAGTGAACTAGTAGTAGATTAAAGGTGCTGCAGTTAAAACTATGTTAGTTGGATCTTGGCATGGAGCTGGCGCTCCGCTGCCAGGCGAGCTTTCGCCAATCCAAGCCTGTGTCTCTAGGCTACTCCCCAAACAGCACTTCTAAGAACCTTTTGTATAAGATCAAGTGTAGTAGCGTTCTTATAAGTTTAGGATATGGCGGGTGAGGGGAATGTAAACAGAAGCGCAAGAAGCGCTGAAATAATATTGGTAAATGATAAAAGTTTGCCAGTATATTTTGTGGATAACACAGCTGGGTGGCGACAAAGTTAACAACTTTGATGTGGAATCCATGAAAACAACCCAAATTTCTGCCTGACACACCTCGTTTGATAAAGGGACGATGTATGGAGGCAGCTATATGGACGACTTTTGGAGGTAGCAATGAAGACAACGTGTGGAGGCTGCTATGGAGACAATTTAATTTGGATAGTGCCTGTATGTGGCAGTCCAAAAAAGTTTTCAAACCAGAGGAGCAGGTAGGTGGCCCTCCAGAAAAATGGAATAGATTGAGTGCCTGTATGTGGCAGTCCAAAAAAGTTTTCAAACCAGAGGAGCAGGTAGGTGGCCCTCCAGAAAAATGGAATAGATTGAGTGCCTGTATGTGGCACTCCCAAAAATTTTTAAAACAGAGGACCGGGTCGGTGGCCCTCCAGAAAAATTAAATGCATAAAGTACTATAGCTAGAGCCAGTGGGCCCTGTCAAAAAATAGCCAGTTTCCTCTGCTTTACTGTACAAAGAGGAGGAGAAGGAGGAAAATGAGGAGGAGGAGGAGTGGATAAATTATTCAGGTTGAGCTTCCTTCACCTGTTGGAGATTGGAAATTATGAGAAATCCAGGCTTTATTCATCTTAATAAGTGTCAGCCTGTCAGCGCTGTCAGACGACAGGCGTGTACGCTTATCGGTGATGATGCCACCAGCTGCACTGAAAACCCGCTTGGACAAGACGCTAGCGGCAGGGCAGGCAAGAACCTCCAAGGCGTACAGCGCCAGTTCATGCTACATGTCCAGCTTTGAAACCCAGTAGTTGTAGGGAGCTGTGTGATCATTTAGGACGATGGTATGGTGAGCTACGTACTCCCTCACCATCTTTCTGTAAAGATCAGCCCTACTCTGCCGAGACTGGGGACAGGTGACAGTGTCTTGCTGGGGTGACATAAAGCTGGCAAAAGCCTTGTAAAGCGTACCCTTGCCAGTGCTGGACAAGCTGCCTGCTCGCCTACTCTCCCTCGCTACTTGTCCTGCAGAACTACGCACTCTGCCGCTAGCGCTGTCAGAAGGGAAATACTGTTTCAGCTTGTGCACCAGGACCTGCTGGTATTCATGCATTCTCACACTCCTTTCCTCTCCAGGGATGAGAGTGGAAAGATTTTGCTTGTACCGTGGGTCCAGGAGAGTGAACACCCAGTAATCGGTGCTGGAATAAATTCTTTGAACGCGAGGGTCACGGGATAGGCAGCCTAGCATGAAATCTGCCATATGCGCCAGAGTACCAACGCGTAAGAATTCACTCCCCTCACTGGCCTGACTGTCCATTTCCTCCTCCTCCAACTCCTCCAACTCCTCTTCTTCTGCCCATACACGCTGAACAGTGGAAGGACTCAACAATGGTCCCCTCTTGTGTCTCGCCAACATTCTCCTCCTCTTCCTCCTCATCCTCCTCCACCTCCTCCGATATGCGCTGAGAAACAGACCTAAGGGTGCTTTGGCTATCAACAAGGGAATCTTCTTCCCCCGTCTCTTGTGACGAGCGCAAAGCTTCCGACTTCATGCTGATCAGAGATTTTTTCAACAGGCCAAGCAGCGGGATGGTGAGGCTGATGATGGCGGCATCGCCACTGACCATCTGTGTTGACTCCTCAAAGTTACTCAGCACCTGACAGATATCAGACATCCACGTCCACTCCTCATTGTAGACTTGAGGAAGCTGACTGACCTGACTACCAGTTCTGGTGGAAGTTGACATCTGGCAGTCTACAATCGCTCTGCGCTGCTGGTAAACTCTGGATAACATGGTCAGTGTTGAATTCCACCTCGTGGGCACGTCGCACAACAGTCGGTGAGCGGGCAGTTGGAGGCGGCGCTGCGCTGCCCTGAGAGTGGCAGCATATGTGCTGGACTTCCTGAAATGCGCACAGATGCGGCGCACCTTCGTGAGCAAATCAGACAGATTGGGGTATGTCTTGAGGAAACGCTGAACTATCAGATTTAACACATGGGCCAGGCATGGCACATGTGTCAGTCTGCCGAGTTGCAGAGCCGCCACCAGGTTACGGCCGTTGTCACACACAACCATGCCTAGCTTCAGGTTCAGCGGTGCCAGCCACAGATCAGTCTGCGCCGTGATGCCCTGTAATAGTTCTTGGGCGGTGTGCCTTTTATCGCCTAGGCTCAGCAGTTTGAGCACCGCCTGCTGTCGCTTAGCGACGGCACTGCTGCTGTGCCTAGAGCTACCGAATGATGGCGCCATGCCCACGGATGGTAGTTCGGAGGAGGAGGTGGAGGAGGGGTGGGAGGAGGAGGAGGCATAGTAGGCCTGAAACACCTGGACCGAGGTAGGCCCATTATATGACCAGCCGCAGGGTCAGACTCGGTCCCAGCCTCCACCAAGTTAACCCAATGTGCCGTCAGCGATATATAGTGGCCCTGCCCGGCAGCACTCGTCCACGTGTCCGTGGTCAGGTGGACCTTGTCAGAAACAGCGTGGGTCAGGGCACGGATGATGTTGTCTGACACGTGCTGGTGCAGGGCTGGGACGGCACATCGGGAAAAGTAGTGGTGGCTGGGGACCGAATACCGAGGGGCGGCCGCCGCCATGAGGTTGCGAAAGGCCTCGGTCTCTACTAGCCTATAGGGCAGCATCTCCAGGCTGAGCAATCTGGAGATGTGGACATTAAGGGCTTGGGCGTGCGGGTGGGTTGCACTATATTTGCGTTTCCGCTCCAGCGTCTGGGGTATGGAGAGCTGAACGCTGGTGGATGCTGTGGAGGATCGTGGAGGCGACGATGGGGTTTTTGTGGCAGGGTCCTGGGCAGGGGGCTGACTATCAGCTGACACAGGGGAAGGAGCAGTGGTGTGCACGGCCGGAGGTGAACGGGCTTGTTGCCACTGAGTGGGGTGTTTAGCATTCATATGCCTGCGCATACTGGTGGTAGTTAAGCTATTAGTGGTGGAACCCCTGCTGATCCTGGTTTGGCAAATGTTGCACACCACAGTCCGTCGGTCATCCGGTGTTTCCTTAAAGAACCTCCAGACTTCTGAAAATCTAGCCCTCGCCGCAGGAGCCCTCGCCACAGGAGCTTCACTAGTTGACACATTTGGCGCTGATGCACCAGGTCTGGCACTGCCTCTCCGTCTGGCCCCACCACTGCCTCTTCCAACCTCTTCTGGTCGAGGACTCTCCTCCGTCTCAGAAGCACTGTGTTCACCCGGCCTATCAACCCAGCTTGGGTCTGTCACCTCATCATCCTCCGATCCCTCAGTCTGCTCCCCCCTCGGACTTCCTGCCCTGACAACAACTTCCCCACTGTCTGACAACCGTGTCTCCTCATCGTCGGACACCTCTTTACACACTTCTTCCACTACGTCAAGAAGGTCATCATCACCCACAGACTGCGACTGGTGGAAAACCTGGGCATCGGAAAATTGCTCAGCAGCAAGCGGACAAGTGGTTTGTGACTGTGGGAAGGGTCCAGAAAACAGTTCCTCAGAGTATGCCGGTTCAAATGCCAAATTTTCCTGGGAGGGGGCAGACTGGGGGGGAGGAGGCTGAGGTGGAGGAGCTGGAGGAGTGCTGATTTCGGTGACATGGGTGGACTGCGTGGAAGACTGACTGGTGGACAAATTGCTCGAAGCATTGTCCGCAATCCACGACATCACCTGTTCGCACTGTTCTGGCCTCAACAGTGCTCTACCACGAGTCCCAGTAACTTCAGACATGAACCTAGGTAGTGTAGCTCTGCGGCGTTCCCCTGCTTCCTCATCAGCAGGTGGTGTCTCACCCCGCCCAGGACCACGGCCTCTGATTCCTGCAGTAGTTGGACGCCCACGTCCCCGCCCTCGTCCTCAACCCCTAGCCCTCGGGTTAAACATTTTGAGAATGAAAGTTATAACTTTAATTTTTTTTTTACTTTTTTTTGTGTTTTTTTGTGTTTTTTAGTTTTTTTTTGTGTTTTTTAGTTTTTAAAACCAAACAATGCTATCCTATTGCTATGGCTATTTTCTAGCCAAGTATGAAAGCACACTGCTATGCCAGATGAGATGACGCTGAGTTATTAAAAAAATAAACGTAAAATAAAAAAGGAAATGGCAGACTGTGCCTAATTGAAATCCAACCCCTAATAAATTTTCCCACTTCGGTCTTTGCGATGGATATGTGCGTCACTAAGCGCAAAACACAGCGGTCGCAACTCTCACTACAAATTGCTCACAATTTGCTAGTAGATGCACTGCAGCAAGGACAGCCACCAGCAGATCAACCAGAAATCAAATATATATAACGCTACTGTAGGCGTAAGTAAGCCGTTTGGATTCTCCTATGGCTATTTTCTAGCCAAGTATGAAAGCACACTGATGAGATGACGCTGAGTTATGAAAAAATAAACGTAAAATAAAAAAGGAAATGGCAGACTGTGCCTAATTGAAATCCAACCCCTAATAAATTTTCCCACTTCGGTCTTTGCGATGGATATGTGCGTCACTAAGCGCAAAACACAGCGGTCGCAAGTCTCACTACAAATTGCTCACAATTTGCTAGTAGATGCACTGCAGCAAGGACAGCCACCAGCAGATCAACCAGAAATCAAATATATATAACGCTACTGTAGGCGTAAGTAAGCCGTTTGGATTCTCCTATGGCTATTTTCTAGCCAAGTATGAAAGCACACTGATGAGATGACGCTGAGTTATGAAAAAATAAACGTAAAATAAAAAAGGAAATGGCAGACTGTGCCTAATTGAAATCCAACCCCTAATAAATTTTCCCACTTCGGTCTTTGCGATGGATATGTGCGTCACTAAGCGCAAAACACAGCGGTCGCAAGTCTCACTACAAATTGCTCATAATTTGCTAGTAGATGCACTGCAGCAAGGACAGCCACCAGCAGATCAACCAGAAATCAAATATATATAACGCTACTGTAGGCGTAAGTAAGCCGTTTGGATTCTCCTATGGCTATTTTCTAGCCAAGTATGAAAGCACACTGATGAGATGACGCTGAGTTATGAAAAAATAAACGTAAAATAAAAAGAAACTGCCAGACTGTGCCTAATTGAAATCCAACCCCTAATAAATTTTCCCACTTCGGTCTTTGCGATGGATATGTGCGTCACTAAGCGCAAAACACAGCGGTCGCAACTCTCACTACAAATTGCTCACAATTTGCTAGTAGATGCACTGCAGCAAGGACAGCCACCAGCAGATCAACCAGAAATCAAATATATATAACGCTACTGTAGGCGTAACTAAGCCGTTTGGATTCTCCTATGGCTATTTTCTAGCCAAGTATGAAAGCACACTGCTATGCCAGATGAGATGACACTGAGTTATTAAAAAAATAAACGTAAAATAAAAAGTAAATGGCAGACTGTGCCTAATTGAAATCAAACCCCTAATAAATTTTCCCACTTTGGTGTTTGAGGTGGATATGTGTGTCACTAAGAGCTAAACACAACGGTAGCAAGTCCCCCTGCAAATTCCTCACAATATGGTACTAGCTGCACTACTAGTGCCAGCAAGCCCAGCCACAAGCAAACAAAAAAAAAAAAAGTATAACGTTATTGTAGCCCTAAGAAGGGCTGTTGGGTTCTTGTTGAATCACTCCTGCCTAACACTATTCTAATAGAACACCCTAACGCTTTCCCTGACCAACAGCAGCTCTCTCCCTAGCGGCATCCAGACACAGAATGATCCGAGCAGCGCGGGCAGCGGCTAGTCTATCCCAGGGTCACCTGATCTGGCCAGCCAACCACTGCTATCGACGTGTAAGGGTACCACGTCATGCTGGGTGGAGTGCAGAGTCTCCTGGCTTGTGATTGGCTCTGTTTCTGGCCGCCAAAAAGCAAAACGGCGGGAGCTGCCATTTTCTCGAGCGGGCGAAGTATTCGTCCGAGCAACGAGCAGTTTCGAGTACGCTAATGCTCGAACGAGCATCAAGCTCGGACGAGTATGTTCGCTCATCTCTAATAGTGCCTGTATGTGGCAGTCCAAAAAAGTTTTCAAACCAGAGGACCGGGTAGGTGTCCCTCCAGAAAAATTAAATACATAGAGTACTATAGCTAGAGCCAGTTGGCCCTGGCAAAAAATAGCCAGTTTCCTCTGCTTTAGTGTACAAAGAGGAGGAGAAGGAGGACAACGAGGAGGAGGAGTGCATACATTATTCAGGTTGAGCTTCTTTCACCTGGTGGAGAATGAAAATACGGAGAAATCCAGGCTTTATTCATCTTGATAAGCGCCAGCCTGTCATCGCTGTCAGTCGACAGGCATGTACGCTTATCGGTGATGATGCCACCAGCTGCACTGAAAACCCGCTCGGACAACACGCTAGCGGCAGGGCAGGCAAGAACCTCCAAGGCGTACAGCGCCAGTTCGTGCCACATGTCCAGCTTTGAAACCCAGTAGTAGTAGGGAGCTTTGTGATCATTTAGGACGATGGTATGGTCAGCTACGTACTCCCTCAACATCTTTCTGTAAAGATCAGCCCTACTCTGCCGAGACTGGGGACAGGTGACAGTGTCTTGCTGGGGTGACATAAAACTGGCAAAGGCCTTGTAAAGCGTACCCCTGCCAGTGCTGGAAAAGCTGCCTGCTCGCCTACTCTCCCTTGCTACTTGTCCCGCAGAAGTACGCCCTCTGCCACTAGCGCTGTCAGAAGGGAAATACTGTTTCAGCTTGTGCACCAGGGCCTGCTGGTATTCATGCATTCTCCAGGGATGAGAGTGGAAAGATTTTGCTTGTACCGTGGGTCCAGGAGAGTGAACACCCAGTAATCGGTGCTGGAATAAATTCTTTGAACGCGAGGGTCACGGGATAGGCAGCCTAGCATGAAATCTGCCATATGCGCCAGAGTCCCAACGCGCAAGAATTCACTCCCCTCACTGGCCTGACTGCCCATTTCCTCCTCCTCCAACTCCTCTTCTTCTGCCCATACACGCTGAACAGTGAAGGACTGAACAATGGTCCCCTCTTCTGTCTCGCCAACATTCTCCTCCTCTTCCTCCTCATCCTCCTCCACCTCCTCCGATATGCGCTGAGAAACAGACCTAAGGGTGCTTTGGCTATCAACAAGGGAATCTTCCTCCCCTATCTCTTGTGACGAGCGCAAAGCTTCCGACTTTATGCTGACCAGAGAGTTTTTCAACAAGCCAAGCAGCGGGATGGTGAGGCTGATGATGGCGGCATCGCCACTGACCATCTGTGTTGACTCCTCAAAGTTACTCAGCACCTGACAGATATCAGACATCCATGTCCACTCCTCATTGTAGACTTGAGGAAGCTGACTGATCTGACTACCAGTTCTGGTGGAAGTTGACATCTGGCAGTCTACAATCGCTCTGCGCTGCTGGTAAACTCTGGATAACATGATTAATGTTGAATTCCACCTCGTGGGCACGTCGCACAACAGTCGGTGAGCGGGCAGTTGGAGGCGGCGCTGCGCTGCCCCGAGAGTGTGGCAGCATCTGTGCTGGACTTCCTGAAATGCGCACAGATGCGGCGCACCTTCGTGAGCAAATCAGACAGATTGGGGTATGTCTTGAGGAAACGCTGAACTATGAGATTTAACACATGGGCCAGGCATGGGACATGTGTCAGTCTGCCGAGTTGCAGAGCCGCCACCAGGTTACGGCCGTTGTCACACACAACCATGCCTGGCTTCAGGTTCAGCTGTGCCAGTCACAGATCGGTCTGCGCCGTGATGCCCTGTAATAGCTCTTGGGCGGTGTGCCTTTTATCTCCTAGGCTCAGCAGTTTGAGCACCGCCTGCTGTCACTTAGCGATGGCACTGCTGCTGTGCCTAGAGCTACCGACTGATGGCGCCATGCCCACGGATGGTAATTCGGAGGAGGAGGTGGAGGAGGGGTGGGAGGAGGAGGAGGCATAGTAGGCCTTTGAGACCTGGACCGAGGTAAGCCCCGCAATCCTCGGCGTCGTCAGTATATGACCAGCCTCAGGGTCAGACTCGGTCCCAGCCTCCACCAAGCTAACCCAATGTGCCGTCAGCAATACATAGTGGCCCTGCCGGGCAGCACTCGTCCACGTGTCCGTGGTCAGGTGGATCTTGTCAGAAACGGCGTTGGTCAGGGCACGGATGATGTTCTCTGACACGTGCTTGTGCAGGGCTGGGACGGCACATCGGCAAAAGTAGTGGCGGCTGGGGACCGAATACCGAGGGGCGGCCGCCGCCATGAGGTTTCGAAAGGCCTCGGTCTCTACCAGCCTATAGGGCAGCATCTCCAGGCTAAGCAACTTGGAGATGTGGACGTTGAGGGCTTGGGCGTGTGGGTGGGTTGCGCTATACTTCCTTTTGCGCTCCAGCGTCGGGGGTATGAAGAGCTGAACGCTGGTGGATGCTGTGGAGGATTGTGGAGGCGAAGATGGGGTTTTCGCACGGGAGGTGTTTGGGCCGGGGTCCTGGGCAGGGGGCTGACTAGCAGATGACACAGGTGAAGGAGAAGTGGTGTGCCCGGCCGGAGGTGAACGGGCTTGGTGCCATTGAGTGGGGTGTTCCTCCGATCCTCCGATCCCTCAGTCTGCTCCCCCCTCGGACTTCCTGCCCTGACAACAACTTCACCACTGTCTGACAACCGTGTCTCCTCATCGTCCGACACCTCTTTACACGCTTCTTCCACTACGTCAATAATGTCATCATCACCCACAGACTGTGACTGCTGGAAAACCTGGGCATCGGAAAATAGCTCAGCAGCAACCGGACAAGTGGTTTGTGACTGTGGGAAGGGTCCAGAAAACAGTTCCTCAGAGTATGCCGGTTCAAATGCCAAATTTTGTGGGAGGGGGCAGACTGGGGGGAAGGAGGCTGAGGTGGAGGAGCTGGAGGAGTGCTGATTTCGGTGACATGGGTGGACTGCGTGGAAGACTGACTGGTGGACAAATGGCTAGAAGCATTGTCCGCAATCCACGACATCACCTCTTCGCACTGTTCTGGCCTCAACAGTGCTCTACCACGAGTCCCAGTAACTTGAGACATGATGTACCTAGCGAGTGTAGCTCTGCGGCGTTCCCCTGCTCCCTCTTCAGCAGGTGGTGTCTCACCCCGCTCAGGACCACAGCCTCTGACCCCTGCAGTAGTTGGACGCCCACGTCCACGCCCTCGTCCTCTACCTCTAGCCCTCGGGTTAAACATTTTCCAAATTAAAGTGTAAACTTAAATTTTTTTTATTTTTTTTAAACAAAACAATGCTATCCTATTGCTATGGCTAGTTTCTAACAACTGGATTTTGTGCTGTGCCTGATGACTTTGAGTTATAAAAAGAAATAATGGTAAAAAAAAATAAATCAGCAGACTCTGCCTAATTCTAATCAAACCCCTAATAAATTGTCCCACTTCGATGTTTAAGGTGGATATGTGTGTCACTAAGAGCTAAACACAACGGTCGCAAGTCTCCCAGCAAATTCCTCACAATATGGTACTAGCTGCACTACTAATGCCAGCAAGCCCAGCCACAAGCAAACAAAAAAAAGGAAAATATAACGCTATTGTAGGCCTAAGTAAGCTGTTGGGGTTCTACTATGGCTATTTTCTAGCCTACACTGAAAGCACACTGCTTTGCAAGATGACTTTGAGCTATAAAAAGAAATAAAGGTAAAAAAAAATAAATCAGCAGACACTGCCTAATTCTAATCAAACCCCTAATAAATTGTCCCACTTCGGTGTTTAAGGTGGATATGTGTGTCACTAAGAGCTAAACACAACGGTAGCAAGTCTCCCTGCAAATTACTCACAATATGGTACTAGCTGCACTACTAATGGCAGCAAGCCCAGCCACAGGCAAACCAAAAAAAAGTAAAATAAAACGTTATTGTAGCCCTAAGAAGGGCTGTTGGGTTCTTGTAGAATCACTCCTGCCTAACACTATTCTAATAGAACACCCTAACGCTTTCCCTGACCAGCAGCAGCTCTCTCCCTAGCGGCATCCAGACAGAGAATGATACGAGCAGCGCGGGCAGGGACTAGTCTATTCCAGGGTCACCTGATCAGGCCAGCCAACCACTGCTATCGACGTGTAAGGGTACCAAGTCATGCTGGGTGGAGTGCAGAGTCTCCTGGCTTGTGATTGGCTCTGTTTCTGGCCGCTAAAAATCACAACGGCGGGAGATGCCATTTTCTCGAGCGGGCGAAGTATTCTTCCGAGCAACGAGCAGTTTCGAGTACGCTAATGCTCGAACGAGCATCAAGCTCGGACGAGTATGTTCGCTCATCTCTAGTAAATATATCTACCATGTGGAGACCTACCTGACAGATTATATGACATAGAAGGTAAGTATATAAAAGTATATATAATTCTATACTGTGTGAGTATATTGTAAATAGGTATATTTGCATGGTTATGTGTGTCAAAATGTATAACTGTATATATATTTGTAAACATGCCATTGTAACTTTAATGAGGAGCAGTAAATGCATTATGGTTAATGCAAAGGAGTTGTCTGGATTTAGGAAATTTCACATGTATGGCTCTGGAGGGAAAGAAATAATTAAGGGGTTTGCCCATGACAGAAAGTTCTCCCATTTGAATCCCCTAGTGATGTTTACACAATAAATATCAACAAATGTACAATTTTATTGCTGTTTTAGCTCCTATAACTGAGTGATGGCCAGTGTAAAATTCCAGAGTGTGGGCTGGGACTCTCTAAGAGTTTGCACCAGTTTTCTTTCTGACTTTGCACTAGAAAGAAGGTGTAAACTGCTAGCTCACGTATTTTAAAGTGTCCGTTTTGTGACTGCATTGTGTCTGACGTATTTTAAAGTGTCCGTTTTGTGACTGCATTGTGTCTGACTAATGATTAGTTGGACCATGCGCCACAATTCATGTCCGATGTGCGCCACAATTGTGTTTGCGTCACAATTCTGTGGCATAAACAAAGTGCACCAAAGAAAATGGTGCACACTTCTAAAGCAGTGTAGCGTGTACCAGATTCATAAATCAGACTTCGCACACTTCACTATGTGTAGTTTGCACCATTTTTAATAGATGGTATATCCAAGTGGTTTTGCCAACCTGTTCACAAGTTTTTTTCTGCCTCATATTTCTGTGCAGACTAACCTTTTCCTATTAAAGGGGTTATCTGGTTGTTAAAAATGACTGAGGGCCGGGCTGGGCTATTTAAACGTAGTAAACATGTACTTACCTTGTCCAGCGCTGCTTATGTCCCGCACAGCGGTCCATCTCCTCTTTGCACCGGTTTGTATTCAGGGGCGCACAGGGAGCTTCCAGCCGGCCGGAAGCTCCCATCCAACACCATCTCCCAGCGCTTACAACGCTGAGAGATAGGGACGGATGGGAGGAGCCGGCCACATGCCGGAAGTTCCCGGTGCGCGGCTTCTGTTCACCTGTAAACAAACAGGGGCACGGATTAGATGGACTGCGGCACAGGACATCGGCGGCGCCAGAGGAGGTAAGTACACTTTTATTATTTTAATTATATTTAACACCCGCACCCCACATGCATCAAAGACTTAATTTTATTATTAAGTCTTTGATGCATGTGGGGTGCGGGTGTTAACCTGCTGATAAGTGCTTGCTGCATATCAGGTGTGGGTGTTAACCTGCACATCGCCGCCGGCAAAGCTTCTTGTTGGAGATCATTGCTCCCCATGATGTCATCAGGGAGCGACGATCAATTGCCATGATAGCCTCGAGCCTCCCATTGATTACAGTGTGGGATTCGCAAATTGTAATGAATGAAAAGGAAAATCCCCATATACTGCCATACAGTAGTATGGCTGAATATGGTAGGATCAATCAGACAACCTAGGGTAAAAGTACCCTACGGAGTCTGAAAAATAGTAAAAGTAAAAATAAAAAAAAAGTAAAAAAAATAATAATTAAAAAAACTAAAAATTCAAATCACCCCCTTTCCCTAGAATTGATATAAATTTAAATGAACAGTAAATATCAAAAACACATTAGGTATCACCACATCTGAAAATGCCGATCTATAAAAATATAATAAAGTTTTTTCACGGTGTTTAACCGCGTAACGGAAAATAGCGCCCGAATTTGAAAATGGCACTTTTTTGCAATTTTGAAAAATATAATAAAAAGTGATCTGAAATAATGACACCACCCACAGCTTTGTACACCAAAGTATGAAAAAGTTATTAGCGCCAGAAGATGGCAAAATCTACGAAAAAAATTTGTACTTGATGTTTTAATTTTTGTAAATGTATGGAAACATTTTAAAACCTATACAAATTTGCTATCCCCGTAATCGCACCGACCCAAAGAATAAAGGAGACATGTCATTTGTGGCGCACAGTGATGCATTTTTACACCAATTTCACTGCACTTGGAATTTTTTTCCCAGTACACGGCATGGAATAATAAATACCATAACTTTGGAGTGCAATTTGTTACACAGCAAACAGTCCATCACATAGCTCTTTACGTGTAAAAAAAAGTTATAGTTTTTTTATTGTGGGCAGTGAAAAATGGAAATGAAAAACAAAAAAGGGCCAGGTCTTTAAAGGGTTAAGAGGACATAGTCACCTTCTCTAGTGCTCCTGTTTTGCTGCACAGCCCACGATTGTCTACAGAGGCTGGCAGTGATGCAGAGTTGACAGCTGCATGCCAACAGTTACAGGCTCAAGTATAAAAGTGTAAATGTGACATTAACTCAGACCTCTGTGTACAAATTGGCCGATGTTAACAGGCAACACCATCGATGAACGGGAGCATTGGCATGGATTTTCTGTTTTTTAACCGGTTAAGGACCGGGCCCTTTCCCGTTTTTTCATTTTCATTTTTCACTCCCCATCTTCAAAAATCTATAATTTTTTTATTTTTACACGTAAAAAGCTATGTGACGGCTCGTTTTTTGCGTAACAAATTGCACTTCATAGTGACCACATTGAATCTTCCATGCCATGTTCTGGGAAGTGGGAAAAAAATTCCAAAGGCAGTGAAAATGGTGAAAAAACGCATTTGTGTCGTATTCTTGTGGGCTTGGACATTACGGCTTTCACTTCACGCCACAAATGACGCATCTAATTTATTCTTTGGGTCAGTACGATTACAGGGATACCAAATTTGCATAGGTTTTATAATGTTTTCATACATTTACAAAAATTAAAACCTCATGAACAAAATTTTTTTTTTTATTTTGCCGTCTTCTTGTGCTTATAACTTTTCCATACTTCGTTGTATGGAGTTGAGGGTGGTGTCATCTTTTGCGACTTTTGATGTTGTTTTCAATGATATTATTTTTAGGACTGTACAACCTTTTGATCACTTTTTATAGAATTTTTAAATTTCTTTTAAATGGCAAAAAAGTGCCAGTTTTGGCTTTGGACGCGATTTTCCGTTACAGGGTTAAACGCAGTGAAAAACCGTTATTATATTTTGATAGATCGGGCATTTTTGGACACGGCGATACCTAATGTGTTTATGATTTTTATTGTTTATTTATATTTATATCAGTTCTAGGGAAAGGTGGGTGATTTGAATTTTTTGGTTTTTTTATTATAATTTTTTTTTTTTTAACTTTTTTTAACTTTTTATTTTTACAATTTTTCAGACTCCCTAGGGTACTTTAACCCTAGGTTGTCTGATCGATCCTACCATATACTGCCATACTACAGTATGGCAGTATATGTGGATTTTACTCCTCATACATTACAATGTGCTGATAGTACATTGTAATGAATGGGTTAACCCGAAGTAGCTTCGGGTGTTCGTGAGACCCGAAGCTACCATGGCGATGGATCGCCGCTCCCCGATGACGTCACGGGGAGCGGCGATCCTCGGAAAGATGGCGGCGCCCATGCGCCAGCTTTGCCGGCGGCGATCAGCAAGAAAAAACCCGCGATCGGTGCCGGCACAGATCGCGGGTGTTACCGGTAAGCCTTTGCTGCCATATGCAGGAGAGACTTACCGGCTATGGAGAGGGCTCGGCCAGCGAGCCCTCTCCATGCATCGGAACGCGACCGCCGCCGTGAATACACGGCGGGCGGGCGCGAACCGGTTAAACATAAATTTTATTGGAGCACATTTTTTTTCAAGAATCAGAGACATTATGCAGTTACAATAGCACATAGCAAAGGCTTAATTTTTTATAGTATATCAAAGAATTGCTAAACATAGCAATGTAACAGACATTTATACATATACTACTTACAATAATGATCACAAACTGAGAACTATAACCGTAGAACCAAGAACTGATGGGTCAACTACAGTGGCGCTGTGGACGCAGGGGATGCGACCACGACCGAGCCTGGAGACAGTAGGGCCTGCACCCACTTGCCGTGCGACTGCCTTGCGAACTCTGACTGCATCACTAGGAAAAGCAGGCCTGCTCCGGGCCTCCTCTCCTAAGCGCAGTGACCCGTCACTGTAGTACTTGATGCGGCCAGGACATGCCGCATTGAGTACTATATGCATCGGCTGACAGTTTAAGCAGTGTGGCAGGGATTCTGGGCCTGATTATTATATATTTATTATATATTTGTATGCATAGCTAGTCCTCGCCCACAAAAAAACTTAACCCCAGAAACTCCTGATGCATGCAATACTATACAGAGTGAGAGAGCAGTATAATTGGTATAAGTAGGAGAATTCATCTATTTGGGAGCATAATAAAATACAGCTTTTACTCACTCTTTAAAATCAGGGGACATTATATACAGTATATTATGGTAACTTATCCCTGATGCAGAATCTGTGCTGTCCATCAGGGTGAAGTTATCACATTATACTGTATATAATGTAGGAGTGAGTAAAATTTATATTTTATTATGCCCCAAACGGCCCAGATATATCATTGTGCTGTGACAGTTTTTTATATAAATTTTCACCAAAAAAAGTGTCTTTGGATCTTGCACATTTATTTGTTTGTGGGACTTTTGTGTAATGGTTGCACTTTATCCGACGCTTATGAAAACCATGCACCTGAAGGGACATGGTGGGGCTTATTCAGAGATTGCGACTGTCAGGATACAGGATGCGTGGTTCCACTGGACCACTGCGGGAGGTGGTACTAGCCGACACCTGGTCTTCACCAGAGCCCGCCGCAAAACGGGTTGGACTTGCTGCGGCAGGGTACCACCAGGTCGTTCCACAGGTGCGACTAGCCCGTGGTGGCAGCCGAGGTCGAGGTCAGGTCCAGGCACAGGGTCAGGGCAGGCGGCAGAGATGCAAGTTCAAGTCCAATCCCCATTAGAAATACTGCCCCTGGGCCAAGAGGACACTTATTACGCCACTGGTCAGCTATTTACAACATTGAACTTTATTCCAAGCATAGCACCACTAACACAGTGGACACATTCCAAGCGTTGGATTAATTTGTTTTTAGGGGGCCTTTGGGTGCTCTCCAGCCTTGACCTGGGTGCTTTCCTCTTTCACTGGGGTTCACTGGGTATCCATAAGCTCCACCTGAGGAGTGGTTTTATAGTACATAGACTAAATCCATAGTTCCCATTGTTTGTGGAATTTAGCTTGGTTACCTCCATTATATGCCAAAGATTTTTCAAGAAAGTAAGTGAAATTTTGTTTCCTATTGAGTTTCGTAAATTATGGGATATTTGTAGATTTCCACAGGGAAGCTATGAGTGTAAGAGCTATTTAGGCCTAAACTTAAAGAGAACCCGTCAGGCAAAATAACCCTCCTGTGAAATGTCCAATGAGTCATTAGCATATTCAAGCTGTCCAGCTTATTCATGAGTGGGAGGCACAGACACACCCCCAGTGCTTGACTGACAGCTGCTCCATGTAATGGCTGCTCTGCTCCATGTGCTTGCTGGTGGCCACGCCCCTTGCAGCCTGTGTGTGTATAGGAGAGATACAACAGCTCCAGGTTGCAGCCATGTTATAGCAGAACATGTCAGGTACTTGTGTAGCTGATGTCTGTGTCTCTGTGTATTAGGAGGATGCAACATGTCAGCAGATGCAGCATACACACTAGCAATGCTTTACTATGCATTACACACAGATATGAGCAGGGGAGGAGAGAGGAGGGGTAACAGGAGTGACATCACTGCCTCTGACCAAGTAACCAGCCTCATTTACATAATAAAGAAAAGATGATTTTATAATGATTAATGTATGAAATAACTAGATAAAGGCTGACATGGGATCCTTGTGAGCTGCTCCAACAGGTAATAGTGACAGGACAAGTGACACAGACCTGATGACAGGTGTCCTTTAAGAGAGCAAGGCTGGGCGTGAGATCTATGTTTCTAGACACCAGGTTGCACATGAGATTTTCTAGTTGTTTCCAAAACCCCTTAAATTTTAGGGCACTCCCAAAATACATGCAGTAACGTTCCTTTAGCCGAGTGGCAATGCCAGCATTGAGATGAGCTGGATGGGCAGATTGGATGGGCACCAGAACACTGAATATCACCATATGCTTTCACCAGAAGAGGGGTTACTATGGATACATTGGTCTTGTAATAATCGTTTGTGAGGCCATTTGGCCCAGGGGCTTTATTCAGCTTTAGAGATTTTATTGCAGCAACAACCTCCTTTTCGGAGATAGAGAAAGACAGGGACTCTGCTTGTTCAAGGGTTGGCCTGGGGAGATTCACGAATACTAAAAAATCCTCAATGTGGGCTTGTGCAGGTTGGGTTATCGTCAAATCACCCTTTAGATTGTATAAGTAGCCATAGAAGTCAGTAACCGTGTCATCTATACCTTGGGGGTGAAATATTTTCTCGTTGTCCTTGTTGTATGGCAACTTACTTACAGTCTGCTTTTTTAACTGTGAGGCTGGAAGCTTGCTAGCTCTATTTCCTAGTGAGTAATATCTAGCTTTAAGCCCTCTCATGGCATTTTCACATTTGTACGGGTTCAGCAAGTGCAGCTGATGTTGCAGATCGCTGATCATTGCTTCAGTGTGAAGGTTGTATGAGTGTTTATTTATCGCGTTAAGATGAAATAAGTTTTTCACTATATGGAGGCAGAGTTCATCAGAGGCTTTTTTATATGCTGTAGTGACACTAATATCACCCTAATGTATATTTAGTGGGCACACCACTGTGTGGTAGGAGGCATATCTGACAACTTCGGCGACTTAAAAAATGTACAATTTTGGAGTGGTATTTGGGCACATGTAAGATATAATTCTGTAAGCGGCATGACCATAGTGTCATTGGTACCCCTTGCTCTTGCAATACCAAGTGTATTGGAGCATGATCAGACCAGCTGATGATGCCAATTTTGGATGATAGAATTTGACAGTATAGATTATAATCTGCCAGAAAAAGATTAAATCCAAAAATAGGATTTGTGGGGGTGGAAGTTAAACAAGTAGCCTTTCAGTAGGATGCTGCAGACATCCAGATGTGCCTCCTCATGAGATAACATGAGATGCCCTGTCAGTGCTAGTCTTATGTACTGCGCTGCTTGATCAACACACAACATTTTATTCTCAATATCATTAAAAGATGGACAACGCGTTTTGGGGAAGACTGCTCCCTTCATCAGGTCCGATATTAAAACCTCCTATTTCCTATATCGTTTGGTCTCTAGAATTCATCTACAGGCGGTCTCCTACTCAAGAACACCAGACTTAAAGACCACCACTAGTTACAAACGGACCTCTGGCTATAGGTAATTTACTATACTTTAGGCCTAAGCTACAATAAACAGCTGTAACCAACATCAAAGGTGTCTGCAATTAAGCTTTATTGTTAATCCTGATTCTTATGACTATCCAACATTTTAAAAATCCAATTGTCACAACGACCAAAAAATTCTGTCTGGGGTTACAATTATAAAATATACAGTTCTGACTTACATACAAATTCAACTTAAGAACAAATCTACAGAACCTATCTGGTACGTAACCCGGGGACCGCCTGTATTCAGATTAAAATGAGTCTTGAGGGATAGTGTTTAGTCCTTAGAACAGCTGGGATAATGTGTCAATTATATTGAGACATCAATAGGAGTTCGAGCCGACTTGGTGGATAGTGTCCTATTCCTGCTCGACCCTCATAGAAGCTCACAAGTCAGTCGCTTCTCCTGATTATGGTGGATCCCTAAGCTGCCATTCCGCAATCAGTTGTTGGAGTTTAGCTGGGAAGTCAACACCAGCTTTTTTTCCCCCTTGGTGATAATCATTTTAAAGGGAAACCCCCATTTATAGGGAATGTTATGCACCCATAAGATCCTTGCGCCTCTTGGAATTCCTCCTCCTCGCCAGCGTGGTAGTCGACAGATCATTGCACAATGAAATGTCTCTGAATCTGTCTGGTAGATTGGACACATTCCTAGCTTCCCACATTAGTTTGTCCTTAAAGTGGAAAAAATGGAGACACACAATCACATCCCTGGGAACTGTGTTCGGTAGTGCCTTTGCTCTTGGGAGTCTGTGCACCCTGTCAATCAGTAAATCCAACTTTGGCATTTCTGGAAAGAATTCCAATGAAGCAGTCTGTTAAAAATTCTGCTAGGGCTTCAGGTTTTATTGCCTCTGGCACTCCTTGATAGCGGACATTGTTTCTCCACGAGCAGTCTTCAATGTCTGCCAATTTGAGGCGCAGCTCCCTTACCTCCTCCTCCAGCTCATTACGTGTGACTGTCACCTCTACCATCTTAGACTCCACTGTTCTTTCACCCAAATCATCACGTTAGTTTCTGAAGCTCTGTAGTGCAGATTGTATGTCTTGCTGAATAGATGAACGCACCTGTCTATATAAGACAGCTCACAGTGCATGTCAGAGCACATGAGAATCATGAGGTCTAAGTAACTGCCCAAGGAGCTCAGAGACAGAATTGTGGCAAGGCACTGATCTGACCAAGGTTACAAAAGAATTTTTGCAGCACTCAAAGTTCCTAAAAGCAAAGTGGCCTCCATAATCCTTAAATTGAAGAAGTTTGGGGTGACCAGAACTCTTCCTCAACCTGGCTGTTGAGCCAATCTAAGCAATCATGGGAGAAGACCCTTGGTAAGAAAGGTAAAGAACAACCCCAAGATCACTGTGGCTGAGCTCCAAAGATTTAATAGGGAAATGGGAGAAAATTTCACAAAGTCAACTATCACTGCAGCCCTCCACCAGTGATGACATAAACCTCTCTTTAATGCAAGCCATTTGAAAGCCTGCATATAGTTTGCTTATAGGACTCCCAGACTATAAGAAAAAATTTTTTGGTGTTTATTCTAAGCGGTAGATGTGGAGAAAACAGGCACTGCCCATCACCTGCCAAGTACAATCCCAGCAGGGAAACATGGCGGTGGCAGAATCATCCTATGGGGTTGTTTTTCAGCTGCATGGACAGGAGAACTAGTTGCAATTGAAGGAAAGATGAATGTGGCCAAGAACAGAGATATGCTGTATGCAGGGCCGGATTATAGGGGGGGCTCCCGGGGCTCGAGCCCTGGGGCCCCCACCATCTTGCCCCCCCAGGGGGCCCCCACCAGATCGCGGCCCCCGGGCCCTTCCTCCTCAGCCCCAACTGCCTGAGCCGTCCGCCCGACCCCGGTACAAGTTGCCGCCTCCCCGCCCGCCCATCCTGCTGCATGGCCCGGCCTCCCCACCCGCTCCAACCCCGTTCGCGCTCCCTCCTCCCCCGCCCGAACAAGCAGACGTCCTCCGCTGCCCCCCCCACGCCCGAACAAGAAGCTGCGCTCCGCTCATTCCCCCTCGCCGCCCAAAGAAACAGCCGTCCTCCGCGAACCCCCGCCTGCGCCGAACAAGCAGCCGTCCTCCGCTCCATCCCCCTCACCGCCCGAACAATCAGCCATCCTCCGCCCCCCCCCCGCCCGAAGAAACAGCCGTCCCGCTCCCCCCGCCCGAAGAAACAGCCGTCCCCGCTCCCCCCGCCCGAAGAAACAGCCGTCCCCGCTCCCCCCGCCCGAAGAAACAGCCGTCCCCGCACTCCCCGCCCGAAGAAACAGCCGTCCCCGCTCCCCCCGCCCGAAGAAACAGCTGTCGCCCCCCCTGCCCGAAGAAGCAGCTGTCCTCCGCTCCCCCCCCCCCCGCCCTAAGAAGCAGCTGTCCTTCGCTCCCCCCCCCCCCGCCCGAAGAAGCAGCTGTCCTCCGCTCCCCCCCCCCGCCCGAAGAAGCAGCTGTCCTCCGCTCCCCCCGCCCGAAGAAGCACTGGTGAAATGAAAGCTGAGCTGTGATTGGTTGCCATGGGCAACTGGAAATATTCTGACTTTCAGACTGCTTGATAAATCTGCCCCAATGTGTATATACTGTGTATATGTGTATATATACATCTACTGTGTATATAATGTGTATATACTGTGTATATGTGTATACATGCATCTACTGTGTATATAATGTGTATATACTGTGTATATGTGTATACATGCATCTACTGTATATATAATGTGTATATACTGTGTATATGTGTATACATGCATCTACTGTGTATATAATGTGTATATACTGTGTATATGTGTATACATGCATCTACTGTATATATAATGTGTATATACTGTGTATATGTGTATATATGCATCTACTGTGTATATAATGTGTATATACTGTGTATATGTGTATACATGCATCTACTGTATATATAATGTGTATATACTGTGTATATGTGTATATATGCATCTACTGTGCATATAATGTGTGTATATGTGTATACATGCATCTACTCTATATATACTGTGTATATGTGTATACATGCATCTACTGTGTATATAATGTGTATATACTGTATTTATATGTATATACTGTGTATAGTTGCATATACTGTATTTATACACGCATATATTTGTATAAGCATATATATGTGCACATTTAAATATATATGATTATGTTTATATGCTGTGTATGTCGTGTGTATGTATATGCTCTGTGTACTGAATGTGTGTTTGTGTGTGTGTATTTCCCGTATGTGTGTGAAAATGCTGTATATACTGAATGTGTGTGTATTTGCTGTATGTGTGTATATTCTGTGTGTATATGGTGTTTTTATACTTCATGTATGTGTACATATGGTCAGTGTATATGTGTGTGATGTATATATACCGTATGTGTGTATATACTTTATGAGTTTGTGTATACTCTGTGTATTAGTGTATAAATGTATATGGATACATAAATGTGTGTGTATACTTGTATATATATGGGTGCAAGCATACCAGTGTAGAACTTTATGTGTGTATATATCAGTGTATAAATGTGGTAGGGGTGAAGGTTTATATAAAGATGTGTTACTGGGGTCGAGGCGGCTGTGTGTAGCTGTGTTACTGGGGGTGAGGCGGCTGTGTTACTGAGGATGAGGCAGCTGTATGTAGCTCTGTTACTGGGGCCAAGGCGGTTGTATGTAGCGGTGTTACTGGGGACGAGGCGGCTGTATGTAGCGGTGTTACTGGGGACGAGGCGGCTATATGTAGCTGTGTTACAGGTGATGAGGCGGCTGTATGTAGCGGTGTTACAGGTGATGAGGCGGCTGTATGTAGCGGTGTTACTGGGGACGAGGCGGCTGTATGTAGCGGTGTTACTGGGGACGAGGCGGCTGTATGTAGCGGTGTTACTGGGGACGAGGCGGCTGTATGTAGCTGTGTTACTGGGGGCGAGGTGACTGTATGTAGCAGTGTTAAAGGGGATGAGGCGGCTGTATGTAGCTGTGTTACTAGGGATGAGGCGGCTGTGTATAGCTGTGTTACTGGGGATGAGGCGGCTGTATGTAGCTGTGTTACTGGGGATGAGGCGGCTGTATGTAGCTGTGTTACTGGGGGATATATATAGCGTCTGTATGTAGCTGTGTTACAGGGGATGAGGCGGCTGTATGTAGCTGTGTTACTGGGGGCGAGGCGGCTGTATGTAGCTGTGTTACTGGGGGCGAGGCAGCTGTATGTAGCTGTGTTACAGGGGATGAGGCGGCTGTATGTAGCTGTGTTACTGGGTGCGAGGCGGCTGTATGTAGCTGTGTTACTAGGGATAAGGTGGCTGTATGTAGCTGTGTTACTGGGGATGAGGCGACTGTATGTAGCTGTGTTACTAGGGATAAGGTGGCTGTATGTAGCTGTGTTACTGGGGATGAGGCGGCTGTATGTAGCTGTGTTACTGGGGATGATGCAGCTGTATGTAGCTGTGTTACTGGGGGCAAGGTGGCTGTATGTAGCTGTGTTACTGGGGGCGAGGTGGCTGTATGTAGCTACGGGGGGCGAGGTGGCTGTATGTCCAGAGTTCTCTGGACCCCAGACTGGGCTGAAGTTTCACCTTCAAACAAGACAATGACCCTAAGCACACAGCTAAAATAACAAAGCAGTGGCTTCATAACAACTCTGCGAGCATTCTTGCCTGGCCCAGCCAGAGCCCTGCCCTAAACCCAATTGAGCATCTCCGGAGAGACTTGAAAATGGCTTCCACCAATTTTCCCCAATCAGACTGAGGGAACTGGAGAGGATGTGCAAGGAAGAATGGCAGAGGATCCCCAAATCCAGGTGTGAAAAACTCCTTGCATCATTCCCAAGAAGACTCATGGCTGTACTAGCTCAACAGGTGCTTCTACTCAACACTGAGGAAAGGGTATGAATACTTTTGAGCATGATATTTCAGTTTTTCTTGTTTAATACATTTGCAAAAATATCTAATTTTTTTTTTTTTCTGGAGCAGCGTGTACATTAATGATTAAAAAAAAATACTTTTTTGATCTTACCAATTGGCGGCAATGAAACAAAGAGTGAAAATTTTAAAGTGGTCTGAAAACTTTCCGTACCTACTGTAGTATGCTTGGTTCTTGTTCTGTTTCTATGTAGTGATCTCGGCTCTGTTAGTGTATCTATGTAGTAAGCTTGAGTCTGGTACAATATCTTTGCAGTAAACCAAGTTACTGCACTTTATTTATGTTGTTTGCTTGGTTCTAGTACTGTATGTAGTTAGTTCAGTTTTAGCTTGGTATGCATGTAGTTTGGTTGTGATTCTGTTTGTGTGTAGTAAGCTTGAGTTTGGTACAGTATCTATGCAATAAGCTTGGTTGTGGAAACATATCATCAACCTTCACAGTGTCCTGGGCCATAATTTCCTTAATCTGTCTATATTGTTTAAACTTCTGTTCGCTGGTTAGGAATCTAGGCTGATTTTGATCTCTTCAACTCCTGCTGATTATTATTCTATTTATTCCTGAGAAATCCTTAGCACCATTTGTTTATAATGGCTTTTTTGACAAAAGTCACAAAATTTATTTAGTGAACACAGAATTCATACTTTGGGCAGATAATTGACAATTACTGTCACAAAATCAATTTTGTGCTCACTCACAAAATTGAGTTTAAAGGAGTTGTCCACTTAAAGCACATTTTAACAAATAATTGATATTGTTTGTGAAATTAAAAGTTATACATTTTTCCAATATACTTTCTGTATCAATTCTTCATAGTGTAGATTTGTACCGTGTTAGCCATGGAGAGCAGAAGAAGAGTGAAGAAATCAGGCGATACCTTTTTGAGGCTAACTGAGTATATTTGATGGTGAGCTTTCGAGAATACTAGTTCTCTTCGTCAGACATGATGTTATGCATGAAACAGAAAACTCACAGCATTTTATACACACTAAACAGTGATCATCAAAGGATATTAAAAAAACCTCTAAAACAACAGATTGATAAAAACAGGGACATCTTATTAACAACAGGATGGCAATAAAAACATTAAAAACCTATGAGGCGAGACACATGAGCCCTGGCTCTTATCTGCTTGTGGCCTCCAGGTCAGAGGTAGGAGGTCATGAAGCTGGCATGAATGTTAAGACCACTTTGCAAGGTGTTGAATCTCCTCATCAATTTATACTCCCATTCTTTCCTTTCCCTCTGTGTCTTAAAATGTCCCATTAAAACAGTAATCTGCAAATCCTCCATAGTGTGGTCCTCTCTGGAGAAATGTGCAGCCACTGGCAGATCTTTCCTTTCATTTTTAATATCAGCTCTGTGTGAGTTCATACGTTGATGGAGTCTCTGACCTGTTTCTCCAACATAAAGGCCTGTGGTTGGACACTGCTGACACATAATAAGGTAGACCACATTAGAGGACCTGCAGGAAAAGGTCCCCTTGATCTGATGTACCTGCTGTGATTGGGGTACAGGTACCTGGTCACCTGTGCGGATGTGCTGGCACGTTTTACATCTGCTTTGCAGGCAGGGTGAGGTAACATTTTCTGATGGGGGTCTCAGGGCACTCCGGACAACCAGTTGTTTCAGGTTTGGTGGTTGCCGGAAGGACAGGAGAGGAGGGACTGGAAATATTTCTTTTAATCTTGTGTCTTTATGCAGAATCGGTTGGAGTTCCTTGGCAATGTGACGCAGGATCTCCAGTTGTGGGCTATAAGTGACTACTAGGGGCACTCTGGCCTCCTGTTGGGTCTCCTTATATTTGAGTAAATCATCTCTGTTGATGGCTGCTGCTTTACCTATTTGGTTATCAGTCACTTTTGGTCTGTAGCCCAACTGGAGAAATTCAGACCTGAGCTCCAGGAGGTGTTTTTCCAGATCTTTTTTGTCTGAACATATACGGTTGTAGCGTATGGCCTGGCTGTATATGATGGATTGTCTGATATGTTTGGGGTGGAAGCTGTTATTTCTCGGGTAGGCCGTTCTGTCTGTAGGTTTATGGAATATAGATGTGGTTAAGTGGCTGTCTTTAATCTGTATGGTGGTATCCAGAAAGTGTATCTCCTTGTCTGAATAGCTTAGTTTCAGATTGATGGTGGGGTGAAAGTTGTTGTAGCCCTCATGGAATTGAATTAGGGCCTCCTCACCTGCAGTCCAGATGATCAGAATATCATCAATATAACGGAGATAGATCATGGGTTTTGTGGTGCATGTGGATAAGTAAGCACCTTCCAGTTCAGCCATAAAAAGATTGGCGTACTGTGGTGCACACCTTGAACCCATCGATGTTCCCATACACTGTAGGTACAGATCCTCTCCAAATGAAAAATAGTTGTGGGTGAGCACAAATTGTATAAGATCTGAGATCAGTTCTGTTGGTAAGTTGTGCTTCTCCATGTGTGCCCGGCATGCTGCTATTCCATCTTTATGGGGGATGTTAGTGTATAAAGATTCCACATCCATGGTGGCCAGAATTGTACCATCAGGAAGTGGGCCTACAGTCTTGAGTTTATTTAAAAGGTCAGTAGTGTCCTGGATGTAGCTAGGAGTATTTCTGACCAGGGGTTTAAGGAGATTTTCCACCCAACCTGAGATACTTTCCGTCAAGGTGCCAATGCCAGAAATAATAGGCCTTCCTGGATTGCCATCTTTGTGTATCTTGGGGAGCATATAGAAACAGCCTGGCCTGGGATCCTCTGGGATGAGAAGGTGGACCTTGTGTTGCATCTCAGTTGAAAACTTCTTGGTCATATCAATAAGTTGCTTCTTGTAGGCCTCTGTTGGATCACTCTCAAGTTTACTATAATGAATGGGGTTGGACAGCTGTCTGTTTGCTTCCTTGATGTTTTTATCAATCTGTTGTTTTAGAGGTTTTTTTTAATATCCTTTGATGATCACTGTTTAGTGTGTATAAAATGCTGTGAGTTTTCTGTTTCATGCATAACATCATGTCTGATGAAGAGAACTAGTATTCTCGAAAGCTCACCATCAAATATACTCAGTTAGCCTCAAAAAGGTATCGCCTGATTTCTTCACTCTTCTTCTGCTCTCCATGGCTAACACGGTACAAATCTACACTACTAGCAACTTGGAAGATACCACAATGTACCGCACAAGAATGGAACTGAAAACCCGGCTTAAAAAGTTTGCACAGCTAAACAGCGACATATTTTTCCTAACAAAATGCAAAAAGGAAGGACTCATCCCTAAAGGCTTCACACTATGCAACCCAACCCGGAATACTTACAACAGTCGATTTGCAGAATGGCTGTGCATACGGACATCTGAAAAACTGCGCAACAACATGATTAAGATTCTCTATAACAACAAGAGGAAAATACAGGAGGAAATACATGCCCTAAAGACACTCCTGGAAAATGATACAGAGGAGATGAAGGACAAACTCCAATTATATTACCATAAACTTCAGGATATGATGATCAACAACAAAAAGAAAAAGCTCCAGAGACTGAGACAAAAAGTCTCCATCACCACAGGCACAAGTGCTGAGCCAGGTCACCAGAGCTGTGTTGTGAACCTTTCCTCCTATGAGCCTGACAAACATGAGATGTCAGTTCTCTCCAAAGGTCTGTCCTTCTGCCCTGCAAGATCTGTGGACAAAATTAAACTCTGCAATGACATGGAGGAATTCTTCAGAAAAATAAGACTCAGAGAATATTTCCATGACAGAGACTCTCCTCACAGCACAGATTTGGAGACAGGACAGTTCAACAGCAACCCAACAAAAAGATCTACCTGGACCCCCAAATCTGGAACCAACTCAACACTGGATACATTGACCACTTCAGAAAAAAAGTGAAAACTGAAATCCTGGGGAAAAGAAAGAAACAAGTAAATAACCTAACCCTGCAGGAACAAAGGGCTATTCAATCATTGAAAGCAAACCCAGATATCATTATAAAACCTGCAGACAAAGGGGGTGCAATAGTCATAATGAATACTTCTGACTATATCAAGGAAGCAAACAGACAGCTGTCCAACCCCATTCATTATAGTAAACTTGAGAGTGATCCAACAGAGGCCTACAAGAAGCAACTTATTGATATGACCAAGAAGTTTTCAACTGAGATGCAACACAAGGTCCACCTTCTCATCCCAGAGGATCCCAGGCCAGGCTGTTTCTATATGCTCCCCAAGATACACAAAGATGGCAATCCAGGAAGGCCTATTATTTCTGGCATTGGCACCTTGACGGAAAGTATCTCAGGTTGGGTGGAAAATCTCCTTAAACCCCTGGTCAGAAATACTCCTAGCTACATCCAGGACACTACTGACCTTTTAAATAAACTCAAGACTGTAGGCCCACTTCCTGATGGTACAATTCTGGCCACCATGGATGTGGAATCTTTATACACTAACATCCCCCATAAAGATGGAATAGCAGCATGCCGGGCACACATGGAGAAGCACAACTTACCAACAGAACTGATCTCAGATCTTATACAATTTGTGCTCACCCACAACTATTTTTCATTTGGAGAGGATCTGTACCTACAGTGTATGGGAACATCGATGGGTTCAAGGTGTGCACCACAGTACGCCAATCTTTTTATGGCTGAACTGGAAGGTGCTTACTTATCCACATGCACCACAAAACCCATGATCTATCTCCGTTATATTGATGATATTCTGATCATCTGGACTGCAGGTGAGGAGGCCCTAATTCAATTCCATGAGGGCTACAACAACTTTCACCCCACCATCAATCTGAAACTAAGCTATTCAGACAAGGAGATACACTTTCTGGATACCACCATACAGATTAAAGACAGCCACTTAACCACATCTATATTCCATAAACCTACAGACAGAACGGCCTACCTGAGAAATAACAGCTTCCACCCCAAACATATCAGACAATCCATCATATACAGCCAGGCCATACGCTACAACCGTATATGTTCAGACAAAAAAGATCTGGAAAAACACCTCCTGGAGCTCAGGTCTGAATTTCTCCAGTTGGGCTACAGACCAAAAGTGACTGATAACCAAATAGGTAAAGCAGCAGCCATCAACAGAGATGATTTACTCAAATATAAGGAGACCCAACAGGAGGCCAGAGTGCCCCTAGTAGTCACTTATAGCCCACAACTGGAGATCCTGCGTCACATTGCCAAGGAACTCCAACCGATTCTGCATAAAGACACAAGATTAAAAGAAATATTTCCAGTCCCTCCTCTCCTGTCCTTCCGGCAACCACCAAACCTGAAACAACTGGTTGTCCGGAGTGCCCTGAGACCCCCATCAGAAAATGGTACCTCACCCTGCCTGCAAAGCAGATGTAAAACGTGCCAGCACATCCGCACAGGTGACCAGGTACCTGTACCCCAATCACAGCAGGTACATCAGATCAAGGGGACCTTTTCCTGCAGGTCCTCTAATGTGGTCTACCTTATTATGTGTCAGCAGTGTCCAACCACAGGCCTTTATGTTGGAGAAACAGGTCAGAGACTCCATCAACGTGTGAACTCACACAGAGCTGATATTAAAAATGAAAGGAAAGATCTGCCAGTGGCTGCACATTTCTCCAGAGAGGACCACACTATGGAGGATTTGCAGATTACTGTTTTAATGGGACATTTTAAGACACAGAGGGAAAGGAAAGAATGGGAGTATAAATTGATGAGGAGATTCAACACCTTGCAAAGTGGTCTTAACATTCATGCCAGCTTCATGACCTCCTACCTCTGACCTGGAGGCCACAAGCAGATAAGAGCCAGGGCTCATGTGTCTCGCCTCATAGGTTTTTAATGTTTTTATTGCCATCCTGTTGTTAATAAGATGTCCCTGTTTTTATCAATCTGTTGTTTTAGAGGTTTTTTTAATATCCTTTGATGATCACTGTTTAGTGTGTATAAAATGCTGTGAGTTTTCTGTTTCATGCATAACATCATGTCTGACGAAGAGAACTAGTATTCTCGAAAGCTCACCATCAAATATACTCAGTTAGCCTCAAAAAGGTATCGCCTGATTTCTTCACTCTTCTTCAATTCTTCATGGTTTTCTAGACTTCTGCTTGCTATCTTCTTGCTGTTATGCAAAAGGAAGCTTCATTGTTTACTTCAAGCAGATAACCTCCAGTCTATGGTGATGTGATGTCACACAGGTGCACGGCTCATTATATCACATAGCTCTGATTACTGTGATTTATAACGAGCCGTGCACCTGTGCGGCATCACATGACCATGGACCACTTTATCTACTGGAAGTAAATGAGGAAGCTTCCTGTTGCATGACAGCAAGCAGACAACATGCCAAAAATCTACAAAACCATAAAGAATTGATACAGAAACTATATTGGAAAATTGTATAACTTACAATATCACAAACAATATTGATTATTTGCTGGAATGCCCTTAAGATGCCAACCCCTTTCCTTCAAGGCCAGCGACAATTAACCATTCTAGGTCCTTAACCCCTTAATGACCGCCGTATCGGCTTTTTACGGCGGTCATTAAAGGGGTATTCTCGTCTCGGCACTCACATTCAGTCTCATTAACCTGCCATATGTAAACATTTCTTCAATTGGACGTTGTTAAAAAAAATGTTCCTGTGTGAAGATAATTTCTCATAAATATAGTCATGTTGTCCCTTAGAAACGAGATGGCTTCCTCGGATACGGCCACCTCTATTGGAGAGATTGCACAAAGAAACAAAAAGTTTTTGTATATGAAATGTCCGGGAGTTACTGCAGGTCCCACAGCCGTCCTGTGGTAATGTTTGCTGAATCCTAATGGTCCGGCAGGACTCTATAACGCAAGTCTGGCCACCGCTGCCAGAGTGTGACGTGGTCGTATCCGAGGAAGCCATCTGGTTTCTAAGGGACAGCATGACTACATTTATGAGAAATTATCTTCACACAGGAACATTTTTTTTATTAACATCCAATTGAAGAAATGTTTACATATGGCAAATGAATTTAATTAAATGTAAATGCCCTGATGGGAATACCCTTTTAAGGGTACTCCTTCTGCCGCGACGCCTTTCTACAGCGGCGCATCGGAAGAAGATTTCGGGACATCGGGTTCGGTTGGTGCTGGTGTCGGGTTGTGATATCACAGCCCAGACCCGGAACTAACACCCGGGATCAGAAAAACTCAGATCCCGGGTGTTTAACCCCTTACACGCCGCGGTCAAGCATGACCGCGGCGTGTAAGTGTCCACACCATGGAACGGACACCCCCCCCCCGGGGTGCTTACCGTGTTATCCGATCCCTCCTGCCTCAGCCCCGGGTTCCGATGAGTGACCCGAGGCTGTCGGCTCCTCTCTGTGCTAGGTTCCGCCTCCTGGCAGGACCCGGCTGTAAGTAACTGAGCATGCTCAGCATCGAATGATCGCTTGTTCAAGCCAAGAAGTAGAAAATGTAAAGAAGTTAAAAAAAAAGATTTACCGTATTTTCCGGACTATAAGTCCGGTGCGCCCTATAGGAGGGCAGCGGACCCTACTTACATAGGTCCCCGCTACCGGAGACAGCAGATCTCCAGCGGGAACTACAGACCACGCGGCACGAACAACTTCTGCCGCGTGGTCTGCAGTTCCCGCTGGAGATCTGCTGTCTCCGGTAGCGGGGACCTATGTAAGTATGCCATTCTCCACCTCCCCCTCAACTTCCCCGCTCACCTTCCCCACGTTCCGCGTCTCGTCTCGGCGTCGCGTCTCGTCCCGTCGGGTCTCCGCTCCGCCCCCGGACCTCCACCACGCCCCCGGACCCTGCGCCTTATGGTCCGATGCGCCTTATATATGGAATTATTCCATATATAAGGCGCATCGGACTGATGCGCCTTATATTCCGGTGCGCCTAATGGCCCGGAAAATACGGGTAGTCATTTTAGAATATAATTAAATAAATAAATAAAATAAAAGTCCCATAATCTCCCCAGTTACACATAAAATGCAAATAAAGTATATAAAACACAAAAACACGTACATATTTGGTATCACCGCGTCCGTATCAATCTGTACAATAAATCTAAATCAATATTGAACCTGCTCAGTGAACGACGTAAAAAAAACTCAAAAAATTTCCCATAATATACAATTTTTCATCAAACATCATCACTAAAAATGTTCTAAATAACATTCACTAATATGATAAGACTGAAAAGATCAACTCTTTTCGCCAAAAAAAGCCCCCAACCAGATCTGACAACAGAAAAATACAGAAGTTATGGCCCTAAAAAGTTGTCAATAGTAAAAACAATGTGATTTTCTCCAATATTGCAGGAAAATTGAGCAAAGATAAAAAAAACTATATAAATGAGGTATCACCACAATCATAGTGAACCAGAGAATAAAGATAAAATATTATTTTTACATTACGGGGAGTGGGGGAAAAAAAATGCTAAAAATCCAAAGTAAAAATTGATGATTTTGTTTGTGTCCCCCTTAAAATAGTTAATAAAATCTCATGAATAAGCTTTAGACTCCCAAAATGAATTATATATACATTGTATCTCATCCCGTAAATAATAAGCCTCATATGTTTGCATTACCAAAAAAAATAAAAATTTATAGGTCGTACAATATGACAATACAAATCTGCTGTGAATGGCGCCTCCATTCATTCTATGCCCGGCCGTGCGCCCATACAGCAGGACACCACCACATATGGGGTATCAGTACACTCGGGAGGAATTGGGCATCAAATGTTGCAGTGCGTTTCATCATTTAATTTAATTGTCCGCAAGGCAGAGAAAAATGACTATTTCCAGGGCACACACCGATCCAAGATTTTGGTAAAACAGATACGATTTTATTCAATCCAATAAAACCTTTATAAAATACAGACAACGCGTTTCGCGTCCTCTCCATCGGACGCTTCATCAGGACTAAATTCACATTACTGATGTCCCCTTAGAGGAAGTGATCTCACAGCCAGTCTACAAATTAACATAATGCATTAAACAGTCCAAAAAGCCTGTTGGGGCATAATAAAATCTATATTCAACAATATCAACTACTCTTAAGAAGCACAAAAATTACTTTTTTTTAAAAAAATGTATACAATAAGAACTCAATGGATCGCTGCGGTGGAACGCAAACAATTTCATTTGGAACGCAAAGGACTGGAAGTGGTCATACCGAGCGGGTCACGTTATCGGGGGAATGATCGGGAAATGGTCACGTGATCCGGGGATCTGTCATCGGTGTTATACATTGTAAACACCCTACGAAGGAGCGAAAGCAGGATCGTGGATGGTAAGTATATAAATCCAGGAAAAAAAGTTAATGTGCCGAGGGGATTAAATAATAGTTTTGTATACTTCATTGAGGCGTTTGGACTCAATGTTTGCATTTTATAAATCGAGTAAATTTCTCTACAGCAGGGGGTCTACTATTATCTGTTGTTATCACTTTGGGGAATATGGTCAACTGGCATAATGGTAAACAGAGTCTCATCTTTTTGATGTTTAAAAAGAATGTGTTTAGAGAGCCCATGTTTAAGGAACCCTTTCCTGATATTGAGCCTAAGGCCGGTGATCCTATCATGCAATTCCTGAGTTGTCCTCCCTATATATTGCAAACCACAAGGACACTCAATTACATAGATGACATAGCTGGACTTGCATGTCATGGATGTTTTAACTGAAAACACTTGAGATGTAACATTCGATTTAAAATGTGTGCTTTTATCTTTGATAGTTAAACAACATAAGCATAGTTTATGGGAGCATTTTCTAATCATAGGGCTACTATCAATGCTGGTACTCGTTTGTTCCCCACTTGTTGTTTTATGTTGTTTTATTAAGCTGGGTGCCAAGATATTTTTTAAAGTAGATGCACGTCTGTAAGTGACCTTTGGTTTGGCAGGCAGTACTTTACTTAGAACCTGATCTTTTTGCAGAATGTACCAATGTTTGTTGAGTATATTAGTTATTTCTCTAAATTTGTCATTGTAACGGGTGACAAAATTCAAAGAATGATCTACCGTCAGGATGGGACTTTGTTTAGTTTGTGGTGGATGTTTAGTGGTCAAACAGTCTTGTTGAGTGAGAGAGACTGTTTTTTGATAAGCCTGTTTGAGAATCCACATGGGATATCCCTTTTCTAAAAAACGCTCTTTTAGAATAATGGATTGTTGCTTAAATACAAGAGGGTCAGTACAATTTTTCTGACCCTCTTGTATTGGCTGTACGGTACAGGCAGTCCCCGGGTTACATACAAGATAGGTTCTGGAGATTTGTTCTTAAGTTGAATTTGTATGTAAGTCGAAACTGTATATTTTATAATGGAAGTTCTAGACAATTTTTTTTTTTTGCCCCAGTGACAATTGGAGTTTCAAAATTTTTGGTGTAATTGGACCAAGAATTATCAATAAAGTTTCATTACAGACATCTTACAGCTGATCATTGGAGTCTGGGACTATAGTAAAGCATCCAGAGAGCTTCACCAGAGGTCACAGTGGGCAGAGGGGTCCGTCTGTAACTATGGGTTGTCTGTAAGTCGGGTGTCCTTAAGTAGGGGACCGCCTGTATATTATTTTTCCATTTTCTATAATGTAAACTATCATAGTTTAAATAACTGTTAGTGTCTACCTTCTAGGTAGGTTGACGTGTAAATAGAATGATTTCTGATGTATAGGGTCAGGTAAAGAAATGTGATGGAATCTGTTTGATGCTCGGCAGAAAAAGAGATTCCCCATTCGTTTTCACAGAGATATTTGGAAAAGCCAATAGCGTCATTTGCTGATCCCGTCCAGAGTAAGATCAAGTCATCGATATATCGTCGGTAAAAATAAATATACTGTTTAAAAGGGTGGTCCGATAATATATACTTAGTTTTGAAGGCCCCCATAATTAAATTTGCATAGGCAGGGGCTAATTTTGTGCCCATAGCTGTTCCACATTTTTGGTGAAACACAGAGGTGTTATATGTGAAAAGGTTGTTCTCTAAGATTAGAGTAAGGCTATATTCACACTGCCGTTGCCCGCCCGTACCGTAGCGGGCAACGGCAGTGTACGGGGAGAGGAGGAGGAGGTGAGCGCAGCTCACCCCCGCCCCTCTCCATAGCAACCTATGGCGCACGGCGCCGTATTACGGGAAAAGATAGGACAGGTCCTATCTTTTTCCCGGGTACGGAACGGTACGGTGCCGCACGTGTGCTGCACCGTACCGCTCCCGTAGGGTGCCGTGCGCCCATAGAAGTATATGGGGGACGTATATCGGCCGTATATACGTCGGCCGTATATACGTCCCCCATACGTTAGTGTGAATGTAGCCTAAGTAATTGAAGGAGAAAAGACCTAAAATTAGCTGTAAGGGATGTGTCTGTGTTGAGATACGATTCTACACATTTAATTCCGATTTTATGTTGTATCTTAGAATAGAGGGCTGTAACGTCTAACGTGAGGAAGGAAAATACAGCCGGTGGTTCTAGACTGTGTAGATCGCTGATAAGCTGGTTGGAATCTTTTAGGTAACTGGGGAGTTTTACAACGTATGGTTGGAGGTGTAGATCCACATAATGGGAAATGTTACTAGTTGCTGATCCCATACTAGCAATAATGGGAAGTCCGGGTGGGGTTTCACAATTCTTGTGGATCTTAGGGAGAAAGTAAAAGTGTGACATTGAAGGAAAAGGGATAAAAAGAAATTTATGCTCATCTTTCGTAATAATATTTGATGATATAGAGAGGGGATAGGGTCGACAAAGATCTCAACGTAATAATTAGAATCAGATAGGATGTGTCTAGATTCTTGTTTGTAATGAGTGTGGGTTAAAATGACCATTCCTCCACCTTTATCGGCGGGGCGAAACACAATATCCTTGTTAACTGCAAGTTTTTTAAGGGCAAACGTTTCCCCCCAAATTTTTATTTTTATCTTTATTTTGTGCCGTCACGGACAGAGCATCTGTTATATTCTTGTTGTTCATAAGGGATTTAAAATCATCTTGTACCATATCCTGAAAAACTTTAATAAAATGGCCCTGATTATGTAGAGGGTAGAATTTAGATTTATTTTTTATAGTGGAGGTGGGGGTGGGAGTAACCTCAGGTGGTCTGGGGTCACAGATAGAGGTATCTGGTGATCCAGATAGGGGTTCATTGGTTGGGAACTCTTGCTGTTCAGCTGTTAAATTTTTTTGCTTATCAGACAAAGTAAAATGATGTTTAATAGTGAGCTTTCTAATAAATGTGTTAATGTCGAGAAATAGTTCAAAATCATTCGGGGCCTGATTTGGGGCAAAATGATAGCCCTTTTGATAAAAGAGATATGTCATCAGGAGTCAAAGTAAGATCTGTTAGATTAAGGATCTTTACTGTGCTCCTCGATGGAGGAGGTTGTTTGTTTTTTACTTTATTTGTCCTCCTCTTGATCCCCGTTTGTTTTTTTTTGTTTCTTTTGCTGGTGGAGGGGCTGAAAAAAAGATTCTATATTCTTGTTCTTTGAAGATTTCGAGGATAATAAATGGATAGTATTTTGCGCATCACTGGCGGTGGGAGCTGAAAGTGGGGCACTAGGAGGACCAGGGTCTGCAGGGCCAGGGTGGTGTGCACAAGAATAAGTGCTAATATTCAACAAATCCTCCTGTGTACTGGTAAGTGGCGGGCTGTGGGGAGGGGGGGACCTTTTGATCAGGGTTCCTAGCGTGTCCAGGCTCTCCCTGATTTTTATCGGCATATTCGCCGCAGATTTCAGGTCGGACAGACTGTGAATGTCTTGTCGGAGCTGACGGACCATATCAGTAAAGAGTAGATCTCTTTGTTTTCTGGTTACCACAGTCGGGTCCTGAGGTACATTATGGGGAAGAACTAACATCGGTGTAGTGGATTTATGACCGGAATCTTTTTTGTCGGTGTCCACTTCTAACCCTTCGTATCTATTACTATGTATAGGGATGGTTGCCAGAATTCCTTGAATGTTAGGTGAGGGTGAAGGTGAAGCCTTCTCTTTGTTACCCTGATGTCTAGAAAAATGCGGTCTCCCTCGTAAGTGAGTGGGATTTAGATGGTAGAGTGCTAGGAGATGTGGACTCATTGTTTGAATGGGACTGTTGTGTATTAGGTGGATGGTCTCTCTGGTAGTTTCTAGTATTTTTTTTAGTTTTGTGCCAGGTCCTATATCCTGGGTTAAGTTTGTCCTGTCTGTCTCGATTGAGTTTATTAGCTTTCTTATAAATCAAATCATTCTCCATTTTATGGAGCCTATTGCTAATATTTTTTATTAATTTTAATAAAATCCTTATGTGTCTTATAATATTCAAGCTGCGCAGAGAGAATGTGAATCTTCTTAATTGCATCATGGCAAATAGAGCTCCTTTTATCTTTAATAAGGATTATGATGTTTTCAGAAAACTTATTTAGCAAATTTTCCCCACATTGGGAGAAATTGCGGTCATCTGGGAAAGTAGATAAAAAGCAGGGACTTAGGCCCCGATGGGCAAGACTCTCCTGAATATAAATTACCAGAAACATAATGTCAACAGAATGTTGGAGTTCCTCTTTCAGAGCATCCTCGAGGTTGTGGAACAAGTTTAACATAGATCTTGTCTCTTCTTCGTCAAAAGTTCCACAGTTCCCCGTGGGGTCAGAGGTTGGAGTATTCCTACTCATGGAAAGTTGTTGAGCCTGTTTGATTGGCGATCTTTAAAATAATTCATCTTGTTGTAGAGGTGGAGGGGTACGAGGTGCAGCTATAGATCTTTGCTTCGGAGCCCGGATCACAGATAGATGGGAAACTCCCCCGGAGGCCGTCAAAAAGAAAAACAAGCGCTCCCTGGTGCAATAAATTTTGGGATACCCCAAGTGCGTCTTTATAAATAAGGTATCACGCTCACCTTTAGTAGTTGTAGAACACATCGGGTGCTGCCTAGTCCACACCAGACGTATGCCACGGGCGACAAGAGCATCAATTGTCCGCAAGGCAGGAGTACACTACCTTCCTCGCAGGTCAGAGAAAAATGACTATTTCCAGGGCGCACACCGATCCAAGATTTTGGTAAAACAGATACGATTTATTATAATGTGAATTTAGACCTGATGAAGCGTCCGATGGAAAGGACGTGAAACGTGTTTGCTGTATTTTAAACCGGTTTTATTGGATTGAATAAAATCGTATCTGTTTTACCAAAATCTTGGATCGTGTGCACCCTGGAAATAGTCATTTTTCTCTGACCTGCGAGGAAGGTAGTGTACTCCTGCCTTGCGGACAATTGATGCTCTTGTCGCCCGTGACATATGTCTCTGGTGTGGACTAGGCAGCACCCGATGTGTTCTACAACAGTGTTGTGCCTGCATGCACAACTACTAAAGGTGAGCGTGATACCTTATCTATAAAGACGCACTTGAGGTATCCCAAAATTTATTGCACCAGGGAGTGCTTGTTTTTCTTTGTTCTAGTATCATTTAATTTATTCTGAAACTGTCAGTTTTGGCCTAAATGAATATATTTTCCAAAAAAATTTGTTTCTTAATCGCAGGTCCATATTGTTTTAATTCATGTGAAACACTTAAAGGGTTAATAGACTTAATAGAAGTTGTTTTTTGGGTAGTTTTACTTTTTGTCTGGAAAGCAGAACATTTCAAACTTGGAAAATGAAGAATTTTTACAAACTTTTGCCAAATTTTCATTTTTTTTCAGAATGAAAAGGAAAACTTATCACTTAAATTTTGTAACTAACATGATGTACAATGTTCCGAAGCGTTCCGAAGTTACAACCAATTATCGTGAGACATGTCAGATTTGAAAAATCGAGTCTGGTCATTAAGGTGGAAACTAGTGTCGGTGATAAGGGGTTAAAAAGCGTGTGCTGGCTGGATTCCATGGAGCAGGGATGGGACTCCTGGCATCATAGCAAAATATGACTTGTTTGCCGGTAGAAACACACCAAACTAAGGTAGCGTGCATACTTGTTTGCACTAATTGTCTTTGTAGAAATAACAATAAACATTCTTCTTGGGGAATGGCTTTTTTAAGCAATGTTATGTTATGCCAAACTCTATGTCTCTGTATAAATTGCTTAGAAATGTACCCTTGCAAAGACAGATACAGTGCATATAAGACCCTGGTAAGATGAACCCTGCTACCTCAAACCCGAAATATAGATCTGTTTTAGTTATTAAGTGAGTCTTGCTGAATTACTGTGTCATGCTCAAGTATGCCACGTGAGACATACAACGTATGGGCCTTTAATTCTAGCATGTACTAGCATGTAAAAGACATATATCCTACAATGACATATTAATTAAGCATTTAGCATTCTACCAAATATCAAGTTATTGAATCTGAAAGCAATTATCACACATACAGTAATTAAAATTGAAAGTGATAAATATCAATCTTTTGTTTATGCTGAAATATGTTCATGATAATAATATCCTTTAAAATTTACCTGGTCTTCAGTCAAGAGAATTAGTCTTGTCACCATTATGTTGACTAAGTTACCCAGACTTGAGTCCTGAAAAAGTTTGGCAACCTGACCTCCAGGAAAAAAGAAAACATCAGTCTTAAAATCAATGGAAAAAAGTCAGAAGATAAAAGGAGAAAATGCCATACCGCCTCCCCTTTAAAGTTCCTTTTTTTGTGACCAATTTTTCTCCCATTTGAAGGACATCTAACACCAGATTTCTGGTGGTAGAATGTCCTAAATAGCGTTTTTATTGTTGGAAATAATAACTCAATAAACGCGCCGGAGGTGCTCAGGCTGACGGCGCCGGAGGGCCTCTTGGCTTCCCTATGAACTGATATATTCAGGCGTGTGCTCTCTCCTAGTTCCCCAGCAGACAGCAGGAGGAGGCTTGCAGCAGAGTGAACATATTAAAGTCCTGGAGCCTGAGCACCTCAAGTTGCAATAAAGAAGCCGAATTACATGTAAAACACTCTCCCCCTACCATCCCCTAGACATAACGAGCAGCCTATTTAGGATACTCTACCACCAGTAATCTATTGGTTGATGTCCTTTAAAACTCCTTTCATCATAGCAACATATGATGCACAGAGTCCCTGCCTTCTGGTGTAACAGGACCAAACTGTAATCATGATTTCAGTCTGGTGCTACTGTCTTGCAGGGAAGTAGGGACTCGATTCATCATTTATCACTAGAATGCATGGTGTCGCATCTCTTACACTCTGGTCAGTCCGTGAAACAGGGTGCTGCACAGTCTGCAAGTCACAGACATTTCAAAGCTGTGTGAATGAGCCCTAATTCTGTGAATTGAACTACAAAAGAAATTGCAGAACCTGCCTTAAAATAGCCATTCTTTGGACATTTTTGGATGCATCTTATATTATATGGATTTGGTCAATGAAATACCAGCAAGAAGGTTTGAAGGGTTATTCTCATTTCGGCAAATTAATGATATTGTTTGTATTATGAAATATTATACAATTTTCCAATATTCGTTTTATATCAATTCCTAATGATTTTCTAGATCTCTTCTCGCTAGTATTCTATGTTTAGAATGGTTACACATGTGCACAGCGTGTTAGTATCATAGAGAGTAAGCAGAGCCCTGTGTTAGAATGAGCGGTGCATCTGTGTGACCGTGGTCAAAATTCTATCTACTGGAAAAACAAACAAAGAATCTATCTATAGAAGGAAACAAGCAGGGATCCAGAAAACTGTGAGGAATCGATATAGAAAGTATATTGGAAAATTGTATAACTATTCATTATTCAAACAATAACATTCATTTGCTGAAATGGGAATACCCCTTTAAGTTTCTCACTAAAGGGGTAAATGGAAAAGGGAACCAGGTTTATGCATTATAATCAGAGAGAGGTGGTGCCTGCATCAGAAATGAGAGGGGGAGCCATGCCAGAAATTAAAAATGAAAGAGAGGGTCATGCTGGTGACACTGAATGATTCATTGACCTAGACTCAAGGGATGGTAGTGGTGACCATGTTGGTTATGAGAAATAGTATGCATGCTGAGATTTGCAGATTTTCAGAGGTACCATGGTATGGTCCTAGGATGATTTGGCCATCCATCTTGAACATGGAAATTTATAGTTAATAAAAGAAAAAAAACCAACAAAAAAGAGAGGCAACTGTGGATGGCACCTCTGTTAATAATGTGTGGACTCCGAGGTGATGAAAATTAGAGGTGCACCTGATAGATTCTTGAATTCTTAGCATATAAAACTCTACTATGAGGCAGAGAATTTCCTTAGCCACACAAAGATAGGGGGCCTTTTTAGATATGCTACGTGTACTGGTAGGAGGAGTAGAAATTGCAGCCGCTCCCACAGCTCAGGGAACAGGTACACAAGAAGGTCCGGTTATAAACAAAATATTGTAAAATTGAAAAAATGAAGAGCTATAGTGGGGAGCTAAAGAATACTTCCAAGACGTGCCAAAATACACATAGAGCCACTGAAATAAGTATATCCAATTTATTCTGACCTAACCAGTTGCATAAAACAATACAAAAATAGTAACATAAAAAGTACTTAAACTGTCCTATGACACATTTTGGGTGCTTAACCCTTTTTCAAATTAAGGACAAGATATACTGACCTTCTATTGATTTTATCGCTTTTGTTTTGCTTATGTAACAGATCCAGATCCGAATACAACCAATTTTTCACAAGTACCCTGTGAAGTAGATTCCTAATGAGCGCTGATTCAATCTACTCCGTTGAGGAGATCAGCTTTTATTCACTATTTTATCTCGGAGGTAGTTCTAGTTCCCCTTTGTCTTTACTTTTTACCCAATATTTTATATTATTTGTTCTAAAATCGTGTCTATCCCTATTCAGCTTACCTAGTTTCTTTTTTAAAACATCTTTCTCAAACAGTTCTATACTCAGTGTTCGTTTTTTATAGTATTTAGTGTATGTAGTACTCTGTTCATATGGTGGTAAATTAGCCAAAATGTCATCTATTTTTTCCGCACAAACTCTCGATAGAGACAGCCTCTTAGTGCACAAACATTTCAATAAAGAAATAGAGCATTCATGTAAAATTGCATCCCAACTATCTACAAACAATGGATAATTTTAACAGCTGGTTCAGGACAGTGTCTCAAACCTCTGGGGATGATATTACACTCATGCTCAAGCGAATTTGAAGTGCAATAAATTTATACGAAAATTAACATTAGAGAGGAATTTTAATCTACTCAATACCAATAGAATGGAGTCTGAAAATAATGACCCAAATAATATTATCTTGGAGCCTAATCCAACTACAACAGATGTACTCTCTGTGCATACTAACCTGAAAACAAAATCAGTGTTTTATCCATTACACCACAAAGGAAACTTTGTTGAAACATTCTATTCCCTGGTATCCCACAAATTTCAGAATCTATACTCTCAATATGACACTAATGTAAATGAGAAAAGAAAGAACAACATGAAAGAGAGAATAGTGTTAAAGAATCTAGCTACTAGAGATGATCTGGTCAATAAATCAGCAGACAATGGAGGGGGTGGGGGTAGTTATCCAACATAGGATAGACCAGTGATGGCGAACCTTTTAGACACAGAGTTCCCAAACTACAACCAAAACTTACTTTTATGTTGCAAAGTGCCAAGATGACATTTTAAGCAGTAACCTATTGATCCCAACTGTATCATAAGTCTTAATCGTATTGGTGTTCTGAGGACACCAATACAATAGAAAGAAAATTTGGATTGTAGCTTCCTTCCAGGGTCCACTGAAGAGGAAGAATCAGGAGACCCAGAGTAGGAGCTCCAACCATAATCCATTTCTATCCATACCTTCTCGCTTCTTGTGTAGTCCTGGCAGCCAAGAAGGTGTTGCTTTAAAATAGTTTTGGACTGCAGGAGGAAACCTTGAGTCATGTCTAGCAAATTTTGTGCTGGGGTGAAGGCCTGGGTGCCCACAGAAAGGGCTCTGAGTGCCACCTCTGGCACCCGTGGCATAGGTTTGCCACCACTGGGATAGACCATGTCTCAGAGGCTGTTTGGTGGTTGTCAGATACCGAATTTTATCCTAAACTAGATTTTGATCCTACCCTTAAATTTAAACTGGAACTCTACAGCTTCCTAGATGCAGGTTTATCTACTGGCATCCTAAATAAGAAAGAACATCAGTATTTGAGAGTAAAGGGACCAACGGTTGTGCCGAAGGTTCATAAAAATCAGACCAAACCCCCTGGCAGGCCCATTATTTCAGAGATTAACTTACTTACGTCTAATTTATCCCATTACTTCAATCTCTACCTCCAAAAGTATATAAAAGCACTACATTCATTTTTGTTGGACACATCTGATTTAATTAGACATTTTATCAAACATAAATGGGATAAATCATTCTTGTTTATCACCATGGATATTACTTCCCTATATACTAAAATCCCTCATGACTTGGGAGTTAATGCCATATCCCATTTCCTCAATAAGGATCCTACTATTGTAGACCAACAAACTAATTTTCTTCTGAGGGCAACCTCCTTTATCCTAAAACACAACTTTTTTTGAACAAGGTTTTTTCGGTTTCAACCCAAGAGGCTTGCCTCCAGCCCAGAAGTAAAGATGCTGATATTAAACAAATTACGTTAATGTCATCACTACATTTTGCACTGATAGCCAAAAGATTCTGAGTATTTTAAAGAAGCTGGGACGTTCTAATGCATGATCCATATTTAAAGGAAGTTATTTCCAAAAATCCACGCCTAATATTTAGGAGATCACATACCCTCAAAAACATCCTGACACCGAGCCTTCAATGCTTAAAGGTGACAAAGAATCCCCAGTTGTCTTTTTCCCAAAAGTAGTAGGGAGTTTTAGATGGGGCCACAGTAGTCTGGAAAATGCTTTTTGAGGATACAGATAATAGAAATCTCCCACAAAATAAACCCTTAAAGTTTAATGCCCAGAAAATATTATTATGTCCATATTGAGAATTGCTTGCTATATCAGTATTAATATTGTATTTAGAGAAGGGGATCCATACACATATTTATTTGTCTTTATTTATTTATTTTCTAGATGCACTTACAGTATTTATATTTGCAATCAATCAAATTTTTTTGTATTTTGTATTATTCTTTTAATGTACCCCCTATTTTAGATACTTACAATTCTAATTCATTTTGTGTTTTATTCAGACGTACGTTACTATGTCTACACTAGTAACACTTCCGATCCCACTATACTAGGATACTGACTCCGCTTGCGCAACAGTTCGCTGGAAATTCTGGCATGATGTTCAGTGTAATGCGCAGGCGTGCTCAGCCGTGCTCAGCGTGCTCTGCATCTCGTATCTTGTAAGTACTATGTTTTATGCATTTTTTATTATGTAACTGACCAGGTATTTAAGGTTAGAAAGTTCGTATATCATAATCATTCTATTTGTCCTTAATTTGAAAAAGGGTCAAAATGCGTCATAGGAATTTTTATGTAACTATTTTTGTATGTTTTATGCAACCAGTTATATTGGAATAAATTGGATATACTTATTTTAGTGGCTCCATGTGTATTTGGTACGTCTTGGAAGTGTTCTTTATCGCCCAACCATAGCTCTTCACTTTGCAATTTCCAATATATATATATATATATATATATATATATAATTTTTTTTTAACATGAAAAAAGAGGGAGCTACACATGATTGTGTTTTTTTTTTCATCCGGGATAACTTGAGTACAGTATCCACAGTATCCAGTATCCCATCTATTTCTCTGTGAAAAATCAATGGATTGCTTTGTTTACAGTATATCCTAATGTAGGTTATATTAATAGTTAGTGTGTAATTACTTACAATGTTCATGATAGCGAGTATGTACTGTTCGATGTCTCTTCTTCCATGATAACCAATCATCATTTTGTCAGCAACAACCAGAGTCTCCACATATCTCTCTGTGCTAACTGATCGTTTAAGTGGAAGAGGCCCCCGTTTCGTTTGATTAGATGTTGATCTTGGTGGAGGCATTTGATTTCTTAACCACCAGTGGCGGTCCCTCCATGGTTTGTCATCTATTGGAAAACAGTTTAACAGTTTAACTAATTCTCAGCAAGTCACTGTTCTGTTTTGGCCACTTGTACATATCTGATAAGGAAATTACAACTAGACCTTAAATAGAATTTTTATAGCAGTGCTAATCTGCAGCACTTGACAGTGACTGCAAGAAACTTAGGATCATTGTCTTTCAGTGCTGGGACCTCTAGATAAAATCTGTATGTAAGCAGTATATATATATATATATATATATATATATATATATATATATATATATACATGAAGTGTACCCCTTATCAGCAGGAAACCTACTCTGCTTCTTCAGTTTACTTCAGCACTCTAAAACACATTGAACATCCTGTATGTGGATATTAGGAAAAATTGTGTCCTCCAAAAAGGATAAGGTAAATAAGCATTATAAAAGTTAGTAAAATAAATATATAAATACAGCATTTAGACACGCTGTATTTTTGGCCTAATTACCTGTAATGCAGAGGTGTGTTTTAAAAGTGTGGTTAGTCTATAAGCTTTTTAGTAGACTTGGATCCAGCTACAGGATTTGGACATCAATGCTTGAAAGTTTAAAACTTCATGCTTTTATTAACGGACCTTGGTCTTGAATACAAAAGAATCTCTTTCAGCGTAACAGTTTAAAAGGTATATACATCAGCAACGCGTTTCAAACGCACTATGCGTCCTTCCTCATGGCTGTATACAGCCATGAGGAAGGACGCATAGTGCGTTTGAAACGCGTTGCTGATGTATATACCTTTTAAACTGTTACGCTGAAAGAGATTCTTTTGTATTCGAGACCAAGGTCCGTTAATAAAAGCATGAAGTTTTAAACTTTCAAGCATTGATGTCCAAATCCTGTAGCTGGATCCAAGTCTACTAAAAAGCATGCAGCAAATCCTCCTGGTCCAGGAGGGGATTTTCAGCACGGAAAAGACATCCACATGCAACACTCGGTGAGCAGATTTTGTACTTTTTATCATTCATTTATGTGAGTTAGTCTATAAGCTTGTCTGCTCCTGGAACAAATCTGTTGTGTAAGAATGTTTATTTGTTTGGAATTAAGTGCAGTAGACTTTGCTCTCTCGCATTCATCTTTACATGTAGATTGTCTAAGATTCTTTACTGTACCGTTTGTTTTTTCAACAGGTTATTGAAATTGATCCAATATCTGAATTAATTACAATTCTTAAAAATATACCTATTACACCACATGCTGCATCAAGGTGCTGCCGTAGCAAGGAAGATCGCTTGTAAACCACATGAGGTGTCCCTTCACGGGTTTCATTGTAATTACCACCTGGAGACAAAGGCTCAATCAAATACTCATCATCCCCTGACACTATTACTCCAAGCTGAAATAAAAAAAGCATAAACGTTACCAGAGGAAGATCCACATATGGCTTCAAATTAATATAAATCACATGTAATTCTTGCAATACACATTAGATAGCTGCTGAACACTTTTACTTGGTTGACATCTATTCCATCTCATACCAGTAAATGTGTTCTCAATGGTGTGAAGGAATTTAGCTACCACCTGAGAGCTCGGAAGCTTATCTCCTTCAACAACATGCATGTTGAAACCAACAACTTTTGCACAACCAACATTTTCAGTCAGGGGCCCTCCAGAACCCGATATACACAAGAGATGGTCAGCTGGTGCATTGAAGTTGTCAACTTCAGTAAACATCTATATAATGTGTATGGAAAGCTTTGTTGTCTTCAAAGCTTCATTTCAGTAAATGAATAATGTATATAATCTAAGCATGCAAGACAACTTGGAGCTATTTTAAACAAATAAAATTATCTACATGGTTTGTATAACATGCAAACATGTAGGAAAAAACTAGTAAAGACCATAATTTCTATGAGTGACAATTGTCTCACCAGTCCATTGCAGTTACTTATAGCCACCTTGGAGCTTAACAGCTGGTCTTGAATGTGGCCGACGTAATGGCAGTCCTCATACAGCTCATGCTTCCAATCCAAACCTCCCCTTTTCCAGTATTCAACAGTGAAATGCTGCCCTAGTAGATCTGTTTGCAACGTAAGGTTAAGCAGGAAACTGGAACTCTGAGCTTGTAACCGGTAGTACACCTGACGGTCAGATTCATCAGAGATGCTTCGTCGAGCCCTGCGGAAACTTGGAGATGCTCGACGTAGGTCGTAGGTCAGGAATTTGCCACTCTGGTCCACCTGGGCAGGGAAGGCGATCTCATAATCACTCAGACGAGAAAGGAAATCTGCTGGGTCAGAGGAGAGGACTTCACTGGCAGCTGTCATTCCAACGATGCAGTGACTTGGGCTGAATTACAAGGCACCACGTCAACCACAGTAACATGTATAAATGGTTGGAGGATGTATCATTATGTATTATTACCAATTATATTGAATTATTGTTGTGAATAATTTTTTAACGCATAATTTAAAAATGTAATTTGTCTTTTTTACATCACCTGACAAAAGCATCAGTTCAATGCTGAAATCAACCTGCATGAAATACATTATAATTGAACAAAAGTAATTTTCTCTGATGCCACTAGATCCCTGCACTGAAGATTTTATCCTTCACACAAAATTACTCAAAGTAAAAGCTCTGGACATGTTTGTGGACCAATTTTTAATCATTAAAATGCACATAGGTTAAAACTAGTGATGTGTGGACCTGAACTGAAAAGTACAGATTTGTGGGTGCTGAACCCGCCATACTTTGCCCCAATGAGTTTCGGGTCAGTGTTTAGAAAAAAGCATAAGCTCCTTGATTAAGTCAATTAATTAGCTAACAGCCTTTTAGTAATCACAGATATTTTAGGCAAGTCTGTGACTGGCCGGGCTGGATATGTGACTCTGTATTATAATGGCAATGTTACATGTACAGAATTCATTACTCATAGCAGATCTAGAGAGGTTGCTGCTTTAGGGACAGGTGGGAATCTGAAATAATTTCCCTTTTTAGGGCACTTTACTGCATTAGGTCAAAGATAGGCTGCTAAAGTGCAGGGATATTTTCATTGCTTAAGGATTATTCAGAAATACAAACTAGACAGCAATATGAGCATTTACTGCAACATCCAGCAAGAATGTGAAGGTCCTGTGTCTGTATCATTTTCAGCTCCAGAAAAATCCTAGGATCATAAGAAAAGCTATGGACACCCTTGTGGACCATTTTTAATCATTAAAATGCACATAGGTTAAAACTAATAAGGAGGGGGCAGAATGACTACATTTATGAGAAATTATCTTCACACAGGAGCATTTTTTTAATAACATCCAATTGAAGAAATGTTTACATTTGGCAAATGAATTCAATTAAATGTAAATGCCAAGATGAGAATATCCCTTTAAGTAGTTTGCATCCCCTTAGCAAACATGGGCATGTCCTGGCCAGGGCAAGTGTGACTGGCCAGGCTGGAAATATGAATCTGCAGTATAAAAGAAGGGTCACAGGTATAGAAGCCATTACACATGGGAGACAGAGCTAGGGAAAGGCAGCTGCTCTCCATGTCATTCAGATAGACAAGGACTTCTGAAACATGAGCAATTCCCCTTTGAAAGGCAGATAGGTATATAGAGGAGGCTACTATTATTGGGGACAGGTGGAAATCTGAAATAATTCCCCATTTTAGGACACTTTGATGCACTTCATTAGGCTACTCATATGCTGCTAAAGTTCAGCAATATTCTTATTGCTTATTGAGGATTAGACAGCAATACATTAAAAAACATACAAGAATCTTAGCATTTACTGCATCACTCAGCAAGATTATAAAGGTCCTGCATAGTTTTCAGCACCAGAAAAATCATAAAGGCAATGCTGTCAGTGAGAAGCGCACTAAAACCTAGATCATAAAGGTGCTGTTGTCAGCGACTAGCATGCAGTAATTCCTAGAACACAAAGTTTCTGCTACCGGTGAATAGTGTGCAGTAATATTTACAATGTAAAGGGGCTGCTATCAGTAAGAAGTGTGCAATAATACCCTAGATCATAAAGGTGCTGCTGTCAGTAAATAGCTTGCACTAATACCTACTACCAGGATAATAAAGGTCCTTTTGTCAGTGATTAGTGTGCAGAAGTAGTGTGCCTAGATCATAAAGGTGCTGTTGTCAGTGAATAAGATACAGCAATAGCTGTGTTCAATGAATAACATACAGTAATACCGAGATAATAAAGGTGCTGTTGTTAGTGAATAACATACAGTTAAACCTAGATTATAGAGGTACTGTGGTCAGTGAATAACATGCATTAATACTTAGATAATAATGGTGTTGTTGTCAGTGAATAACATACAGCAATACCTAGATCATAAAGGTGCTGTGTTCAGTGAATAGCATGCATTAATACCTAGATCATAAAAGTGCCATCACTATATATTGTGGTAATATAGGTATTTTAAAATAAGGAAAGCAGGAATTAAGGGATAAGAATGTGGCCATGGTGCTGGTGCTGGAGCTGGCCCTGCAGGGAGAAGAGTGTTCTGTTTCTACCTGATCTAATTTTGTCTGGTGCAAGCAGCACCTGGGTGCTCATTGTGTATTAATAGGCCCCAAATAAGTGACACAAAGTTGAGGCATTGGTCAATTACATTTCAGACAGTGCCTCAACCTCCAAGGGATTGTCTTTGCCACGCTCATCCTCAGTTGAAAGTGCAAAACTCTCCACCTCAACCCCCTTCAAAGTAGCAGAGCTGTTTTAGCCACAGGTCATGGAGCAGTCACTCATGTGGTATGATGACCCTCCTAGCTGGAATTCCATGGCCCATCCACCTGCTCCTGCCACAGTAGCAGAGATAGAATTCAAAGATTCTCGAGAACTTTTATTGGAGGATGAGTGTGTGAACGGTGGACCATCAGAAGAGACCTATGGTTGGAAGGCAAGGATACTTCAGACAAGGAGATGGGGTTCAGAAAGGGCAGCGGGCGGAAAAAGTGAAAGAGGCTCAAGGTGGTCAGTCTAAAGCCATGTCAAAAGTCCAGATCTATCAAAATATGACGGAAAATAACGTCCACATTTTTAGCCCAGTACACTACGCAAGTCATAAGAATTTGAATAAAACGTAATTAAAAGGTCGCATAGTATGCAAAATGGCAGCAAAAAGTCATCTCATCCTGCCAAAAAATTAGACCATACAAAAGAGACCATTGCTTCTTTAATTGCGAGAGAATAAATGGATCTGAACACCCAGAGCAACTATAACATATGTGACATAATTTTCTTTAACCTGTTTGCGTCATACGTTGTACTATTATGGTGCAGTGTCAGGCCTAGTGTATGGAAAGGAATTCATACAGAGTGGGTGTTTGTTGCACTTTGTAACAAACACCCATGGTCTATGCTTGCACCAATCCTCCCATGCGCTCCCTGTGGGCAGCGAACAATTATTATGACAGCCGTGAATCTATGCTAGACTCCCAGGCCTGTTATTTGCCTGATCTCAGCCTGATATAAAAATAGTTAAACCCTGTAATGGAAAATAGCTTCTAAATAACCGAACCACCATTTATTTAACCGTTTTCGCAAAAATGGTCATACAGAACGCAAAAAGGCATCAATGAAAATGTCATCCCATCCCATGAAAAATGAAAGCATAGACAAGTCTATACGCTCTAGTATGAAAAAGTAATTGGCACCTCAACATGATGAAATGAAGAATTTATTTTCTTACAAAAGGTTTTAAGTAGAGATGAGCGAGCACTAAAATGCTCGGGTGCTCATTATTCGGTACAAACTTTTCCCGATGCTCGAGTGCTCGTACTGAATAACGAGCCCCATTAAAGTCAATGGGAGACCCGAGCATTTTTTCACTAACACAACACATTAAAAGAACAGTAAATAATAACACATTCCACATGTTTCCAGATGTTTTAATTGTAAGAATACATAAAAAAAACCACTATTCTTCACTTTACAGGTGTTCGCGCGTGTCTCCCGCTAAGTTCGGAGATGTGCGCCGAACATCTGGATGTGAAGAATAGTGTTCTTTCAATGTATTCTGCAATTAAATGGTCCTGTGTTCACTGCTTTCACTGTTTTAACTGTTTTTATTCTATTCTTCACTTTGCAGATGTTAGCGCAAGTCTTCCGATAATGTCGGAGATGTGCGCGCACATCAGCAATGTGAAGAATAGTGTTGCTTGAATGTGTTCTGCACTTAAATGCTCGTGTTTTCAGTGTTTTTATTCTATTCTTCACGTTGCAGATGTTCGTGCATGTCTCCCACTAAGTTCAGAGATACGCTCTAACATCAGCAATGTGCAGAATAGAATAAAAACAGTGAAAACCCGAGCATTTAAGTGCAGAACACATTCAAATAACACTATTCTTTACATTGCTGATGTTCGGCGCACATCTCCGAACTTAGCGGGAGACACGCGCGTACACCTGTAAAGTGAAGAATAGTGGTTTTTTAATGTATTCTTACAATTAAAACATCTGGAAACATGTGTTATGTGTTGAAGAACAGTGTAATCACTGTTCTTCACTGTCTTTTATTAACTTAATGCTCGAACTCGAGCCGGCAAGATACTCGTCCGAGTAACAAGCCGGTCCGAGTATGCTAATACTCGACCGAGCAATATACTCGGACCAGTATACTCGCTCATCTCTAGTTTTACGTTTTTAAAATGTATTAAAACATATTAATACTTACTATGTATGCTCAAGTATAAGCCAAGGCATGTAATTTTACCACGAAAAACTGGGAAAACCACATTGGGACTTATTTACTAAGGGTCCCGCAGCTGCATTTCCGTTGTGTTTTCCAACGTTTGCGGGGATCACGCGGCTGGGACAGCGATTTAGAAGGTATTGTGTCGCACGCGAATCGGATTTGCGCCGGTTTTCATGCAAGACAAGCACTTACAAGCACCAGGAGGTAGATGGTGAACTCCGGTAGACCTGATCGGGGAAGCGACACGTGCAGGAAATCGGGCACACGATCTAAGTGAATTGCGGCAGATGCGCATGGACAGGTAAGTAAATGTGCCCCATTGACTCGATTATAAGCCTTGAGTGGGAAATGCAGCCGCTAAAATAATAGAGCAGCCGCTCTAATAAAATGTCCAGTGGTCTCCGCCCATGAATGAAATGTCCAACACAGCCCCTCTAATTAATAAAATGTCCAGTAGAATGCCCCCACTAATGTAATGTCCAGCAGAGTGCCCCCATTAATATAATTTCCATTTAAGTGCCCCCTTTTATATAATGTCCAGCAGAGTATCCCCATTAATAAAATGTCCAGCATAGTGCCCCCATAAATGTAATGTCCAGCAGAGTGCCCCCATTATTAAAATGTCCAGATGAGTGCCCCATTAGAATAATGTCCAGCAAAGTGTCTACATTAATAAAATGCCCAGCAGAGTGCCCCCTTAAAAAAATTAATGTATTACTTTCCGGCACTGTTGACTCCCGGGTCCTCTTCTCCCCCACAGTGCGTCTACGGGTTCTTGACCGAGCCGGCAGACGCACATATATGCGATCTGCCAGAGCACAAACTATGATGTCAGCAGGCTGCGACACTACCGCATCATAGTTTATGTGCCATCAGATTGCATATTGTGCATCAGAATTGTATCTGCATTAATTTTGTCTGTGTTCCATTCTTTCATAATTTTTTCTTCACATCCATTTACATTAATAAGAAATTATTGAACACATCAGTATCGACCGTGATCCACGAAGGTGAAAAAAATGTAACAGGCTCTAAAGATTTTTTCCAAGGGCCATAGATGATATGTGAAAAAGCATATAAAAAATATGGGTTCTACAGTATGATGTTTGCAAATGACATACTGCTATATAACCACATATAGCATACTGAGAAAAAAAACTGATGGCATTTGGCCATCATGTTGCTAATAAGGAAAGTAATTTAGGAGTGATTTAGACATTAAAGAATTCGGATCTGTTTCATATGACCTTTGATACACTAACGATTTGGTTCGCTTTTTGGTAGGGGAATTTTCAACTCAAAAGTTCATAGTGGATTAGGACAATAGTAGTTTTACAATAATCTCTCACCTTCTGATCTTTCGAAACTTGAAGACCATGCTACAGACATAACGAGGGCCAAATCCAAAAGTTTCCAGATAATTTTCATGGTGACCAGTGTTCTTTGCCTCAGCTCTGACTCCCAGTTTCAACATGTCTCTGTCCTTTATGCTTTCTCCCTGGGACTAATGATCCAAGGCCTGTAAAGGCATTTTATCCATTCTTGTCAATGTTTTTCAATATTTTGTGGTCCTTTTTCCAATTTATGTATATGGTGCTAAATTTGATTCCTTTGTAAGAGACCTAACAGGAAACAGGAAAGAGACCTTAAAATGTTAGTATTAGTTTATTTGTTTGGAATCTGTATAAGAAGATTCTCCTAATAGATGAGAGTCCAGCGACAGTTTTGAGCATACAAAGCTATAAACCCTGTTAGGCAGCAGCCTTTGAGATAAGTGTAATCATCAGGGGTGTAACTTGAGGTTGTGCAGAGGGTGCGGTCGCAACCGGGCCCAAGTGGCTTAGGGGGCCCATAAAGTGTCATTTTCCTATATGAGAACCCTAGTACTATAAACAATACATTATAGTCGGGGGTCTGGCACAGACTGCACTGGGGCCCATCAGCTTCAAGTTACGCCACTGCTAATCATACCATTGTTTGTGCTGTAGCAATGCATGTGAAACATGTTATATAATTTTAAACAATACAGTAAGTCAATAGATTATTGTGAAACAGACAATTTTGCTATTTTGCTATTTTTTTAATTCATGTTGCATATTATTGGCTATTGAGTTTTTAAGTGAAGATCACAACATGCCCTAAATTTATGGCATACACCATAAACATTTTGGTCTAGTTTGTCATCCAAATGCTTTGAAAACAAAATCCACAAAAATTTTATATTACATTATAATATTTGCTTGTCTATTATAAATAAATCTTTATTTATATGACACCATCATGTTTTGCAGTACTTTACAAATCATGGGCTACATATACAAATAAAAGTAAATGACATGTGCAAAGACCCTGCTCTCAGCAATTTACAAACCCAGGATGTCCAGGATGCATAAGACTATAGTATAGCCCTATGAGATGGGCTTTTAGAGCCAGTTTGAAGCTTTGGTGGATGGGTATTAGACTGGGCTTTCTAGAGAATTGGTGCAGAGAAGTCCTGGAGACTTATTTTTAGTTTATTCAGTGATGTGCATACAGTGTACAAAACATCTAATATTAAAGGGGTTCACTAAACAATGCAATTTATGTTAATCATCATATCCTCACTAAATCAGATCAGGGGTCCTTTTTTCCCTATTCCGAATTGAACAATGTTGTGTGAGTGTGCTAACATTACTTTTTTTTTTTTAGAATTTTGCCCAAAAAAAGCAGAGTACGGTATTTGGCTGTGATAGTTCCATAGAAATGGAGGAACAATGTGCTTGCATGATGCACACTCCATTCAGAAAAAAGAGCACCATTGACCCCATTCTCATAATTTGTGTGGGGTACCAGGGATTGGTGGGCAAAGTCCTTCAAACTGTAAGCTGTAAAAAACAGCCAAAAATCTACTGACAGATGGTATTTTTTTCTGAGAAGGCTAAAATGCCACTCCAATCATTTTTCTTTCACAGAGGACTGATTTGGCAAACTCTGTGCAGTGCTGCATAATCTGTGTGCGCTTTATTAATAAAGGAATTCATCGATTCATCGCTCTTGTGATAATGAACAACTTTACCAATTACTTTCATAATCTATGTCCCGTTGTTTATTTGATATACTTCTCAGTTAAACCTGTGTCCGCAATAATAGTCTCCCCTGGCTATAGTAATCTGGTAAGATTCTAACTACTGGAGGGCTGCCGCTCCCTGCTCACCTTGGATGGAGGGGGAGGTCATGTGATGTTCTCTGTATGTCGCTAGGGAATCCATGTTTCGATGCAGAAAAAGTCTCCCATGTTCCCTATGAGTGACTCCATCCCAGCAGCTTTCTTCCATCTTCTGCTCTCTAGACACTATCTATACAACAGGGAAGCTATGAAACCCTGGGGCTCGCACAGCACAGACCAGATGCTAAATGACTCTACGGGTGCTGTTGGTAATTTGCAGATAATTGATCTTAGTAATTATTTTTTGACATCGGTTGAATCTTGGTCTTGAAAACGGGCCTTTCTTTTTCACTAATAAATAGGATTGATAAATTTGAAGTTATTAAAGATATTTACATTTTTTTTGGAGACAATTGGCATTCATAACCCTAAACCATCAGCCATATTTCATTGATGTAATGCGAAAAATATCGACAGGTATTCAGGGATTGACTTGAACTCCTATGGGAGAATGAAAGAACTGACTTTAAAGGTAGGCATAATTGTCCCTACTCTTAGCTTCACAGGCTACTCCTAATCTGGGTTTGGTGCAAGCTATAAAGTTATTTTTTAACAGCATGATTTGGGATATTGATGAGCTTGTAATAAAAAAAAATATATCATACTTTGACCTATTGAATTTTATTTGACCAAGGCTAAAAGTCAGCTCGGCAATAGGAACACAATGTCGAATTCTTGATCCGGACTTCAGTGTTCTGGACACTAGGACTCAATATGAATACTTATTGATTTATATGGGGCATTATCTTCATTAGCAATGAAATGTTTTGTACTTTGTTGTACATGATCTAAGTCTCTTACCCCTGGGAGTCTTCCTTTGTTTTTCATTATTTGGAATAGTGGGGGATGGTAAATTTACATCTATTTGTTTGTATTTTATTTAATTTGATTGATCTTACCCAGTTAGTTTTCCATTATTCTCCTAATTATGTCATGCGCATCCAAGACGTGTCAGGATCTTAGTGTTTGCATTCATTTGTAGCCTCTGTTATGTTACTTGCTTCTTAAATGCTTACTCGCGTCTACTTCCGGTTTTACTGTGACGTATTTTCAGTAAGAATGCTCCAGGAGCTGTTGTATTGATGACTTGTGGGTGAGTCTGCTCATGACGGCAATCTTTCTATTTTCTATTGGTCACCATCTCCATGGAAGAGGGACACCAGGGCACTTGGAGGCACTGATCCCTGAGGAAGTCACATCGTACAATGAAACGCGATGGGCCACCCAACTTGGGTATTCTTTGGTAACTATTACTATTGGACCTAGTTTGTTTCTTATAGGGTGTCTGTATTTAACAGGTGGCGTTTTTGATACCTATTGGACTTTGTTGTGAATTTTCTTGAAAATGTGACTGGTGAACTACTCCTCCTCTACCTGAGCCTTTATTTATGTATTTATCCGTTAGAATGATGTTTCATCACTAACAAAAATTGTTTTGGGGAGATTGTGACCTTGACAATTTGGGCACCAAGTGTTACCAAGGGTGGGGGGGGATAGTTGGGAGTGTGCTTTTGCACTTTTTAAGTGTTTTTAGTTATATTGTTGTTTCATTGTTGTCATGTAAATATATATATGGTTTATTAGCTCAATATCCCACCCTCTTTCTCTTTTGTTCTCTCTTATATCAGTGATGTTGGTGTAATCATCATATTGGGTTGTGCGGACGCCACTCTTTGAAGATTCAAGTATTCACCACTTCGTCAGACTAATGGAGCAGAAGGCAGCACATGACTGTTCTGCTCCATTAAATCTAAGGAGCTGACGGAAATTACCGAGCACTGTGCTCCGTTATCCCCGTCAGCTCCATAGAGATTAATGGAGCAGAACTGTCATGCAGGGCCACCTGCTCCATTAGTCTGAGGAGTACCGAGGGGTCAGACGGACCCATAGTTTTCACAATCTGTGGGGGTCTCAGCACTGAGACCCCCACTTATGAGCAAGCTAGAGAAAACTCCTTTAAGGCCATATGCCTGTGGCTCAGGCCCCCCCCCCCTTTTTTTCCTTAGGTTACTTTACATTCGGACTCCTACTCACATTATCATAAGATGATTATGGTCCAGGACAACTTTGATAACCCTGCATTTGTTGTTTTCGTTTGTCCTTTATCTTACCCAAAACCCTTCCTCTTTCTGACCCTATTCCTCTTTTCTATACCCACGCCTTACTCACTTTGAGCACCTTTTTAGAAGTGTGATACTATGTCATCTACACTTAGCATTGCTTCTTTTAATCCACTGAATGTCCCTGAAAAGTGTTCCCAAATTTTGTACTCTTTCCACAAACGAAGGAACCAGGTACTTTGTATCCAAGAGACACGCTTTCACTCAGCGCACACCCCGATGATAAGAAACAAATCCTAATCATATCCATATCCTAATCATATCCATAGTATGAACCCGGGGAGGGGGGTGGGATCCGAAGTGGTTTCTATATTACCACACAAATCACTGTGTTATACCCTGAATGACACAAAGATCGACCCAGGGGCTAGATATCTATTTCTACAATGCGAAATCAAGAGTGCGCCGTATACATTTGCTTCCATTTATGCTCCCAAATACATCACAGACAGACTTTCTGAATGGTGTACTAGATGACCTGTCCACATTTGCCAGGGGCTCTGAAATTTTATGCTGCAACTTTAATCTCCCAATAAATTAACAGGTCTAAGATGCCTTTCTTGCTCCTGTCCCTGGACGCAGAGAAGGCATTTGACATTGTGGACTGGGGATTTCTGGGGGTGACCCTCTTGCAGTTAGGTCAGGGATCCTGTATGCTTGCAAATATCAAATCTCTATATTGTGTGCCTACAGCGCAAATTCACACTAGTGGTTACCTTTTGGGCACCTTCTCTGTGCAGAACGGCGCGAGAGAGGGTTGTCCCCTGTCCTCATTACTATATGCCCTAGTAATGGAACATCTGCTAGCAGCAACCTGAGCCAACGCTGATGTCAAGGGGCTGAATTCAAGCAGTAGAGAGTACAAATGATCCGCATTAGCTGATGAGGGGTTTTTGCATACATATCGGACATCTCTCCAAGCATTGTTGGATACTCTTCAAACATTTGGCTACATCTGTACTTATAAAATAAACTTCGGCAAATGCAGAGCAATGAGTATTGGTCTTGATGCTTCCCTAGTAAACACAATCCATGCTGATTTCCCCTTCTCATGGCAGAAGAAATCAATTTAATACCTGGGGGTTCATGTCCCTGCTGACCTAACCTCCACCTACGCCCTGAACTATGCCCCCTTCCTTATGACCCTGAAATCCGACCTTCTGGCCTGGTCTCGTAAACGGCTCTCGTGGTTCAATCTAGCTAATTAAGATAAAAATACTACCTCAATGCTCTTCTTCTTTCAGACAATCACTTAGCCCTTACCAATGTGTTTTTCTTTCAAGTGCAGAGACCCTAAACTTTTCACTGACTGTTAGATGCAACATCTCAAACCGCTACACTCCATTTAAGGTACCCATGACATCACCAAGAGACGGGTGTGGGAGTATTTGCAACTGACTCATTTACATATTCAGCATAAAAATCTATTGAATTTGCATAGAGATTTCCTCCCTTTTGAGAAGCTTTGCACCATGTCCTCACTGCCCCCTCGAGCGATATCAACTATGTATCCTATATTGTGCAATACATATGAAAGCTTGCATACAGTTTCTATGGTTAGAGAAAAAATCTAGACTTAAATATCAATTGCAGATTTTCAACAGAACTAAAGGTGGTCTTGGACTCTCTCTATATATACTGCCAAAACTTGATTGCCAACATTACCCAAAACCTTCCCCTCCACCTGACAAATTTAATTAGATATTCTATGCTAACAAAAGAGAATTACCATTTTGTTTCGCCATTGAACCAACTAAAATCAATGACTTTTGGCTACAAGGACTATAAATGTTGACTATAGTAGGGGCACTGTTACTACATTGGCTACTGTGGGAAGATGTCTGTTTTGAAAATCTGCAGAGACTAGTCGTAGCTGCAAAAAGCTGTCAGGGTTTAAGGGTATAAGGGGAAAATTAAAGAGGACTCCTCCAATCAGGTATCACCATACAGACAGTCTATATGAGATTTATCATGCAGCATCAAGCACAGTTATAAATCTAGTCTAGTAAAGATCATATCAAGCAGAAAATGTTGGGTGTTCAATCCTCCTGATTTCACATATATTGTAACGCTCAGTTGTGATGAAACCTCTTTACAACAGATGAAAAAACAAGATCTGAATGCAACCTAAGGCTGTCTGTATCACTATACATGTAGTGATCTTGGTTCTGGATCCTATGTCTATGTAGTAACTTGGTAACATATATATATGCATTATTCTTGGTTCTGCTACAACATATAAGTACTTATCTTTGTTCAACTGCTGTATCTATCTAATAATCTTAGTTCTGGTTACATATCTGTTTAGTATATTTGGTTCTGGTAATGTATCTACGTAGCCATCTTGGTTCAGCTGGTGTATATATGCAGTATCTTGGTTCTGGTAACATTTCTATGTAAGTAAGTATGGTTATGTATTTATGTAGGACATTTTCCCATGTAATACCTTCACTATGTTATAGTATATATGCAGCAAGTTATTATATTTTTTATGCACTAAACATCAAATTGTCTAAAAACTCTAGCCCATTGGGGAGACCACAATCCCTTTCGCTGTCATGAAGCCTGATCTATAATAGGTTGATGGAGGCAGATCATTACATATGAGCAGTATGTACACAATGTACTGGGATACAGTACATGAGTGCATGAGTGATCAAACCCTTAAGGGCAGTGATGGCAAACCTTTCAGAGACTGAGTACCCATACTACAACCACTTATCTATTACAAAGTGACAAATTGGCAATTTAAGGAGTAACTTATTGCTCCCTGCTCTGTCACAGCTTTAAATCGTATTGCATCCTGAGGACACCAATTCAATGAAAGTGGAGAAATTCAGTGTGTCATTGAAGCTTCCCTCCAGGGTCCCCTGACAAGTAGAATTGTAGTGCCTGGAGCAGGAGAAGATAATCCAGCTCACCCCACTCCTTTGCACTGCAAAATAGTACACCAGTTACATGCAGTGTATAGCCTGTGATTTATGAGCAGTAAGGGTTAATAGCTTACCTGGACAGAGCTGATACTGCCAATGACAAGGTGGGGGAGGGGAGCAGCATGAAGAGCAGAGACAGACAGAGAAACTTCTTCTAATCACAAACTGGGATGGAGGGACTGATAGGGAACAGGGCGATCTTGTACCTCACTATTCTGTGCAGGAGACATCTTTATACCATACTCCAGTTTTGGTGTGATTTCTTTGAGCTCACTCAGCAGCCTATGTAAACTATTGGAATACCTGAGGTTGTGAAAGAAAGAGGAACCTGACAAGACCAATAAAAGGGTACCAAAGTCAGTCCATAACCACATTGTTGCCTACTACTGCCTGCACATATGAACCCAGCAAACACAGGGTGTCTGGTCTTGAATAAGGGCATTTCCAATTTGCTGGCCTTTGAAATGCTTTCATTCAGGCTGGCGGAGATGGACAGATTTAAAGATCTGATATAAGTGGTTGTACCAAAATATGAAGTTCCAAGATGCCACTACTTTTTCCAGTAGGCCAACCCCACCCTGCACCAACAGGTTGTGGACAAAATCAGTTGTGCACTGCCAATGTCATTAGTCCAAACATGCACCTCCCAACTGACACATGAACAAGTAAACATCAGCAGGGACGTTATATCTCCTTAACTGCCAACTTGGGTAATGTAAGACTGGCGACTGGTCTCGAAGCAGGAGCCGCTATTACTCACATTCTTCCCCACCCAGTATTTCTGGCCATAATCCCTTTCCTCCAGTTGCCTCCTCTTACTCAGTTTTTTCACCCAGTCATTACTGTATCTGCAACACAACTTTTTGCAAAGCCATGGGAAAATGGCAGCAGGTGTGCTGAAGCTCATCTGTCTGAGTAACCATATACTGCCCATGAGCTGTGGACTGGGATACAGGAACAGATAGATGAGTATTTGCTACTTAAACCCAGTAAGCTGATGTGTGTAAACAGGCATAACCTAGTAGCAGCCTTGGGCAGAGCCAGGTTGTACACATCCCTTGCCTGAGCCAAGTGATGAACTTGGTGGTGCAGAGCTACCTGGCCACTTATGCAGACAACCTGTGGCTGCTGCATAATGTGTGCATGCATTTTCAGCATTCATAACCTGTTGCTGCATGCCTATCTGTACTGCACTTTAGCCTGCCCATCCACCGCCTCATATGTGAGATATCAACTTCAATTGGAATTCAACTTTGCATATAATGGAAAGGATGTGTGAACAGCAGCAGACAATGCCCGGGTGAGTCAGGTAGTTACTGACAGCATTTTGCCACAAATGACTGGGCCTCCATGCAGAACATTTTGTCAGTGATGCACTGCCATCGTTAGTGCTACTATTCCTCAGCTTGAAAAAGCTCTTCAGACTATGATAGAAGATGTAATGGTGGAAAAGGAAGAAGAAAACCAGCAACATGTGTCAGGCCAGTGCACACATGGCTTGCAGGGTGGGTTGTTGAACCAGTGGTCAGGTACTGTACTGTTCAGCCAGGGGACACTTTTCAGCTGTTCACTGTTCAGCCAGGAGTGTTCCTCACAGCATGGTGACACCCAGATCATCTCACAGTCATCAATGGAGAGTGGCTGGGTAAGGCAGAGGAGAAGGGGGCAGCGAGGGCACACATGAACCACTATATATTCTCCTCAACCTCCACCACCATTGGTTATATATTGGTACTAGCACGTAGTACCAGGAGGCAGACTGTGACTTTACACATCTCCTGGTACTGAAGGATGGGTCCTCCCCATTCAATTTCTGTATGGGAATATTTCTCACATGGCCAGAGGTTGCCCGCTATGCCTTACAGGTGCTGTCCTGCCCTGCTCAGAGCCACCAGTGGTGCATGCCTCACAACCGTCCCGTTTTCAGCGTGACAGTCCCGTTTTTGGGCTCTGTCACGCTGCCAAGGGAGGCGGGGAGAATGTCCCGGGCCCCGCCCACTTTTCCCGCTTTGTCCCGCTTCCTCCAGCCCCGTAGTTTAGAGCTGCAGAGCAGCCAAGGCATGGGGGCCGGGAGGAGGTGGGACCAGCCCCTGCTACCTCCTCACATGATGTCTGCACCAATCATGTGAGGAGGTAGCTCCGCCCCCGGCTGGCCACGCCCACTCCGTGAGTCAGTCGGACTCCAGGGGAGAAGATGGAATGACTGCAGGTAAGAACCTGAGGGGACAAGAGGCCACAGGGAGAGGAGCCAGGAGGAGGATGGAGTATACAGAAAGGACAGGGGGGGCTGGGGCACAGGAGGAGGACAGGGGGGGTGCTGGAGGCTACAGGGGGGCTGGAGGCTACTGGAGGAGGACAGGGAGGGGCTGGAGGCTACAGGAGGAGGACAGGGGGGCTGGAGGATACAGGAGGAGGACAGGGGGGCTGGAGGCTACAGGAGGAGGACAGGGGAGACTGGAGGCTACAGGAGGAGGACAGGGGGGCTGGAAGCTACAGGAAGAGGACAGGGGGGCTGGAGGCTACAGGAGGAGGAGAGGGGCAGCTGGAGGCTACAGGAGGAGGACAGGGGGAGCTGGAGGCTACAGGAGGAGGACAGGGGGATCTGGAGGCTACAGGAGGAGGACAGGGGGGCTGGAGGCTACAGGAGGAGGACAGGGGGGCTGGAGGCTACAGGAGGAGGACAGGGGGAGCTGGAGGCTACAGGAGGAGGAGAGGGGGAGCTGGAGGCTACAGGAGGAGGACAGGGGGGCTGGAGGCTACAGGAGGAGGACAGAGGGGCTGGAGGCTACAGGAGGAGGACAGGGGGGCTGGGGCACAGGAGCAGGACAGGGGGGCTGGAGGCTACAGGAGAAGAAAAGGGGGGCTGGAGGCTACAGGAGGAGGACAGGGGGGCTGGAGGCTACAGGAGGAGGACGGGGGGCCTGGAAGCTACAGGAGGACAGGAGAAGGCTGGGGGGCTGGAGGCTACAGGAGGAGAATAGAGGACAGGGGGGGCTGGAGGCTACAGGAGGTGGATAGAGGACGGGGGGGGCTGGAGGCCACAGGAGAAGGCTGCTGGAGGACAGGAGGAGGCTGCAGGGGGACAGAAGGAGGCTGTGGGACAGGAGGAGGCCTCTGGGGGACAGGAGGAGGCCTCTGGGGGACAGGAGGAGGCTGCTGGGGGACAGGAGGAGGCTTCTGGGGAACAGGAGGAGGATGCTGCAGGACAGGTGGAGACTGCTGGGGGACAGGTGGAGGCTGGAGGGGGAGGGAGGAGGCTTCAGGAGGAGGAGGATTCAGGAGGAGGATACTGGAGGACAAGAGGAGGAGGCTGGGGACAGGAGGAGGATGCTGGAGGACACGTGGAGGCTGAGGACCAGGAGGATGCTTGAGGAGGCTGAAGGGCATGAGGAGGAGGCTGAGGGACAGGTAGAGGCTGCTGGGGGACAGGTGGAGGCTGGACGACAGGAGGAAGAGGGAGGAGGCTGCAGGAGGACAGGAGGAGGAGTCTTCAGGAGGAGGAGGCTGGGGGACAGATGGAGGCTGCTGGGGGACAGGAGGAGGAGATTGGGAGACAGGAGGAGGAGGTTGGGGGACAGGAGGAGGCAGGGGGACAGGAGGAGGAGGGTGGGGGACAGGAGGAGGAGGCTGGTGAGGGACAGGAGGAGGCTGGTGAGGGACAGGAGGAGGCTGCTGGGGGACAGAAGGAGGCTGCTGGGGAACAGGTGGAGGCTAGGGACAGGAGGAGGATGCTGGAGGACAGGTGGAGGCTGGGGACAGGAGGAGAATGCCAGAGGACAGGTGGAGGCTGGAGGACAGCAGGATGCTTGAGGAGGCTGGGGGACAGGAGGAGGATGCTGAAGGACAGGAGGAGGAGGCTGAAGGACAGGTGGAGGCTGGAGGACAGGAGGATGCTTGAGGAGGCTGGGGGACAGGAGGATGCTTGAGGAGGGTGGGGGACAGGAGGATGCTGGAGGACAGGAGGAAGATGCTGGAGGACAAGAGGATGCTTGAGGAGGCTGGGGGACAGGAGGACAGGTGGAGGCTGGGGGACAGATGAAGGCTGGAGGACAGGAGGGGGAGGCTGGGGGACAGGAGGAGGAGGCTGCTGAGGGACAGGAGGAGGCTGCTGGGGGACAAGAGGAGGCTGCTGGGGGACAGAAGGAGGCTGCTGGGGAACAGGTGGAGGCTAGGGACAGGAGGAGGATGCTGGAGGACTTGTGGAGGCTGTAGACAGGAGGAGAATGCCGGAGCACAGGTGGAGGCTGGAGGACAGGAGGATGCTTGAGGAGGCTGGGGGCAGGAGGAGGAGGCTGAAGGACAGGTGGAGGCTGGAGGACTGGAGGATGCTTCAGGAGGCTGGGGGACAGGAGGATGCTGGAGGACCAGGAGGATTCTTGAGGAGGCTGGGGGACAGGAGGATGCTTGAGGAGGGTGGGAGACAGGAGGATGCTGGAAGACAGGAGGAGGAGGCTGGAGGACAGGAGGATGCTTGAAGAGGCTGGGGTACAGGAGGACAGGTGGAGGCTGGGGGACAGATGAAGGCAGGAGGGGGAGGCAGGGGGACAGGAGGAGGAGGCTGGGGGACAGGAGGAGGAGGCTGGGGGACAGGAGGAGGAGGCTGGAGGACAGGAGGAGGAGGCTGAAGGACAGGAGGATGCTTGAGGGGGAGGTTGGAGGACAGGTGGAGGATGCTGAAGGAGAAGGCTGGAGGACAGGAGGCTACAGGAGGAGGCTGGAGGACAGGAGGAGGAGGCTGTACTATGTGGGGACCGTCAAGGTTGATATTATATTATGCTTGTGGGTGGGACAATGGGCGTGGTTTAGAAAAAGTGGGAGGGGCTTTTGTCCCTCTTTCTCTCGTGCAAAAGTTGGGAGGTATGAGTGGTGGTATCACTGTCAAGAGAATCTGGCTTTCCACAACAACATGCACATAATCAATTCCATGAAGAGGAACCAGGTCTGCACCCTATTTGAATTTAAACATTAATTTAGACATGAAATTGTCAAATTACATATTGCCATAATTTAACCCCTGCATGACTTCCATACGGCTATATACATCCTATTCGCAAAAGCCATGTGCAGAAACGACATTTATAAACATTATGACATGACCAAATTCAGTCAGCTATATTTCCTTAATCCTGGTACCTAGAAACAATATGATATCTGAATTGTGTATCGATGCTTTACAGAACCAGAAAGATCCACTCTTAACGTTGTAGTAAAAAAAAAATATTTTTATATACAGTTTTCTATTTACATTTATAACTGTACATGGGATATAGTATATTACTTAGCTCGGGGGCTATATATGGGATACAGTATATTACTCAGCTGGGGGCTGTATATGGGGTACAGTATATTACTAAGCTAGGGGTCTGTATATGGGATACAGTATATTACTTAGCTGGGGGCTATATATGGGATATAGTATATTACTTAGCTGGGGGGCTATATATGGGATACAGTATATTACTAAGCTGGGGGCTGTATATGGGGTACAGTATATTACTAAGCTAGGGGTCTGTATATGGGATACAGTACATTACTTAGCTGGGGGCTATATATGAGATAACGTATATTACTAAGCTGGGGGGCTGTATATGGGATACAGTATATTACTTAGCTGGGGGCTATATATGGGATACAGTATATTACTAAGTTGGGGGGCTGTATATGGGATACAGTATATTACTAAGCTGAGGGGCTGTATATGGGATACAGTATATTACTAAGCTGGGAGGCTGTATATGGGATACAGTATATTACTAAGCTGGAGGGTTGTATATGGGATACAGTATATTACTAAGCTGGGGGGCTGTATATGGGATACAGTATATTACTAAGCAGGGAGGGCTGTATATGGGATACAGCATATTACTAAGCTGGGAGGGCTGTGTATGGGATACAGTACATTACTAAGCTGGGGAACTGTATATGGGATACAGTACATTACTAAGCTGGGGGGCTGTATAAGGGATACAGTATATTACTAAGCTGAGAGGGCTGTTTATGGGATACAGTACATTACTTATCTGGGAGGCTGTATATGGGATACAGTTTATTACTAAGCTGGGGGGATGTATATGGGATACAGTACATTACTAAGATGGGGGCTATATATGGGGTACAGTATATTACTAAGCTGGGGGGCTGTATATGGGATACAGTATAATACTAAGCTGGGGGCTATATATGGGATACAGTATATTACTAAGCTGGGGGGCTGTATATGGGATACAGTATATTACTAAGCAGGGAGGGCTGTATATGGGTTACAGCATATTACTAAGCTGGGAGGGTTGTGTATGGGATACAGTATATTACTAAGCAGGGAGGGCTGTATATAGGTTACAGGATATTACTAAGCTGGGAGAGCTGTATAAGGGATACAGTATATTACTAAGCTGGGAGGGCTGTATATGGGATACAGTACATTACTAAGCTGGGAGGGCTGTATATTGAATACAGTATATTACTAAGCGGGGGTGGATTTATATGGGATATAGTATATTACTAAGCTGGGAGGCTGTATATGGGATGCAGTATATTACTAAGCTGGGAGGCTGTATATGGGATACAGTATATTACTAAGCTGGGGGACAGAATATGGGATACAGTATATTACTAAGCTGGGGGGCTGTATATGGGATACAGTATATTACTAAGCTGGGGGGCTGTATATGGGATACAGTATATTACTAAGCTGAGGGGCTCTATATGGGATACAGTATATTACTAAGCTGGGAGGCTGTATATGGGATACAGTATATTACTAAGCTGGGGGGCTCTATATGGGATACAGTATATTACTAAGCTGGGAGGCTGTATATGGGATACAGTATATTACTAAGCTGGGGGGCTATATATGGGATACAGTATATTACTAAGCTGGGGGGCTGTATATGGGATACAGTATATTACTAAGCAGGGAGGGCTGTATATGGGTTACGGCATATTACTAAGCTGGGAGGGTTGTGTATGGGATACAGTATATTACTAAGCAGGGAGGGCTGTATATAGGTTACATGATATTACTAAGCTGGGAGGGCTGTATAAGGGATACAGTATATTACTAAGCTGGGAGGGTTGTATATGGGATACAGTACATTACTAAGCTGGGAGGGCTGTATATTGAATACAGTATTTTACTAAGCTGGGGTGGATTTATATGGGATATAGTATATTACTAAGCTGGGAGGCTGTATATGGAATGCAGTATATTACTAAGCTGGTGGGCTGTATATGGGATACAGTATATTACTAAGCTGGGGGGCAGTATATAGAATATAGTATATTACTAAGCTGGGGGACAGAATATGGCATACAGTATATTACTAAGCTGGCCAGCTTTATATGGTATACAGTATATTACTAAGCTGGGAGGCTGTATATGGGATGCAGTATATTACTAAGCTGGTGGGCTGTATATGGGATACAGTATATTACTAAGCTGGGGGGCAGTATATAGAATATAGTATATTACTAAGCTGGGGGACAGAATATGGGGTACAGTATATTACTAAGCCGGCCAGATTTATATGGTATACAGTACATTATTAAGCTGGGGGGCTATATATGGGATACAGTATATTACTAAGCTGGGGGGCAGTATATGGGGTACAGTATATTACTAAGCTGGGGGGATGTATATGGGATACAGTACATTACTAAGCTGGGAGGGCTGTATATTGAATACAGTATATTACTAAGCTGGGGTGGATTTATATGGGATATAGTATATTACTAAGCTGGGAGGCTGTATATGGGATGCAGTATATTACTAAGCTGGTGGGCTGTATATGGGATACAGTATATTACTAAGCTGGGGGGCAGTATATAGAATATAGTATATTACTAAGCTGGGGGACAGAATATGGGGTACAGAATATTACTAAGCTGGGAGGCTGTATATGGTATACAGTATATTACTAAGCTGGGAGGCTGTATATGGGATGCAGTATATTACTAAGCTGGTGGGCTGTATATGGGATACAGTATATTACTAAGCTGGGGGGCAGTATATAGAATATAGTATATTACTAAGCTGGGGGACAGAATATGGGGTACAGTATATTACTAAGCTGGCCAGCTTTATATGGTATACAGTACATTACTAAGCTGGGGGGCTATATATGGGATACAGTATATTACTAAGCTGGGGGGCAGTATATGGGGTACAGTATATTACTAAGCTGGGGGGATGTATATGGGATACAGTACATTACTAAGCTGGGAAGGCTGAATATTGTATACAGTATATAACTAAGCTAGGGGGCTGTATATGGGATACAGTATATTACTAAGCTGGAGGCTGTATATGGGATACAGTTTATTACTAATCTGGGGGGCTGTATATGGGATACAGTATATTACTAAGCTGGGGGGATGTATATGGGATACAGTACATTACTAAGCTGGGACGGCTGAATATTGTATACAGTATGTAACTAAGCTAGGGGGCTGTATATGGGATACAGTATATTACTAAGCTGGAGGCTGTATATGGGATACAGTTTATTACTAATCTGGGGGGCTGTATATGGGATAGAGTATATTACTGAGGTGGGGGGATGTATATGGGATACAGTACATTACTAAGCTTGGGGGATATTTATGAGATACAGTATATTACTAAGCTGGGGGCAGTATATGGGATACAGTATATTACTAAGCTGGTGGGCTGTATATGGGATACAGTTTATTACTAAGCTGGGAGGCTGTATATGGGATACATTATATCACTAAGCTGGGGGGCTATATATGGGATTCAGTATATTACTAAGCTGGGGGCAGTATATGGGGTACAGTATATTACTAAGCTGGGGGACTGTATATGGGATACAGTACATCACTAAGCTCGGAGGGCTGTATATTGTATACAGTATATTACTAAGCTGGGAGGGCTGTATATGGGATATAGTATATTACTAAGCTGGGAGGATGTATATGGGATACAGTTTATTACTATGCTGGGAGGCTGTGTATGGGATACAGTTTATTACTAAGCTGGGGGGCTGTATATGGAATACAGTTTGTTACTAAGCTGGGAGGCTCTATATGGGATACAGTATATTACTAAGCTGGGGGTGTAAATGGGATACAGTATATTACTAAGCTGGGAGGCTGTATATTACTAAGCTGGCGGGCTGTATATGGGATACAGTATATTACTAAGCTGGGGGGATGTATATGGGATACAGTACATTACTAAGCTGGGAAGGCTGAATATTGTATACAGTATATAACTAAGCTAGGGGGCTGTATATGGGATACAGTATATTACTAAGCTGGAGGCTGTATATGGGATACAGTTTATTACTAATCTGGGGGGCTGTATATGGGATACAGTATATTACTAAGCTGGGGGGATGTATATGGGATACAGTACATTACTAAGCTGGGAAGGCTGAATATTGTATACAGTATATAACTAAGCTAGGGGGCTGTATATGGGATACAGTATATTACTAAGCTGGAGGCTGTATATGGGATACAATTTATTACTAATCTGGGGGGCTGTATATGGGATAGAGTATATTACTGAGGTGGGGGGATGTATATGGGATACAGTACATTACTAAGCTTGGGGGATATTTATGAGATACAGTATATTACTAAGCTGGGGGCAGTATATGGGAAACAGTATATTACTAAGCTGGTGGGCTGTATATGGGATATAGTACTAAGCTGGTGGGATGTATAGGGGATACAGTACGTTACTAAGCTGGGAAGGCTGTATATTGTATACAGTATATTACTAAGCTGGGGGGCTGTATATGGGATACAGTATATTACTAAGCTGGGGGGCTGTATATGGGATACAGTTTATTACTAAGCTGGGAGGGCTGTATATGGGATATAGTATATTACTAAGCTGGGAGGATGTATATGGGATACAGTTTATTACTAAGCTGGGGGGCTGTATATGGAATACAGTTTGTTACTAAGCTGGGAGGCTCTATATGGGATACAGTATATTACTAAGCTGGGGGTGTAAATGGGATACAGTATATTACTAAGCTGGGAGGCTGTATATGGGATACAGTACATTACTAATCTGGGGGTCTGTATATGGGATACAGCATATTACTAAGCTGCGGGCTGTATATGGGATACAGTATATTACTAAGCTGGGAGGCAGTATATGCGATACAGTACATTACTAATCTGGGGGTCTGTATATGGGATACAGCATATTACTAAGCTGGGGGCTGTATATGGGATACCGTATATTACTAAGCTGGGAAGCTGTATATGGGATACAGTATATTACTAAGCTGGGGGCCTGTATATGGGATACAGTATATTACTAAGTTGGGATGGCTGTATATGGGATACAGTGGTGCACATTTACTTACCCGGTCCTGTCGCGATCCCCGATCCGGATGGTCCGACAAAGATGAAGTCCGGCGCGATTCACCAACATCGTGCGTCCGAGATCTTGCATCTGTCGCTTCCCTGCTGAGGTCCGCTGGAGTTCACCTTCTTCTTCCCTGTGTATGTCTTGCGACACAATTTGCGATGTTAAATTCTGCGCATTGGCCCGCCCCCTTATTTGTGTTGCGTGATCGCCCCCCAATCCGATCACGTGCGACACATTCCCCTGTTTACTGCACAGAAATCGTTGGGAAACCCGACGAAAATGCGGTCCATGGACTCTTAGTAAGTGAGCCCCAGTATATTGCTATGCTAGGGGGGCTGTATATGGGATACACTATATTGCTAAGCTGGAGGGCATCTGTATATGGGAACTGTGTATAATTTAATTGGGGGTTGAATAACAAGGCCTTTAAATATATGAGTGCAGGGTTTTATAAAAATAAATAAATTATTCTCATTAGGTGCAATATATTTACATTGGTTAGGGGAGCACTGTATATAAAATAATATGTAACATATTAGTTATAGGATACAATAGATCACTTTGCATCATGTAAACTAAATGTTGGGGGGGCTCTGTATTAATAAATTAGGGGTTTTGTATTGGATTGGTGTGCTGTGCATGCTATAATTCCAGTAGGATATATATATATATATATATATATATATATATATATATATATATATATATATATACACAGACAGTTGTGTTGTGAGGTGTATATATCATTTAGGAGCACAGTGTTGTTATCCAGGAGACTTCATACTGTAAGTGACTGTGGTATTTTTAGGGATGCTGGGTGGAGATGTTCTGGGCGGAGCTGAAGACATCTGGCCGTGAACTCATCAGTGATACGTGATGGATTGGAGAACCCGGGATAAAGTCCTCCTGATGAAAGAGATTGTCATCTATAAGGTATTAGATGACACTAATGACTCTCAGAACCTGTAGCCAGTCACACAGTGTCAGTGAGTCAGCCTGTGGGGATGTTAATTGTTAGTAAAGTTTTCAGCATTTACTGAACAGGGAGCAGGCAATGGAACAGGAGTGTGTATGTGGGGGGGGGGGATACAGCATTTTAATATTCTCCTTAGTCAACAAATATGCTAAAATAAGCCCTGCTCCTTTAAAGGGGTATTCCGGGAATATGAACATCTTACACAAAAACCCATGATGATATAAGTAAATGAAAACGGCAATACTCAATGGGGGTCATTTACTAAGGGCCCGATTCGCGTTTTCCCGACGTGTTACCCGAATATTTCCGATTTGCGCCGATTTCCCCTGAATTGCCCCGGGATTTTGGTGCGCGCGATCGGATTGTGGCGCATCGGCGCCGCCATGCACGCAACGGAAATTGGGGGCGTGGCCTAACGAAAACCCGACGGATTCGGAAGAACCGCTGCATTTAAAAAAAAAATGTTTTGCGAAAATTGCACTACACTCAGCCCGGCTCGGTGTATTCCAGTGCGTTCCGATGCTCTTCAGCGCAGCACCGCCACCTGGTGGCGGAGGAACTACCTTAATAAATCCCGGCCGGACCCGAATCCAGCGCAGAGAATGCACGGCTGGATCGCGAATGGGCCGGGTAAGTAAATCTGCCCCAATGTCATTAGTCACAAAACAGAGCTTAAATAGTTTGATTTTATGATTTACAAAAATTTATGGCCTCTCTAAAGTAGGTGGAGTTATCACTAAGATGGCCACCACTGGAAACTACAAATTCCATGATCCTTTAGTTCTCAGTAACTCCTCCTCCCTCTTATGCTCTGCTCCCGATGATGATATAACAGGTTTTCTTGCTCTGTTCCCATAGTAATAATGTGTAACTGCCATCCCTGCACATCACCACAACATTGTCCATACTGGCTGCACTTCAACCAACCGACTACAGCCAAACATAGTGGTGATCACATGACCTGCCCAGGCAGATGCAGGACATGTGATGTGGACATGTGACCAGCAGCCATCTTCTGTCCTGTGTATGCTCCGCTACGGACCGCGCGGAGGAAATTAGCGGACTGATTAAAGGGCCAGCAGCATTTTAATTCTTCATTACAGTCTATGTCACCAGGATTATCTGCTCAGGGGAGCAAAATTTTAAATAACAACTAATTACACATTAGCTTATATTTTGATTACCCATTTGTATATGAATTATGCAGATTCCTGGATTACCCCTTTAAGCTTTTCAGCTGAGGGCAGAATGTAGAAGGAGTTGCAGGAAACAATTAGCTTACAGTTTACTTAAAGGGGTATTCCCATCTGGGCATTTACATTTAATAAAATTCATTTCACATATGTAAACATTTCTTCAATTGGATGTTATTAACCCCTTCGCGCTCCGCGGCGGATATATCCGCCACGGAGCGCAGTGACTTAGCGCTCAGTGGCGGATATATCCGCCACGGCTCCTATGCCGGCTCGGCTCTGGATCAGAGCCGAACCGGCATCGGGAAACACGGGGTGCCGGCTGTAACTAATAGCCGGCACCCCAGTGTAACACCCGCGATCGGAGTTGTCTCCGATCGCGGGTGCTTAACCCGTTAGATGCCGCGGTCAGCGCGACCGCGGCATCTAACAAGTATCTGGGGGGTCTTTCCCCCACGATCGGCCCCCCCGAACCGTTTTCGGGGGGCGCCGATCGTTGCTATAGTAACTCTGGGGTCCGATCTGGACCCCAGAGTTACTAGCAAGAATTGCCAGTAAGATGGCGTCTGTGACGTCATCTTACTGGCAAAGTGCCAGCCTATGCAAGTGCATAGGCTGACACTGATAATACTCTGCAATACATGAGTATTGCAGAATATTATCATGAAGAAGCAATCAGAAGATTGCTTGTTCATGTCCAATGGTATAAAAGTGAAAAAGTAAAAAAAAAAGTTATTCAATAAAAAAATAAAGTCATAAATCACTAAAAATGCCCCAAACCCCCAAAACATATAAAGAGACATATAACTCAAAAAAAAAGTCTAAATCATAACACAAACCCCACATATATAGTATCACCGCGTCCGTAACAACCCGTAGAATAAAAGTAAATCATTATTGAACCCCCACGATAAACGCCGTAAAAAAAAACTGTTATAAACCCTCCAAAAATTATGATTTTTACCTTTTCAATCCCACAAAAAATGATATAAAATGCGACCAAAAAACCATATGTACTCAGACATGATACTGGTGCAAAGTACAACATGTCCCGCAAAAAACAAGCCATCAACCAGCTCCGTAGCCAAAAACGTAACAAAGTTATGCCACTTGGAAGATGGCAATACAAAAATTATAGATTTTTCCCCACATTAGGGTTTTGTTTGACAAATTTAGTAAAACGTAAGAAAATATATTCATGTCTGGTATCCCCGTAATCGTATCAACCCATAGAATAAAGATAACATGACTATTAGTCTATACGGTGAACACCAAAAAAAAAAAAGTCAAAAATCCAGTACAGAATTGATGCTTTTCTACTCCTGCCCTCAAAAAAAGTTCCTAAATTTTCAACAATAGGTGATACCAACCCCAAAATGGTAACAATGGAAAAAGCATCTCATCCCGCAAAAAAAATGCCGTCACATGGCCCCAATAACGAAAAAGCGAAAATTTTATAGCCTTCAAAAGGGGCCAATGAGGAAACTAAATTCCTGGCAGCTGCAGCGCCCTCCTTCCCTTCTGCGCCTCGCTGTGCCCCCATAAAACAAGTAACGGCCACATGTGGGGGGTCTTTGTACTCAGGAGAAATTGCAGAACAAATTGTATGGTGGGTTTTCTCTTTTTATATTTTGGAAATGTGTAAATTTTGGTGCTAAATGAACGTATAAGGGAACAATATGACCATTCTAAATTTCACCTCCATTTTGATTCAATTACTATGAAGATCTCAAGGGGTTAACAATCTTCGTAAAAGCTGTTTCTGATAGCTTGAGGGGTGCAGATTTGAAAATGGGTTGGTTATATAGGGGGTTTTGATGCTAAATATGTAAAATTTCATTCAAAACTGTATTTATCCCCAAAATAGTCAATTCTGAAAATCCGGAAAAGCGATATTCTATTTGCAAGCCGCGTGACGTCAAAATAAATTATCCAGATATTTCAGAAATTATGAAAATGTAAAGTAGACAAATGGGAAATGTTATTCAGCAACTTATTTAGCTGGTAAATCTATCTGCCTGAAAACGTGATGATTTAGAATTTCGAAAATGGCAAATTTTTCAAAAAATTCATCACATTTTCTTTTTTTTGTAAATAAACGCAAAACTTATCTGCCAAAATTTACCACTAAAATGAAGTACAACATGTGGGGAAAAAACAATCTCAGAATCGTTTTGATAAGTAACAGTGTTCAAAAGTTATAACCATATAAAGCGAAGCAAGTCAGAATCCAAAAAATCGGGCTGAGCCTTAAGCTGTAAAATGGCTGCGTCCTTAAGGGGTTAAAAATGTTCCTGTGTGAAGATAATTTCTCATAAATGTAGTTATTCTGTCCCTTAGAAACGAGATACTTTCCTCGGATACGACCACGTCATACTCTGGCAGCGGTGGCCAGACTTGCGCTATAGAGTGCCAAACCACCAGGATTCAGCGATCATTACCACAGGACGGCTGTGCGACATGTAGTCACTCCCGGACATTTTATATACAGTAACCTTTTGTTTCTTTCTGCACTCAATCTATCAGACGTGGCCGTGTCCGAGGAAGCTATCTCGTTTCTAAGGGACAACATGGTTACATTTATGATAAGTTATCTTCACACAGGAACATTTTTTTAAACTGAATAAAAATTTACCAAAATATGTTATAAATATAATTTCATCATCCTTTTGGTGGTTTCACATTAGCATATTTTTTTTAACAGAGATTTTTCACTGAACCCAGTGGGACAGATTTACTTACCCGGTCCATTCGCCATCCAGCGGCGCGTTCTCTGCGGTGGATTCGGGTCTTCCGGCGATTCACTAAGGCAGTTCCTCCGACGTCCACCAGGTGTCGCTGCTGCGCTGAAGTCCGCCGAGGCCCACCGGAGTTCACGATCCTATACTTGGTGAAGGTAAGTGCGTGTCCCGCGACACATTTTTTTTTTAATGCAGCGGTTTCTCCGAATCCGTCGGGTTTTCGTTCGGCCACACCCCCCAATTTCCGTCGCGTGCATTCCGACGCCGATGCGCCACAATCCGATCCTGTGCACCAAAAACCCGGGTCAATTCAGGGAAAATCGGCGCAAATCGGAAATATTTGGGTAACATGTCAGGAAAACGTGAATCGGGCCCTTAGTAAATGACCCCCATTTTGTCTTATGGACACATACAGATTGGCTCAGTAAGGCATCAGTGAAAAATTCACTGAAGCCAGGAAGAGAAAACCAAACAGTATGGGGGTCATTTACTAAGGGCCCGATTCGCGTTTTCCCGACGTGTTACCCGAATATTTCCGATTTGCGCCGATTGTACCTGAATTGCCCCGGGATTTTGGCGCACGCGATCGGATTGTGGCGCATCGGCGCCGGCATGCGCGCGACGGAAATCGGGGGGCGTGGCCGACCGAAAACCCGACGTATTCGGAAAAACCGCCGCATTTAAAAACCGAAAAAGTGTCGCTCGGGAAGCGCTTACCTTCACCTGGTCCGAGGTGGTGCATTCCGGCGTGTTGAGATGATTTTCAGCGCAGCAGCGCCACCTGGTGGACGGCGGAGGAACTACCTTCATAAATCCCGTCCGGACCCAAATCCTGTGCAGAGAACGCGCCGCTGGATCGCGAATGGGCCGGGTAAGTAAATGTGCCCCTATATGTCCATAAGCAAAAATGGCTTCAGTGAAAAATCTCTGATGTTAAAAAAATACGCTAATGTGAAACCACCCAAAGGATGATGAAATTATATTTATAACATATTTTGGTAAACTTTTATTCCATTTTACTACTTAATAAAAAAAACTTTAAAAGAAGAAATTACAGGAAAGGGTATTTTTTCACATGTGGTCATTTATCGGCTAATTTTTTAAAGAATAAAATATGTAATCACTAAAACTATCCTATCAAGTTAAAGTTTCACATGTCATGAAAAAAAAAAGCAAAAATGTTTTGATATGTAAAGCGTTTCCATTAATATTGTCATTTAAAGGACATCTACCATCAGGTCATGGACTGTAAACCAAACAAACAGACATGCGGTTTTGTGCCCCCTACAGGATCTGCTCTTCATGGAGTTATAGCTCCTATTACTCATAGATGGTCATTGTAAAATGCTAGATAGTGGGCAGGGACTCTCTAAGCAGACACATTGAGGCACATTTACTAAGGGCTGTGTGCCAGTTTTCTGGCGGACTCTGCACATTCTTTTAGGTGCAATCTTTTAATAACTTTTAAATCCCTAATATGCAGATTTTCTAAAAAGGCTACACGGTGCGGCTACTCCACTCCCCAGTAGCTCTTTAGAAAATCTGCATATTAGGGAATTAAGTTATTAAAAGATTGCGGGGACACCAGGATTAGGCCTTAAAAGGGATTTCCTCACGTCCTATAGATGCACCTACCACTCGATCTACCTTCATAGGTAGATCAGTGGTGGTAGGTTTCCTTCAAGAAGAGCCTGAGTTAGGCATCATGCGACACAAATTAGGGGGCATTATGCTGCTTAGTCAGACCGTGCGCCAGATTTATCATGCAAAGTCTGACAGAAGTGTGTCCCAAGCCCTATGTTAAAGATGCACCAAAAACAGTCTGTGCACTCTGTCAGGGCAGTGCAGGGAGAGCCAGATTCATGAAAAATGTGTGTCAGAAATCCTCAATCTGGCCCCATTATGATCCATGTGTGCTGACAATGTGCCTAGATTATCAGGGTCCGGGTTTTACCTACATTTTCATTTAGCTAATTTACTAGTATCTGACACATAGAAAAAATGAGATGAGGCATATCAGAGATGATTAGATCCATGAGATGGGGTAACACACAATGACACTCCCCTAACTCACCTTTAACACACACTGTCAGCTAAACTATTTCTCAGCTGACCTTACCTTGCATGTAGAGTAAGTCTTTGCACGCTACTGCTGCTTGTGAGTGTGTGAGCTTAAAGGACACCTGTCATCAGGTCTCTGCCACTAGTCCTGTCACCTCTACCTGTTGGAGCAGCTCACAAGGATCCCATCCCAGCCTTTATCTAGTTATTTCATACATTATTCATTGTAAAATCATCTATTTTTTATCATGTAAATGAGGCTGGTCACATGGTCAGAGGCAGTGATGTCACCCCTGTTCCCCCTCCCCTCTCCTCCCCCTGCTCATGTCTGTGTGTAATGTATAGTAAAGTATTGCTAGTGTGTGCTGCATCTGCTGACATGCTGCATCCTCCTAATATACAGGTGAGAGACACAGACATCAGCTACACATGAATCTGACATGTTCTGCTGTAACATGGCTGCCTGGAGCTGCTGTATCTCTCCTAAACACACACACATGCACACACAGGCTGCAGGGGGCGCCAGCACCAGGAAGCATATCATTATACAGCCTCACATCATTATACAGGCTGTCAGTCATGCACTGGGGGTGTGGCTGTACCTCCCACTCATGAATAGAGTGGACAGCTTGAATATGCTAATGCTTCATTGGACATTTCACAGGTCATTTGCATACAGCTTTAGGACCTCATTGCTTAGGTTTACAGGCATGTAGAGGGACAATGAAGGGATAGAGGCAATGCTCTCTAATGACAGTTTATGAAAATATATTTAGTTTAGAGGGGTTGTTTTGCATGACGGGTTCTCTTTAACTTATAATAGATGGGGGGCAGACTTATCATGCAGACAGGAGACGCTAGTCTGAGAATAATCTGCCCTGCCTGACCATAGAACATATGGTTCCCGGGGCAACCAAAATTGCACACCAGGACTGATAGAGACAGGTTGGAATTATATTTGTGAAATGTTGTATTTTTGTTAATAACAGTGAATTAGAGCACGTGTTATTTTGTTATCCTGAGTATATTTGAGTATGTCCGACTTGTTTGGAGACTAAAGGCTCATTCAGACAAATGTATAGTTTTTTTTTTTTGCATACAAAAAAACATTTTTATTATGAAAAATGTACTGCAGGTTCTGTGTGTTTTTAAGTTTTTCTATCTTTTTCTTCTAGCCTTGGAGTAGATTTGTGAAAATTAGATAGCACACAGATGTCACCTTGTCTCTGAATAGATGACCAGAGTTCATGGTTCCAGTTTTTTTCATGATGCCGAAAAAATATATACACGTTCAATGTACAAAATATGGAAAATCATCCGGTCACAATGCACGGATCACACCGAATGACTTCTCATAAACAATAAGCTTTGTTGAGCAGAAAGGAGCACATTGGGAGCAGAAGAGGAAAAGTGAAGAGAGAACATGACGACAGAGATTATGAACAGATGTGAGTGGGGAGCAAAAGCTGAGCGTGGGAAAGAATGAAAGGGAAAAGTAAAAAAAAAAGCAAAGGAGAGCTCAGCCCAAGGGAAGCAGACACTGGAGGCTTTTAGGTGTGGAATATGACAGGCAATGTGCGCACAGAAGGTTTAAGAATCCTACTAAGGCCTCCTACACACACTGCACTTGAAAATGGGTCCATATATTGGCCTCTCCCACAGATAGCACACGTTGTACAGAAGGGGAGTTCTTACATTATACCAAGATTCATAGAATGTAAGCAGGGGATTCATTCCTGCTAATTCATCTGACTTTGTTATAACTCAGTAATGTCTTATTTTATATGTTTATGTATCCCATGATCTGTAAGTACTAAGGAATATGATGAAAGAACTTTGCATGTCCCTGCTGTACTGCAGCACTGGCACTTTAACAGTTAATACATTACTGGTGCTGCAATCCAGTCTGTAAACAGGAAATCCAATTATCATATTTCTATATAAAGGCAGGACTCACATCCTGCACAAGGTGTGTTGTCTATGGGACCTGCCCGAAATACCGGTCCATTTCCAAAGGCTCCACACAATAATAATAATCTTTATTTATATAGCGCCATCATATTCCGTAGCGCTTTACAAATAATAGGGGATAAATACAAATATAATAAAATATGACAGAGCACAAACCGTCATATGGAACAAGAGGAGTGAGGTCCCTGCTCGCAAGAGCTTACAGTTTATGAGGAAGAGTGGGGTGACACAAGAGGTAAAATAATATATAATGGTCAAGCCATTCATCTTAAGGTTCTTATGGTTAAGCCATTCATTCTTAACAAAATATAATAAATGGAATTGCCCTTTCATAAAAATGCCATTAAATACCCTCAAAATAAGGCACCCCCCAAAAATAAGCACACTTTTTTTCAAGCTTATAAATATAAGGCCTCCCTTGAAAATAAGACCTAGCGGCAGTCATCGCTACAGCTCCCCTCACTCCATACATTAGTATAAGTAGATCAATTATAGAGGTTGTGACCTGGGCGAAGAGTTAATTGAAGAAAATCACTAACTGTTGCATTACAATTGAGCTACACACAGCTTCCTGGGCAACAAGGGCTCATTTATGGAAAGTGATATCACTAAAAATGAGAGATTTGGGACCAATTATTCAAAAAGAAATGGAGTCACAAGAAATTCATCATGAAATTCAGTGTTTGGAGAGTTATTATGATGTCCAGAAGATGATGATATGACTTAAAATACCAGGATTGACAAATGTAGTATACATTGATGTAAATGGAAATACAGTTTATTAGTGGAAACTGCAGTAAATTAAATTTTTTTTGTTCAAAATTAAATCTGATTTTTCTGTTCATCAAAATATAAGACATCCAGTGAAAATAAGACGCATAGAATCGTTGGTAGCCAAAATGCGGCACATGTATCATGCTGGTGTGCAACTTTTTAGTCCCAAATAGTAGTTTACCAAAAAGTAAGTCTGTTTTTAGCATGCTCTGTTTGGGATTTATTAGGCTCATGAATGGGACAATTCCAAGCCCAAAAGTTGCACAAGTTGAACAAACATCTGGGCTACAGAGATAAATACAGCACACTGCATTAAATCCTTGAGGCAGCCAACTGTGGTAGCTGCTTTATTCTGCTCCTAAAAAGTCGTAAAATGCAAAAAGTTGCACAAAAAGTTGCCGAAAAAAAGAAAAAGGAAGCAATAGGAGTGATACACCCGCCTGTAATACCTGTGATTGGAGACTCAGGTTGACCGCTTGACCGCGGCATGTAAGGGGCATTTTACGTAAATGGCTGTTGCATCCTCTTTTGGAGCCGGGTCCTGCCTCCGGCTGTAATACACTGAGCATGCACATAACACAGTGTAATACATCTGTTTTACACTGTGTTAGATGAAGAAGAGCATCGCTTGTTCAAGCCCATCTGTTAGAAAGTACAATTTAAAAGTTAAAAACACTTAATAAAGTTTTTTCAATAAAAAGAATTAATTAAATAAAGTAAAAGTCCCCTAACACAAACATTCCCTATAGAAGTCTAATAAAGTAAAAAAACGCGTATTGCTTTAAACCCATCCATGTTTTATGGTAGTTTTTATCATCATGTTTTTATGATGATACGATTTAAAAAAAGAAATAAAGCAAGTTTATGCACTGTGTCCAGTGCTGATATTCCTTGGGGAAACTTTTGGAGTTTACATAGCTTCCAGACAAACAGATGTGGACCTGGAGTTTGGGAACTACCCCTACGGTTGCGGACCACTGGTTCAAATAACCCCTATATGCGTTGTGCCAGTCTGCACAACCAAACAAGGTGAGAGCATAACTAATTGATGGTTAATATATTCTTCATTGAAATAGTCTGCACATGAAAGCGCTCTATCTTTTTCTCTTTTCTTGAATCATTGGATATGTTAAAGTGTTCCAAAATTATAACCACTTATAGTGACATCGGGAAGGTGAAAAGTGGCTTCAGCGTTAAGGGCTTAAATGTACTCAGAATAACAAAATAATACATTTTCTAATTCACTGTTATTAACAATAATACAGCATTTCACAGAATTCCAACCTGACTTAGGGTCAGGGAAGCCATCTTGGATTTCTGTGTCATGGCAGTGAAGCTGAGTTTCAATCTCTCTGCCTCTAGCTCCGCCCCTCTGCAGTTGAAGACAAAGCTCACACTGATTCACAGACACTGGGGTAGATTTACTTACCCAGTCCATTCGCGATCCAGCGGCGCGTTCTCTGCGCTGGATTCGGGTCCGGCTGGGATTTAATAAGGTAGTTCCTCCGCCGTCCACCAGGTGGCGCTGCTGCGCTGAAAAGCATCTGAACGCGGCGGAATTCACCGAGCCCGCTGAGTGAAGGTAAGTGCGTCCCAAGCGACACATTTTTGGTTTTTAAATGCGGCGTTTTTTTCCAAATACCGATGTATTCGGAAAAACCGCCGCATTTAAAAACGAAAAATGCCACGCCCCCCGATTTCCGGCGTGCCCATGCCGGCGCCGATGCGCCACAATCCGATCGCGTGCGCCAAAATCCCGGGCCAATTCAGGTACAATCGGCGCAAATCTGAAATATTCGGGTAACACGTAGGGAAACCGCGATTCGGGCCCTTAGTAAATGACCCCCACTGAGTTACTGCCGGCGGCAGCAGCAGCAGCATGAGGAACACTAAGAGCTACAAACAGATAAGTTCTTTATGTGGGGAGGAAGGCACAGCAGATCTAGTGTATTGTGGAATTACAGAGATGTAGGAGAGCTGTATCGTTGTGTGCATTGGCCATCTCATGGATCTCATCATCTCTGAATTGTCTCATCTCTGTTTCTATGTTGTCAGATACTAGTACAATGTTCAAAAGCTAAATAAAAGTGTATATAAACCCTGATTATCTAACCACATTGTCATCTCACAGAACTAGATGGATCATAATGGGGCACATTTACTTACCTTGTCCTGCGGAGTTCACAAAAGTGCATTGCCCGATGATCATGCACTGTTCCGCAATTCACTAAGATCGTGCACTCGATATCCTGCATGTGTCGCTTCCCTGATCGGGTCCGACGGAGTTCACCTTCTCCTTCCTGGTGCATGTAAGTGCATGTAAGTCTTGTATCAAAATTTGAATGTTGAATCCCATGCTCAGTCCGAATCAGTCAGATCGCCCAACGGCCCGCCCCCTCCCCTGATTTATGCCGCATGAAAGCCAGCGCAGCTGCGCCACAATCCGATCGCGTGCGACACAATCCCACTGAATACCCCTGTTAAATACCCACCAAGGCTGCGCAAATCCCGAAAAGTGTGAACAGTCTGACGAAAGTGCAATCCGCAACCCTTAGTAAATAAGCCCCAATGTGTCTCCCTAGCCAGGCTAGGGAGTGATATGAGCTGAAACAGCAATAAAACTGTGTAAAATTGTGAAGCTAAGGGTTAAAAATTATCTTCATGATGGGAAAACCCCTTTAAATGGGGTAAAATCTGGTGACAGGTTCCCTTTAATTTAGCACTGTTTTTACAGTATGTAACTTTTTCTGCTTCTAGAACATTTCAGAAATGAAAAGAACAAATGGAGCTTACCGTTTTTGCTTATTCTTCTTTCCACAGGTGGTATCTCAGTCAGAGTATCCTAGACAGTGGTAAAGCTATAATAAAAATTGTTTTATTGTTAGTAATACATTTATTGGTTGACATTCTTAGGTAAGATATTGTACTTTGTGTATGAAAACCATACAGTTTTATTATAATCTACACAAAAGCAGACATTTTTTTTTATCAAGGTTGTTCCCTGGTAAGCAAAGGTGAGAGTTAAAGGGGTATTCTCGTCTCGGCATTCACATTCAGTTTCATTAATCTGCCATTAATAAACATTTCTTCAATTGGATGTTATTAAAAAAAATGTTCCTGTGTGAAGATAATTTCTCATAAATGTAGTCATGTGGTCCCTTAGAAACGATATAGTTTCCTCGGATACGGCCACCTCTGCTAAGAGTGATTGCACAAATAAACAAAAGGTTATTGTATATGAAATGTCCTGGAGTTACTACATGTCGCACAGCCGTCCTGTGGTAATGATTGCTGAATCCTGGTGGTCCGGCAGGACCCTTTAGCGCAAGTCTGGCCACCGCTGCCAGAGTGTGACGTGGTCGTATCCGAGGAAGCTATCTCGTTTCTAAGGGACAACATGACTACATTTATGGGAAATTATCTTCACACAGGATCATTTTTTTTAATAACATCCAATTGAAGAAATGTTTATATATGGCAGATTAATGAAACTGAATGTGAATGCCGAGACGAGAATACCCCTTTAAGTCCCATGAATGGGGATGCCAAATGTTGCAGGTATGCCCACCACAACTAGAGTTCCTTTTTGATCAGCACTTATAAACCTTTTTTCTGAAATCAAAAATGTGAAAAAAGTATCAAACCCATAGTAAATTGCCACATGCTTTTATTATTTAGGGTGCAAATGAAATCAGTATTTTCAGGTAATCTGCAAGAGTTTCTATACAGGGTTATAAATCCAGCTATGATCTGTTGTGGAATTGTTCCACAATTTGGAATTCTCTTAGTGTTAGCAGCAGGTCATTCAGGGCACCGTCCAAGAGTTATTCAGGAATAGAACTTATATTAGTAATGACCACACATACTGTCATGGGCGACCAGAGAAATAGGTCGCGGGCTCACCCGTGACCCTCTCTGCCCGGTAGTGCCGTGCCTGCGCCACTTACCTGTACTCGTTCTTGTCTCCGCTCCAGTGGCCATGTGTGGGCGTTCATGGGGAACCGGTCTCTAGCTATATTTGTTATATTTTGAAAAATGTGGTGACAGGTTCCCTAATACACCCTTCATTGTATTCATAAATCATTACTGGTTGTGTTGGTGGTTCACCAAGATCCTGTAACCATTGGTTCAACTAAATCACTTCTTGACAGGAATGAGGGGTAGAGACATATTCTGCCTCTGCAAATGACAATGCAACCTGTTTTATGTTGGTCAAAAAAATTTGAATTTCGACTCATTTGAATAAATAACCACTTGCAGACTTTTAATCACTTAAATCTCCAGCCCAGTATATGTCCATATTACCTGTGTGTTTTAGATCTCCATTTGCGGATATCCTTTATTCTTGTCTTGAGTCTGCTTAAGATATTGTTAGACTCTTAAATGCATTCCAGTCTTTTTGATGTGGCTTACTTATGCAATGGCAGAGAATTCCCATTGTAGCTGTGATATCTGGGCAAGTAGTAGCTGCTATGTATTAAAGTGCCTCCACTGCTTTTCTGTAAGATGAATTAAGAAGACACAGTCATTTGGTGAGTGCCATTCTTATTTTGTAATATTGAATGATTTCCGAAGCTTTCATTTTCTTTTTTCTGATTGAATTGAGCCCCAAGGGACTGTCCACAAACTCCTTGCATATTGCCATGTCTTGTACATGCTGGCATATAGGCTTCATAGGCAGTAGCCATCCTTGTTCCTCCTTTTGTGTTTTGTTTTCAATACTTGTCATCCGCAGCTGTATAAAAAGCAACGTATGCTACCTTTATAGAAGACCTTTATAGAATTGACTCTAATAAAGTATGTTTTAAAAAAAAGAATGACTTGTACGTATATTCAGTCCCGTTGTCACCACCTTGTATCTTTGGCATTCTCCCAAGACTGTTGGATACTTTGGCTAAGTACTCTTCTAGTTTCTCCGGAATTTCTTCTTTGCTATGAACCACTAGATTCCTTATTGTTGCTTTTGAATCACTTCTCCCAAGAGGTCTGTGTCATGTAAGGATAGAGATTTTTTGTTGTTCATGCTTGCCAGTATAAAGAGTTTCTTGACATTTCAGCTGGCACAGGTCAGATTTAATATTTCCTTCTACAAAAGTATGAGCATCTCTTCTGATGATTCAGTGGTCATCCATAAGTGTCATTATATTTCTGTGTCTTGTCAGATTCTTCACTGATAGCAAGTTGCGTTTAAGATTTGAAACATATAGTACATCCTTTACTGCAAACGTTCTGGTTTCATATCTCATATTCCATATTAGGTCATATATCAACCATTAGTTTAGTTTAGTTTACTTTTTTTAGTCATATGGCTTGTGGCACCAGAGTCTATACACCATACATGGCTTGCAGATGTACCTGTACTGGTATTAAATGTAGCTTCAATACACAAAGTGTAATTTTCTTCTTTTATACCACTTTGAGCAGTTTGATGTTGCCCTTTCTTTTTCAGAAGACTCATGTATGCTTTCCACACTCTGCAATCTGCCTCTGCAATTTTAATGTTTCGTAGAAAAAACATTCATTACAAAACAAAACATAGATAAGCAAGCAACGAACAAACCAAAATCAGGACCAGATAACAGAAAACATAAAGTTCCTAAACTGCTGGCACAGACACAGGGTCCAAAGGCTGCAGATACGGACACAGGAAACCTGGCACGGACACCTGGTCCAGGGCTGCTGGCACGGACACAAGGTGGGTTCCAGATCCACTGGTAGGAAACAAACATGATTCCAGCGCGACTGGAAGGATTCAGAGTTCAGGGTTCCAGCAAATACAGATACACAGCCTCAGACCCTGTGCCTGAGCCATCAGTTTTGGAACTTTATGTTTTCTGTTGTCCTGTTTATTGAGTTTTTTTTTTTTTTTTGCTTGCTTATCTGTGTTTTTTTGTTTTTTGTAATAATGTGTAAAAAAATGTGTAAAAAAACATTTATTTTGTAATAAATGTTTTTTTTCTACTAAACCTTACAGCAATCTTCCATACAAAACATTCACTTCAGACCTTTAAAGGGAACCTGTCACCAGAGTTCTAATTTTATCATGAAAAAGGCTGCTATAGACATAGTTCTATATGCAAAATATGTTTTAAAAAAATGTCTGTGTTATATGGTTGAAATAAAGTATGTGAAACTGTACCTTGCTCCCTGCCAGTGAGTCCCAGGGAGGAAAATTTCAAATGACAACTCTGCTCTGTAATATATTCAATGCTCTCCTGGCTCCTGCCCCTCCCCCTCCCACATTCTCTATCCTCTCCTTGCAGTAAGATGTCTGAGGGAGATATTGTCTGCAGTGAGATGACATGTCATCGGAAGGGGGGGGGTTAATAATAGCATAATTTTTTTTGAGGGCAGGTTGGGGATATGAAGAGAAGGCTGTGAGAGACAGAAATAATTGCCCTTTTCAGGATACAAATTACTGCATAAGAAGTAGCAACATTCTTACTGCATTGGTGTATTCCTTAATAACAGTGCCTGTCTTCACTGGATCTGTGTATTCAAAAATTGCAGTGTTTGATTTAACTGGATTCATATATTCCTAAAATGTGGTGTGTCTGTTCTCTGGATCCATGAATTCCTAAATTGTAGTGTCTGTGTTCACTGCATTCCTGTAGTTCTTGAGTGAAGTATCAGTATCAGTACTAATTATTTTGTTTTAATGCTGCTGGATATAGGGTCAGTAAAGGTGTAATTATTAATTGCTCTGATTTATTGCCTAACAGTCTTCTTAAAAAAAGATAAATTCAGTAAGATCCAGCACTACAACAAGTTAAAAACTACATCTTAAATGTGATTTTTATAGTATCGTACTCACAGTGGAGGAATGGGAGAAGACTGGAACGTAACACCAACAGCAAGGTTGTGATTATGGATCACGAGACAGTGGGGGCGGGTATGTGAGTTATCATATCTAACGTAGAAATATCTGTAAATATGCATAAATTAGTAATAATAAATTAGATCAAGTTTAAAATTCAAAATCATTTTCTCTACATCCTACTTTGAATAGCCACTACAGTGTCCTGTGCAATCTGTGAATTATAAAATATTAAGTAATTCTGAGAAAACCATTTTTAGAAACCAGTAGTGGAGTATTCAAAACATGTTTCCAAACTGCCTCACCATTTGTATGATATCCAATATCTTCTCCCCACTTTTGTAGAGACTTCCAATGCAATCAACAATTAGTTTCCTGTAATAATATTTGGTAACTTCTAGCTAATTTACTTTTATTTAACCATAACCTTATCAAACTGGTTGTGTAATCCCCCATTTCCAACAAATCCATTGCAATGTATAATATAAAAAAAATCTATTTAATTAATAGCAATATTTCTCTGTTAACACTTCATTTTTAAATTTCCCATTCTATAAATTGTGAAATAAATCTTATCCCTCTAACAATAAATCAAAGAATCAAAATTTTTTTTGACCCAATGACCCAACTCCACCACTTCACCAAACGTCAAGTCACGACCCTGTAACCTGAGCTGTTCAAGAAAACACTATGTTATTTTTTCTTGGGTTTCTTTAAAAATAGCTGTGACTTGTGGTGCAAGATAGTACAGTCTTCAATTTGTAAATTCGACCCCCCCCCCCGATGGCCCCATGAAGAATATAAATATTTCCAAAAATCTGTTCAGGATTTTTTACTGGTGAATTTTTAAAAATATACAATAAGGCTCAGTCCATATTTAATTTTTTTTAAAACTCATCTTTTTCAAAGCAGCCCAGAAAACTTCCATTCAACTCTATCAAAGGTTTTAGTTGCATTGAGTGAGAGGATCACCCCCCCACCCCTCACCTCCACCTCCTCACACACTCTGAGATGCTGGGAATTCCATACATACATACAAGTTCCTCAAATTACAAGTCATAGTCTTGTCTGGCATAAAGCCACACTGACCTTCACTGACTCTGTTATGACTTTACCCAATCTTCTCGCTAGAACTTGCACCAAGATGGATCTTTATGCCTCAGGAACTAGAATATCTTTACCCTCCTTAGGCTTCAATAATATATCTGCCTCCTACAAAAAAGTGGGCAATTCATCCATTTCAAACAACGATCCAAAGACTTTCAATACCATCAAATCTTCATACCTTTGATATACTTCTCCAGGCAGACTGTCCAGTCCAGGTGACTTATTATTTGGTAAAGCTCTTACCACCTCAGGTATATTCAAGGGTACTTCCAGCATATTTTTACATTCCTCCTTCATAACTCTATTTGGAAATTATTTAATTCATTCATTTTCTACATTTCCTAACTCTGATACCTAACTCTATAACTCTAACATTTCCCCACTGCTCTTTATCCTCATCTAAAAGAAACTCAAAGTTTTTCCATTTCTTCTAGCTCTTTTTATTCTAGCACCATTCTAAAAAAGACCATGCCCTTATTTTCTTAACCTCCCAGGCATATGTTACTCTTATAAACCATTTAGCCTCTCCTGGCATTGTGGGGCTCATTTATTAAAGGTCGTACACGCACTTTTGTCGGACTGTGCACCATTTTCGCGGTTAAAACGGCTTGCACGGGTATTCAATAAGTGCATGTGCTGGGATTGTGGCACAGGCGACCCTGTTTGTTCCGCAGCTGTGCTGGCTTCCATGCGACACAAAATAGCGGGCGTGCCGTCGGATAGTCTGTTTGATTCGGACTGAGTGTGGGATTTAACATTCAAGTTGTGTCGCAAGCCCAAGCACTTAGATGCACCACTGAAAGGATGGTGAACTCTGTTGGACCCGAGCGGGGAAGCAACACATTCAATACTTCAGCCGCACGATCTTGGTGAATCGCGGCAAGGGGCATTATATTCGGACAATTCTGTGAACTCCGGTGACCCTGTAAGTAAATGTGCCCCATTAGGTAATTTCGCCGAGCCAAATCAATTCTTGAAAAGCTTTTACAGGGGGTCTACTACTTAAGAACACCCAACTTACAGACGACCCCTAGTTACAAATGGACCTCTGGATGTTGGTAATTTACTGTACTTCATCCTTGGGCTACAATAAACAGCTATAACAGTTATCACATGTGCTTGCAATTAAGCTTTATTGTTAAAGGGCACCTACCACCCCGATTCTACCTATAAAGGTAGAAGGGGTGGTAGGTGGATGAATGGGACGTGAGGATAGCCCATTTTTGGGCTAATCCTCGCTTCCCCGGTGTCTTTTAGAAAACTTTATTGGAGGCATATGTAAATTTTATTATGCGGCTACAGGGGAGTGGAGTAGCCGGAAATGAGGCTACTAGTCGCGGCTACTCCACGCCCCAGTAGCCACGTTACTCTGCCTACCATTTAATCTTCGGCACGCAGCTCCTCGTAGCTGTGCACCCTCGTCCTGGTCCCCCGGCATCTGCGGCCTTCTGCGCATGCGCAGTAGCCCGGCCCTGAAGCCGCGGCTGCGCAGCTGAAGGCCTGCGCTCTGCGCATGCGCAGAACACAGGGGACCAGGACGAGGGCGCGCAGCTACGAGGAGCTGCGCGCCGAAGATTAAATGGTAGGCGGAGTAACGTGGCTACTGGGGCGTGGAGTAGCCGCGACTAGTAGCCTCATAATAAAATTTACATATGCCGGCAATAAAGTTTTATAAAAGACACCCGGGACGTGAGGATTAGCCCATTTTTATCCTCATGTCCCATTCATCCACCTACCATCCCTTCTACCTTTATAGGTAGAATCTGGGTGGTAGGTTCCCTTTAATCCTGGTTCTGATGACAATCCAACATTTTTAAAATCCAATTGTCACAGAGACCAAAAAAAATGTCGCTGGGGTTACAATTATAAAATATGCAGTTCCGACTTACATACATATCCAACTTAAGAACAAACCTACAGAAACTATCTCGTATTTAACCCAACGACCGCCTGTATATGGACTAGAAAAACATGAATATGTTCTTGCTTCAAGTGTTCTGACTGGTTTATGTCCAATTCCCCTACACATACTAACATACATAATTTGGGGTTTTCCGAAGCCCTTTTGCTGAATGCTGTATTGATCAACCTTATTACTTTTATCCACAAGGGTCCCACTGCCGGGCATGGCCAGAACATGTGCATATCATCTGCCATATCATCCTAATACTGTGGACAGTTGGCATCCCTTCTTAATCCCATCCTCCAGAGCTTCATAGGTGTCCTGTTTACCTTATGAATAAGAAACAATAGTGATCACCTCTGCGCTACATTCAGTCATAGTACCGCTGTTTATTCTATCGCTTCTGCCTACAGCCACTTCCCACTTATTATGTGTCTCAGCCATCTGATCTCCCAGTATCTTGTCCAGTAGTACACTATATAACAAAGAAATAAGACCCCTCATGTTTTCTGCTGGTACTACTCCCTGCATCACACAAATGGAAGAAAACATAATGTCAAAATGTGTCTGGATTGCATGTCTGATTTACAAATATTGAAAGAAAAAAGAACCTCAGACTCGAACTCCTCCTGAATTTGTTGAAAGGAGATTGTTGACATCTACATATAACTGTTTCAAGAAAAGGACATTTTGCTGCTTCCATCATTTATACCTCTCCCAGATGGGGGTTTTAATATAGTGGGGGTATATTTTGTCCACTCACCTATGGCCATAATACATCCATAATACAGCCGCTTATACATCCTCCAAGTTTTCTGTTTTAAGTTGGCTGCTTCCTCATCTGTCTCCGAACACTCCATATAACCACATCAAAGGACTTTAATAGTAACTTGTCATCAAATGTGTTTAACTCCTTAGTAACCACCCATATGGGTTTATCTCCTTCGATCACTAAGGTGCCTTGGCTAGACAGTCAGGTTTGTACATCAGCCCGCACTAAGTTCTGCACAGCTAGGCACCTCCTCTAACAGTCCGGATCAGAATGACATCCGATCCGGATTGCTTAACCCCTTCCAGAGGATTGTTTAACCCCTTCCAGATGTGATCCGTGATAGCCGGTAAGTCTTTTCTGCAGCAAAGACTTACCGGTAACACTGATCGCGGGAGTTATCTTGGCTTCAAAAAGATGGCGGGATCCCCTGGTCAACTATCGACTGGTTGTCTTGCATCCCCCCAAACCCTTCCCCTCCCTTCCCATCCCTTCATTCCAAACCCCTCTGCTCCATTCAGTTTGTATAATAATCCTACTGTTTTTGCTTTTGTCTTACAACAAAAAGTGTTATCTCTAGTATATCTTGCATAGGTCCAATTGAGCTTTTAGTACTACTATAAAACCGAGCAAGACAGTCTTGCAAAGACCCGAGGCTGTCTCGTTTTAACTGTGCGCTTTGCGAATTGTAATGATTTAGGAGGAAATTCCCCCCTTTCCCTAGAACTGATATAAATATAAATAAACTGTCAAAATCATAAACACAATGGGGGTCATTTACTAAGGGCCTGAATCGTGTTTTTACGTCGGATTACACAAATTTTACCGTTTTCCGCCAATTTTCCCTGAATTGCCCCAGGATTTTGGCGCATGCGACCGGATTGTGGCGCATCGGCGCCGGCATGTGTGCGGCGGAAATCGGGGGGGCGTGCCCGTCGGAAGACCCATCGGATTCGGAGTAACCGCCGTAATTAAGAAAAAAAATGTGTGGACACGCGCTTACCTGCACCCAGCCTGGCTTGGTGTACTTCAGTGCACTCCGACGAACTCCAGCAGCGACACCTGGCGGACGTCGGGGGAACTACCTTAGTGAATTCCGGTAGAACCCGAATCCTCCACACAGAATGCACCGCTGGATCGGGAATGGACCGGGTAAGTCTGCATCCGAAAATGCCCAATCTATCAAAATATAATAACAGTTTTTCACTGCTTTTAACCCTTAAACAGAAAATAGCGCCCATAGTCAAAATTGGCACTTTTTTGCCATTTTGAAAAATATAAAAAATTCGATAAAAAGTGATAAAAAAGGTAGCATTGAAAATGTCATTACACCACTCACAATGGAATGGAATATTAAATACCATCACTATTAAGTGCAATTAAGTGCAATTTGTTACGCAGGAAACAAGCCATCACAGAGCTCTTTACGTGTAAAAATAACAAAAAGTTACCAGGCGTTAAGGGGTTAACTTGCTAGATCCCGCGGGCACACCATTGCATGCCTGGTTATGGAGGGGGCACCCTTCCTTGTCCTATTGCCCCCCCTGCAATGAGATAGCAGGGTTCTGTCTTCCCTGCTGTCGGAGACGTAATAAAGATCCCCAGGTCTGTCCTTAGACTAGCAGTCTATGCCAGTCCATAGGCTGACATTACTAATGCACTGCAATACATGTTTATTGCAGTGTATCAGAATAAACAACTTTTTACATGTTGAGGTACCATTACTGTACAAAAAAAAGTAAAAAAAAACACTTAAAAATAATAAAATTAATTAAAATTCCCCCAAAGCCCCCAATACATATAAAACAATATATGCAGCAATACAAATAAGTAAAAAATTAAATATCAAGGGATCCCAAAATACCCAGTCCATAAAAATATAAATATGTTTATTCCCAGCGTTTAACCCCATAATGGAAAAATGTGTTCAAATGTCACACATTTTTGCGACATTTCTGTGATTTTAAAACATATGAATATTGTCATATAAAGTTATCAAAAGTTTACAATACTGTAGCATTGAAAATGTCATCATGTCCCACAAAAAATTACCTGTAAGTTATTAGTGTCAGAATATGGTAAAATAAAGAACATTTTGTTCAAAAAGTTTTATTTTTTAAAAAATATAATAAAACCTATATTAGTATGGTATCCTCATGATCATACCAAACCTAAGAATAAGTTAGATGTGCCACTTGTGCACAGTGAAAGCTGAGTCCAGAAGCATATGATGCAAATGCATTTTCTTTTCAATTTCACAGAGTTTGGAATTTTCTCCCACTAACTAGTAGACGACATGGAATATAAAATGGAGTAAAATGTATCAGTTTATTATAAGCATATAATTTCATACAATTTATAGGACAATTATAAAACATCTAAAAATACACCTGGATAGGTGTAGAGAGCTACCTAGGGCCCAGAGGCATGCATGAGCCCTACACCCCTACCATCTCACAGCCTAAGCAAAGGTATCAGGTGACCCAATAGACACAATGATGAAATAAAGTCTTAGAAAACCAAATGTGTAAAAATGCATAGAAAAGATCACCAAATGAGGCCTACAACCATATCAAAGAACGTCATACCCATCGAGGTCAATGTAAAGGATAATGAAGAAGGAGCAAGGCATAAGCGTTAGAGAGTAGAGGCAGACAAAACCCCATGCGTTTTGTCACAAATGTGTGACTTCCTCAGGGGTTAGCAAGGGAGGTGCTTCTATGTAGCTTAACCAAGGCTTCTATTCAATTTCAGGTATACTGAAATGAGTGGCTACTGCCTGGTATTGACTTCATTTCAGCAGGTACCTTTTGGGCTTTGTGGCTTTTGCTGTATTCAGCCATGTAAAGCAATCAATATTTAAGTGAAAAAGGGAATAAAGAATGGCACTCAACAGTTTCTTTTTTCCTCAATACAAATATATTGGTAAAACCGTTCACTACAAAACATCATGTGTGTTAGAGGCAGAACTGCCAGGGAATTCCACAAGTGAGAGGTACTTCTTCGGGTTCCACTCTTTGTGTTTCAGTCTTCAGTTTATTCAGTTTTTTCAAAAACATTTCTGATTTTCCAAATAGTTGTTCCAAGGTATCACTCTGACTGCCATTTTAAAGCTCGGGCAGGAATTCTTCCCTACTTTGGGTGGCGTGTGTGGTCTTTTGCCCAAACAGATGAGTATCAGCCCAGTCTGTTGCCATTTCCACTTTGCTCTGCTAAAATTAGTGGTGCCGATGTGATTCTAACTGGATAAGGGCACAGGAGAGGAGGAAGTGGAGTAGTAGGAGGAGGCAACAGGAGGCAATGAATGATATGTGGGAATTCTCAGCAGTAGAAAAATATGCATCGAAATGATTTCTGCCAGGACCAGCCACCACTACTTGTCCACATATAAGTTTTTTGTGTGTTTTGCGACTAAGCGATCAACAGAGATGGAGTGCATAAAAGGCAATCTGAGGTAACTTGAGACCCTTCCAATGCCCCATGCAAGTCCACTTCTTGCAAGTCCACTTCTTTTTTATGTGCTCGGCTTACTGGGGGCAGGGGGTCGGTTGTCTATAAACTGGGTGAATGGACTGGTTGTCTATATACTGGGGGGTATGGGCTGGCTGGCTATATACTGGGGTCATAGCTGGCTGGCTATATACTGGGGTCATAGCTGGCTGGCTATATACTGGGGGCATGGGTTGGCTGGCTACATGCTGTGGGCATAAGCTGGCTGGCTATATACTGGAATATCGTGGTTTGTGTACACCGCGCACCGTGTAAGTAAGGGGAAAAAAAGTGGTCCGAGGCTGCTGCAGACAACTGGTGTTCAGGAGGGTATCCTGATGCAAATGGATATATTACAGGTAAGGAAACCAGTTTGTTTTAGTCGCGCTGCTCACATTTAGGTTAGTCTAGTATGTATCATGTGTAGTAATATCCGTCTAAATATGGTACATGTAGACAGTAGGAATATATACAACACATTATTTGACAATATTTTTTGGCTCAGAAGTAATCAGTTTATAGGTAGGTTGTGGTTGGACGACGCGTTTCGGGGAGGAATACCCCTTCTTCAGGTCCAGGTACTGGAAGTTCACAGGATTAAAAATTTACAATGCTGTTTTCGAAACATAGTAATATTTCTAACATATAAAAAACATATGTAACATAGATACAAGTGTAAAGGGGCAACAGAGTATTTGTAAATTGTCAATGGATGAGCAAGTCTTAAAATCTTAATTTAGAGAGTAAAAAGCGTAGATGTATAAAAGTACATAAAATATACAAGGTATAAAAATCGATAGAGAAATAAATATATAAATGCATAAATAAATAGATATATAAATAGGTAAATCATATTATATACATATTAGCTACTTGTACTGGTCATTGTCAGTTTTTCGGTGGAAAACGAGGGGGGATTATGTGGTAGGTTTTGATAATCAAATGGTGGGGAAAGAACTGACCTGTCTGAGCGAGTAATCCTGTGTGGTGACGGAGCTTGAGGGTCAAGGATCAGGAAAGGATATTGAGGCTGTAGTTAGAGTAGATAGTAGATGAGCTGCTAGCCCCTTATGTTAGTGGTAAATGGTCACTAGACGTGAGTGCGGGGACTGACCTTGGATGTTAGTAGTTGTTGTCCTCTGTATAATGCAGTGGCTGTAGCCTGGTAGGGCCGGTAAACAGTCCTGCATAGGGTAAGGTGAATGGTTAGTGGGAGCCGGGGTAGCTAGAGGTGATGACGGGTAGAGGAATACTCACTGCGGAGGTGTGTGTCCAAGACCGACAGCAGCGCGAGTGGCTGCTCAGTAGGATAGGTGTCGGGTTTAAATGGGCAGTACAAGTAGCTAATCGTCTAAATGATTTACCTATTTATATATCTATTTATTTATGCATTTATATATTTATTTCTCTATCGATTTTTATACCTTGTATATTTTATGTACTTTTATACATCTACACTTTTTACTCTCTAAATTAAGATTTTAAGACTTGCTCATCCATTGACAATTTACAAATACTCTGTTGCCCCTTTACACTTGTATCTATGTTACATATGTTTCCCCCTCTCACCATGATAGCACCCAACCAGAGAGAGGGATCCGCCCCCAGGGACAGGAAATCCAGATCTTTTTAAGCGCGGCCCGTCCTTCCTCCTTCAGTGGTTTTCCTGTCCCTGACGGGGATCCAGGGAGCCTCAGTGAGGCTCCGTTGCGTGGCGAGAGGGGGAATGGGAGTCCCAGGTACCCCGCAGTGGCCGTGCATGTCCCCCGCCAAGCGCTTACCGGAGGGTGTAGAAGACGCGGCGGGGTGGTGCGATGGAAGCTGCGGGTCGCAGCGACAGTCTGCAGGTGTGGAGGGAACGTCCGGTGTTGAGGCCGGGGGATCGCACGCTTCGTTTGGTGCAGGCCGAAAAACCAAGATGGCATCCGCCCCACTTCCTGTGGAGACAGGAAGTGGGGCAAGGAAAATGATAGCGCGCACCCTGATGACATCACCAGGCGGGAGATTTGAAATTCTGGTCCCACACAGGAGTCCTGTGTGTATTCCACACCGGCAGCCGGCTACAGGATTTGCATCCAGCTTGTCTGCTGCTGTTTCTTGGTCAGAGGACCTGAATAATCAGCTTACTCTCCACCAGGCGGTATGAGTTCCAACGACGGTGGTAGAGATTCAGTGGACACCGCTACGGTAATTATGGTTTAGTGGGATAGTCCGCTGAATGGTAAGTGGGGCCTTACTAAGCCTTTAAACTGGTTGTGATAAGTCTCTTTGTCTCCCTCTGATTTTTTATTAGAGGGAAGAGACGCGTAGGGGGAAAACTGCCACTAAATCTAAAAATTGTGTTTGTAGGATTTGTGGAGATGACCTGCCGGACTCGCATCCGAAACCTAACTGTAATCAATGTATACAGCGTATGGTAGATCAGGAGCAGTCGTCTCTGTTTGAATCTATGCGTGCCTTTATCCAACAGGAAGTGCGTAGTTCGATGCAGGGGAAGAAAAAATCCCTTAGATCTCAGAGTTCCCCCGGCACCTCTAGAGTATCAGACAACTCAAGCTCTAGCCCTGAGGATCTATCGTCAGGCTCTGAGGAAGAAGATAGATCGGGTAGGCCCTTGTTCCCAGCAGAAGATACGGAACATTTGATAAAGCTGGTCAGGGATACTATGGAGCTAGAGGACGAGAAGGAGGAACGCTCAGTTACAGACATTATGTTCCAGGGATTAGGGGAGCGGAAAAAGAGAGTCTTTCCCATCCATAATAACATTTCCTCCCTTATCAGAGCAGAATGGAAGAAATCGGAAAAGAACGTTTTTTTCCCAAGAGCCATGAAGAGAAAATATCCCTTCGCAGGGAAAGATACGGAGACTTGGGACAGAGCGCCCAAGGTGGATGTGGCTATATCCAAAGTCTGTAGGAAAGTGGCTCTTCCAGTGGAGGATTCCGGGGTTTTAAAAGACCCTATGGATAAGAAAGCTGACACTTTTCTGAGACGTTCCTGGGAAGCGTCAGCAGGAACATTCAAGCCAAACATCGCGGCTACTTGTGTGTCTAGATCACTGTTTATGTGGCTTACCCAGCTGGAAGAGAAGATCAAGTCGGGTGTTCCAAGATCACAGCTGGTTACGGAGGTCACTACGGCACAAAAGGCCTCAGCCTTCCTAGCGGACGCATCGGTAGATGCTCTTAGATTATCAGCAAGGTCAGCAGCATTGTCTAATTCAGCCAGGAGAGCCCTGTGGCTCAAGAACTGGTCAGGAGACTTGTCATCAAAAAGTCACCTATGTAATATTCCTTGTGAAGGAGAATTCCTTTTTGGATCCACATTGGATAAGATCCTGGAGAAAGCGGCGGATGGGAAAAAAGGTTTTCCTAATACAAAACCGCCAGGGAAGTTTTTTCGTCCCCCAAGAAGATTCAAGTCACCTCAAAGATCTGGAGACAAGAAGGATACATGGAGACCTTACAGAAGAACTAAGGGTTTCATGTTCTCGCGCCCTTCAGACCCCAACAAACGTCCTAATCAACAATGACGCCAGAGGACCTGTGGGGGGAAGACTCTCCCTGTTCAGGGAGGAATGGGAGAAGATCTCAGGAAGTCGCTGCAACCTGGGAATCATCCAGGACGGCCTAAAATTACCTTTCTGTCTTTTCCCCCACAGCGCTTCAGGATAACATCTGTGGCGGGTCTGGAGACCCAACAAGCTTTAGTATCAGAAGTAAAGTCCTTACTTCAGAAGAAAGTACTCAGAAGAGTTCCACTTCAGGAACAAGGGGAAGGGTTCTACTCAACCCTATTCTTCGTAAAAAAGCCGGATGGTTCCCTTCGGACTATAATAAACCTAAAACCTCTGAATCAATATCTACAAGTAGAAAGATTCAAGATGGAGTCCATAAAGTCAACGATAAATTTGCTTTTTCACAACTGCTACATGGCCTCTATAGACTTGGCGGACGCATATTACCACGTCCCCATTCATCCGGATTACCAAAAATATCTGAGAGTGGCAGTGGTACTGGATGGCATCCTCTCTCACCTCCAGTTCACGGCCATGCCCTTTGGAATAGCTATAGCTCCAAGGGTATTCACAAAGTTGATATCAGAGGTGGCAGCGTACATCAGGAAACATCAGGGGATTTTTGTACCATATCTCGACGATTTCCTGCTGGTAGGAAGATCATCAGAGGATCTAGCAGATCAGATAAAGATGGTTCTGGAGACCCTTCACCGTCTGGGATGGTTGGTGAATTGGAAGAAATCTTCCCTTACACCTTCCAGAGTAAAAATATTCCTGGGGATTCAGTTAGATTCCATGATCCAAAGATCTTTCCTTCCCCCCGAAAGGATACAGTAATTTACCGCTTCAGTAGAGAGCTTATGCAGGAACAGTTCTCCTTCAATAAGGGAAGTAATGAAGGTTCTGGGTCTCCTCACAGCAGCCATACCGGCGGTGCCTTGGGCAATGTTCCATGCACGACCTCTGCAGCTATACATGCTGAATGCCTGGGATGGGGATCAGGCCACCTTAGACCAAAAAATTCCTCTTTCACAGGAGGTATTGAATTCCTTGGAGTGGTGGACAAAGGGGGAAACCTTCCAGAGAGGAAGATCCTGGAAGGAGGAGAGACCACTGTCCTTGATAACGGACGCAAGTACCTGGGGATGGGGTGCCCAAGTAAAAGACCTCCTGTTCCAGGGAACCTGGGCAAAAGAGGCTCAGGGAATGTCCTCCAACTACAGAGAGTTGAGAGCTGTCTTAGAGGCGATGAAGCAATCCTTGCCGGAGATTCAGGGGAAGGACTTGAAGATCATGTCAGACAACATGACAGCAGTGGCTTTTTTAAATCGCCAGGGAGGAACCAGGAGCAAATTTCTGATAGATGTGGCGAACCAGATCTTCAGCTTAGCAGAGATCAACTTAAGATCACTCTCGGCAGTACACATAAAGGGGAAAGAAAATCTAGAAGCAGATTTTCTGAGCCGTCATCACCTGAGACAAGGAGAATGGTCCCTCCACCAGGATGTCTTCCACATGATATTGAGACTGTGGGGTCGGCCGCAGATAGACCTATTTGCCACCAGGAAGAACAAGCGGGTCAATCGTTTCTGTTCTCTAAACCCGAAAGATTATCCCGTTACCCTGGACGCCTTTTCAACAACATGGAATTTCAACCTCTCTTATGCCTTTCCTCCCCTGGCTATCCTTCCGAAAGTCCTGAAGAAGATAAGGGAAGATCAGGCCAGGGTTATCCTGATAGCACCCTTCTGGCCCAGGAGAGCTTGGTTCTCAATACTGAGGGAACTCTCAGTGTCAGATCCTTGGATCCTCCCGGAGAGGCAGGATCTTCTCTCCCAGGGTCCAGTATTCCACCCACAGATAGCAAACCTCCATCTGACGGCCTGGAATTTGAAAGGTGCATCCTGAGGAAAAAAGGCCTATCTGATATGGTAATTACAACCCTACAGGGAAGCAGGAAAGTAGTTACCTCTAGGATTTATTTTAAGATTTGGAGGGTCTTTTCGGATTTCTGTAGTCCGAATCAGATAAATCTAGATCGCCCGAACATAGCCAGAATTCTAGATTTTTTACAGGCTGGGTTAGACAAGGGGTTAAAGCCAGCTACCCTTAAAGTCCAGGTGTCAGCCCTTAGCGCCCTGTTTGACTCTTCCTTAGCTTCTCATCCTTGGATAGCCAGATTTATAAAAGCTGGATCTCGGATGATTCCCTTTAAGCATACTACAGTTCCTCCTTGGGACCTCACTTTGGTCCTGAATTATTTGCTTAAGGAACCATTTGAGCCATTAGAATCCTGCCCCCCAAAATGGTTAACATTGAAGGTAGTTTTCCTAGTGGCAATTACTTCAGCCCGTAGGGTAGGAGAAATTTCTGCACTATCCTGTAGAGCTCCTTTTACAAGGTTTTTTGAGGATAGGGTTGTTCTTACAACAGACCCGGCGTTTTTGCCTAAGGTAGCTTCAAGATTTCACAGGTCACAAGAAATCAGGCTTCCTTCCTTTTGTAATAATCCCTCTACGGATAAGGAAAGACAGTTTAGTAAATTAGATGTCAGAAGAGCTATCAAGATTTACTTAGCCACGGCTGAAGAATGGAGGAAAGCAGATAGCCTATTTGTTCTTTTTGGAGGAAGGAACAAGGGGAAGAAGGCCTCAGCTAAAACTATTTCTAGATGGATTAAGCTTGCCATTAGTTCAGCTTACGAGGCAGCAATGCTACCTGTACCAGAAGGGTTGAAGGCACACTCCACCAGGGCAGTTTCCTCCTCTTGGGCAGAGTTTAAGGAGGTGTCAGTAGGTCAGATCTGCCAGGCTGCCACCTGGTCTTCTCCACACACTTTTTATAAGCACTATAGACTGGATGTGGCGGGTGCACATGAATTGACATTTGGGCGAAGAGTGTTATCTTCGGTGATCCCTCCCTAGCTTTCTATGTTATTCTCTCTGGTTGGGTGGTCTGGCCTCCTAAGTCTTTGGGAGCCGGGGACACGCACCCGCGCTTGACCGCCGGAGCCGGTAGAAGAATGTGGAGAAGTGAGTGAGCACTGGAGTATGAAGAGGGGCACGGGTGAGCCTGCAACCTGATATGTGGGTTGCGGGAGCACGCGTGTCACATTGTCCCAATTGTGCACTGCACACCTTGTAATATACCCCTTAATTGTTGCCCCAACATTTTAGAACTAACCATCAATTACAGCTTCCACACAGTATATGGCATTTTAAACCCCTCAGTGACCCTCACATTTAAGGATGCCCTCACATTGTACGACACACCTAATAATATTCCCTAAATGTGGCCTGTCATGTAATAAAGACAATTAGAAATATTACAGCGCAGGACTTGAAAAAAGAGGTTAAAATCCAAAAACTTAAATTCATTATGTTAAAAATACATGTCCTCATGAAAAAATAAAAAAATAGAGCATGCCTGACATGTTTTAAGCTTTTAGTCTTTAAAGGGGTATTCCCACGAAGACAAGTTTCTTATATGTACTCAGGATAAGAAAATAACATTATTATCTAATATCTAAATCAATGTTATTAACAAAAATACAGCATTTCTCAGATATAAGTCCAACCTGTCTCTATCAGTCTTGGTGTACACAATTTCAGTTGCCCCTAGACACAACCCAATAACTTCTGACTTAGGGTCCAGTGGCTTGGATTTTGTGTGAGATCCTGCAGATGAGATTTCTGTGTGTCTCTGCCCTGTGCCTTTAGCCACCCCCACTGCATGCAGCTCTGAGACACTCACTGATTACATCCTGCTAGGAGATCGTGAGCAGAGAGAGGTGTTGCAAACTACAAACTACAAGGAGAGGATGTTTTGAGGCGCAGAACTTTAGTTGCAATTTTTCTCATTTTCATGAATATTGCCAAAACTCACATTTTGAGGTACAACTCGACTTTCAAGTGACTTTAAAAAGCCTAAAATATTAAAACCCCACTATACTCCACTATAGAAACTCCACCCCTTAACATATGTAAAACAACTTCTATTAAGTCTATTAACCCTTTAAGTGTTTCACATGGGTTAAAACAATATGGACCTGCGATTTAGAAACTTTTGAATTTTTTGAAAATACATTCATTTAGGCCAAAACGGACAGTTTCATAATGAATAAAATGATGAAATGCTCTGTAATGTTTAATGCCAAATTTCTCCCGAATGTAGCGATACCCCATATGTGGTGGTAAACTGCTGTATGGGCACACGGCCGAGCATAGGATCAAAGCAGCGCCATTCAGAGCAGATTTGTATTGTCACATTATAATGCAAACATATGAGGGCTTATTATTTGTGGGTTGAGATACAATGTATAGGTAATTCATGTTGGGGTCTATAGCTTATTCATTAGATTTATTAACTAATTCAAGGGGGACAAAAACAAAATCATCAATTTTTATTTGGGATTTTTAGCACTCTGCCCCCCCCCCCCCCCCGCTGACCATAACATAAAAATAACATTTTATCTTTATTCTATTGTAGTATATGCCAAATTAACAGAAGAATAGGCAAAACAAGGAAACACACATTTAGAAGGGGAGTGAGGGGGGGGGGGGGCGTAAGGGGAATGGGGAGCCCGTAAGGCTGCGTTATTGTTGTATGGAAGTACAAAGGAGCACTCTATCTATTACAAGAGCAAGTCCTGGAATTCCGGAGTGTTTACGAATATATTCTTCTGACGCGTCGCCGCAGAAAGGCATTGCGTCAGAAGAAGTACCCTTAATGACCGCCGGAAAAAGCCAACAGGACGGTCATTAAGGGGTTAAGTCACATGGCTACTTCACAATGGAAACTTTAAATGTGGACATGTCAGATGTGGCAGTTGTAAATATATGACTAAAACTACTAATTTTGCAAGCTTTAAAACAGACAAAACCTATAGCATCAAAAAATGGGCTAACTGTGATAGTCATCATGTGGTTTATTCTGTTAGTTGCAACTCATGTCGTCTTCAGTATGTTGGATGTACGGTACGTAAACTAAAACACAGAATGTATGGACACATTGAAGGTGCAATAACTGGATAACACCATGGAATAACAGGTTGCATACAGCGTACAGTTACTTCAAAAACTGCGTAACATCCCCGTACTGTGGACAATACAACCATACTGGAAATAGATAATATCATCATAGGAACACCACCACGGTTGGAAAAAAAATTGTGTCTTAAAAAAAATAAAGTGATCACTGGTTATAAGTGGGTTTGTGTACCTAGACTTGACCTGAACTTTGCCCCAAACACAAACCCAATTGACTTCATTGGGGACAAAGATTTTACCACCCAATAATAACTGTAAAATGGGGGTAGTAACGGGAGAGAGTTGCAATATGGGGATAACAAAAAAATGCAGTTGCCCTGACAAAAATGGGATAGGGAAGGTACTTAAAATAATAATATAATATGAAAAAATTTAATAGAAAAGAAAGAAAATAACTTTATAAAATAAAATGCTGTTAATGTCATTAAAGGGAACCTGTCACCAGTTGAATTGCAATTAAACAGCAAAAAGTACCTTATATGGCAGGTTTCCTGTTTGTTGGACATATAAAGAACCAATGCTGCCTGCAGCCAGAAAAATGAAATTCTATCCAAGGTTTGATTCCAGTCATGGGGTTGGGGTCCTGGGCATAGCAGTCAAGCAGACACTCTTCCTAATTGCCGCATTATCACATAACCTGCCTCCTAATTTCCCTGTAGCCGCAAAAGGCTCCTCGTTGACTCTCCGTCCTCAGCAGTCTTGCACATGCACCACTTGCGCAAGAATTGAGACAAATGCTTAATAATTGAGGAGAGTTGTGAAAAAGGGGTTTCTACTGAAACGTGCGTCAATTGGTGCGCTGAATTTGAACTTGTGGCTGCTTTGGATGTAACTGCATTTTACTTTTCTTTAGGACTGACCGTTATGTGCCCATCTATTCCATCTCAGTGATTACTTATCTCTCCCTTATATTACATTAATTACATAAGGGATTTATGTGTGGGACATACTATAGCTATTATTATTTATTACAGCATTATTACATCTCTATATATCGTATTGAAATTTGAAGTTCCATTACTCCATAAATGAAAAATTAATAAGGAATTAAAAATTGTATTTCATTTGAAATCTTTATTTTTTTATAAATATACAAAATATTAAAAACAATATATATATAGATTCCAATACAACCATAATACATACATAATACTTACATAATAAAATTCCTTTACATCCATTTATTGAACAATGCCATTAAACCATATTCCACGGCCATTATTATCAAAACCATAATAATATCTTATCCTACCCCAAAAGTGCCAGTTGGGAAAAAGAAAACCTGCCTGGTCTACTAATTCATACCTGCCAGACTGCCTTTGGGCCTAGTTTTTTCCTAGACCCTAACCCATTTCCAGTTAACAGAAGATCCATCCTCTCTTCCCATTCCTAAATTCAGGTGGCCTTGCTAACTTCCAGTTATAAAAAAAAACTTTTTTTAGTCAACTCATATTTCCTGACACACTAAACCAATTTTGGTACACAAAATGCACATTTTAAGATCACAAAGTTCTTTAAATAACAATAAACCATTACCCCCAACTATCTGAATATACAAAATATCCTTTTCTCGCCACGTGTGCAAATTCTCTAAAGGACGAAGAGTTCATCTACTATCTCCCCAAATTGACGTCTCCATTATATATATATATATATATATATATATATATATATATATATATATATATATATACTTTTGCACTTTTACAATGCAGAGACTTACTCTCTCCCTTTCCCGCACACAAAGATAATTTGTAAAATGTAAAAAAATCTAAGATTCCAAATATAATAATTCTTCCAGACACCATCAGGACCATCAACGGTATAACGTACAATGTTCACATTACACTTTGCTTTATTCTGAAGTGTGAAGATGTGCCAAACCACCTATGTTAATTGGGTGATATAAAGTGGTGGCCAAAAGTATTGTCACGCCTGCAATTCTTTCAGATAATACTTTCAGTATTAATATCTTCATTTATTTTGCTTGCAATGAAAAAACACAAAAGAGAATGAAAAAAAAGTCAAATCATTGATCATTTTACACAAAACTCCAAAAATGGGGTGGACAAAAGTATTGGCACCCTCAGCCTGATACTTGGAACCTTTAGACAAAATAACTGCGAACAAACGCTTCCAGTAACCATCAATGAGTTTCTTACGATGCTCTGCTGGAATTTTAGACCAGTCTTCTTTGGCAAACTGCTCCAGGTTCCTGAAATTTGAAGGGTGCATTCTCCAAACTGCCATTGTGAAATCTCTCCACAGGTGTTCAATGGGATTCAGGTCTCTTTAGAAGTCTCCAGTGCTATCTTTCAAACCACCTATAAAAAGCAGATAAAGGCAGCAAAAATAGAGACTGAGAGAAATATTGCCAGGGAAAGCAAAACTAATCCCAAATTATTTTTTAAGTATATAAGTGCTAAGAAACTAAAAACCTGTGGGCGTGTGAGAGTGTGGGCCCTCTTAAGAATAACATGGGGGTCATGGTGGAAGGAGATTAGGAAAGGGACGATCTACTGAATATCGCCTTCTCGACTGTCTTTACCCAGGAAAATCCCCTGGTGGAAGACACAATGAGGAATAATGTAAATTCTCTTTGGAATGTCAACAGTTTAACCCAGGAAGAGGTATGGCGCTGCCTGACAACCACTAAGGCTACATTCACACAATGCATGCCTGCCGTACCGTAGTACGGTGGGCATACATCGGCACTGCGGAGAGGAGCAGGGGATGAGCGCTGCTCATCCCCGCCCCTCTCCAAAGGAAGATACAGCGCACGGCGCCGTATCACGGGAAAAGATAGTACATGTCCTATACTTTCCCGGGCTACGGAGCGGTACGGTGCCACACGTGTGCTGCACCATACCGCTCCCGTACAGGGCCGTGAGCCCATAGAAGTGTATGGGGGACGTATATCGGCCTTATATACGTCGGCCGTATATACGTCTCCTATACATGTGTGTGAATGTAGCCTAAGATAGATAAATCCCCGGGGCCAGATGGCATACACCCCCGCATTCTGCATGAACTATGTACCGTGATAGACAGACAATAATTTTTAAAATTTGAAGATTCCATGAGGACTGGTTATGTTCCACAGGACTGGAACATAGCAAATGTGGTACCAATATACAAAAAAGGATCAAAAAGTGATCCTGGAAACTACAGACCTGTGAGTCTAACTTCTGTGGTGGGGAAATATTTGATGGGTTTGTTAGAGATGCTATCCTGGTGTATCTCACTGTACATAACCTCACCTTTTATGAGAGATCGGTCCTGTCAGACTAATCTGATTGGCTTCTACAAGGAAGTAAGTTCTAGACTGGATCTGGGGGACGCTGTGGATGTTGTATATCTGGAATTTTCAAAGGCATTTGACAACGTGCCGCATAAAAGGTTGGTATATAAAATGAGACTGCTGGGACTAGGGGAAAAAATGTGTATTTGGCAAGTAATTGGCTTAGTGATACAAAACAGAGGGTGGTCATTAATGGCACATTCTCAGATTGGGTTGACGTTACCAGTAGAGTGCCACAGTGGTCAGTATTGGGGCCACTTCTTTTTAATATTTTTATTAATGACCTTGTAGTGGGTTTGTAGAGGTTGATAGTTTAGCATTACAGAGGGATTTGTGGAAGCTTGAGGAGTGGGCAGAGAAATGGTTGATGAGGTTTAATGTAGATAAATGTAAAGTTATGCACTTGCGCCATGGAAACAAAAAGTATAATTATGTTCTTAACATTCAATTACTTGGTAAAACTGAAACTGAAAAGGGGGTATTGGTGGATGGTAAACTTAATTTTAGTGACCAGAGCCAGGCAGCTGCTGCTAAAGCAAATAAAATTATGGGATGTATCAAGAGATGAATAGATTCTCATGATAAAGGCATAGTTTTGCCCTTATCAAATCCCTGGTCAGACCACACATGGAATATTTTGTACAGATTTGGGCACCAGTGTATAAAAAGGACATAGTAGAGCTGGAATGGGAACAGAGGAGACCAACCAAGATTATAAGGGGAATGGTGGGACTAGAATACAATGACAGGAAAAAGATGACTGAGGGGCGACCTTATTACAATGTACAAACACCTGAACGGATAGTACAAGGATCTCTGCAAAGATCCTTTTATAGCCCTATGACCAGGACAAGGGGGCATCCTCTTCACCTAGAACTGAGGCGTTTCTACCATCAACATAGACAAAGGTTCTTTACTGTAAGAACAGTGAGACTATGGAACTCTCTGCCACAGAAGGTTGTTATGGCTGACTCTACGTGTTTAAGAGAGGCCTGGATGCCTTTCTGGAGAGAAAAAATATCACGGCTTATGGGGATAAAACATGTATTTAATTCTTAAAGGTTGGACTTGATGGACTTCTGTCTTTTTACTATGATACTATGATTTTTTAGTGCTTTTTGAAGTGTGTTTTGGGTCATTGCCCTGCTGGGCCCTACAAAACATCATGGAACCTCTGCCATGTTTGACTGTAGGACCCATGTTCTTTTCTTTGAAGGCCTCTTATTTTTCCTGTAAACTCTATGTTGACGCCTTTTCCCAAAAAGCTCTACTTTTGACTCATCTGACCAGACAACATTCTCCCAAAACATTTTAGGGTTTCTCAGTTAAGTTTTGGGAAACTCCAGCCTGGCTTTTTTATGTTTCTGTGTAAGAAGTGGGGTCTTTCTGGGTATCCTACCATACAGTCCCGTTTCATTCAGACGCCGATGATAGAACGGGTTGACACAGCTGTACCCTCGGACAGCAGGGCAGCTTGAACTTGTTTGGATGAGGTTCTTTATCCACTATCCACACAATCTTACTTTTAAATCTCTTGTCAATTTTTCTTTTCCGTCCACGTCTAGGGTGGTTAGCCACAGTACCATGGGCTTTAAATTTCTTGATGACACTGCGCACGGTAGACACAGGAACATTCAGATCTTTGGATATGGACTTGTAGCCTTGAGATTGCTCATGCTTCCACACAATTTTAATTACTTAAGTCCTCAGAAAGTTCTTTGGTCTTTTTTCTTTTCTCCATACTCAATGTGGTACACACAAGGACACAGAACAGAGGTTGATCCAACTGTAATCCATTTCAACTGGCTGCAAGTGTGATTTAGTTATTGCCACCACCTGTTAGGTGCCACAGGTAAGTTACAGGTTCTGGTAATTACACAAATTAGAGAAACATCACGTTTTGGCCACCCCATTTTTATGCTTAATGTGGAATTATATTCAATTTGGCTTTTGGACAATTTGTTTAGTTTCCATTGAAGACTAATTAAATGAAGATAATACCAAAGATTTTCTGATTGCAATCATTTTTTGTAAAAAACTGAGTATTATCTGACAGAATTGCAGGGGTCCCAATACTTTTGGCCACTACTGTGACTTCTAAACTAACATAAGCTCTTTTGCCACACCAAATAAAATCCCTAATAATTGCTTCAAATGTCTTAAAAACTTTTTTATAAATGACCACTGGTTTAATACGACAAACAGGACTTGGAGCAATATGACCTTTTTTTTATAAAACTAACCTGGCAGCCATTGGGATATTAATATTTTTTCCATACAGATAACTTTTGTTTCATGTTTTGAACCATGGGGTTAATGTTCAACATGATATACTCCTTTAGTTTCTTACTAATCTAAATTCCCAGATACATGATGTTCTCAACCTTCGAAAGCTGACTAACTTTACCAACAACTTAAGCTGCGAATTCCAGCACACGGCAAGAAAAATTTTTGACCATAGTCAATGATCTCCTCTGAATGCTCTAGGAGAGCAGTAGGTCATCAGCATATAATAATAACTGGTTCTCAAAAGGATTGCTAATAAATCCTCTTAACAGACCCTTAGTAGAGATGAGCGAGCACTAAAATGCTCGGGTACTCGTTATTCGAGACGAACTTTTCCCGATGCTCGAGTGCTCGTCTCGAATAACGAGCCCCATTGAAGTCAATGGGAGACTCGAGCATTTTTCAAGGGGACCAAGGCTCTGCACAGGGAAGCTTGGCCAAACACCTGGGAACCTCAGAAAAGGATGGAAACACCAAGGAAATGGACAGGAAACAGCAGGGGCAGCATGCATGGATGCCTCTGAGGCTGCTTAATTGCACCATTATGCCAAAATTATGGGCAACAGCATGGCCATGACAGAGTGACAGAATGAAGCTAGATAACATCTAAAACATCCAATAACTGACCCTGACACTATAGGGGACGGCATGCAGAGACAGCGGCAGCAGCGGCAGGCTAGAGAGTGGCATGGCGACATACCCTAAATGGACTCAGGCTTCAAACCAATGGGTGGCAGAGAGGAACCAAAGGAGGTGAGCAAGAAGCGCTCAAATAATATCGGTACATGATAAAAGTTTGCCAGTATATTTTGTGGATTACACAGCAGGGTGGCGACAAAGTTAACATGGAAGCCATGAAAACAACCCAAAATTCTGCCTGACACAGCTCGTTTGATAAGGGGACCATGTATGGAGGCAGTGAACTAGTAGTAGATTAAAGGTGCTGCAGTTAAAACTATGTTAGTTGGATCTTGGCATGGAGCTGGTGCTCCGCTGCCAGGCGAGCTTTCGCCAATCCAAGCCCCTGTCTCTAGGCTACTCCCCAAACAGCACTTCTAAGAACCTTTTGTATAAGATCAAGTGTAGTAGCGTTCTTATAAGTTTAGGATATGGCGGGTGAGGGGAATGTAAACAGATGCGCAAGAAGCGCTGAAATAATATTGGTAAATGATAAAAGTTTGCCAATATATTTTGTGGATTACACAGCAGGGTGGCGACAAAGTTAACAAGTTTGTTGTGGAAGCAATGAAAACAACCAAAAATTCTGCCTGACACAGCTCGTTTGATAAGGGGACCATGTATGCCTACAGTTCATGCCAGTCGCTGCACTGGCTGCCAGTCTCCTTTCGAATACAGTTTAAAATAATAACCCTCATCCATAAAGCTCTGTATAATGCTGCACCCCCCTACCTCTCCTCTCTTATCTCAGTCTATCGCCCAACCCGTGCTCTTAGATCCGCCAGTGATCTTAGATTAACCTCTACCCTAGTGCGGACCTCCCACTCGCGTCTCCAAGACTTCTCTAGAGCTGCACCAATTCTATGGAATGCTCTGCCCCTGACTATCAGACTAATACCTAACCTCCAAAGTTTCAAACGTGCTCTTAAAACCCATTTCTTTAGGCAAGCCTATAACACTCATTAACTGCATGAAGTTTTAACTCTTCTACTAACCCGTCCTGTGTCGTCCTCCCATCTGTTATCCAGCAACCAACAGGCACCAGACTTCTCTGCAGTCCCATTCACCCTGGACCTGGTATATAAGATGACGGCTGAGTGGTTCAAGCGACAGCAATTCCATTTATTATATTTTGTTCTATTCCCTAAGAAGAATGGCTTGACCATTAAATATTCTTTTACCTCGTGTTACCCCATCTTCTTCATAAACCGTAAGCTCTGGCGAGCAGGGACCTCACTCCTGTTGTTCCATACAAATGTTGTGCTCTGTTACATTACATTTGTATTTGTTTCCTATGATTTGTAAAGCGCTACGGAATATGATGGCGCTATATAAATAAAGATTATTATTATTATTGAGGCAGTGAACTAGTAGTAGATTAAAGGTGCTGCAGTTAAAACTATGTTAGTTGGATCTTGGGATGGAGCTGGCGCTCCGCTTCCAGGCGAGCTTTTGCCAACCCAAGCCCCTGTCTCTAGGCTACTCCCCAAACAGCACTTCTAAGAACCTTTTGTATAAGATCAAGTGTAGTAGCGTTCTTATAAGTTTGGGATATGGCGGGTGAGGGGAATGTAAACAGATGCGCAAGAAGCGCTGAAATAATATCGGTAAATGATAAAAGTTTGCCAGTATATTTTGTGGATTACACAGCAGGGTGGCGACAAAGTTAACAAGTTTGATGTGGAATGCCCTGTAATAGCTCTTGGGCGGTGTGCCTTTTATCGCCTAGGCTCAGCAGTTTGAGCACCGCCTGCTGTCGCTTAGCGACGGCACTGCTGCTGTGCCTAGAGCTACCGACTGATGGCGCCATGGCCACGGATGGTAATTCGGAGGAGGAGGAGGTGGAGGAGGGGTGGGAGGAGGAGGAGGTATAGTAGACCTTTGAGACCTGGACCGAGGTAGGCCCCGCAATCCTCTGCGTCGGCAGTATATGACCAGCCCTAGGGTCAGACTCGGTCCCAGCCTGCACCAAGTTAAGTGTAGTAGCGTTCTTATAAGTTTGGGATATGGCGGGTGAGGGGAATGTAAACAGATGCGCAAGAAGCGCTGAAATAATATCCCTAAATGGTAAAAGTTTGCCAGTATATTTTGTGGATAACACAGCAGGGTGGCGACAAAGTTAACAACTTTGATGTGGAATCCATAAAAACAACCCAAATTTCTGCCTGACACACCTCGTTTGATAAGGGGACGATGTATGGAGGCAGCTATATGGACGACTTTTGGAGGTAGCAATGGAGACAACGTGTGGAGGCTGCTATGGAGACAATTTAATTTGGATAGTGCCTGTATGTGGCAGTCCAAAAAAGTTTTCAAACCAGAGGAGCAGGTAGGTGGCCCTCCAGAAAAATGAAATAGATTGAGTGCCTGTATGTGGCAGTCCAAAAAAGTTTTCAAACCAGAGGAGCAGGTAGGTGGCCCTCCAGAAAAATGAAATAGATTGAGTGCCTGTATGTGGCAGTCCAAAAAAGTTTTCAAACCAGAGGAGCAGGTAGGTGGCCCTCCAGAAAAATGGAATAGATTGAGTGCCTGTATGTGGCAGTCCAAAAAAGTTTTCAAATCAGAGGAGCAGGTAGGTGGCCCTCCAGAAAAATGAAATAGATTGAGTGCCTGTATGTGGCAGTCCAAAAAAGTTTTCAAACCAGAGGAGCAGGTAGGTGGCCCTCCAGAAAAATGAAATAGATTGAGTGCCTGTATGTGGCAGTCCAAAAAAGTTTTCAAACCAGAGGAGCAGGTAGGTGGCCCTCCAGAAAATGGAATAGATTGAGTGCCTGTATGTGGCAGTCCAAAAAAGTTTTCAAACCAGAGGAGCAGGTAGGTGGCCCTCCAGAAAAATGAAATAGATTGAGTGCCTGTATGTGGCAGTCCAAAAAAGTTTTCAAACCAGAGGAGCAGGTAGGTGGCCCTCCAGAAAAATGAAATGGATTGAGTGCCTGTATGTGGCAGTCCAAAAAAGTTTTCAAACCAGAGGAGCAGGTAGGTGGCCCTCCAGAAAAATGGAATAGATTGAGTGCCTGTATGTGGCAGTCCAAAAAAGTTTTCAAACCAGAGGAGCAGGTAGGTGGCCCTCCAGAAAAATGAAATAGATTGAGTGCCTGTATGTGGCAGTCCAAAACAGTTTTCAAACCAGAGGAGCAGGTAGGTGGCCCTCCAGAAAAATGGAATAGATTGAGTGCCTGTATGTGGCAGTCCAAAAAAGTTTTCAAACCAGAGGAGCAGGTAGGTGGCCCTCCAGAAAAATGAAATAGATTGAGTGCCTGTATGTGGCAGTCCAAAAAAGTTTTCAAACCAGAGGAGCAGGTAGGTGGCCCTCCAGAAAAATTGAATAGATTGAGTGCCTGTATGTGGCAGTCCCAAAAATTGTTTAAAACAGAGGACCGGGTAGGTGGCCCTCCAGAAAAATTAAATGCATAAAGTACTATAGCTAGAGCCAGTGGGCCCTGTCAAAAAATAGCCAGTTTCCTCTGCTTTAGTGTACAAAGAGGAGGAGAAGGAGGAAAATGAGGAGGAGGAGGAGTGCATAAATTATTCAGGTTGAGCTTCCTTCACCTGGTGGAGATTGGAAATTATGAGAAATCCAGGCTTTATTCATCTTAATAAGCGTCAGCCTGTCAGCGCTGTCAGTCAACAGGCGTGTACGCTTATCGGTGATGATGCCACCAGCTGCACTGAAAACCCGCTCGGACAAGACGCTAGCGGCAGGGCAGGCAAGAACCTCCAAGGCGTACAGTGCCAGTTCGTGCCACATGTCCAGCTTTGAAACCCAGTAGTTGTAGGGAGCTGTGTGATCATTTAGGACGATGGTATGGTCAGCTACGTACTCCCTCACCATCTTTCTGTAAAGATCAGCCCTACTCTGCCGAGACTGGGGACAGGTGACAGTGTCTTGCTGGGGTGACATAAAGCTGGCAAAAGCCTTGTAAAGCGTACCCTTGCCAGTGCTGGACAAGCTGCCTGCTCGCCTACTCTCCCTCGCTACTTGTCCCGCAGAACTACGCACTCTGCCGCTAGCGCTGTCAGAAGGGAAATACTGTTTCAGCTTGTGCACCAGGGCCTGCTGGTATTCATGCATTCTCACACTCCTTTCCTCTCCAGGGATGAGAGTGGAAAGATTTTGCTTGTACCGTGGGTCCAGGAGAGTGAATACCCAGTAATCGGTGCTGGAATAAATTCTTTGAACGCGAGGGTCACGGTCTAGGCAGCCTAACATGAAATCTGCCATATGCGCGTAAGAATTCAGTACCAACGCGTAAGAATTCACTCCCCTCACTGGCCTGACTGTCCATTTCCTCCTCCTCCAACTCCTCCAACTCCTCTTCTTCTGCCCATACACGCTGAACAGTGAAGGACTCAACAATGGTCCCCTCTTCTGTCTCGCCAACATTCTCCTCCTCTTCCTCCTCATCCTCCTCCACCTCCACCTCCTCCGATATGCGCTGAGAAACAGACCTAAGGGTGCTTTGGCTATCAACAAGGGAATCTTCTTCCCCCGTCTCTTGTGACGAGCGCAAAGCTTCCGACTTCATGCTGATCAGAGAGTTTTTCAACAGGCCAAGCAGCGGGATGGTGAGGCTGATGATGGCGGCATCGCCACTGACCATCTGTGTTGACTCCTCGAAGTTACTCAGCACCTGACAGATATCAGACATCCACGTCCACTCCTCATTGTAGACTTAAGAAGCTGACTGACCTGACTACCAGTTCTGGTGGAAGTTGACATCTGGCAGTCTACAATCGCTCTGCGCTGCTGGTAAACTCTGGATAACATGGTTAATGTTGAATTCCACCTCGTGGGCACGTCGCACAACAGTCGGTGAGCGGGCAGTTGGAGGCGGCGCTGCGCTGCCCTGAGAGTGCCAGCATCTGTGCTGGACTTCCTGAAATGCGCACAGATGCGGCGCACCTTTGTGAGCAAATCAGACAGATTGGGGTATGTCTTGAGGAAACGCTGAACTATCAGATTTAACACATGGGCCAGGCATGGCACATGTGTCAGTCTGCCGAGTTGCAGAGCCGCCACCAGGTTACGGCCGTTGTCACACACAACCATGCCTGGCTTCAGGTTCAGGGGTGCCAGCCACAGATCAGTCTGCGCCCTGATGCCCTGTAATAGTTCTTGGGCGGTGTGCCTTTTATCGCCTAGGCTCAGCAGTTTGAGCACCGCCTGCTGTCGCTTAGCGACGGCACTGCTGCTGTGCCTAGAGCTAGCGACTGATGGCGCCATGCCCACGGATGGTAGTTTGGAGGAGGAGGAGGGGTGGGAGGAGGAGGAGGCATAGTAGGCCTGAAAGACCTGGACCGAGGTAGGCCCCGCAATCCTCGGCGTCGGCAGTATATGACCAGCCGCAGGGTCAGACTCGGTCCCAGCCTCCACCAAGTTAACCCAATGTGCCGTCAGCGATATATAGTGGCCCTGCCCGGCAGCAATCGTCCACGTGTCCGTGGTCAGGTGGACCTTGTCAGAAACGGCGTTGGTCAGGGCACGGATGATGTTGTCTGACACGTGCTGGTGCAGGGCTGGGACGGCACATCGGGAAAAGTAGTGGCGGCTGGGGACCGAATACCGAGGGGCGGCCGCTGCCATGAGGTTGCGAAAGGCCTCGGTCTCTACTAGCCTATAGGGCAGCATCTACAGGCTAAGCAATCTGGAGATGTGGACATTAAGGGCTTGGGCGTGCGGGTGGGTTGCACTATATTTGCGTTTCCGCTCCAGCGTCTGGGGTATGGAGAGCTGAACGCTGGTGGATGCTGTGGAGGATCGTGGAGGCGACGATGGGGTTTTTGTGGCAGGGTCCTGGGCAGGGGGCTGACTATCAGCTGACACAGGGGAAGGAGCAGTAGTGTGCACGGCCGGAGGTGAACGGGCTTGGTGCCACTGAGTGGGGTGTTTAGCATTCATATGCCTGCGCATACTGGTGGTAGTTAAGCTAGTAGTGGTGGAACCCCTGCTGATCCTGGTTTGGCAAAGGTTGCACACCACAGTCCGTCGGTCATCCGGTGTTTCCTTAAAGAACCTCCAGACTTCTGAAAATCTAGCCCTCGCCGCGGGAGCCCTCGCCACGGGAGCTTCACTACGTGACACATTTGGCGCTGATGCACCTGCTCTGGCCCTGCCTCTCCGTCTGGCCCCACCACTGCCTCTTCCAACCTGTTCTGGTCGAGGACTCTCCTCCGTCTCAGAAGCACTGTGTTCACCCGGCCTATCAACCCAGCTTGGGTCTGTCACCTCATCATCCTCCGATCCCTCAGTCTACTCCCCCTTCGGACTTCCTGCCCTGACAACAACTTCACCACTGTCTGACAACCGTGTCTCCTCATCGTCGGACACCTCTTTACACACTTCTTCCACTACGTCAAGAAGGTCATCATCACCCACAGACTGCGACTGGTGGAAAACCTGGGCATCGGAAAAATGCTCAGCAGCAACCGGACAAGTGGTTTGTGACTGTGGGAAGGGTCCAGAAAACAGTTCCTCAGAGTATGCCGGTTCAAATGCCAAATTTTCCTGGGAGGGGGCAGACTGGGGGGGGAGGAGGCTGAGGTGCAGGAGCTGGAGGAGTGCCGATTTCGGTGACATGGGTGGACTGCGTGGAAGACTGACTGGTGGACAAATTGCTCGAAGCATTGTCGGCAATCCACGACATCACCTGTTCGCACTGTTCTGGCCTCAACAGTGCTCTACCACGAGTCCCAGTAACTTCAGACATGAACCTAGGGAGTGTAGCTCTGCGGCGTTCCCCTGCTCCCTCATCAGCAGGTGGTGTCTCACCCCGCCCAGGACCACAGCCTCTGACCCCTGCAGTAGTTGGACGCCCACGTCCCCGCCCTCGTCCTCTACCCCTAGCCCTCGGGTTAAACATTTTGCAAATGAAAGTTATTATTTTTTTTTTGTGTTTTTTAGTTTTTAAAACCAAACGATGCTATCCTATTGCTATGGCTATTTTCTAGCCAAGTATGAAAGCACACTGCTATGCCAGATGAGATGACGCTGAGTTATGAAAAAATAAACGTAAAATAAAAAGGAAATGGCAGACTGTGCCTAATTGAAATCCAACCCCTAATAAATTTTCCCACTTCGGTCTTTGCGATGGATATGTGCGTCACTAAGCGGTAAACACAGCGGTCGCAAGTCTCACTACAAATTCCTCACAATTTGGTAGTAGATGCACTGCAGCAAGGACAGCCACCAGCATATCAACCAGAAATAAAATATATATAACGCTATTGTAGGCGTAAGTAAGCCGTTTGGATTCTCCTTTGGCTATTTTCTAGCCAAGTATGAAAGCACACTGATGAGATGACGCTGAGTTATGAAAAAATAAACGTAAAATAACAAGAAACTGGCAGAGTGTGCCTAATTGAAATCCAACCCCTAATAAATTTTCCCACTTCGGTCTTTGCGATGGATATGTGCGTCACTAAGCGCTAAACACAAAGGTCGCAAGTCTCACTACAAATTCCTCACAATTTGCTAGTAGATGCACTGCAGCAAGGACAGCCACCAGCAGATCAACCAGAAATAAAATATATATAACGCTATTGTAGGCGTAAGTAAGCCGTTTGGATTCTCCTTTGGCTATTTTCTAGCCAAGTATGAAAGCACACTGATGAGATGACGCTGAGTTATGAAAAAATAAACGTAAAATAAAAAGAAACTGGCAGACTGTGCCTAATTGAAATCCAACCCCTAATAAATTTTCCCACTTCGGTCTTTGCGATGGATATGTGCGTCACTAAGCGCTAAACACAGCGGTCGCAAGTCTCACTACAAATTCCTCACAATTTGGTAGTAGATGCACTGCAGCAAGGACAGCCACCAGCAGATCAACCATAAATAAAATATATATAACGCTATTGTAGGCGTAAGTAAGCCGTTTGGTTTCTCCTATGGCTATTTTTTAGCCAAGTATGAAAGCACACTGATGAGATGACGCTGAGTTATGAAAAAATAAACGTAAAATAAAAAGAAACTGGCAGACTGTGCCTAATTGAAATCCAACCCCTAATAAATTTTCCCACTTCGGTCTTTGCGATGGATATGTGCGTCACTAAGCGCTAAGCACAAAGGTCGCAAGTCTCACTACAAATTCCTCACAATTTGCTAGTAGATGCACTGCAGCAAGGACAGCCACCAGCAGATCAACCATAAATAAAATATATATAACGCTATTGTAGGCGTAAGTAAGCCGTTTGGTTTCTCCTATGGCTATTTTCTAGCCAAGTATGAAAGCACACTGATGAGATGACGCTGAGTTATGAAAAAATAAACGTAAAATAAAAATAAACTGGCAGACTGTGCCTAATTGAAATCCAACCCCTAATAAATTTTCCCACTTCGGTCTTTGCGATGGATATGTGCGTCACTAAGCGCTAAACACAAAGGTCGCAAGTCTCACTACAAATTCCTCACAATTTGCTAGTAGATGCACTGCAGCAAGGACAGCCACCAGCAGATCAACCAGAAATAAAATATATATAACGCTATTGTAGGCGTAAGTTAGCCGTTTGGATTCTCCTTTGGCTATTTTCTAGCCAAGTATGAAAGCACACTGATGAGATGACGCTGAGTTATGAAAAAATAAACGTAAAATAAAAAGAAACTGGCAGACTGTGCCTAATTGAAATCCAACCCCTAATAAATTTTCCCACTTCGGTTTTTGCGATGGATATGTGCGTCACTAAGCGCTAAACACAGAGGTCGCAAGTCTCACTACAAATTCCTCACAATTTGCTAGTAGATGCACTGCAGCAAGGACAGCCACCAGCAGATCAACCAGAAATAAAATATATATAACGCTATTGTAGGCGTAAGTAAGCCGTTTGGATTCTCCTATGGCTATTTTCTAGCCAAGTATGAAAGCACACTGATGAGATGACGCTGAGTTATGAAAAAATAAACGTAAAATAAAAAGAAACTGGCAGACTGTGCCTAATTGAAATCCAACCCTTAATAAATTTTCCCACTTCGGTCTTTGCGATGGATATGTGCGTCACTAACCGCTAAACACAAAGGTCGCAAGTCTCACTACAAATTCCTCACAATTTGCTAGTAGATGCACTGCAGCAAGGACAGCCACCAGCAGATCAACCAGAAATAAAATATATATAACGCTATTGTAGGCGTAAGTAAGCCGTTTGGATTCTCCTTTGGCTATTTTCTAGCCAAGTATGAAAGCACACTGATGAGATGACGCTGAGTTATGAAAAAATAAACGTAAAATAAAAAGAAACTGGCAGACTGTGCCTAATTGAAATCCAACCCCTAATAAATTTTCCCACTTCGGTCTTTGCGATGGATATGTGCGTCACTAAGCGCTAAACACAAAGGTCGCAAGTCTCACTACAAATTCCTCACAATTTGCTAGTAGATGCACTGCAGCAAGGACAGCCACCAGCAGATCAACCAGAAATAAAATATATATAACGCTATTGTAGGCATAAGTAAGCCGTTTGGATTCTCCTTTGGCTATTTCTAGCCAAGTATGAAAGCACACTGCTATGCCAGATGAGATGATGCTGAGTTATGAAAAAATAAAAAGTAAATGGCAGACTGTGCCTAATTGAAATCAAACCCCTAATAAATTTTCCCACTTTGGTGTTTGAGGTGGATATGTGTGTCACTAAGAGCTAAACACAATGGTAGCAAGTCCCCCTGCAAATTCCTCCCAATATGGTACTAGCTGCAAATAAAAAAAAAAAAAAGTATAACGTTATTGTAGCCCTAAGAAGGGCTGTTGGGTTCTTGTAGAATCACTCCTGCCTAACAGTAAGCTAATAGAACACCCTAACGCTTTCCCTGACCAGCAGCAGCTCTCTCCCTAGCGGCATCCAGACACAGAATGATCCGAGCAGCGCGGGCAGCGGCTAGTCTATCCCAGGGTCACCTGATCTGGCCAGCCAACCACTGCTATCGACGTGTAAGGGTACCACGTCATGCTGGGTGGAGTGCAGAGTCTCCTGGCTTGTGATTGGCTCTGTTTCTGGCCGCCAAAAAGCAAAACGGCGGGAGCTGCCATTTTCTCGAGCGGGCGAAGTATTCGTCCGAGCAACGAGCAGTTTCGAGTACGCTAATGCTCGAACGAGCATTAAGCTCGGACGAGTATGTTCGCTCATCTCTAACCCTTAGGCCAAAGGTTCCAAAACCACGGCAAACAACAAGGGGGTGCCCTTCCACTTGCCCTTGCCATTGATTATAAAGCAACTTAATCCAGTTAATTCATTCCAGTTAATAAAATTCGGACATAGTCCCACTCAAAAGCTTTGACCACATCAAGCAAGGCCATCATTTTGCTTCCTACTTAAGCTCTTTAAACAACAATATCCTGTCCCTCAAAGAACTAGGCAACAACCCTGCTTCAAAGGAATAGTTATAAACCCTCAACAATTCTGGAAGTAATATTCTATATATATTAGAAAGAACTTCCATCATCTCCATCTTAATACCCACGAATTCTGAAGTATACAAATGTGAAAAATACAATCTAATTCTTCCCTTATTTTATCTTGGACAACCAAAAGCTGGCTGTTTATCGCTAAAGATTAGAGATGAGAGAACATACTCATCTGAGCTTGATGCTCGTTCGAGCATTAGCGTACTCGAAACTGCTCGTTGCTCGGACGAATATTTCGCCAGCTGGATAAAATTGCATCTCCCGCCGTTTTGATTTTTGGCGGCCAGAAACAGAGCCGATCACAAGCCAGGAGACTCTGCACTCCACCCAGCATCACGTGGTACACTTACACGTCGATAGCAGTGGTTGGCTGGCCTGATCAGGTGACCCTGGAATATACTAGCCCCAGCCCGCGCTGCTCGCATCATTCTCTGTCTGGATGCCATTAGGGAGAGAGCTGCTGCTGCTGCAGGGATAGCGTTAGGGTGTTATATTAGCTTACTGTTAGGCAGGAGTGAGTCTACAAGAACCCAACAGCCCTTGTTAGGGCTAGAATATTTTTCTTTTCTTTGCTTGAGGCTGGGCTTGCTGGCACTAGTAGTGCAGCTAGTACCATATTGTGACGAATTTGCAGGGAGACTTGCGAACGTTATATTTAGCTCTTAGTGACACACATATCGATCTCAAACACCTAAGTGGGACAATTTATTAGAGGTTTGATCGAATTAGGCACAGTCTGCCGATTTTTTTTTTTTTTTTTAACTGAAAGTCGCAGGCACAGCACAAAATCCTGTTGTGTGCTGTCAGTGTAGGTTAGAAACTAGCCATACAAGAACCCAACAGGCCTTCTTAGGGCTACAATAGCGTTATATATTTTATTTTTTGCTTGTCGATGGCCTTGCTGGCACTAGTAGTGCAGCTAGTACCATATTGTGACGAATTTGCAGGGAGATTTGCGAACGTTCTATTTAGCTCTTAATGACACACATATACATCTCAAACACCTAAGTGGGACAATTTATTAGGGGTTTGATTGAATTAGGCCAGTCATCACAGGCACAGCACAAAATCCTGTTGTGTGCTATCAGTGTAGGTTGGAAACTAGCCATAGCAATCATCATCATCTTCTGTGGTTGCTGTGTGATTTCTTCATATCGTTTTGTTAAAAAAAAAAAACACCAAAAAAAACAAAAAATAAAAACACAAACAAACAAAAATTTTTTTTAACAATTTACACTTGAATTTTGAAAATGATGAACCTGAGGGGTAGAGGACGAGGGTGTGGGCATCCAACTACTGCAGGGGTCAGAGGCCGTGGTTCTGGGCGGGGTGAGACACCACCTGCTGATGAGGGAGCAGGAGAACGCCGCAGAGCTACACTCCCTAGGTTCATGTCTCAAGTTACTGGGACTCGTGGTAGAGCACTGTTGAGGCCAGAACAGTGTGAACAGGTGATGTCGTGGATTGCGGACAATGCTTCTAGCCATTTGTCCACCAGTCAGGCTTTCACGCAGTCCACCCATGTCACTGAAATCAGCACTCCTCCAGCTCCTCCACCTCAGCCTCCTTCCCCCCAGTCTGCCCCCTCCCAGGAAAATTTGGCATTTGAACCGGCATACTCTGAGGAACTGTTTTCTGGACCCTTCCCAGAGTCACAAACCACTTGTCCGGTTGCTGCTGAGCTCTTTCCCGATGCTCAGGTTTTCCACCGGTCGCAGTCTGTCGGTGATGATGACATTGTTGACGTCGTGGAAGAAGTGTGTAAAGAGGTGTCGGATGATGAGGAGACACGGTTGTCCGACAGTGGTGAAGTTGTTGTCAGGGCAGGAAGTCCGAGGGGGGAGCAGACTGAGGAATCGGAGGATGATGAGGTGACAGACTCAAGCTTGGTTGATAGGCGGGGTGAACACAGTGCTTCTGAGATGGAGGCGAGTCCTGGACGAGAACAGGTTGGAAGAGGCAGTGGTGTGGCCAGATGGAGAGGCAGGGCCAGAGCTGGTGCATCAGCGCCAAATGTTTCACGTAGTGAAGCTCCCGTGGCGAGGGCTAGATTTTTGGAAGTCTGGAGGTCCTTTAAAGAAACACCGGATGACAGTGGTGGGCAACCTGTGCCACACCAGCATCAGCAGGGTTTCCACCACTACCAGCTTAACCACCACCAGTATGCGCAGGCATATGAATGCTAAACACCCCACTCAATGGAACCAAGGCTGTTCACCTCCGGCCGGGCACACCACTGCTCCTGTGTCATCTGCTGCCTCTGCTAGTCAGCCCCCTGCCCAGGACCCCGACTGTGCAAAAACCACACCTTCGCCTCCACGATCCTCCAAAGCATCCACCAATGTCTCCATGCGCAGCGTTCAGCTGTCTATACCCCAGACACTGGAGCGCAAGAGGAAATACAGTGCAACCCACCCACACGCCCAAGCCCTCAACGTTTACATCTACAAATCACTCAGCCTGGAGATGCTGCCTTATAGGCTGGTAGAGACCAAGGCCTTTCGCAACCTCATGGCGGCGGCCTCCCCTCGGTATTCGGTCCCCAGCAGCCACTACTTTTCCCGAAGTGCCGTCACAGCCCTGCACCAGCATGTGTCAGACAACATCATCTGTGCCCTGACCAAAGCTGTTTCTGACAAGGTCCACCTGACCACGGACACGTGGACGATTGCTGTCGGGCAGGGCCACTATATTTCGCTGACGGCACATTGGGTTAACTTTGTGGAGGCTGGGACTGAGTCTGACCCTGGGGCTGGTCATATACTGCCGACGCCGAGGATTGCGGGGCCTACCTCGGTCCAGGTCTCTCAGGCCTACTATGCCTCCTCCTACTCCCACCCCTCCTCCACCTCCTCCTCCGAATTACCATCTGTGGGCATGGTACCATCAGTCGGTAGCTCTAGGCACAGCAGCAGTGCAGTCGCTAAGCGACAGCAGGCGGTGCTCAAACTGCTGAGCCTAGGCGATAAAAGGCACACCACCCAAGAGCTATTACAGGGCATCAGGGCGCAGACTGATCTGTGGCTGGCACCGCTGAACCTGAAGCCAGGCATGGTTGTGTGTGACAACGACCGTAAACTGATGGTGGCTCTGCAACTTGGCAGACTGACACATGTGCCATGCTTGGCCCATGTGTTAAATCTCATAGTTCAGCGGTTCCTCAAGACATACCCCAATCTGTCTGATTTGCTCACAAAGGTGCGCCGCATCTGTGCGCATTTCAGGAAGTCCAGCACAGATGCAGCCACTCTCAAGGCAGCGCAGCGCCGCCTCCAACTGCCCGCTCACCGACTGTTGTGCGACGTGCCCACGAGGCGGAATTCAACATCAACCATGTTATCCAGAGTTTACCAGCAGCGCAGAGCGATTGTAGACTGCCAGATGTCAACTTCCACCAGAACTGGTAGTCAGGTCAGTCAACTTCCTCAAGTCTACAATGAGGAGTGGACGTGGATGTCTGATATCTGTCAGGTGCTGAGTGACTTTGAGGTGTCAACACAGATGGTCAGTGGCAATGCCGCCATCATCAGCCTCACCATCCCGCTGCTTGGCATGTTGAAAAACTCTCTGGTCAGCATGAAGTCGGAAAGGAAAGGATATCCATATATGGACTTCGCAGATGTGTTTTCCAAGATACAAGCTGAGACACTACCTCCACATCGTTCCTTTGATTGCCCTGTGGATCTCCTTCCGGGTGCCACTCTCCCCAGAGGTAGGGTCTATCCGCTTTCTGTTCCTGAGATGGCTGCTATGTCTGAATACATCAAGGAGAATCTGCAGAGGGCTTTCATACGCAAGTCCTCCTCTCCGGCTGGTGCAGGATTCTTCTTTGTCACCAAGAAAGACGGCTCCTTACGTCCCTGTATAGACTATACAGTTTTGGCTCAGTTTTGGCTCTGCTCGCTCAGTTTGGGCTTGTGATTCTAAGTGGCTAGTGAACTTAAGTGAGTTGAAAAAAGCGGAGATTTGTGTGTGTTAAGAGTGAATCTGTTGTTTGGGTGATTGTGGACTGCGTATATAGGTAATAGCAAGGCACTTTTCTTAGTGTCACAATTTAAATAGATTTTTTTTTTCCTTTCTTTGCCTGGTCTGCTAATTGGGAGGAGGGATTAGTGTTCACACCTGATAAATTAAGGTCTAGCAACTCACTTTTGAGCTCGCTCAGTTTTGGCTGTGATTCTAAGTGGCTAGTGAACTTAAGTGAGTTGAAAAAAGCGGAGGTTTGTGTGTGTTAAGAGTGAATCTGTTGTTTGGGTGATTGTGGACTGCGTATATAGGTAATAGCAAGGCACTTTTCTTAGTGTCACAATTTAAATAGATTTTTTTTTTCCTTTCTTTGCCTGGTCTGCTAATTGGGAGGAGGGATTAGTGTTCACACCTGATAAATTAAGGTCTAGCAACTCACTTTTGAGCTCGCTCAGTTTTGGCTGTGATTCTAAGTGGCTAGTGAACTTAAGTGAGTTGAAAAAAGCGGAGATTTGTGTGTGTTAAGAGTGAATCTGTTGTTTGGGTGATTGTGGACTGCGTATATAGGTAATAGCAAGGCACTTTTCTTAGTGTCACAATTTAAATAGATTTTTTTTTTCCTTTCTTTGCCTGGTCTGCTAATTAGGAGGAGGGATTAGTGTTCACACCTGATAAATTAAGGTCTAGCAACTCACTTTTGAGCTCGCTCAGTTTTGGCTGTGATTCTAAGTGGCTAGTGAACTTAAGTGAGTTGAAAAAAAGCGGAGATTTGTGTGTGTTAAGAGTGAATCTGTTGTTTGGGTGATTGTGGACTGCGTATATAGGTAATAGCAAGGCACTTTTCTTAGTGTCACAATTTAAATAGATTTTTTTTTTCCTTTCTTTGCCTGGTCTGCTAATTAGGAGGAGGGATTAGTGTTCACACCTGATAAATTAAGGTCTAGCAACTCACTTTTGAGCTCGCTCAGTTTTGGCTGTGATTCTAAGTGGCTAGTGAACTTAAGTGAGTTGAAAAAAAGCGGAGATTTGTGTGTGTTAAGAGTGAATCTGTTGTTTGGGTGATTGTGGACTGCGTATATAGGTAATAGCAAGGCACTTTTCTTAGTGTCACAATTTAAATAGATTTTTTTTCCTTTCTTTGCCTGGTCTGCTAATTGGGAGGAGGGATTAGTGTTCACACCTGATAAATTAAGGTCTAGCAACTCACTTTTGAGCTCGCTCAGTTTTGGCTGTGATTCTAAGTGGCTAGTGAACTTAAGTGAGTTGAAAAAAGCGGAGTTTGAAAAAGAGAAGTCCACAGAACTGTAAGTAACCTACATTTTATATCTCTTGATTTATATACTCATCACAGTTTTGTTACTAGGATATGGTTAGCAAGATTGGTGGTATGCTCCAGTGCACACTCTGCCGCATGTATACACTGCTGGAGCAGGAGTTCCAGGATGAATACCGCTGTGACAGATGTGCCCATATTTTTCTACTGGAAGCTCGTGTTAGAGATCTGGAGGAAGATATTGCACGGCTGCGAGCAATTGACAATCTTGAGAGGAGTATGCTGCTCACTGAGCAAGAAATAAGTGGGGTAGAAGTGGAGGATGGAGAGGTAAGCCAGCAGGACCAGGTGGGTAGCTGGGTTACTATAAATAGAGGGGGTAGGAAGGGGTCAAAGAAAAGGAAGGCCAACTCTGACTCTGAACATCCAAGCAAAATTGCAAAATTGTGCAATGATGTAAGGACGTCAGTGTCAGAAATGGCAGCCCTAGCGGATCCTGCTCTCCCTCACAGCCGGGGGAGCAGACCAGCTAGTAGTAGGGTGGATGGGAGTGCAGGCAAGCCAAGGCAGCTAGTGGTTGTAGGGGACTCTATAATCAGGAAGGCAGATAGAATAATTTGTCGCCAGGACCGCCTCAACCGAATGGTTTGCTGTCTCCCTGGTGCCAGGGTTCAGCATGTGGTGGAAAGGGTGGATAAATTACTGGGAGGGGCTGGGGATGACCCAGCTGTCATGGTCCATGTTGGTACCAATGACAGAATAGATGGTAGGTGGAGGAGCCTGAAGAATAATTTTAAAGAACTAGGTTCAAAGCTTAAGGAAAGGACCTCCAAGGTAGTATTCTCCGGAATCCTACCTGTGCCATGCGCTACACAGAGCAGACAGCGGGAGCTCAGGGAGTTAAATGCATGGCTCAGATCCTGGTGTAGAGCAGAGGGATTTGGGTTTCTAGAGCATTGGGCTGACTTTTCACTGGGGTACAAGCTGTTTTCTGCAGATAACTTGCACCTAAGTGGAAGGGGGGCTGCTGTGCTGGGGGAGAAGATCCTAGCAGGGGTGGCGGAGTATTTAAACTAGGATCGGGGGAGGAGGAAAAGGAAAACACTGAAGGGGTAGACAGGTCAGAGAGGGGGCAGGTTATGTTGGTGGGTGGTGAGGTGGGCGGTGTATGTGGGACCAAGGCGGTGGATAAGGAGATCCACAAGTTGCAGAACAGTGGTGAGGATATATGTGCCAGTAAAATTACTTTAAATCAGATAAATAACTGTGGAAAATTAAATTGTATGTTCACAAATGCCAGAAGTATCACAGGCAAAATGGGCGAGCTTGAGGCTCTGATATTAGAGGAACAGTTAGATGTTGTTGGTGTAGTAGAGACATGGCTTGATGCATCGCATTATTGGGTTGTTAATATTCAAGGTTTTACACTCTTTCAGACAGACAGGGCAAATAGGAGGGGAGGTGGTGTATGTCTGTATGTCAGAAGAGACTTAAAAGCGATTGTGAATGAGTCAGTGGTCTCAGAAGAGTGTGAGAAGGCTGAAACTTTGTGGGTTGAAATTCAAAGCCAAGAGAGCTTTGAGAAAATTATTTTTGGTGTAATTTATAGACCCCCTAACATCTCTGAGGAAATAGAGGGTCACCTATATAAACAGATGGAGCGGGCAGCACAGGAGGGGACCGTAGTGATAATGGGAGACTTTAACTTTCCAAATATAAATTGGGGTCAGGGCTCGTCTTCATCTATGAAGGTGAAACATTTTATGAACATTCTTCAGGATAATTTTATGGTGCAGCTTGTAGAAGATCCCACAAGAGGTGACGCATTGTTGGACCTTGTGATTTCTAACAATGAGGAGATTGTCCAAAATGTCAGTATCAGGGAACCCCTTGGGAACAGCGATCATAATATAATTATTTTCCTCTTAAACTTTAAAAAGCAGAAACAGGTGGGAAAATCAAAAACTTTGAATTTTAAGAGGGCTAATTTCCAAAAATTCAGGGCTGCAATACAGGATATAGACTGGGATCAGATTCTGTCAAATGATGATACTAATGTTAAATGGGAGAAATTCAAATCTATCCTGGGTTTTTATACTTCTAAATTTATTCCAATAGGTTACAAGTATAGACGGGCTAGATTACACCCCGCGTGGCTTACAGCTACAGTTAAAAGGGCAATTAATGAGAAAAAGAGGGGATTTAAAAAATATAAATCTGACGGGTCACCAGAGGCTTTCAATACTTACAAAAAACTTACCAAAATCTGTAAAAAAGAAATCAAATCAGCCAAAATACAAAATGAAAGACAGGTGGCTAAAGATAGCAAAACAAATCCCAAGAAATTTTTTAGGTATATCAACGCAAAAAAAATGGGTCAGAACAGGTTGGACCCCTTTATTCTGAAAATGGGGCATTGGTGACTGGAGACCAAGAGAAGGCGGAGTTACTTAATAGGTTTTTTAGCTCCGTTTATACAATAGAAGAGAGAACTTCTGACGTGGGTGGTGCCAGTGCGGTTCATGCACCCTGTAATATAATAGACTGGCTAAATGTAGACATTATCCAATCTAAGCTCAATAAAATCAATGTGTACAAAGCTCCTGGACCAGATGGGTTACACCCCAGAGTTCTTAAAGAACTCAGTTCTGTTATTGCTGTACCACTGTCTAAAATCTTCAGGGACTCCATAATGTCTGGTGTGGTGCCAAGTGACTGGCGCAAGGCAAATGTGGTGCCAATATATAAAAAGGGCTCTAGAACTTCGCCTGGCAATTACAGGCCTGTAAGCTTAACTTCCATTGTGGGGAAAGTATTGGAAGGGTTAGTAAAAGACTATATACTGGAGTATGTGACATCAAATAGAATAATAAGTGATAGCCAGCATGGGTTTACTAAGAATAGAAGTTGTCAAACTAACCTTATCTGCTTTTATGAAGAGGTGAGCAGATGCCTGGATGGAGGAGCAGCTGTGGATATTGTGTTCTTGGACTTTGCAAAGGCATTTGACACTGTCCCTCATAGACGCCTGATGGGTAAAATTAGGGCTATTGGTTTGGCAGAAATCATTTGCAATTGGATTGAAAACTGGCTGAAGGATCGTATCCAGAGAGTTGTGGTCAATGATTCATACTTGGAATGGTCACCAGTTATGAGTGGTGTACCTCAGGGTTCTGTGCTTGGCCCCCTACTATTTAATATATTTATTAATGATATAGAGGTAAGAATTAATAGCACTGTGTCTATTTTTGCAGATGACACCAAACTGTGTAGTGTAATACAGTCTATGGAGGATGTTCATAGGCTGCAGGGTGACTTGGACAAACTGAATGTTTGGTCATCCACTTGGCAAATGAGGTTTAATGTGGATAAATGTAAGGTTATGCACCTGGGGGCCAATAATCCAAAGGCAAAATATGTCCTTGGGGGAGTAAATCTGGGAGAGTCCCTTGTTGAGAAGGACCTGGGGGTACTAGTGGATCATAAATTGAATAACAGCATGCAATGTCAATCAGCTGCCTCTAAAGCTAGTAGGATCTTGTCATGTATCAAAAGTGGTATGGACTCTCGTGATAGGGATGTAATATTACTACTATACAAGGCACTGGTTCGGCCACACCTGGAATATGCTGTCCAGTTCTGGGCACCGGTACATAAAAAGGATGCCCTGGAGCTGGAGAGGGTTCAACGTAGAGCCACAAAAATGATAAGGGGTATGGAGGGTCTTGGTTATGAGGAAAGATTAAAACAACTAGATTTATTTAGTCTGGAAAAGAGACGACTATGAGGGGACATGATTAATTTATTTAAATATATGAATGGTCCATACAAAAAATATGGTGGTAAGTTGTTTCAGATTAGATCAAATCAAAAGACGAGGGGGCACTGTCTCCGTTTGGAGAAATCAAGGTTTAATCACCGGAGGCGACAGGGCTTTTTTACTATGAGAACGGTCAATCTGTGGAATAGCCTGCCTCAGGCGCTGGTCACAGCAGAGACAGCAGAGAGCTTTAAGAAGGGTCTAGATGCCTTTTTACACCTAAATAACATTGATGGTTATGTTATATAGAATTGTTTCCCCTAAATCCCTTCCTCATCCAATCCCATCCCTTCCTTGGTTGAACTTGATGGACAAGTGTCTTTTTTTCAACCGTATAAACTATGAAACTATGAAACTATCGTGGGCTGAATAAGATCACGGTTAAAAACTGATACCCCTTGCCGTTGATCACGGAACTCTTTGATTGCCTGCGCGGCGCCAAGGTGTGCTCCAAACTGGATATTCGGGGTGCTTACAATCTCATCCGGATCCGCAAAGGTGACGAGTGGAAGACGGCGTTTAATACCCGGGATGGGCATTTTGAATATTTAGTAATGCCCTTTGGACTGTGTAATGCCCCTGCTGTGTTTCAAGAATTTGTTAATGACATTTTCCGGGACCTCCTCTATACATGTGTCGTGGTCTACCTGGATGACATCCTGGTGTACTCTCCGGACCTTGAATCCCACCAGAGACACGTACGCCAAGTTCTTGATCGACTTCGTGCCAACCATCTCTACGCCAAACTGGAGAAATGCCAGTTTCACCAGCACAGTCTTCCATTTCTTGGTTATATAATTTCCGACAAAGGCCTCCAGATGGATCCCGCAAAACTGTCAACAGTTCTTCAGTGGCCACGCCCAGAGGGCCTCCCAGCCATACAGAGGTTCCTGGGGTTTGCAAATTATTATCGACAGTTTATTCCCCATTTCTCCACTGTGGTGTCTCCCATCGTGGCCCTCACTAAGAAGGGTGCCAATCCACGTTCCTGGTCTCTTACAGCTGAAGAGGCCTTCTCCAAGTTAAAGTCCGCTTTTGCCTCAGCTCCAGTACTCTCTAGGCCTGATACCGACAAACCTTTCTTTCTTGAGGTGGATGCGTCCTCCGTGGGAGCTGGAGCGGTCCTCACCCAAAAAGGGCCCAGGGGCCGAACTTCCACTTGCGGCTTCTTTTCAAAAACATTTTCCCCAGCTGAAAGAAATTATTTGATTGGTGACCGAGAGCTCTTGGCCATTAAACTTGCTCTGGGGGAATGGCGGTATCTTCTGGAGGGTGCTCTTCATCCTGTATGTGTGTTCACTGACCACAAGAACTTGTTATACCTCCAGTCAGCCCAGCGCCTGAATCCCAGGCAAGCCCGGTGGTCATTGTTCTTTTCCCGTTTCGACCTGCTAATCCATTTTCGTCCGGCTGACAAGAACGTCAAGGCTGATGCTCTATCCCGTGCTTCTGATGTGATTGGAGAGGAACCAGCTCCTCGGCATATAATTTCTCCGGACCAGCTTGTTGTTGCAGCTCCTGTTGATCTTCGGCAGCTACCTCCTGGCAAGACATATGTTAGACCTGCTCTTCGGAAGAGAATTTTGTCTTGGGGACATTCTTCCCGTGTGGCTGGGCACCCTGGGGTGCAACGCACCATGGCCCTCATCTCCCGCTACTACAGGTGGCCTGACCTGGTCAAAGATGTTCGGGAGTTTGTGGCATCCTGCTCCTCCTGTGCCCGCAACAAAGCCACTCGTCTCAAGCCAGCTGGACTGTTATTACCGTTACCGATACCCAGTCGCCCGTGGTCCCACGTGGCAATGGATTTTGTCACTGATCTGCCTGTCTCCTCGGGCTGTACTGTCATCTGGGTGGTGACGGACCGGTTTTCGAAGATGTCACATTTTGTTCCTCTTCCAGGTCTTCCGTCTTCTCCACAGCTTGCCAGCCTTTTCTTCAGACATATCTTCCGGCTGCATGGTCTTCCGCTGCACATCGTGTCCGATCGTGGAGTCCAGTTTGTGTCAAAATTCTGGCGTTCCTTGTGTAATCAACTGCAGGTCAACCTTGACTTTTCTTCTGCCTATCACCCTCAGTCTAATGGTCAAGTGGAGAGGGTGAACCAGACTTTGGGCTGCTATCTCCGTCACTTCGTCTCAGCCCGTCAGGACAACTGGGCTGACCTCCTACCCTGGGCTGAGTTCTCATATAATTCCCTGGACTCTGGGTCTACTGGCTTGTCTCCGTTCTTCGTGGTCTATGGACGTACTCCTCGCCCTCCTCTTCCGCTGTCTACTCCCTCTGATGTCCCTGCAGTTGAGGATCTGCTGCTGGACCTCAACTCTATTTGGGACCAGACCCGCCAGTCTCTTCTGCGAGCTACAAACCGTATCAAGACCCAGGCTGATAAGAGGCGTCGGGCTCCTCCCATCTTTTCTCCTGGTGAAAAAGTATGGTTGTCTTCCAGATACGTCCGACTCAAGATACCTAGCTACAAGCTCGGTCCCCGGTTCCTTGGTCCTTTCGAGGTAATCAAGCGCATCAATCAAGTGGCCTACAAACTCCGCCTTCCTCCTTCTATGCGCATACCGAACTCCTTCCATGTCTCCTTCCTGAAGCCTGTCATCCTGAACCGTGAGATCAGTGATGTCAATGCAAAATTACTACCCTCTCCACTCTTTTGCGGAGTTTCTACATGTATCCACGTTTAACAGAACAGGTTCTGTTGTAATCTATGGAGTCATCTGCTGTCAGTGTAAAAAGAGTGCACTCTTTGATGTGGGATCTTGGCCCTCAGCTCAGTCCTTTTGAGCTTGCACAGAAGTTGCCTTCTAAGGCTGCGTTTCCACTTTGGTCAAGTTGGCCCCTGTAAGTGCACATGGAATTGAAGAGTGAAGCTATTCTAAGAGCAGTGGCTGTCATGTGCGTGTCATACTAAAACACAGCATTGTTGGAAGACCAAACCACACTCCGTATACATATTTGAGCGTGGCACAACACCCTACAGGCTCTCTGCAGCCAGGAAATACCTTTTTTTAAACGTGATTCGACATGACTCGATTTGGGTCACTTTAACATACTAAATATCTAATTTACATAATTAGCGCAACATCATTAGATCGATATAAAAAAGGCAATAAAATAAAATATTCATGGTGTACAAAGTGCTCAAAGAAAATCTACCATTTTTATGCATTATGAAGCAAACATACCTTGAGAATGCTGTAGTTACACTGATGCAGGATCATATCTTGTTTAATCCCTGTGCTGAGTGGTTTTGCTGAAAAAACAATTATAACATTCAGGACCCCGGGAAAGCTGGGTGCTTCTGGCTGCCATACATAAACACATTACACATGGAGCTTCTGGAACTGTCCAGACAGGACTAATCAACCTGAGCTGGATCCCTCATACACAGCAGTTGGCCTGCAGTCAGGCACAACACAGTGATTACATTATTCTCCGATTGCAGTGCATAACTAATATGAGAGGAAAAGTGACGAGCCAAGCAAAGGAGCAACAGAGCCTCATTATCCTGAATTTTATCATTGTTTTTTCAGCAAAACCACTCAGCTCAGGGATTAAACAAAATATGCTTCTGCATCAGTGTAGCTACCGCATTCTCAAGGTATGCTTGGTTCCTAATGCAGAAAGTCAAATAGTAGAGTTTAAACAATAAAGTGACTAGAGCATAGTAGTGATTATAAAACATACCAAACAAGGTAATCAGAGATCACTCTGCAAGCTCTGCAAGATAAAACAACAAAACCAACTATCGGCGTGTGAATAGATGGACCTAGTGTGCTTCAAAAGCAAGTCTGGAACATGCTTGTGATCAGGAATGAGTACCACAGATTTTCGATTGTTTACTTGCAAAACACATGGTGCATGTTTCCTATTGCAAGGCCTTCAGTGTCAATGGATATGTGACCAGGCGAAGCTCCTCCCAGCTGCCTTTAAAATGCTTTTCAAAGCGTAATTCAAACACAGCATGTGAACGAGGCCCAAGGGGCCCTGAACCTCTTACATGGCCCAGGGCCCATGGTACCCTTAATCTGCCCCTGTACTTCTTGCACAGGATGTGCTTGAGGTACGATTACATATACATAAAACCCCTCCCCCTTTTAAATTTGTATGATCAATCTTAAAAAAAACAGTCCAGTCATAGTTATTGTCTGTCCTATACCCACTTTATTTTCTCCCCCAACATTAAAGGAGATCTACCACTAGGAATCTACCATCAGAAGTAGATGTGATGGAAGATTGCTCCTGCCTGACTCTGCCCTAATCAGTAAATTAATAATCCTAGAACCTAACCTCAGTTGTTAAAAACTTTATTTTGGTAATATGTAAATTACCCGCGAGAGGCCCAGAATGCCGGAGATCTTGTCCCTGTGGTCCGTGCTGCTAGCTATAACTTTCCCAGAGACTTTCAAGACTAGCAACAGACAGCGCCAACGTTTTTTTAATGTTTTTTAAGAGGTTGATTTCTTTTAAATGTATATGAAAAGATGGCAGATTCTTTGAGAGAGAAGAGGCTCTAGTGGTATTTAGCAGATGTCCTACCTACCTCCTCCACATAAGTTAAATTCAGCATAACTGATCTGAAAATTATCTAAAACCCTAGCTGTAGATATTGCTGGCGGACAGACTTGAGGTGAAGAGTTGAACCACTCCTTTCTGTGGTTATTGAAAATGGAGGCCGGCTCTAAGTTGTGATGTGAAACATTTAACATCACTATTGAATTGAAGGATTTTATACATGATAACAATTAAAAGTCAAGTCTAGTCAAGTCTAGTCAAGTCCACATAATTGCATCTAAAGCTTACATCACAGTTTTTTCAACTAACTTTCAATTATCTCCTACATCTGGTTTCCCATCAGTCATTTGTATTTAAGATCAGAGGTCAAATTTCAAAGACAAATGAGAATTACACAAAAAGGCAAGAGACAAGAAATATGTGGAGCTGCAAAAGGTGTCTACATGCTTCAGGCAGCAGGGCGAAAAAAAAAGACCACAGTCCATCCAGATAGATCCAGATATTACAAAATGCAATGAATAAAAAAAAGTGGAGAACTAAGCACTAACGTACTGAGACAAGTTACAACAAGATTTGTGTTATATTGTAACAGATGGAAAGAATACATTTTTGATAATATCAGAACATTTATGGAGGAGTAAATAAATCAGATTATTAACATTAGAATAGTAAAAATTATTAAGCATATTTTCATATTAACATTTATGATATGAAAAGACGAAAATCTCTCAAGCAATGAGAAACAACAATTTAGGAGAAACTTTACTGCTGTCCACGGTAAGTTTTACAATTACAAATGAAAGCTGTACAATGAACAACTTAAAATATACTTGAGGTGATTACATAAGTACATAAGAAGTACAGATGAAAGTATTAAATTTATAATTGGAGTAATTGCAGAAAAGAACAGACCACAACATATACCCTCTCACTGTTAATGGTCTCTGATTGTAAATTATGATATAATATGTACATACCAGAATGTTTAACTTCCACTTGCTTATTCCTTGAATTCCTTGAAGTGAGTTGCCGGTTTACAGCACAGTGATACTGATGTTTCTGGGTCCTGTGGTTTTGGTTTTATTTAAGCAATTTATCCAGTGGATGATTGTTTTGGCAGCTACAAGCCTTAACAAAAAAAAAAAAAAAAAGAAGCATTGACCTCACATAATTAAAGGGACTGTGTTAAAAAGCAGCACACTAAGACAGTCAAAAAGCTTTTTAGTATGTATACTTGAGTTTCTCAAGAATAATCATAGAGGGGTCAGCAGCGTATATGCTGCTTAGAGATGTCTTCCAGGAAAAGGGGGTCTAAAGCACGTGGTTGTGTAATTTGTTATAGTTGTTTCAGCAGCAAAGGGGTTAAATTGCCACAGGGGCAGTGGGCATGGCTGATGCTAAATAGGTAGGAAGGGCTAAGCTATGTTACAACCCTCTTTGGTACCTCTCCTAAAGCAGCATATTCCCATGGTATTCACTTTTAAAGAAAACTTGAAAAGAATGTCATTTTTTCTATATTGTTATTGCTATAGCTTAACGTTCTTGCACAGAGCTCCCAATACTCATACTGTACACTGTGTAAAACTCAGTCTACATTGCATCTATCTCATCTTACTCATCATATGCATACACCCTACCATTTGACAAGCTTAACACAATGTACAGTGATCCTGAGAATTGCCCACCATTGACAGAGTGTCTGAAGTACATACCGCCCTAAAAAGTTGCTTTTTGTCAGCTGTAATTCACAGCAATTGCATAAATTTTGCCAAGTGGCACTGCTGTGTTTTATTATGAAGAAACTGCTGACCTCCAGTGGTAAAATGTGGTAACAAATACAAAAGCTTGGAGATGGGAGGAAAAAAAGAACCAAAATGTACTTAGGCTCTCTACACAATAGGGGACATGTAACAAACTTGTGACTTGCCTTTTTCTTTTTCAATTTTTGAAACTTTTCACGGTGCTCATTTGTGACTATTTCTTTGCCTAAAACAGTCTACCTTCAAAGTTTGTCATTGCCTAGTTTTCCACCTAAACCCAGATGTGCAAGTTGTGACTTTTTTTTAAAAAAAGTCATACATTTCGGCACAAATCTACAGCTGCCTTTGCCCAGGTGTAGAAATTAGCTTGGAACTGATTTTGACTTTTGAAGACTTTTTGCAACTTTTTTATCAGGTGTGAAATGTTCTCCTTGATGTCATGGGGTCCACCCACTACAGGGGGCCTGTAAATCAGAGTCCTCTCTTACTTTTACATTCTGGAATGGATGTAGCTCTATATCCGAGCATAGGAGACAGCAGGCTTCAGTCTTATCAAGACCTGCAGTAACAGATCCCTATCTGTGGGATCTGCAGAGGCTTATGATACTGGTTACAGGAGATATGAATGCTGGGGGATAGGCATCAATCACAGAGAGATGGTTGGTTGCTGGAGGAGAGAAACTGAGCTGTCACTGCTCCTATAGACTTTCCTTGTGATGGTTCTTTCCTGAATCGATCAGGTATTGATTACAGGAAAAAATTAGAGAAATATGCAAATAGATTTAACTAAATGGGACAAGAAAAACCACACATCTTTTGCTACCTTTTTAAGGCAGCCCCCATTCACCAAGCATGTCTTTCAGGAAGCCTAAAGACATGATGTGGGATTAAAGCCGAACCAGGATATCTATTCCAGAAGTGGTCGCGAGGAATGCCTGGTGCAGTAACAGCTGCCCAGTATATAGTGAGAGCTGAAATAAGCAGATATATACAATGCAGATATTACCTTGTCTAGTATAGCACAAGTCCTCCCCCTATTAATAAAAATAAAAACATAAGCTTTTCTGTCTCCATATGCTAAGAGCCATAACATTTTTATTTTTCCCTTAACCTAGCTATATGAGGTCTTGTTATTTGTGGACACATTGTACTTCCATATGTAAATATTTATTATTCCATGCCGTACGCTTGGAGGCTGGGAAAAAATTCCATATGCAGTACAACTGACAACAAGGCAGTCTTGATATTTTTTAGGGGCTTCATCATCCCAGCTTTCACTGTGCACCCCAAGTGACACTTTTCCTTTATTTTGGGTTGATATAATCACATGGATAGCAAATTTATAGACAGTAATTGTGATTATATACCCCTTTATGGCATCTGCATGCAAGTGGGTGTGGAGGGGCATAAAGGGTGTCACATCCGGCTGTAGAGTGGGCTGACATGGAACATTACTGTCCTATGCGCTCGCTATAACTAGTGATCATTCAAGCTGAATGGTTGCTAGTTAATTGTGCAATTCTTCACCAGGCAGGACCTGGCATAGAATTATATGCTGTATAACCCAGCCACCAGATACATCAGGAGACTGCAGCATCATGATGTATCCAGCAGTGCTGGAGGGGTGGGGATTTTATCATGCCAATGTATCTTTGTAGTTATCTTGGTTCTGCTAGGCTATCCATGTAGTAATCTTGGTTCTGGTCCCAGAACTATGTAGTAATCTTGGTTGCAATCCCCTATCTATGTTGAAATTTTGATTCTGGTAACATTTCTAGGTGGAATGTTTTTATGCGCTAAATGTCAGATCATCAAACTGTAGACTGCTAGGAAAGCAACTATTTCTTTCCAGCCCAGAATCCATGATAGCCTTATCATATGTTTGATATGTGACATATAATATATAAGACATGGAAATTAATATAAGTGATGTGGAGGCCCAGAAAATGTTCCCAGTCAGGGACCCTCCTATAGAATGCCCTGTTGGCATGTTGGAAATTGTGGGGTGGACACAACTTTATTTAACCATAAAGTTTTAAACTTTAAAGACTTCCCTCTTCTGAGTTTCTATGCGCAGACTCCCCAAATGCCCGTAAAGCATGAGGCGCCAAGCTGCCCCTTCTTTCTGAAGGCAAAGTCCAGACCCATCTATTCAGAGCCACCTCAACCACATCCTGCAGCTCTGACAAAAAGACATCATTGCCTATATCATTTAAGTGTACCGCTTCAGCCAACAACATATTGGTGTTATTCCCTTCAAGCAAAGAATGATGAATAGGAATCCCACCAATAGCACTCACAAGTTCAGGAGCCTTGTGGATCTCTCTATAGCGTTCATGTTGCGAGCACCACTCCATGCTGCCCGGGGAATGATGTAAGACCACATTAAGATATAAACAACAAAAAGCTCCCTAAATCGAGACAAAGCAATCTTAATAAGTGAAATTAAGTTGCCAGTTTTTACTTTTCAGAGGTCATTATGAGAACCAAAACTAATGACTAATCTCCACAACCGCAGCTAACAGTTGGACCCAGGTCAACCCCTGTACACCTCTCCAATGTCAATCCATCAAAGGGAGACCAAGGTTCCGATCACCTGCATGCCTTCGAGCACACTTTTCTGCCCGAAAAAATGTAAAAGTGGCACAGCAACCATACTTGCACCTGATAGATCCTGTGCAAGATAAAATCATAGTAAAAAACCAACCAACATATTACACAGTAATGCATGGCAATAAATATGTAAAGGAATAAGCAGAACAAAACAAAACACTTACCCAAACGCCGTATACCATCTTTCCCTACACCCATAGCATCCGCCACAGTGACGACACTTATATGAATAGAGTGAGTTCCAAACTCACTTTCTTCTAAATCAACCACCCAAATGCTGCTTGGAACTGGAAGCGAATCAATGGTAACTCTTCAGCATTGGCTAGAAAAGAGGAGGAAGAATGACGTCAGTTAGCATACTCACTGATGCAGCAGACTGAGCACAATTCACCAGAGACGGATACAAATGCTAGCCACTCACTTCTCCCAAGCTGGTATGTTTTTGACTGCCTCACCCGGAACCTCACCTGATGTTCAATAAGGACAACATCATCTTCAACCAGCCTGGACAGCTGCTGTTTCTGGATACCAGTTCAGTTTATAGAGGTTAAAAACAATGGAGGTGCGGTCTACAAATTGTAAAATTTTTTGACAATACACTCATTTTGGGTGGAAAATTAAACATTTGCAATGGATTTTTCCCCCCATTTTTACTGAATAAAAAGTAATTTGGTGAAAATGTTGTTAATTTTAGCATCACCGACTTTCTTATGCATAATGTTTTATTTTTTGGCTGAAAAATATGGTTAAGGCTTATTTTTTGCAAGAAGCATTATTCTTTTTAGTGGTCTTATTTTAGAGTGCATAACATTTTTTAACACTTTTTAGAGTATTTTTTGAAGGGTATTAATTAAAAATTATCTTTTTTTGGAAGGTTTTTTGGGGTTGTATTTTACGGGGTTCACTTTGCGGGTCTAATAACAATTGTGTTTTATTATGCAGATTGTCTTGGACGCAGCAATACCAATATGTGGGGGTTTTGTGTGTTTTATTCAATTTTACTAAATAAAAACTTGTTCATGCTTGACCGCGGCGTGTAAGGGGTTAACACTCTCGATCAGTGTCAGCTGTAATATACAGCTGACAGCCGTTGCTTCTGGTGCCGGCTCGGTTCATGATACGAATAGTATTTTCCATTCTTAGCGACTGAACTAATCTGGTGTCTACTGTATATTCTATCGGTATAGCAGTATGCTTCATCTGCAAAAGATCTTTTTATCAACTACAGGCACTCCCCTACTTAACACTCGCCTTACAGACGACCCCTAGTTACAAACGGACCTCTAGATGTTGGTAAGTTACTGTACTTTAGCCCTAGACTACAATAAACAGCTGTAACAGTTATCACGGGTGTCTGCAACTAAGCGTTATTGTTACTCCTGGTTCTTATGACAACACAACATTTTTAAAATGGGAGTCGGGGGGCAGCATTTTCAATTTTCGCCTCAGGCAGCAAAATGGCTAGAATCGGCCCTGGTCATTGACATATATAAAGATGCATCATTATCCAATATATAAAGCTGATTGTATGTGTGTGTGTTTATGTATGTATATCCGCTAATGGAATCTGCATCATTGTGTTTACAGTCAAAAAATTATGCACAGTCGTGCTCTGTGACTCAGGGTACCTCATGTTTGTCTACAGGATGGCAAGTACCATCATTTGGTCCATATGTAATGGAACCCACACCATGAATACAACGTATATCAGAAAAACCAGGGTGGTGTGTAACACGGTTCATATATAAAACTACATTTCGTAGTAAACAATCAATTTTTATTAGACAAAAAATACCATAAAAACACGTAAACATAAACGTGTGCAATCAGGGTTTGGTTACAATACAACCAAATGTATAGACCTTCCACACTCTCCCGATTCAAAATATGATAGCAAGCAGATTACTCGGGTATAAATAATTCCACATTTAAATACCAGTGAAAACACATAATATAAATCCAATTCAATACAGGAGCTCAAATAGCCCAAAATCACAAACACTGACACAAAAAAGGCATGGTGATTACATACTGACTTGCCAATGGGAGTAGTGTGGGACTGAAGTGCCCCACGTGTATCGCCACAACCGTGGCTTCCTCAGGGGTGCTGTGGTGTTAAAATTGTGAGCGGTATATATAGGGCAAGTAATTAGCATTTTGTCTGTGGCTGGAATACCTTTGGTTGAACCTCCGCCTCCACTTCGGGGGGGGGGGGGGGGACGCGCAGACCGCGCCTCCATCACGGGAGTTGTGCCGCGGCTGCCGCTCAACGAGCAGGGATAGTGCATTGGTTATGTATGCATAATCAGAATAATTAAAAATAGCACTGTGGGATCTGTATTATCATATTAATTAAGATGTCATAAGAGGTTCATACTGTGAACAGACAATATGTTAAGGATACTTCAGGGTATTACATAATGGCTTAAATAATACATTGTTGTTGATACAGTAATAAATTACACGTTGAAACATATAAACATACTATATTAATAAAGTGACTACTGCTAGGAATTGTGTTAAACGTGCTGACTAGAGATGAGCGAACATACTCGTCCGAGCTTGATGCTCGTTCGAGCATTAGCGTACTCGAAACTGCTCGTTGCTCGGACGAATACTTCGCCCGCTCGAGAAAATGGCATCTCCCGCCGTTGCACTCCACCCAGCATGACGTGGTACCCTTACACGTCGATAGCAGTGGTTGGCTGGCCAGATCAGGTGACCCTGGAATAGACTAGCCCCTGCCCGCGCTGCTCGTATCATTCTCTGTCTGGATGCCGCTAGGGAGAGAGCTGCTGCTGGTCAGGGAAAGCGTTAGGGTGTTCTATTAGAATAGTGTTAGGCAGGAGTGATTCTACAAGAACCCAACAGCCCTTCTTAGGGCTACAATAACGTTTAATTTTACTTTTTTTTTGTTTGCCTGTGGCTGGGCTTGCTGCCATTAGTAGTGCAGCTAGTACCATATTGTGAGTAATTTGCAGGAAGACTTGCTACCGTTGTGTTTAGCTCTTAGTGACACACATATCCACCTTAAACACCGAAGTGGGACAATTTATTAGGGGTTTGATTAGAATTAGGCACAGTCTGCTGATTTATTTTTTTTTACCTTTATTTCTTTTTATAGCTCAAATTCATCTTGCAAAGCAGTGTGCTTTCAGTGTAGGCTATAAAATAGCCATAGGAGAACCCCAACGGCTTACTTAGGCCTACAATAGCGCTATATTTTCCTTTTTTTTGTTTGCTTGTGGCTGGGCTTGCTGGCATTAGTAGTGCAGCTAGTACCATATTGTGAGGAATTTGCTGTTTTGTTTTAAAAAAATAAATAAATAAAAATAAATAAACACAAAAAAAAAAAAATTAAAGTTTACACTTTAATTTGGAAAATGTTTAACCCGAGGGCTAGGGGTAGAGGACGAGGGCGTGGACGTGGGCGTCCAACTACTGCAGGGGTCAGAGGCCGTGGTCCTGGGCGGGGTGAGACACCACCTGCTGATGAGGGAGCAGGGGAACGCCGCAGAGCTACACTCCCTAGGTTCATCATGTCTCAAGTTACTGGGACTCGTGGTAGAGCACTGTTGAGGCCAGAACAGTGCGAAGAGGTGATGTCGTGGATTGCGGACAATGCTTCGAGCAATTTGTCCACCAGTCAGTCTTCCACGCAGTCCACCCATGTCACCGAAATCAGCACTCCTCCAGCTCCTCCACCTCAGCCTCCTTCCCCCCAGTCTGCCCTCTCCTAGCAAAATTTGGCATTTGAACCAGCGTACTCTGAGGAACTGTTTTCTGGACCCTTCCCACAGTCACAAACCACTTGTCCGGTTGCAGCTGAGCTATTTTATGATGCCCAGGTTTTCCACCGGTCGCAGTCTGTGGGTGATGATGACATTATTGATGTAGTGGAAGAAGTGTGTAAAGAGGTGTCGGACGATGAGGAGACACGGTTGTCAGAAAGTGGTGAAGTTGTTGTCAGGGCAGGAAGTCCGAGGGGGGAGCAGACTGAGGGATCGGAGGATGATGAGGTGACAGACCCAAGCTGGGTTGATAGGCCGGGTGAACACAGTGCTTCTGAGACGGAGGCGAGTCCTATAGCAGAACAAAGAAACACCGGATGACCGACGGACTGTGGTGTGCAACCTGTGCCAAACCAGGATCAGCAGGGGTTCCACAACTACTAGCTTAACTACCACCAGTATGCGCAGGCATATGAATGCTAAACACCCCACTAAATGGCAACCAGCCCGTTCACCTCCGGCCGGGCACACCACTGCTCCTTCCCCTGTGTCATCTGCTAGTCAGCCCCCTGCCCAGGACCCCGGCCCAAACACCCATGCGAAAACCCCATCTTCGCCTCCACGATCCTCCACAGCATCCACCAGCATTCAGCTCTCCATACCCCAGACGCTGGAGCGCCCTCAATGTCCACATCTCCAAGTTGCTTAGCCTGGAGATGCTGCCCTATAGGCTGGTAGAGACCGAGGCCTTTCGAAACCTCATGGCGGCGGCCGCCCCTCGGTATTCGGTCCCCAGCCGCCACTACTTTTCCCGATGTGCCGTCCCAGCCCTGCACAAGCTCGTGTCAGAGAACATCATCCGTGCCCTGACCAACGCCGTTTCTGACAAGGTCCACCTGACCACAGACACGTGCACGAGTGCTGCTGGGCAGGGCCAATATATATCGCTGACGTCACATTGGGTTAACCTGGTGGAGGTTGGGACCGAGTCTGACCCTGAGGCTGGTCATATACTGCCGATGCCGAGGATTGCGGGGCCTACCTCGGTCCAGGTCTCAAAGGCATACTATGCCTCCTCCTCCTCCCTCCCCTCCTCCACCTCCTCCTCCTCCGAATTACCATCCGTGGGCATGGTGCCATCAGTCGGTAGCGCTAGGCACAGCAGCAGTGCCGTCGCTAAGCGCCAGCAGGCGGTGCTCAAACTGCTGAGCCTAGACAATAAAAGGAACACCGCCCAAGAGCTATTACAGGGCATCACGGCGCAGACCAATCTGTGGCTGGCACCGCTGAACCTGAAGCCAGGCATGGTTGTGTGTGACAACGGCCGTAACCTGGTGGCGGCTCTGCAACTCGGCAGACTAACACATGTGCCATGCCTGGCCCATGTGTTAAATCTCATAGTTCAGCGTTTCCTCAAGACATACCCCAATCTGTCTGATTTGCTCACGGAGGTGCGCCGCATCTGTGCACATTTCAGGAAGTCCAGCACAGATGCTGCCACTCTCAGGGCAGCGCAGCACCGCCTCCAACTGCCCGCTCACCGACTGTTGTGTGACGTGCCCACGAGGTGGAATTCAACATTAACCATGTTATCCAGAGTTTACCAGCAGCGCAGAGCGATTGTAGACTGCCAGATGTCAACTTCCACCAGAACTGGTAGTCAGGTCAGTCAGCTTCTTAAGTCTACAATGAGGAGTGGACGTGGATGTCTGATATCTGTCAGGTGCTGAGTAACTTTGAGGAGTCAACACAGATGGTCAGTGGCGATGCCGCCATCATCAGCCTCACCATCCCGCTGCTTGGCCTGTTGAAAAACTCTCTGGTCAGCATGAAGTCGGAAGCTTTGCGCTCGTCACAAGAGACGGGGGAAGAAGATTCCCTTGTTGATAGCCAAAGTACCCTTAGGTCTGTTTCTCAGCGCATATCGGAGGAGGTGGAGGAGGATGAGGAGGAAGAGGAGGAGAATGTTGGCGAGACAGAAGAGGGGACCATTGTTCAGTCCTTCACTGTTCAGCGTGTATGGGCAGAAGAAGAGGAGTTGGAGGAGGAGGAAATGGGCAGTCAGGCCAGTGAGGGGAGTGAATTCTTGCGCGTTGGAACTCTGGCGCATATGGCAGATTTCATGCTAGGCTGCCTATCCCCTGACCCTCGCGTTCAAAGAATTTATTCCAGCACGGATTACTGGGTATTCACTCTCCTGGACCCACGGTACAAGCAAAATCTTTCCACTCTCATCCCTGGAGAGGAAAGGAGTGTGAGAATGCATGAATACCAGCAGGCCCTGGTGCACAAGCTGAAACAGTATTTCCCTTCTGACAGCGCTAGCGGCAGAGGGCGTACTTCTGCGGGACAAGAAGCGAGGGAGAGTAGGCGAGCAGGCAGCTTTTCCAGCACTGGCAGGGGTACGCTTTACAAGGCCTTTGCCAGTTTTATGTCACCCCAGCAAGACACTGTCACCTGTCCCCAGTCTCGGCAGAGTAGGGCTGATCTTTATAGAAAGATGGTGAGGGAGTACGTAGTTGACCATTCCATCGTCCTAAATGATCACACAGCTCCCTACAACTACTGGGTTTCAAAGCTGGACATGTGGCACGAACTGGCGCTGTACGCCTTGGAGGTTCTTGCCTGCCCTGCCGCTAGCGTGTTGTCCGAGCGGGTTTTCAGTGCAGCTGGTGGCATCATCACCGATAAGCGTACACGCCTGTCAACTGACAGCACTGACAGGCTACCGCTTATCAAGATGAGTAAAGCATGGATTTCTCCGGATTTTCATTCTCCACCAGGTGAAAGAAGCTCAACCTGAATAATGTATGCACTCCTCCTCCTCATTGTCCTCCTTCTCCTCCTCTTTGTACACTAAAGCAGAGGAAATTGGCTATTTTTTGCCAGGGCCATCTGTCTCTAGCTATAGTACTCTATGTATTTAATTTTTCTGGAGGGCCACCTACCTGGTCCTCTGTTTTAAGCAATTTTTGGAAGTGCCACATACAGGCACTCAATCTATTTAATTTTTCTGGAGGACCACCTACCTGCTCCTCTGGTTTGAAAACTTTTTTGGACTGCCACATACGGGCACTCAATTTATTTAATTTTTCTGGTGGACCACCTACCTGCTCCTCTGGTTTGAAAACTTTTTTGGACTGCCACATACAGGCACTATCCAAATTAAATTGTCTCCAGAGCAGCCTCCACATGTCGTCTTTTTAGCTGGCTCCACACGTTGTCTCCATTGCTACCTCTACACGTCATCGCCATAGCTGCCTCCAAAAGTCGTCCATATAGCTGCCTCTATACATGGTCTCCTTATCAAACGAACTGTGTCAGGCAGAATTTTGGGTTGTTTTCATGGATTCCACATCAAACTTGTTAACTTTGTCGCCACCCTGCTGTGTAATCCACATAATATACTTGCAAACTTTTATCATTTACCGATATTATTTCAGCGCTTCTTGCGCATCTGTTTACATTCCCCTCACTCGCCATAACCCAAACTTATAAAAACGCTACTACACTTGATCTTATACAAAAGGTTCTTAGAAGTGCTGTTTGGGGAGTAGCCGAGAGACAGGGGCTTGGATAGGCAAAAGCTCGCCTGGCAGCGGAGCACCAGCTCCATCCGAAGATCCAACTAACATAGTTTTAACTGCAGCACCTTTCATCTACTACTAGTTCACTGCCTCCATACATGGTCCCCTTATCAAACGAGCTGTGTCAGGCAGAATTTTCAGGTGTTTCACCAGATACATAGTGGAACTCGGCCCATCTGTCGCCGCCATGCTGGAGACCTGAAGTTGCATTGATAGCAGCGCAATATGGATGCCCCATACTGTCGCTCTTAATCATGGAACCATTTCCGTAAAAACAATTAAAAATAGAACCACTATGCTATTCCATTATTCCTAGGTGAAATATTCAAACGACCCGGCCTGCTTTGAAAATTACAATTTTTTCAAAGTAAACGCTTCTGGCCCCCAGGCCCATTTTGGGTGGGGAGGAGCCGAGAGACAGGGGCATGGACCGGCGAAAGCTCGCCTGGCAGTGGACCGCCAGCTCCATCCCAAGATTAGGCAGCCTCAGAGTCATCCATGCATGCTGCCCCTGTTGTTTCCTGTCCATTTTGCCTCCACGATCCTCCACAGCGTCCACCAATGTCTCATTTCAACTCTCTATACCCCAGACGCTGGAGCATGAGAGGATATGCAGCACATCATCCCCTTATCAAACAAGCTGTGTCAGGCAGAATTTTTAGGTGTTTCACCAGATACATAGTGGAACTCGGTCTATCTGTCGCCGCCATGCTGGAGACCTGAAATTGCAATCATACTGTCGCTCTTAATCATGGAAGTCATCTCCATGGCTGCCTCCACATGTCGTCCCCTTATCAAAATAGCTGTGTCAGGCTAATTTTTCGGGTGTTTCACCAGATACGTTATGGAACTTGCTCACTATGTCGCCACCATGCTGTGTTCTCGACTAAATATACCGTCAACCTTTTGTTCACATAGGAAATCATTTCACCTCCTTTGGTGAAACCTGAGTCCATTTAGAGTATGTCGCCATGACACTCTCTAGCCTGCCACTGCTGCCGCTGCCTCTGTATGCCGTCCCCTATAGTGTCAGGGTCAATTATTGGATGTTTTAGATGCTATCTAGCCTCATTCGGTCACTCTGTCATGGCCATGCTGTTGCCCATAATTTTTGCATAATGGTGCGATTAAGCAGCCTCAGAGGCATCCATGCATGCTGCCCCTGCTGTTTCCTGTCCATTTCCGTGGTGTTTCCATCCTTTTCTGAGGTTCCCAGGTGTTTGGCCAAGCTTCCCTGTGCTGAGCCTTGGTCCCCTTGAAAAATGCTTGAGTCTCCCATTGACTTCAATGGGGCTCGTTATTCGAGACGAGCACTCGAGCATCGGGAAAAGTTTGTCTCGAATAACGAGTACCCGAGCATTTTAGTGCTCGCTCATCTCTAGTGCTGACTTCTTTGTTCTTCTATTTAATTGAAATAGTGATAAAAATGCCGATGATCCTCTAGGAAAGAAAAGTGCCAATGTGCTGTGTTGGCCCCCAAGTGTTACGATGCCTAAAAGAAAAAACAAAATATTCAAACCTGTTATCGGAGGCAAAAATACACCCAAACCTGATTAAATAAAGTAAAGTGATACTTGACATGATGTCAATATATTTTATTATTGTTTTATTATTTCATACATTTTATGTATATTAGTTAGCATATCAATGCATTATAAGCCAAAATGTGCTTCATTGTATGCAAGGTAATATACTATGAGCCCCAGTATCTATTTTTTGTAAAACCCTGTAAAAAGGAATTCTTCATTAAGGCCCCGGGAGTCATGGATTGGGTCTGAAATATCCATTTTGTTTCCTTTTGTAATAATTGTGGGGTCGTATCCCCCCCTCTGATGTTGGAAAAGATTTTTTCCAAGCCCACAATCTTTAGATCACGGCACTTACCTCCATGATGTTCATGAAAATGTGAAGCAATCGAGGTAAGGCTTTTGTCCTTCTGGAAATCTCGTCTTGCTGTAGCAATTGGGGATAGGTGTTTTTGTATTCTTTTTCACAGTTCCTGCGAGGTCTGACCAATGTAAACTTCGGGACAAGAGCATAAGATAGCATAGATAACATCTTTTGTACGACAATTTATGTATTGTTTAAGTGGATATTTCTGTATGTCCCTGTAGGTACTTTGGAAAAAGATATTGATAGCTGGGCATAGACCAAAAGAAGGAGTAGATTGTGATGGTGTCCGAGTTGGAAATCTAGAGGTCTTACCTGTATTTTCTTCGTTTTCGTCTAGTAGATCCAGTAGATCCTAGTAGATCTCTGAGTACCCTCCGGTCATTTTCTGGAAATCATTGATGGCTGATGAAAAAATATTTTGAAAGTTAATTGTCTACAAAAAAGATATAAATCTTTCACTAATTCAAATTTGTCCAATCTGTTTGTTGGTGTAAACGTTAAACCCCTTTGTAGTACTGATTGCTCACTAACCGATAGTACGTGATCAGAGAGATTAATCACCTGGAGCTGATGGATTTCTCCCCCAGATTCCTTAGTTGTTTGAGTCTTTAATGGCATTTGTAACTCCGTTTGTATTTGCGCTTGATTGGGGACTGTTCCCCGTGCTTGAAAGCTCGTTTTTTTGTGTTGACCTGTTCCTGTCCAGTGTCTTGGTCGCTCGTGTCCATGGACAAAAAATCACTAGCAGCTGAATCTGTGAGATTGGAGCTGTTTATGTGCGACCTTGGTAATGATGTTTGTTTGTCCTTTCCTTTGTATGGAATCCGTCTATTGCCATGATGTGTCCATTTGTGAGCTTTATCTAAACGATAATCTTCCCTATCCCTTGCAAATTTGCATTTTTTGCCATCAATAATCTCTTTCTCATACTTTTCTATCGTGGTACTGAGCTTTATCCGAAATGTTTTAATTAGCTCTGCGTCAAATTTGCTAAGTGAGTCCTCCAAAGTCTTAATTCTGGTTTTAGTTTGAACCAGGAGGATTCGTTCTTGCTCCAGCTACATATTCGTCAAGATTTCTGAGAATTGTCCCAATCCAGTCTCCCATTTTCGTTTTAAATTGTCATCTAATTCCCATGAGGGAAATATCTTTACACGTAATCCACATGGAAAAATCCTCAATCTGAGATATTCCTCTAGGGATTTAATGTTCCACCAGATTCTTGTGAAGGCTTTGTGCCCATCTATGAGTTCCTCCTTGACTTGTTTAAAATCACGATTGCTTATGTTCTCAGCTGTATCAGAAAATACATTAGCCAACTGGCTATTCCACTGTGCCTCCTTGGCATTAATGTCCATCGCCATTTGGACAAACTGCTAAAACAATATGACAAAAGATAATATATTAGCTTCAAATTAGGCCTTGTCTTGCCAGAAACGAAACCTTATAGGTACAGCCAAAGGTCTCAAAAAACATACTAATTTGTCTACAGGATGGCAAGTACCATCATTTGGTCCATATGTAATGGAACCCACACCATGAATACAACGTATATCAGAAAAACCAGGGTGGTGTGTAACACGGTTCATATATAAAACTACATTTCGTAGTAAACAATCAATTTTTATTAGACAAAAAACACCATAAAAACACTTAAAAACACGTAAACATAAACGTGTGCAATCATGGTTTGGTTACAATACAACCAAATGTATAGCCCTTCCACACTCTCCCCATTCAAAATATGATAGCAAGCAGATTACTCGGGTATAAATAACTCCACATTTAACCCCTTAATGACCGCCCTATCGGGATTCTACGTCGGTCATTAAGGGGACTTCTTCTGACGCGCCGCCTTTCTACGGCGCCGCGTCAGAAGAAGATTTCGGGACATCGGGTCAGTATAGTCCCGGTGTCGGGCTGTGATATCACAGCCCAGACCCGGCACTAACACCCGGGATCGGAAAAAATTCTGATCCCGGGTGTTTAACCCCTTACACGCCGCGGTCAAGCATGACCGCGGCGTGCAAGTGTGTCCCCCGTGGATCGGACCCCCCTGGTGTGCTTACCGGGGGATCCGATCCCAACTGCCGCTGCCCCGGGTCCCGACGAGTGACCCGAGGCTGTCGGCTCCTCTTCTCTCATGCAGCATGCTCAGTTACTTACACTATACACTGCAATACAAGTGTATTGCAGTGTAAAGGCTTGAATAAGCGATCGGATGATCGCTTATTCAAGCCAAGAAGTAGAAAATGTAAAAAAGTTAAAAAAAAAAATTAAATCTTTTTATAATATAATTAAATAAATAAAATAAAAGTCCCATAATCTCCCCAGTAACACATAAAATGCAAATACAGTAAATAAAACACAAAAACATACATATTTGGTATCACCGCGTCCGTATTAATCTGTACAATAAATCTAAATCAATATTGAACCCGCTCGGTGAACGATGAAAAAAAAAACTACGAAAAACTTCCCTTAATATACAATTTTTCATCAAACACCATCACAAAAAATTTTCTAAACAGTGATCAAAAAAAGCTACGTTCCCTGATATGATACGACTGAAAAGAACAACTCTTTTCGCAAAAAATAAGCCCTCAACCAGGTCTGACAACATAAAAATACAGAAGTTATGGCAATAAAAATTGTCAATAGTAAAAACAATGCGATATTCTCCAATATTGGTTTTGCTCAGGAAAATTGAGCAAAGATAAGAAAAACTATATAAATGAGGTATCACCGCAATCGTAGTGAACCAGAGAATAAAGATAAAATATTATTTTTACATTACGGTGAGTGGGGGGAAAAAAATGCAAAAAATCCAAAATAAAAATTGATGATTTTGTTTGTGTCCCCCTTGAAATAGTTAATAAAATCTCATGAATAAGCTATAGACCCCCCTAAATGAATTATCTATACATTGTATCTCATTCCATAAAAAATAAGCCCTCATATGTTTGCATTATCAAAAAAAAATAAAAATGTATAGGTAGTACAATGTGACAATACAATTCTGCAGTGAATGTCGCCTCCATTCATTCTATACTTGGCCGTGCGCCTGTACAGAAGTTTACCACCACATATGGGGTATCAGTACACTCTGGAGGAATTGGGCATCAAACGTTGCAGTGCGTTTCATCATTTAATTTATTCTGAAACTGTCAGTTTGGCCTAAATGAATGTATTTTCCAAAAAATTTCCATAGTTTCTAAATCGCAGGTCCATATTGTTTTAACCCATGTGAAACACTTAAAGTTGTTTTACATACGTTGAGGGGTGAAGTTTCTATAGTGGGGTAATTTATGGCGTTTTACTATTATTTAGGCCTTACAAAGTCACTTGGAAGCTGAGTTTTCCCTCAAAATGTGAGTTTTGGCAATTTTCATGAAAATGAGAAAAATCGCACCTAAAGTTCTGCACCTCATAACATCCTAGAAAAGTGAGAGGATGCATAAAATATCATCCCAACATAAAGCAGACATTCCGTAAATGTAATTTATCAAGCTTTTTGGGTAGTTTTACTTCCTATGTGGAAAGCAGAACATTTCAAACTTGGAAAATGAAGAATTTTTACAAACTTTTGCCAAATTTTCACTTTTTTTCAGAACGAATCGCAAAACGTATCACTTAAATTTTATAACTAACAGGAAGTACAATGTATCACGAGAAAACATTCTCAAAATCACAAGGATATATTAAAGCGTTCCGAAGTTATAACTAATTATCGTGAGACATGTCAGATTTGAAAAATCGAGTCTGGTCATTGAGCTGAAAACTAGTGTCGGTGATAAGGGGTTAAATACCAGTGAAAACAAATAATATAAATCCAATTCAATACAGGAGCTCAAATAGCCCAAAATCACAAACACTGGCACAAAAAAGGCATGGTGATTACATACTGACTTGCCAATGGGAGTAGTGTGGGACTGAAGTGCCCCACGCGTATCGCCACAACCGTGGCTTCCTCAGGGGTGCTGTGGTGTTAAAATTGTGAGTGATACATATAGGGCCAGTAATTAGCATTTTGTCCATGGCGTGTCGCGTGCACACCTTTGGTCAGGGTACCTCATAAACTCAGTTTTCACCCCGTGCTTTCCAAAATTCACTTATTACCCACCATATACAGAAGTCATTGTCTGCTGCTGCTGTGGCAGTTAGAAGCTGAGCCGTGATTGGTTGCTGTTCTGCCACAGGTCATTACTATGAGCTGAGCTGTGATAGGTTACTATAGGAAATGAGTATAATACAGCGTAGGTGTGAGGTAAGATGTGAAGTCATATGTGAGGTAATATGATAACCACCTATTGCTTATGATAGGTAATGAGTATAATACAGCTTATGTGTGAGGTAAGATGTGAAGTGATATGGTTGCTGTTCTGCCACAGGTCATTAATATGAACTCTAAACTTTGATAGGTTACTATAGGCAATGAATATAATACAGCTTAGGCTGTGTTCTAACGTTGCATTTTGTTTGCGTTAACGCATGTGCAACATCCCCCACCGGCGCCTAACCTTTTCTTGGGGCCTGGAGACAGCCGGGGCCCGCAGTACCTGAGTGACTCGTGGTTGCGGCCTAGGCACGCTAGTGTCACGGTGCTTGGTATGGGGAACCGGAAGGCTGTCCTACAGCCTGGCAGGTCTCCAGCAGGGTGGTGTTGGCAAGAAATGATGAGGGAGAGGCTGCTATAGTGGTTCTCCCTGGGGCAACCCTTTGGGGTCTGGAGTATGAGTCCCTGTGTGGTGGATAGGGTGCCCCTGATGGTGACAGCCGTAGTAGCAGGGACCAGACGGAGGCAGACGTTGAACAAAAATAACTTACAGTTCTTTATTGGAACCGACAGGAACAGTAGCAACGTGCCTTAACAGAATGGTAGAATGCTGGAGATGCAGTTGGAGGGAGCCACAGGATGTAGATCATCAGCCTGGATGCAATGGCAGGCTGGAAGATAGCTTGTCCTGGAAGGAGGCTTCAGCTTGTCCTGGGTTTCTTCAGATATCACCCTTGAAGGTAGGATGATATCCCTTTCCTCTCACTGACTAGCTCTTAACTCCACTCAGGCAGAGAGCTGGGCTCACCTGCTCTGGTCTGGTGTGCTGGCTGCACTGACTCTTCAGAGTCTCTACTCTGATCTGAGAGAGTGAACTCTCTCCTCACACTGGACTCTCTTCTGAGAGAGAACTGACTTCTAGAAGTTTCCTGACCAGGGGTTTTGTTACTCCCCCTTGTCAGGTGGTGGCTACTCCTCCAATTACATCTCAGCTCACAGATTCTTTAGGATAACACATGTGATTGGTTGCTGGAATTACATCACATAAAACAATTAACTCCTGCCTTACCAGGCAGGCTCTACCGCTGCAGTGCTCATCTGTGTGATGTAGTGACATGCTGTGGGGCTGATCAGACCCTACACAGGCTGCAAGCTACATGGTGGGACGTATTTGCAACAACTCCTCTGCCTTGCATCGGCAAGGGTGTTGCACATGCCTTTTCAAATGCATCACAACAGCTGAGATGAGGAGATTTGCCAAATGACATTGTTGTAACATTGCATTTACAAAACGCAAGTGCTAACACAGCATTAATGTCCCCTTAGGCCGAGGGTACTGATTGGGAACCAGGGGCTAACACTATCCTCCTTGTAAACGGAGGGGAAGGACTGGTAGGGAAATGTTAATGACGCCAGTCGAGATAATGGTTGGTGACTTCAGCCCGGGAGATAGGTGTTGCAGGTCAGCGTGACGTTATGAACCCTTCCCGACTAGGGCTGGCTCCCAGGGGATGGACGGAGGAGGAGGTATATAACACTTGCCTTGCGATGATGGCGGTGCCAAATAAACACTTGCATACTTTGACTTAACTTGAACTGTAGGGATGTCGACCGCCTTGGTGAGCTATCCTCCTCTATATGATTCTCCACATGTTCCTAATATGTTCCCTGCTTGTTCCTCAGCTGCACTGAACTCTTTTTATTACAAGTACAACCTCTGCTTGCTGTGCTGCTTAGCTCCTCTGAGACTTAGGCTGTCCTGCCTGACTTTCAAGATAGCAAAAGGAGGCATTGTTTTCCATTTACCACTTTGGAAGACATTTTTGCATACTTCCCCGAATTCCCTAGTGAAGCATCTATGACTTTAAGTCTCCACATGCCTTTAAGGTGGCCTTAATTGGCATTCTCTCCATAAGGAGAAAACCTACTGTTTGACCCTAGTCAATAGCCTCTCACACTGCCAATCCAGTTCCCTATGCTGTACTGAGGAGACCCCACCAGGTTGAAACCGTTCTGTCTACAGTTGGGAGTCTGTTCCTTCTGGAATAGATATACTGGTTTAGCTTAATCCCACACCATATCTTTAGATTTCTTGAAGTTCATAATTGGTGTTAAGGGGGCTGCCTTTCAAGGTAGCAAAAGGAGGCATTGTTTTCCATTTAACTCCTTGGAAAACGTTTTTGCATACTTCCCAGAATTCCCTAGTGGAGCATCTATGGCTTCAAGTCTCCGCATGCCTACTGTCTGACCCCTCCCTGTCTCCTCTAAGACATGCTTCAGCGACTGCTGTTCACTCCTCTGCCTCTTACCACAAACTTCTGAGTGACTCTTCAGTCTACACACTCTGGCTGCAACTACAGACTGACTCACACTAAAAAAGTGCCAGCTTTTTCTTTTCTTCTGCACACATACCTAGTGTACATGCAACAACTCCGGCTTGTTTTTTCCAAGTCTCTATGCCTTGTGTTGAATCTCTAATTTCAGAATTGACTATTTTGGGGATAAATACTGTTTTGAATGAAATTTTACATATTTAGCAACAAAACCCCCACATATAATCAACCCATTTTCAAATCTGTACCCCTCAAACTATAAGAAACAGCTTTCAGGAAAATTATTACCCCTTGAGCTCTTAATAGTAATTACATCAAAATAGAGGTGAAATTTGGAATGGTCTAATGGAGATGGTTACACATTCATTTAGGCCTAAAATGTACACATTTCCTAAATATTAAAAGAGAAAACCCACCTTACAATTTGTTTTGCAATTTCTCCCGAGTACAGAGACCCACCACATGTGGCCGTTACTTGTTTTATGGGTGCACAGTGAGACGCAGTAGGGAAGGAGGGCCCTGCAGATGCCAGGATTTTAGTTTTCTCATTGGTCCCTTTTGTAGGCTATAAAATTTTAGCTTTTTCGTTATTGGGGCCATGTGATGGCATTTTTTAATGGAATGAGATGCTTTTTCCAGTGTTACCATTTTGAGGTTGGTATCCCCTATTGTTTAAAATTTAGGAACTTTTTTTTTTAGGGCAGGAGTTAAAAAGCATCAATTCTGTAATGGATTTTTTACTTCCTTTTTTTTCTTTTTGGTATTCACCGTATAGACTAATAATCATGTTATCTTTATCCTACAGGGACACCAAACTTGAATAATTTTTCTTACATTTTACTAAATTTGACAAATATAAGAGTCATCTGAAAGTGTTGGAGGCTGGGCAGACTTTGGAGTATTTAGGGATAAAAGTAAATATGTTAGAGAATATGTGAAATTCAACCTTATGGCTCTTATTTGTAAAATAATAATAATTTTTCTTACGTTTTACTAAATTTGACAAATACTGTAAAAACCTAATGTGGGGAAAAATCTATCATTTTTGCATTCCCGTCTTCCAAAAGGCATAACATTTTTAGTTTTTTGCTATGGAGCTGGTTGATGGCTTGTTTTTATGGGACATGTTATACTTTGCAACAGTATTATTCTGGAGTACATATGTTTTTTTGATCACTTTTTATAGTATTTTTTTGTGAGATTCAATAGGTAAAAATCATAATTTTGGCAGGTTTTTAACAGTTTTTTTTACGGCGTTCATTGGGCAGGTTCAATAATTATTTACTTTTATTCTACAGGTTGTTACGGATGTGGTGATATGTTGGTTGTGGAGTTGTGGGGTTGGTTTATGATTTAGCCTTTTTTAGCGTTATATCTCTCTTTATATGTTATGGGCTTATGGGCATTTTTATTGATTTTTTAAAATTATTTTCTATTGAAAAACATTTTTTTTTAACTTTTTCACTATTTCCACCGTGGGACATGAACAAGCAATCATCTGATTGCTTGAGCATGATAATACTCTGCAATACTGATGTATCGCAGGGTATTAGCAGTGTCAGCCTATGCACATGCATAAGCTGACACTGTGCCTTCAAGATGACATCACTGACGCCATCTTTCAGGCAGTGCCTGCAGGCAGCTCTGGTGTCCTCATCGGACCCCAGGGCTGCCATAGCAATGATTGGCGTCCCCCCGAAAACATTGTATGGGGGGGGGGATTGTGGGGGAAAGACCCCCCTAAGGCAGGTTAATTGCCGCCATCGCACTGACCGCAGCATTTAACGGGTCAAACACCCACAATCGGAGCCCACTCCGACCGAGGCTGTTAAACTGGGCTGTCGGCTATTACTTATAGCTGAACTGGCATCAGAGGTTAAACATAAAACAATTAAAGTTATATACACAGTACATTGCTATAGCTGTAGGACTCGACATTTTACACAAAGTGAAGGGTGCTACATTAACACATACATTAACAAAGTGTTAACATAGTTATCTGTTAACCAAGTGTGTTAAAATGTGTTAACATTGGGTTGACAGCAATGTAATTAGGCAAATCTCCTCTTCTCAACTATTCTGATGCATTTTAAAAAGCATGCGTTAACGAAGACAAAATGCAACGTGTGAATGCAGTCTTTAGTGTGAAGATGTAAAGTAATATGGGAACCAATATTTGAGTAATATGATAACCACCATATACAGGAGCCATTGTCTGCTGTGGCAATAGGCAACTAATACAAGCTCAGCTTCTATTTTGCCACAGGTCATTAATATGAGCTCCCGGCTTTGATTGGTTACTATAGTCAATGATTATAATACAGCTTATGCGTGAGGTAGAGTGAGTGACAGAGAGACAGGTGGGGAGAGTGAGACAGGCAGGTAGAGTGAGTGATAGAGACAGAAAGGAAGAGTGAGTGACAGAGAGACAGCCAATGAGTGTGAGTAAAGGACAGATGAGGAGAGTGAGTGACAGAGATACAGGCGGGGAGAGTGAGTGACAGAGAGAAAGACAGGGAAAGTGAGTGATTGAGTGAGTGAGAGAGGCACAGACAGGGAGAGTGAGTGACAGAGAGATAGCCAATGAGTGTGAGTAAAAGACAGATGAGGAGAGTGAGTGACAGAGAGACAGACAGGGAGAGTGAGTGACAGAGAGACAGACAAGGAGAGTGACTGCGAGACAGAGACACAGAGAGTGAGTGTGAGTGAGTGACAGAGAGATAGCCAATGAGTGTGAGTAAAAGACAGATGAGGAGAGTGAGTGACAGAGAGACAGACAGGGAGAGTGAGTGACAGAGAGACAGACAAGGAGAGTGACTGCGAGACAGAGACACAGAGAGTGAGTGTGAGTGAGCGACAGAGGGACAGCCAATGACTGTGAGTAAAAGACAGATGAGGAGAGTGAGTGACAGAGAGACAGACAGGGAGAGTGAGTGACAGAGAGACAGACAAGGAGAGTGACTGCGAGACAGAGACACAGAGAGTGAGTGTGAGTGAGCGACAGAGGGACAGCCAATGACTGTGAGTAAAAGACAGATGAGGAGAGTGAGTGACAGAGAGACAGGCGGGGAGAGTGAGTGACAGAGAGAAAGACAGGGAAAGTGAGTGATTGAGTGAGTGAGAGAGGCACAGACAGGGAGAGTGAGTGACAGAGAGATAGCCAATGAGTGTGAGTAAAAGACAGATGAGGAGAGTGAGTGACAGAGAGACAGACAGGGAGAGTGAGTGACAGAGAGACAGACAGGGAGAGTGACTGCGAGACAGAGACACAGAGAGTGAGTGTGAGTGAGCGACAGAGGGACAGCCAATGACTGTGAGTAAAAGACAGATGAGGAGAGTGAGTGATAGAGAGACAGGCTGAGAGCGTGAGTGAGTGAGTGACAGAGATGCAGACTGGGAGAGTGAGTAAGAGACAGACGGGGAGAGTAACTGTGAGACAGAGAGACAGACAGGGAGAGTGTGTGAGTGACAGAGAGACAGCCAGTGAGTGTGAGACAGATTTGGAGAGTAACTGAGAGACAGACAGGGAGAGTCAGTGCGTGAGTGACAGAGAGCGAGTGAGAGACGGACAGGGAGAGTGTGTGAGTAATAGAGAGACAGCCAGTGAGTGAGAGACAGACAGAGAGTCACTGAGAGACAGGGAGAGTGAGTGACAGACAAGGAGAGATAGATGGATATATATATTTATATATATAAATTTTTTTGTTAGCTATAACAAAATAGAATTGGTTAAGTCAAGTTTTTTACTGTCCCGGGCAACACCGGGATCTACAGCTAGTATATGTATATATATATATATATATATATATATATATATATATATATATACTATCCGACAGGGGAACAGGGACACAGCGAGGCATGGGTGAACCCACAATCCGGGACATGGATTGCTGGAGCACCTGTGACAGTACCCCCCCTTTAGGGCCTCTCTTCTCTTCTTCCTTAGCCTCTTCTTTCGCCTTCTACAATTCATCCCGGTGACGGAACACCTGAGGAGGCAAGCAGAAACAGGACAAACCCCAATGAGGATCTTGTACCAGGCAGGGAACAAGCCGAGGATACCCTGGTGAGATCTGGAGAGTCCTTTGGCCGACAGATAGATAACTTGCAATGACTCTTCAACAAACAGTATGGCCAAAGGCCGAAATGGTTATAGGAGCAGCACTGGGAAGCTGCGGAGGCAGGGATGGCTCTTGGGAAGCTGGAATGGCACTGGGAAGCTGTGGAGGCTGGAATTACTTTTGGAAAGCCGGAGACTGGCGTGGCTCTTGGAAAGCCGGAGCAGTGCTGGGAGGTAGCGGAGGCTGAAGCAGTTCTTGGAAAGATGGGACAGCTTTGGGAAGCTGCGGAGGCTGGAGCGGCTCATGGCATACCGGAGATTGGAGCGGCTTTTGGCACATTGGAGAGTGGAGCGGCTCCTGGCACATCGGAGACCATTACAATAGCGTCCATCCTGACCATGTAAAGAAAGCCGTACCATACGGCCAATTTGTCCGTCTTAGACGCATTCATGACACTGATGAGTTCTTTCAGAGGTAAGCAGTAGAATTAAGGGACAGGTTTAGGGTTAGGGGGTACCCAGATGACATTATCAGGAAGGCATATGAGAAAGCATTACAGCTAGACAAAAACCAATTACTGCACAGAAACAGAAACAGAAACAAGAAAAATGAAGGAGACAGATTTACTTTCACTTTCGATTTCAGACGAAATGAAAATAACATCCGTAAAGCTATCCAGAAAAACTGGGTCATACTAGAAAGGGATCCTGAACTAAAGAAGGTTACCGCATAGACCAATAGTGGCCTTTAAATGAAGTCACACCATGAGAAACCTCTTAGTTAAAAGTTGATTCAGTCAATAAGACCACATGGTTAGACAGTGAGATCCCCAAAGGTAACTTTGCATGTCACAATTGTAATTTTTGTAGGTTTCACTTGAGAACAAAAACCCTCCAGATGGGGGGCATCACTGCAACAGTGAAACATTTTTAAGCTGCAAAACCGACTATGACGGTTCTACATCGGTAAAACAATTAGACCCTTATATGTTAGATTTAGAGAACACCACCATTCCGTGACCACAGGAAAAGGTTCCCAAAGATTGATACAACATATACGCACAGCGCGTCAGGTGGCCATAATACACTGTCCTTCGCAGGCAATGAAAGAGTAATGGTAAACACAAATGGAAGGGAAAGACACAGAGAATTGCTTAGTTGTGAAGCAAGATGGATCCTTAGTAATTCTTTTTCTAAATTACAAAGCATGACTTACACTTATCTGCATTATAGGAAAACTGTTTTATATCGTTCTTGTCATTTAACCCTACCGAGCCTTCTAAGTCATTCTTTGTAATTTAGAAAAAGAATTACCTTGTATTTACCTCAGTGTCACATTGTGATTGTGTTGTTGTTTTTATTAGTGCATGTTTGATGTTATTATGACATTTCACAAGTTTTTTCCGCTTATCTGTGTAGTGGCGGTGATCGCGTTTGCCCAATCAGCTGGGGATGTGTTTGTTTTCCCTTCCCAGTTGACCGGGGCATGTGGCACCACATACACACACACCCCCTTTTCACATGACACTCTGCAATGAGTGACGTTGGCTGGTGGGTATTTGATTATTCACATCCGTTGGTGTCCCTCATATGGCTAGACGAAGTGCAGGAGTACACGAAATGGTCCGTTGTTGAAGGTTATGCCTTGCCACACCTCCCTGAGGAGTTGTGTGCCGCAACTTTTGTCTTTCTTACTACACTGATATGAACACTTCAGTCGGCTAAGCACCACCTGTGAACTCTATATGCACCCGGGATATATAACATTGAATTTGCCATCATTATTATATAAGTCTGGTAGTGCCGGGGGTCCTTTGAATTGGTATGAACACCACCTTCCTTGAACTTTGTTGTTTGACATCTTGAACCTCCTCTCCCAGGAAGTTCCTCCTCCTGCTTCCGTGGCTGATACCACCAATGTCTTCGAGGTCAAAGAGGTCCTAGACATGAATATGGTGAGAAACCGGGTAATTTGCAGGCAGATACAGTACAGTATCAATTTCCAAAGAATAGTATTGAATAGGTCAGAAATGGGAAAGGAAGATTAGTGGACAATGTTGAGGAGATTACAGGGGCATTTGTGGAGTTTTATACAGATATATATGCATCGCAGATTAAGATTAAGATACCTGAAATTGAAAATGATTTAAAATTAATACCTTTGCTTCAAATATCTCAAATACAGAGAGAATAACTGTATCAACCTTTTACAGTAGAAGAGATTAAACAGCCAATAGATATTATATATCAGGTAATACTTGTCCTGGTTTTATTTATTAACCTACAAAGACCTCAAACATTGCACCCACTCGCTCGACCACAGGGTCAACAGTATCCACCAAAAATAGACAAGAGCACACAACAAATACAATGCAAAATAGATAAAAAGTCAATACTTTAATATATCACAATAATACATAACATCAATAAATCACTTTACATATCACAGGAAGAGAGAGAGTCAGAAATATAGCATAAGAAAAAACTGACTAAAAAGTGGGTGAACACCCAAGCTTCCGCAGCGTGGATCAATGGCTGACTAGTGACCAAGGTGTAAGTGAATAGGGACAATACCAGTTATAACATGTCTCCATAATAAGGCTAGAAGCATCTGGATGATAACAGAGGCAATAGGAGAGGATAATACATAGGATAGAACAAAATGCATTGGTATCAGTGTGAACTAGACTTGAGTATAGTAGATATTACAAAAATAAAAAATAACCAATAGATATACCACCTCCTAAAAGTAAGTAACACCTTACGATAGGACTCATAAGGATCAAAATAATAGCCTATGTATACCTTGTGTTATCCTGTCAGTATATAGAACCACACCATGGACAGGATCACCTTGACGTACGTTTTACCCTGCGGCTTTGTCAGGAGGTGTGTATAGTAAGTAAAACGGAAGTATATATAGCCAATAAATTGATGAATTCACTCCACCTGTGCAGAGTTTTGATGGCTCACTTCCGCTGTGATATCCGGACAGGGTCACATGATCGTGCAAGTGACCGGACAAATGCCGGCCCCTTAATGACGTCACTAGACATAACCTAGTAATGCTGTTGGCGGCACAACCAGGAGACCAAGCCCTAGACAACGCACCTGTACTTGTCTTGGTCCTGGTGGTTTTCCTTTTGAAGTATACAGGAGATATGGAAATATCTTGTTGCTAAGTTTATTGGCGGTATTAGATGCGGCCGAGGGGTTGTCCCATCTTCCTTAATCAGGAAAGAGAAAAAGGTGGGATGTGTATAAGGACAACTTAGAAATATAAAGTGAAATATATCAATTTATTTATGCAAAAACACTAAACACTGACATTTAAAAACATTTAAAATGAGCACTACAAGAGTAAAGTGCTATCCACAGTGCATGACAATAACATGTCCTGTTCTCCCCCTTCCTAAAGATAATGGTGTATCTCAACTTGGTGTTGGTGTATGAAATGGTGTAATCACTAATGGACTGTACATTGGTTGCCAATGTGGTCAAGGTATAGACAGTAACCCACAATCAATATACTGAATGACACAATAAGTAAAACAGTCAATGCAATAAGGTCTAATTAAGAATGAAGAAAGGTTGATATCACCAAGTTGTATGATGGGGGAGATCACGCGCCCCACGCGTTCCGCCTACGTTGTGGCTTCCTCAGGGGTCTAGAGTCTAGTGCTCTAAGGTGGTATATAAATATAATAATGGTGATTGGAGAGTTGGCTCACCTGTGTGGGGAGACGCTGTCGGGCTGGCCATGCGTGTGTGTGCGAGCGGCCATGTCTCGGTGACTCCGCGCATGCGCGATCCCGGATCTCGCGCGACTGACACAATTCTCCACCTCCAGCTTGCGTCAGTCGCGCGTCACCAGGAAAGCACGCCCCCGGAGTCCCGTTTTTGTCGTGTAGGGGAAATTTGTGAGGTATGTTGTAGTCTCTGGGATTGGAGGACTGAAAAAGCAAGATATTTGGGCTAATAAAGCTGTGAGGATTAGCTTTGAAGTATAGGATTGTATCTTGAGTTGAGTCTGTGAACTGCCTATTCTGAGTGTACATATCACATAATATATAGGGGCTGGTGATGGATGAGAAATGAGCTGTAAAAAAGTTTATAAGTTTACAAATTATTCATGATTAGATATAACCTTATATCTAATCATGAATAATTTGTAAACTTATAAACTTTTTTACAGCTCATTTCTCATCCATCACCAGCCCCTATATATTATGTGATATGTACACTCAGAATAGGCAGTTCACAGACTCAACTCAAGATACAATCCTATACTTCAAAGCTAATCCTCACAGCTTTATTAGCCCAAATATCTTGCTTTTTCAGTCCTCCAATCCCAGAGACTACAACATACCTCACAAATTTCCCCTACACGACAAAAACGGGACTCCGGGGGCGTGCTTTCCTGGTGACGCGCGACTGACGCAAGCTGGAGGTGGAGGATTGTGTCAGTCGCGCGAGATCCGGGATCGCGCATGCGCGGAGTCACCGAGACATGGCCGCTCGCACACACACGCATGGCCAGCCCGACAGCGTCTCCCCACACAGGTGAGCCAACTCTCCAATCACCATTATTATATTTATATACCACCTTAGAGCACTAGACTCTAGACCCCTGAGGAAGCCACAACGTAGGCGGAACGCGTGGGGCGCGTGATCTCCCCCATCATACAACTTGGTGATATCAACCTTTCTTCATTCTTAATTAGACCTTATTGCATTGACTGTTTTACTTATTGTGTCATTCAGTATATTGATTGTGGGTTACTGTCTATACCTTGACCACATTGGCAACCAATGTACAGTCCATTAGTGATTACACCATTTCATACACCAACACCAAGTTGAGATACACCATTATCTTTAGGAAGGGGGAGAACAGGACATGTTATTGTCATGCACTGTGGATAGCACTTTACTCTTGTAGTGCTCATTTTAAATGTTTTTAAATGTCAGTGTTTAGTGTTTTTGCATAAATAAATTGATATATTTCACTTTATATTTCTAAGTTGTCCTTATACACATCCCACCTTTTTCTCTTTACTATATACTCGTTAAGGATGTGTGACACGTTGAGTCATTTGTACTCTACATCTTCCTTAATCAATGACAGGGCTATTGTTACCCTGATTCCCATGAAAAAAGTCATAAAGGCCAATTTCCCTGTTGAATATGGAATGGTAAATTTTGGCACGGTCATTGGCCTTGAGACTCCAAAAAGTGCTCCACACTATTATATACTCTGTTCAATGTGGTTTCATTCCAGGTATGATGAGGGGGGGGAGGCTTTCTGTGGCAGGCTATGAGCAGGTTTAAATTTGGGACTGAGTTTATTAAATGGGTTAAGCTGCTATATGCATTTCCAGTTGCTAGGTACGGTATTGATGGATGTATTTCAATTGAAATTAGGCTGACAAGAGCCACTCGCCAGGACGGTTCTCTTTCCCCATTACTGTTTGCTATCTACATGGAGCCTTTAGCAGTAAGAGTGGATGAAGAAATTAAAGGAGGGTGATGTGAAGGAAGCGAGGATAAGCTGATTTTATACGCAGACAACATTATATTATGCCTGTCAGAGTTTCGTACCTCCGTTCCTAAGTTGATGACAGTTATTGAGAGGCTTGGGCAACATTCTGGACTCTTGGTAAATTGGGATAAGACAACCCTTTTGTCGTTATCTGGATATGGAGATGTCTCCAAATATAAGAGTCATCTGAAAGTGTTGGAGGCTGGGCAGACTTTGGAGTATTTAGGGATAAAAGTAAATATGTTAGAGAATATGTGGAATTCAACCTTATGGCTCTTATTTGTAAAATAAGATTTAAAATCTTATAGGTTTGGGTTGATAGGATACGATTAGGTTACTTAAATGGTGATTCTTCCACAATTACTGTATGTGCTAGCAGCTTCTCCGGTTTGGATAGATGAAAAAACATTTAGGTTAATAGAGAGGTTGGTTAACAGATTCATTTGAGGTAGAAAGAGTGTTAGTTCAAGTTCAAGTATTTAAGTAAAGATTTTAAAGGGTACTATATAGCGGATCTATATAAGATCCTCTCACTTGATTTGTGGAAGGAATCCAAATTTTCAAGGGTATTGATTTTAAAAGGGAAAGGTTCTGGTTCACTGTTTGAAATATTGGAAACTGGACAGTTTGTATGTGTGTGGTTTAAGGAATTGTCTTTTTGTCACTTACTTCAAGAATTATGGAAGAATTTGTGGGAAAGTAATTGGTGGGTTTGAGGGTGTACTAGTATTTATACCGTTATGGTACAATAGTAATTTTGAAGATGTAAGGAAAATAGTTGATACACATATATGGATTGGGCATTTGTTATATATCACAAGTATTTTGGGACCGACAATTTATATCCTTCCCTGAGTAGCAAAAAGAATATAATATGGATGGGAAACCCCTTATTTATTACTAGCTGTAGCTCCCAGTGTTGTCTGGGATAGTAAAAAACTTGTCTTAGGTACAACAAAATAGAATGGGTTAACAAAAAATATTTTATATGTATCTATATGTGTCTCTGTGACTGTCTGTTGCCAGCAGTCGCATTTAAGTGACTGTTGCCGGCAGTCTCATTTCAGTGACTGTCTATCGTCAGCAGTCTCATTTCAGTGACTGTCTGCCGTCAGCAGTCTCATTTCAGTGGCTGTCTGTTGCTGGCACTCTTAATCCAGTGACTGTCTATCACTGACAGTCTCATTTCAGTGACTTTCTATCACCGGCAGTCTCATTTCAGTGACTGTACGTCGTCGGCACTCTCATTCCAGTGACTGTCTGTCGACGGAAGTCTCATTCCAGTGACTGTTACTGGCAGTCTTATTCAAGTGGCTGTGACTGGCAGTCTCTTTCAATGACTGTCACTGGAAGTCTCATTTCAGTGACTGTCTTTCGGCGGCACTCTCATCTGAGTGACTGTCCCCCGCCGGCACTGTCATTCGAGTCTCATTCCAGTGATTATCCGTCGTTGCCTTTCTCATTTCAGTGACTGTCTGTCGCCGGAACTCTCACCTGAGTGACTGTCCGTCGTCGGCACTCTCATTCCAGTGACTGTCACCGGCAGTCTCTTTCAGTGATTATCTGTCCATGGCAGTCTCATTTCAGTGACTGTCTGTCGCTGGCACTCACATCTGAGTGACTGTCCCTCGCCGGCACTCTCATTCAAGTGACTGACTGTTGCCGGCAGTCTCTTTCAGTAACTGTGTCGCTGGCAGTCTCATTTCTTTGACTGCCTGTCGCCAGCACTCTCATCTGAGTGGCCGTCCTTCACCGGCACTCTCATTCGAGTGACTGTCTGTCGTCAGCACTCTCATTCCAGTGACTGTCGCCAGCAGTCTCTTTCAGTGATTTTCTGTCGCTAGCAGTCTCATTTTAATGACTGCCTGTCGCCGGCCCTCTCATTCCAATGACTGTCTGTCACCAGCACCCTCACACCTAAGACAACTGTAACAGTTTTACCTCAGACAATCTCCCCCTATCTCTGTATCCCTATCCATCTTACCTCACACATAAGCATCTTATACTCATTGCCTATAGTAACCAATCACAGCTCAGAGCTCATATTAATGACCTGTGGTAGAACAGCAACCAATCATGGCTCAGCTTCCAACTGCAAAATTTTGTATTGTAAATGTGACAGTACAGATTCTTTTAGCGGACATACATACCTATACAAACACACACACGTAAATTCAGCTATATATATAAGAATAGCTGTAGATCCTGGCGTTTCCCAGGATAGTAAATAACTGCACTTAGCTATAACAAAATAGAATTGGTTAAAAAAAAATCATATATCCATGCATATCTGTCTCCCTGTCTGTCACTCATTCACTCTCCCTGTCTCCCAGTGACTCTTCCTGTCTGTTGCTCACTCAGACACTCTACCTGTCTCTCAGTTACTCTCCCTGTCTCTCACTCAGCCACACACTGGCGGTCTCTGTCACTCACTCTCCCTGACTGTCTCTCTGTCACCCACTCTCCCTGTCTGTATCTCTGTCACTCACTCTCCTCGCCTTTCTCTCTGTCACTCACTCGCCCCATCTGTCTCTCACTCACACTCACTGGCTGTCTCTCTGTTGCTCACTCACACTCACTGTCAGTCACTCACTCTCCCTGCGAGTCTCACTCTCCCCGCCTTTCCCTTTCTCTTTCACTCACTCTACTTCACACATAAGCTGTATTATACTCATTGACTATAGTAACCAATTAAAGTTCAGAGCTCATATTAATTACCTGCAGCAAAATAGAAGCTGAGCTGTGATTGGTTGCTTATTGCCATAGCAGACAATGGCTCCTGCATATGGTGGTTATCATATTACTTCACATATTACTTCACATCTTACCTCATACCTAAGACTACATTCACATGTTGCATCATCATTGCAGCTAATTACATTGTTGTCAACATTACATTTTGTTAACACATATGTGTTAAAACCTTGTTAACATTGCGTTAATGCTTGCGTTTTGTAAATGCAATGTTGACAACAATTTAATTAGGCAAATCTCCTCTTGACTGGCAAATCTCCTCTAAACTGTTGTGATGCATTTGAAAATGCATGTGTTAACGCAAACAAAGTGTAATGTGTGAACACAACCTAAGCTGTATTATATTTATTGTTTATATTGGTTATCATATTACCTCACATTTTACCTCACATCTTACCTCACACATAAGCTGTATTATACAGAAAAGCAATCAATCTCGGCTCCGCTTCCAACTGCCACAGCAGGTGCAGACAATGGCTCCTGTATATGGTGGTTGATAAGTGGATTTTGGAAAGCACGGGGTGAAAATTACGCTATTGGCGAAAATTGGAATTGCAAGAAATTGGATGAATGGTCTTGCTCTTTCTTTTTCGCCATAGGAAAATTATTTTAAAAAGTTGCTGTTTATGAAAATATGTATTAGAGAAAATTTGAATGTTTGAGTAGTTTGAAAAAAAAATTGGTCAGCCTGGCAGGAATTAAAAAAAGAAATTATTTAACTGCAGCATTTTGTTTCCATTTCCCTGGTCAGTAAGGGTGGGGGATGATTGGGGTTTTGTATGGTACTATATTTGATATTAAGGTACTACTATGGTTTTAAGTGATAATTTTCTATGTATGTATTTTTATGCATACCGTATATTCCGGCGTATAAGACGACCTGGTGTACAAGACGACCCCCCTACTTTCCTGTTAAAATATAGAGTTTAAGATATATTTTATATATATATATATATATATATATATATATATACATATATATATATATACATATATATATATACATATATATATATATAAGACTACCCCTTTTCCAACGCATACAAAACACCGGTAAAAATAAAAAAAAAACAGATTTGAATTTAACATGGTCCTTTTATTTAATTTAAATTCTTATGACATGCAGGTGTATAGCAGGAAAACTGTTGCTCATAAACATAAGGCATACAACAACAACATTACCATCGTCCATTTTACTGTAAATGTTACGACCTTTTGATCACTTTTTATAGATTTTTTATATTTTTCAAAATGGCAAAAAAGTGCCATTTTCGACTTTGGGCGCTATTTTCCGTTACGGGGTTAGACGCATTAAAAAAACGTTATCATATTTTGATAGATTGGGCATTTTCGGACGTGTCGATACCTGATGTGTTTATGATTTTTACTGTTTATTTATATTTATGTCAGTTCTAGGGAAAGGGGGGTGATTTGAAATTTAAGGTTTTTTTATTATAATTTTTTTTTTTAACTTTTTTTTATTTTTATTTATACTATTTTTCAGACTCGCTAGGGTACTTTAACCCTAGGTTGTCTGATCGATCCTATCATATACTGCCATACTACAGTATGGCAGTATATGGGGATTTTCCTACTCATTCATTACAATGTGCTATCAGCACATTGTAATGAAGGTGTTAAAACGAAATAGGGTCTTCCGAAGACCCGAGGCTACCATGGAGACGGATTGCCGCCCCCGATGATGTCACGGGGAGCGGCGATCCCAGGTAGGATGGCGGCGCCCATGCTAGCACTGATCGCGGGTGTTGCCGGTAAGCCTTTGCTGCAATATGCTACCATAGACTTACCGGCTATGGAGAGGGCTCAGCCCGTGAGTGCTCTCCATGCAGCGCGACCTGACCGCCGCAGTGAATACCCGGCGGGCGGTCAATTACCGGCGTATAACGTCTTATACGCCAGAATATACGGTATTTATACTGTACCACAATGTATAACTTTGGGCTGTATGTGTAAAGCATAAATAAAAAAAGATTAATTTTTTATATAAAAAAAAAGATAATTATTCTCACTGTTAATTCAGTTTCCATTAGTCCACCATAAAGGCCCCAACTGGAGGATGACCCTTGACCTCTGTAGAGACAGGAAGCATAGAGATTAAATGCCCCACCCCTGCATCCACACCCCAGTGGCAACCCATTTATTATATGTTATGATCACACACAGTAAAAAATAGGCAAAACAATAACATTTTCAAGACTACACTAGTCTTATAAAGGGGAGGGAAGTACTGTAAATATGGGCTGTTATGGTGGACTAATGGAAACAGAATTAAGAGTGAGAATAATTCTTATTTTCCATGGGGTCCCCCATGACGGCCCCAACTGGAGATGTACCAGATAATATATCTAGGGGGAGACAACTGCCTGTAAGACCTTCCTTCCGAAGGCCTGATCCCTAGCACTTTGAATATCTAGCCTACAGTATCTGGCATAGGTTACCTGACTAGACCTGGTGGCTGCTTTACAGATTTCCTCTAGTGAGACACCCTGTTTCTCAGCCCATGAGGCTGCCACTCCATGGGATGAGTGGGCCCTAACAGTCCCTGGAATGTCCATGTTATTAGCATCCATTGGGCAATGGAGGTTTTAGAAGCCTTTTTGCCTTTGCTTTTCACTGTAAGAGAATATTGTTGTCTTTCCTCCAAGGTTTGGTGATGTCTATGTAGTGACAAAGATATCTTCTTACGTCCAATGTATGACATGTCAATTCTTTGGTGTTTTTTGGATTCTGGCAAAAGGAAGGCAAAACAATTTCCTGATTACGAGGACACCTTAGGTGTGAATGCTATATCTAATGTTAGGATCACTGTGTCATCATATATTTTGAGATAGGGCTCTTTGGGGTGGAGAGCTTGAATTTCTCCCAGTCGCCTAGCTGAAGTTATACCGTAGGAATAGCTTGAGTGTCAGCTCTCTAATCATTACACTCTCTAGGGGTTCAAATGGTAGTCCTGTAAGATGATTCAGTACTAGAGACAGATCCCAGTTTGGAATATTCTGTTTTAAGTGTCTTCTTAATCAAGAGGTGGTTTTTACAAACCTCTGGATCCACTTATGCTCTGCCAGTGAGTTGTTGAAAAAATCACTAAGGGCTGATATTTGGACTTTGAGAGAACTTGTCTTCAATGCCTTAACAAATCCTGCTTGCGGGAAGTCCAGAACCTTCAAAATATTAGGGGACTATTGATTAGAAGGAACCGTGCCACAAAAAGATATACATTTTTTCCATATTCTGGAATAAATTTTGTGAGTGACTGATTTATGACTAGCCTTCATTGTGGATATTACCTTATCCGATAATCCCTGAGTTGTAAACAGCATCCTTTCAGGATCCATGAATAGAACTGGAGAGGTTGTACCAAGGCCATCTTTCTTAAGCAAGGAAACCAGTTCTTTTTTGGCCACCAGGGTACAATGAGAATTACCCTCGCTTGAGTTTTGGAAAACTCATGCTACAAGAGGTATAGGAGGGAATGCATACATAAGCGGCCCGCTCCAAGATTGGCTGCAAGCATCTTTTTGACTGAAGTGGACTGCTAGTTCTAAAGAGAAGAAATGAGGAAGCTTTGCATTCTTGCTGGAGGCAAACAGGTCTATCGCTGGTTGTCCCCATTTTTGTGTTAGCTGTAGATCGATATCCTCATTTAGACACCACTTGTTTTGGACAATTTTTGTCGACTGAGGTAATCCGCTACTTGATTCTCCTCTCCCCTTAGTTGAATGGCTGATAGAGGGCAGACATTGTTCTCTGCCCATGCAAATATCTTGAAAGATCTAGTAGATCTGGGTGCCTTGATCCACCTTGATTGCGGAGGTATGCCACCGTGGTGATGTTGTCTGATTATATTCTGACATGTTGGTCCTTTAGTCTTAGAGTACTGGCTTTTAAGGTCTCTAACACTGCTCTTAACTCCCGGTAGTTTGAGGATCGAGACCTGATCGACTTTTGTTATAGTCCCTGAATTGAATGACTTGCCACATTCGCTCCCCATCCTGACTGACTTGCGTCTGTCTGAATAGCTATAATTGATCATGGATGCCAAGGTATTCCTTTCTCCAAGTTTGTCAAAATTGTCCACCAGTCCAGGGAATGTTTGACTAGTACAGGAATTTCCACACTTTGGTTTAGATGACGACGGTTCTTGTCCCAGGAGGCCAGCACCCAATTTTGCAGAGTCCTTGTATGACTCTGACTCCATTGCATGCACTGGATGCACACTGTCATGAGCCCGAGGATTCTCATCAATTCTCTTATAGTACAACATTTCTATAAGAGATGTTGTTTGCTGTCTCAAATTTGTCCTCTTTTCAAGTGGGAGAAAAGACATTTGTTGTGAGGAAGCTATTAAGACACCTAGGAAAATCATGTTCATGCTTGGGGTTAGTTTGGATTTCTCCACATTGATCATACAGCCCATTTGCTGGAGATTCATTATCGTGATGTCCCTGTGGTGAATTAATTCCTGTCTTGAAGTGCCCACTAGAGATGAGCGAACATACTCGTCCGAGCTTGATGCTCGTTCGAGCATTAGCGTACTCGAAACTGCTCGTTGCTCGGACGAATACTTCGCCCGCTCGAGAAAATGGCAGCTCCCGCCGTTTTGCTTTTTGGCGGCCAGAAACAGAGCCAATCACAAGCCAGGAGACTCTGCACTCCACCCAGCATGACGTGGTACCCTTACACGTCGATAGCAGTGGTTGGCTGGCCAGATCAGGTGACCCTGGGATAGACTAGCCGCTGCCCGCGCTGCTCGGATCATTCTGTGTCTGGATGCCGCTAGGGAGAGAGCTGCTGCTGGTCAGGGAAAGCGTTAGGGTGTTCTATTAGAATAGTGTTAGGCAGGAGTGATTCAACAAGAACCCAACAGCCCTTCTTAGGGCTACAATAACGTTATACTTTTTTTTTTTTTGTTTGCTTGTGGCTGGGCTTGCTGGCACTAGTAGTGCAGCTAGTACCATATTGTGAGGAATTTGCAGGGGGACTTGCTACCGTTGTGTTTAGCTCTTAGTGACACACATATCCACCTCAAACACCAAAGTGGGAAAATTTATTAGGGGTTTGATTTCCATTAGGCACAGTCTGGCAGTTTCTTTTTATTTTACGTTTATTTTTTCATAACTCAGCGTCATCTCATCAGTGTGCTTTCATACTTGGCTAGAAAATAGCCAAAGGAGAATCCAAACGGCTTACTTACGCCTACAATAGCGTTATATATATTTTATTTCTGGTTGATCTGCTGGTGGCTGTCCTTGCTGCAGTGCATATACTAGCCAATTGTCAGGAATTTGGAGTGAGACTTGCGACCGCTGTGTTTAGCGCTTAGTGACGCACATATCCATCGCAAAGACCGAAGTGGGAAAATTTATTAGGGGTTGGATTTCCATTAGGCACAGTCTGGCAGTTTCTTTTTCTTTTACGTTTATTTTTTCATAACTCAGCGTCATCTCATCAGTGTGCTTTCATTCTTGGCTAGAAAATAGCCAAAGGAGAATCCAAACGGCTTACTTACGCCTACAATAGCGTTATATATATTTTATTTCTGGTTGATCTGCTGGTGGCTGTCCTTGCTGCAGTGCATATACTAGCCAATTGTCAGGAATTTGGAGTGAGACTTGCGACCGCTGTGTTTAGCGCTTAGTGACGCACATATCCATCGCAAAGACCGAAGTGGGAAAATTTATTAGGGGTTGGATTTCAATTAGGCACAGTCTGGCAGTTTCTTTTTATTTTACGTTTATTTTTTCATAACTCAGCGTCATCTCATCAGTGTGCTTTCATTCTTGGCTAGAAAATAGCCAAAGGAGAATCCAAACGGCTTACTTACGCCTACAATAGCGTTATATATATTTTATTTCTGGTTGATCTGCTGGTGGCTGTCCTTGCTGCAGTGCATATACTAGCCAATTGTCAGGAATTTGGAGTGAGACTTGCGACCGCTGTGTTTAGCGCTTAGTGACGCACATATCCATCGCAAAGACCGAAGTGGGAAAATTTATTAGGGGTTGGATTTCAATTAGGCACAGTCTGCCATTTCCTTTTTGATTTTACGTTTATTTTTTCATAACTCAGCGTCATCTCATCTGGCATAGCAGTGTGCTTTCATACTTGGCTAGAAAATAGCCATAGCAATAGGATAGCATTGTTTGGTTTTAAAAACTAAAAAACACAAAAAAAAACTAAAAAACACAAAAAAACACAAAAAAAAGTTAAAAAAAAATTTAAGTTTACACTTTCATTTTCAAAATGTTTAACCCGAGGGCTAGGGGTAGAGGACGAGGGCGGGGACGTGGGCGTCCAACTACTGCAGGGGTCAGAGGCTGTGGTCCTGGGCGGGGTGAGACACCACCTGCTGATGAGGGAGCAGGGGAACGCCGCAGAGCTACACTCCCTAGGTTCATGTCTGAAGTTACTGGGACTCGTGGTAGAGCACTGTTGAGGCCAGAACAGTGCGAACAGGTGATGTCGTGGATTGCCGACAATGCTTCGAGCAATTTGTCCACCAGTCAGTCTTCCACGCAGTCCACCCATGTCACCGAAATCGGCACTCCTCCAGCTCCTGCACCTCAGCCTCCTCCCCCCCAGTCTGCCCCCTCCCAGGAAAATTTGGCATTTGAACTGGCATACTCTGAGGAACTGTTTTCTGGACCCTTCCCACAGTCACAAACCACTTGTCCGGTTGCTGCTGAGCAATTTTCCGATGCCCAGGTTTTCCACCAGTCGCAGTCTGTGGGTGATGATGACCTTCTTGACGTAGTGGAAGAAGTGTGTAAAGAGGTGTCCGACGATGAGGAGACACGGTTGTCAGACAGTGGTGAGGTTGTTGTCAGGGCAGGAAGTCCGAGGGGGGAGCAGACTGAGGGATCGGAGGATGATGATGTGACAGACCCAAGCTGGGTTGAGAGGCCGGGTGAACACAGTGCTTCTGAGACGGAGGAGAGTCCTCGACCAGAACAGGTTGGAAGAGGCAGTGGTGGGGCCAGACGGAGAGGCAGGGCCAGAGCAGGTGCATCAGCGCCAAATGTGTCACGTAGTGAAGCTCCCGTGGCGAGGGCTCCCGCGGCGAGGGCTAGATTTTCAGAAGTCTGGAGGTTCTTTAAGGAAACACCGGATGACCGACGGACTGTGGTGTGCAAACTTTGCCAAACCAGGATCAGCAGGGGTTCCACCACTACTAGCTTAACTACCACCAGTATGCGCAGGCATATGAATGCTAAACACCCCACTCAGTGGCACCAAGCCCGTTCACCTCCGGCCGTGCACACCACTGCTCCTTCCCCTGTTTCAGCTGATAGTCAACCCCCTGCCCAGGACCCTGGCACAAAAACCCCATCGTCGCCTCCACGATCCTCCACAGCATCCACCAGCGTTCAGCTCTTCATACCCCAGACGCTGGAGCGGAAACGGAAATATAATGCAACCCACCCGCACGCCCAAGCCCTTAATGTCCACATCTCCAGATTGCTTAGCCTGGAGATGCTGCCCTATAGGCTAGTAGAGACCGAGGCCTTTCGCAACCTCATGGCGGCGGCCGCCCCTCGGTATTCGGTCCCCAGCCGCCACTACTTTTCCCGATGTGCCGTCCCAGCCCTGCACCAGCACGTGTCAGACAACATCATCCGTGCCCTTACCAACGCCGTTTCTGACAAGGTCCACCTGACCACAGACACGTGGACGAGTGCTGCCGGGCAGGGCCACTATGTATCGCTGACGGCACATTGGGTTAACTTGGTGGAGGCTGGGACCGAGTCTGACCCTGCGGCTGGTCATATACTGCCGACGCCGAGGATTGCGGGGCCTACCTCGGTCCAGGTCTTTCAGGCCTACTCTGCCTCCTCCTCCTCCCACCCCTCCTCCACCTCCTCCTCCTCCGAACTACCATCCGTGGGCATGCCGCCATCAGTCGGTAGCTCTAGGCACAGCAGCAGTGCCGTCGCTAAGCAACAGCAGGCGGTGCTCAAACTGCTGAGCCTAGGCGATAAAAGGCACACCGCCCAAGAGCTATTACAGGGCATCACGGCGCAGACTGATCTGTGGCTGGCACCGCTGAACCTGAAGCCAGGCATGGTTGTGTGTGACAACGGCCGTAACCTGGTGGCGGCTCTGCAACTCGGCAGACTGACACATGTGTTAAATCTCATAGTTCAGCGGTTCCTCAAGACATACCCCAATCTGTCTGATTTGCTCACGAAGGTGCGCCGCATCTGTGCGCATTTCAGGAAGTCCAGCACAGATGCTGCCACTCTCAGGGCAGCGCAGCGCCGCCTCCAACTGCCCGCTCACCGACTGTTGTGCGACGTGCCCACGAGGTGGAATTCAACATTAACCATGTTATCCAGAGTTTACCAGCAGCGCAGAGCGATTGTAGACTGCCAGATGTCAACTTCCACCAGAACTGGTAGTCAGGTCAGTCAGCTTCCTCAAGTCTACAATGAGGAGTGGACGTGGATGTCTGATATCTGTCAGGTGCTGAGTAACTTCGAGGAGTCAACACAGATGGTCAGTGGCGATGCCGCCATCATCAGCCTCACCATCCCGCTGCTTGGCCTGTTGAAAAACTCTCTGATCAGCATGAAGTCGGAAGCTTTGCGCTCGTCACAAGAGACGGGGGAAGAAGATTCCCTTGTTGATAGCCAAAGCACCCTTAGGTCTGTTTCTCAGCGCATATCGGAGGAGGTGGAGGTGGAGGAGGATGAGGAGGAAGAGGAGGAGAATGTTGGCGAGACACAAGAGGGGACCATTGTTGAGTCCTTCACTGTTCAGCGTGTATGGGCAGAAGAAGAGGAGTTGGAGGAGGAGGAAATGGACAGTCAGGCCAGTGAGGGGAGTGAATTCTTACGCGTTGGTACTCTGGCGCATATGGCAGATTTCATGCTAGGCTGCCTATCCCGTGACCCTCGCGTTCAAAGAATTTATTCCAGCACCGATTACTGGGTATTCACTCTCCTGGACCCACGGTACAAGCAAAATCTTTCCACTCTCATCCCTGGAGAGGAAAGGAGTGTGAGAATGCATGAATACCAGCAGGCCCTGGTGCACAAGCTGAAACAGTATTTCCCTTCTGACAGCGCTAGCGGCAGAATGCGTAGTTCTGCGGGACAAGTAGCGAGGGAGAGTAGGCGAGCAGGCAGCTTGTCCAGCACTGGCAAGGGTACGCTTTACAAGGCTTTTGCCAGCTTTATGTCACCCCAGCAAGACACTGTCACCTGTCCCCAGTCTCGGCAGAGTAGGGCTGATCTTTACAGAAAGATGGTGAGGGAGTACGTAGCTGACCATACCATCGTCCTAAATGATCACACAGCTCCCTACAACTACTGGGTTTCAAAGCTGGACATGTGGCACGAACTGGCGCTGTACGCCTTGGAGGTTCTTGCCTGCCCTGCCGCTAGCGTGTTGTCCGAGCGGGTTTTCAGTGCAGCTGGTGGCATCATCACCGATAAGCGTACACGCCTGTCGACTGACAGCGCTGACAGGCTGACGCTTATTAAGATGAATAAAGCCTGGATTTCTCATAATTTCCAATCTCCACCAGGTGAAGGAAGCTCAACCTGAATAATTTATCCACTCCTCCTCCTCCTCCTCCTCATTTTCCTCCTTCTCCTCCTCTTTGTACACTAAAGCAGAGGAAACTGGCTATTTTTTGACAGGGCCCACTGGCTCTAGCTATAGTACTTTATGCATTTAATTTTTCTGGAGGGCCACCGACCCGGTCCTCTGTTTTAAACAATTTTTGGGAGTGCCACATACAGGCACTCAATCTATTTCATTTTTCTGGAGGGCCACCTACCTGCTCCTCTAGTTTGAAAACTTTTTTGGACTGCCACATACAGGCACTCAATCTATTTCATTTTTCTGGAGGGCCACCTACCTGCTCCTCTGGTTTGAAAACTTTTTTGGACTGCCACATACAGGCACTCAATCTATTTCATTTTTCTGGAGGGCCACCTACCTGCTCCTCTGGTTTGAAAACTTTTTTGGACTGCCACATACAGGCACTATCCAAATTAAATTGTCTCCATAGCAGCCTCCACACGTTGTCTCCATTGCTACCTCCAAAAGTCGTCCATATAGCTGCCTCCATACATCGTCCCCTTATCAAACGAGGTGTGTCAGGCAGAAATTTGGGTTGTTTTCATGGATTCCACATCAAAGTTGTTAACTTTGTCGCCACCCTGCTGTGTTATCCACAAAATATACTGGCAAACTTTTATCATTTACCAATATTATTTCAGCGCTTCTTGCGCATCTGTTTACATTCCCCTCACCCGCCATATCCTAAACTTATAAGAACGCTACTACACTTGATCTTATACAAAAGGTTCTCTTAGAAGTGCTGTTTGGGGAGTAGCCTAGAGACAGGGGCTTGGATTGGCGAAAGCTCGCCTGGCAGCTTCTTGCGCATCTGTTTACATTCCCCTCACCCGCCATATCCCAAACTTATAAGAACGCTACTACACTTAACTTGGTGCAGGCTGGGACCGAGTCTGACCCTGGGGCTGGTCATATACTGCCGACGCAGAGGATTGCGGGGCCTACCTCGGTCCAGGTCTCAAAGGCCTAGTATACCTCCTCCTCCTCCCACCCCTCCTCCACCTCCTCCTCCTCCGAATTACCATCCGTGGCCATGGCGCCATCAGTCGGTAGCTCTAGGCACAGCAGCAGTGCCGTCGCTAAGCGACAGCAGGCGGTGCTCAAACTGCTGAGCCTAGGCGATAAAAGGCACACCGCCCAAGAGCTATTACAGGGCATTCCACATCAAACTTGTTAACTTTGTCGCCACCCTGCTGTGTAATCCACAAAATATACTGGCAAACTTTTATCATTTACCGATATTATTTCAGCGCTTCTTGCACATCTGTTTACATTCCCCTCACCCGCCATATCCCAAACTTATAAGAACGCTACTACACTTGATCTTATACAAAAGGTTCTTAGAAGTGCTGTTTGGGGAGTAGCCTAGAGACAGGGGCTTGGATTGGCGAAAGCTCGCCTGGCAGCGGAGCGCCAGCTCCATGCCAAGATCCAACTAACATAGTTTTAACTGCAGCACCTTTAATCTACTACTAGTTCACTGCCTCCATACATGGTCCCCTTATCAAACGAGCTGTGTCAGGCAGAATTTTGGGTTGTTTTCATGGCTTCCATGTTAACTTTGTCGCCACCCTGCTGTGTAATCCACAAAATATACTGGCAAACTTTTATCATGTACCGATATTATTTGAGCGCTTCTTGCTCACCTCCTTTGGTTCCTCTCTGCCACCCATTGGTTTGAAGCCTGAGTCCATTTAGGGTATGTCGCCATGCCACTCTCTAGCCTGCAGCTGCTGCCGCTGCCTCTGCATGCCGTCCCCTATAGTGTCAGGGTCAATTATTGGATGTTTTAGATGCTATCTTGTTTCATTCTGTCACTCTGTCATGGCCATGCTGTTGCCCATAATTTTGGCATAATGGTGCACTTAAGCAGCCTCAGAGGCATCCATGCATGCTGCCCCTGCTGTTTCCTGTCCATTTTCATGGTGTTTCCATCCTTTTCTGAGGTTCCCAGGTGTTTGGCCAAGCTTCCCTGTGCAGAGCCTTGGTCCCCTTGAAAAATGCTCGAGTCTCCCATTGACTTCAATCGGGCTCGTTATTCGAGACGAGCACTCGAGCATCGGGAAAAGTTCGTCTCGAATAACGAGTACCCGAGTATTTAAGTGCTCGCTCATCTCTAGTGCCCACTACTAACAGATTGTCATAAAGAGTAAAAAGTACACTCACATTTCCCTTGGCAGGTCTGGATGTCGTGGTTCTCCACACACGTGCTGCAACGGCGTCTGGCAAGTAGAGCAATCCAAGGAAAAACTGGGGTAGCCGGAGCACATGAATAAATTCAAAAAATCACTTTATTGGATATCCATTAAAAAGCACCAAATAAGTGCATGAACGATGCCGGTTACAAAGGCAAAAAGCCTACGCGTTTCAGCTCGCTACGGAGCCTTAATCATGGTATGCACAGCACCATTAAAAACAACACTTTAAACCCTGAAACACACCTGAACAATCAATGACTGTTAGCGTCACATCCGGCAACTTAAACGCAAACAAATCGGTTAACTTGTATATAGTTTACAGAAATGAAAATGCAGGAGATATATCGTAAGTATATGCAATCATACACATAAGAATAGTTAATAAATATATGACAGATCATTCTTGAAATAAATTCCAGGTATCCATACGGAATGAAATGCAAGAATCCAGAAAGCCTCCCTCCTAAGGAGGAGTTTCCTCCAATGCCACCCCTTAAGGGTTGATTAACATGTTCAATGCCGAAGAAGGAAAAACCAAAAAGGTTTTTATCATGTACTTCCAGGGGCGCACCTACCATGAGGCGAGTTGAGAAACTCGTCTCAGGCGGCACCGCCTCCTGGTGGACAGTGGGGCGGCATCAGGCTGGTCACTCACCGCAGCTCGGCCCCTTCTGTCTGCGGCCGCCTTCTGACCCTCCTCTCCCGGACCCCCGGCTCGCCTCTCCAGTCCGTGGTCCGCCCCCCTCCCTCTCTGCCTCTGGCCAGCCGACGTCTCCCATCTGAGGCCCGCCTCCCCTGTCCCCGACTGCCCGCCTCATAGATCCGCGGGCCGCCCACCTCTCCCGCCACTTCCGGCCGCCCGCCTCACACCTCCGCGGCCTGCTCACGTCTCCCGGCCACCCGCTTCACCCATCCACGGCCCGCCACTCCTGGCCGCCCGCCTCCACGGCCCGGCCGCCTGCTTCAATTGTCCGCGGCCTAGCCGCCGGCCTCACACCTGCGCAGCCCGCCAGTGTCTCCCGGGCGCACGCTTCACTCGTGCGCAGCCCGCCACTCCCAGCCACCCGCCTCCGCGGCTCGCCCGCTTCTCCCAGCCGCCCGCTTCAAGCCTCCTCGGCCCACAACTCCCGGCCGTCAGCCTCATGCCTCCGTGGCCCGCCCGACTCTCCCGGCCGCCTGCTTCACCCGTCCGCGGCCGCTGTCATGGTAAGTATGTATTTATTATATCCTAAGATGCATCTAAATTTACATGTGTATACATATATATACACATATATATATACACACACATGTATATTTATATGCATCTCTGTATACATGTATATACTGTATGGTGAGTGTGTGTATATGTGTACTGTATGACTGTATATAAGTGTGTGTATACTGTATGTGTGTGGTGAGTGTGTGTATATGCATGCTATATGAGTATATATGCTGTATATATGTGTACAAGCTGTATGAGTGTGTGTGTGTATACTGTGTGTATATATATATAGCGGCTCGCTGTATGTATTGCATGCCAATACATACAATATACATATAATACATACAGCATACCGCCATATAGTATATAATACATACAGCATACCGCTGTATGTATTATATGGTATATGGCGGCACGCTGTATGTATTATATGGTATATGGCGGCACGCTGTATGTATTATATGGTATATGGCGGCACGTTGTATGTATTATATGGTATATGGCGGCACACTGTATGTATTATATGGGGGCACGCTGTATGTATTATATGGTATATGGAGGCACACTGTATGTATTATATGGTATATGGGGGCAAGCTGTATGTATTATATGGTATATGGCAGCACGCTGTATGTATTATATGGTATATGGAGGCATGCTATATGTATTATATGGTATATGGCTGCACACTGTATGTATTATATGGTATATGGCGGCACGCTGTATGTATTATATGGTATATGGCGGCATGCTGTATGTATTATATGGTATATGGTGGCACGCTGTATGTATTATATGGTATATGGCGGCACGCTGTATGTATTATATGGTATATGGGGGCAAGCTGTATGTATTGTATGGTATATGGCAGCACGCTGTATTATTATATGGTATATGGCGGCACGCTGTATGTATTATATGGTATATGGCGGCACGCTGTATGTATTATATGGTATATGGCAGCACGCTGTATTATTATATGGTATATGGCGGCACGCTGTATGTATTATATGGTATATGGCGGCACGCTGTATGTATTATATGGTATATGGCTGCACGCTGTATGTATTATATGGTATATGGGGGCAAGCTGTATGTATTGTATGGTATATGGCAGCACGCTGTATTATTATATGGTATATGGCGGCACACTGTATGTATTATATGGTATATGGGGGCAAGCTGTATGTATTGTATGGTATATGGCAGCACGCTGTATTATTATATGGTATATGGCGGCACGCTGTATGTATTATATGGTATATGGCGGCACGCTGTATGTATTATATGGTATATGGCAGCACGCTGTATTATTATATGGTATATGGCGGCACGCTGTATGTATTATATGGTATATGGCGGCACGCTGTATGTATTATATGGTATATGGCTGCACGCTGTATGTATTATATGGTATATGGAGGCACACTGTATGTATTATATGGTATATGGGGGCACGCTGTATGTATTATATGGTATATGGTGGCACGCTGTATGTTTTATATGGTATATGGCGGCACGCTGTATGTATTATATGGTATATGGTGGCACGCTGTATGTATTATATGGTATATGGCGGCACGCTGTATGTATTATATGGTATATGGCGGCACGCTGTATGTATTATATGGTATATGGCGGCACGCTGCATGTATTGTATGGTATATGGCGGCATGCTGTATGTATTATATGGTATATGGGGGCACGCTGTATGTATTATATGGTATATGGAGGCACGCTGTATGTATTATATGGTATATGGCGGCACGCTGTATGTATTATATGGTATATGGCGGCACGCTGTATGTATTATATGGTATATGGGGGCACGCTGTATGTATTATATGGTATATGGCGGCACACTGCATGTATTATATGGTATATGGTGGCACACTGTATGTATTATATGGTATATGGCGGCACGCTGTATGTATTATATGGTATATGGCGGCACGCTGTATGTATTATATGGTATATGGCGGCACGCTGTATGTATTATATGGTATACGGTGGCACACTGGATCTATTATATATTACATGGAGGACGCTGGATGTATTTTATAATATATGGTGGCATGATGTATTGATTCTTGTATGTATTTTGTTCTATATGGTAGCTCGCTGTGTGCATTATATAGTACATGGTGGCACACTCTTATGTATTTTGCATAGCTTTATTTTCAAATTAAACCAATATGATTTGGGTCTGGTCCTGACACTCCTTGATGTAATACATATATGGAGTGGGGGGGGGGGGCGTCTTTTTATAGCTCGCCTCAGGCAGCAGAAAGGCTAGGTTCACCCCTGTGTACTTCTATGAAATGTTTGGCGGCTCCTGAGGCATTAAGGTCGCCATTCTTTATACTGGTTAAATGTTGAGCTATCCTTGTTTTAAGTTTTTGTATTGTGCAACCGACATAGATAACAGAACAGCATGTACATCGGATGATATAGACCACGTATTGTGTGTCGCAATTAATGAAAGTTTTTATCTTTCTACTTGTGCCCGTGTCGGTTTTGAACTCTGCTGTTTTGTTAGCTGCATAAACGCAAACGTTGCACCTGTTGCCTCCGCATTTAAAGAAACCTGTCGTAGACAGCCAACTGCGGGGTTTTGCATTAGTATTGGGGACACTGGGTGACAAAATATTGCCAAGGGTTTTACCACGTTTGGCAACACTCCTATGTCCATTCTTCATTATTTCGCACAAAATGTTGTCTTGATTTAATACAGGAACATATTTCCGAATAATGTTTTTAATACTGTTGAATTGTGTGCTATAGGGAGTGCTAAAGGTGGGTATATGTGTAGTAACTAAATCAGAAGTGGAACTGTTCTTTCTCTTCAATAAATTTTTCCTATTTATTTTTTCGGCTTTTTCCCTAGCATTTTTCAACAGGAGTGGAGAATACCCTCTCTTTTTAAGTTTATTTTCAATGTTGAGTGACTGTGAATGGAATTCCACATCGGTGGAGCAAATACGTCGTGCTCGTAAGAATTCACTGTATGGAATTGCATGCACAGTGTGAGGGGGATGGCAACTGGATGCAGACAAAATAGAGTTGCCTGCTAGTGGTTTGGAGTACATGGTGGTAACAACAATCTCTCTGTTTGGTATACCTTTTAAATTTATATCCAAAAAGTGTATATCTGTAGATGTTTTTTTAAATTAAGGTCATTGTCATTGATATACATAACAAAGTCTGAAAATAACTTTTCATCGCCATGCCATACCATCAGGATGTCATCCACATACCGTCCATAAAAAATAATATTTTGTAAAAAAGGATTATAGGTAGAAAAAATAATTCTCTCTTCCCACCAAGCCACAAAAAGTATGGCTAATGATGGGGAAAATTTTGAACCCATTGGGGCACCACAAATTTGTAAAAAATACTCACCATTGAACATAAAAAAATTGTTGTTGAGTAAATATTCAACACACAATAATAGAAACATTGTTAGGTCAGAATAAAATTGACTATATCTGTTAAGGTGGTAGTGGATGGCATCGATGGCTAGGGCATGAGGGATGCAAGAATATAAATTGACAACATCGCAGGTACCAAACAAAAATGACTTATTCCATTTGAATTCATCAAAGGTACGTAACACATCCGAACTGTCTTTTAGAAACCCTGGAGTTCTCACTACAAGGGGTTGTAAGTGTGCATCAACCCAGGCACTGAGTCGCTCATTGAGAGACCCAATGCCTGAGATGATTGGGCGAAGGGGAGGCGGAAAAACATTTTTATGTGTTTTGGGAAGGCCGTGGAATACCGGCATACTAGAATTTTCAATAACCAAATACTTGGCCGTTTTAGCATCCAGAACTCCCAAAGACACGCCATCATTAATGAGTTGGTTGAGGATACAAAGAGTAGAGGGCGTGGGATCTGACGGCAGTCTGACATATGTATTCGGGTCATATAAAATATCTCTCGCCAATTGTATGTATAAACCAGAATCAAATACCACTACCGAGCCCCCCTTGTCTGACTTGCGGACTATAAGGTGGGTATTCTCTTTTAGTGTGTGCATGGCTTTGAATTGTGCGCCATTGAGGTTACGTTTATGTGTTCATCTGGTAGATTGAATTCTTTTGTTCAGGATATGTAACTCCTTTTCTACTAGTGTTTGAAACATATCAAGCGCAGGTGTTCTAGATTTTTTCGGGTAAAACTCATTATTAACCATAGCATGCTTAACATTAGAGATGTCAACTGTCGGAACGTCTGTGAATTCACTGAGCTCATGTAAATCCAAAATGGCATTTTGTTCATGAAACAGGAGGTCAGTGAATTCATTGTCCACCTGGGAAGTAGAAAAAGCATTAGCTGCGGAGCAAGCATGAAAATCCGAAGCAGAATCATCAACAAAAAAATGTCTTTTAACCGTGAGTGTCCTTACAAAACGATTTACGTCCAGTAGGGTCTGGAAAATGTCGAAGTCCTGAGATGGGACATAGTTCAGACCTTTGGCTAAGACAGATAATTTATCTTCAGATAGAATCGTGGGAGACAATACAATGACATTATCCAATAATTCAGGTTTATTATCTATTTCTTGTTTTTGCGCGTTGTGTATCTCCTTTCTGTTGCCTCTTCGTCTGTTTCGCTTGCCCCGTTTTTTGATGGATTATTCGGGAGAGTTTTGCTTTTGGTATATCTTCTTTTATTGCCCGGTGGATTTTTGGCATTATTAACTTGTGAGTCCGATGTTTCACCTTCAGATGATGTAAAATTTACTTTTCTTTGGGTGTCTGAAGCATCAGAAGTTTGTGAATCATATCTTTTCTTCAGAATGGATTTGATATTTTTGTAATTTTTGGGACGATGTAATTTCCAATCGTAAATTTGATATTTAGCATAATCTTCCACGTCCCTTTCATATTTCCTTTTCTTTATTGTTGTAATGTCTTCTTCTGTCATGTCCAGGTCTTTTTGTATTTTAGATCGTAATTGTGCATAGTCCAGATCATCTTTAAACGCAATTAATTGTTCCTCCACAGCTGAAATTTGTTCTTTTAAATCTATTAACTTTTTCTCTTCGTAGGAAACAATAAGTTGCATTAGCTCACTGGAACATTTAGATAGGATGTCATTCCATTTTTGCTGAAATTCATCACAAAAAATTGTGGTGGGGGTTTTATAGATCCTCAAACCTCTAGGGACGAGGTCCTTTTCAAGGTAGGATCTAAGAGTGTTGTGGTCCCACCACACACGAAGTTCTTGTTTAGACAATTTCTCCCATTGATGTAGATATTCTTTATAGTTGGTAGGGAGAGAGGTTATGTTGTCTGAGTTACGTCCGAAAATAGAAGCTAGTTTTTGTAGCCTATGTTCGTGAGCCATGGTTGCGTTAGTTGTAGAGGTAGCAGGAGAGCAGTCCAAAGATAGAAAAATGGATATAATATATAAATAAAATGTCCAAAAAAGTGAAGAACCACCGTTGTGGTTTGATCCTGTTTGCGGGCATAAAGTAGCCTAATCGTGGCAAAAATATCAATGTCTATGCGCCCATGCAGGAACCAATATATAACACGGAAGGCATGGAAATCTTCATATAGACCGCCCAATGTGTGTGTGGGATAGTGAGGAAAACGAAGCTGCCAGAGCTTCAATACTATAAGTCCACAAAGAGTAAAAAGTACACTCACATTTCCCTTGGCAGGTCTGGATGTCGTGGTTCTCCACACACGTGCTGCAACGGTGTCTGGCAAGTAGAGCAATCCAAGGAAAAACTGGGGTAGCCGGAGCACATGAATAAATTCAAAAAATCACTTTATTGGATATCCATTAAAAAGCACCAAATAAGTGCATGAACGATGCAGGTTACAAAGGCAAAAAGCCTACGCGTTTCAGCTCGCTACGGAGCCTTAATCATGGTATGCACAGCACCATTAAAAACAACACTTTAAACCCTGAAACACACCTGAACAATCAATGACTGCTCGCGTCACATCCGGCAACTTAAACGCAAACAAATCGGTTAACTTGTATATAGTTTACAGAAATGAAAATGCAGGAGATATATCGTAAGTATATGCAATCATACACATAAGAATAGTTAAAAAATATATGACAGATCATTCTTGAAATTCATTCCCTTCTTTAGAACTGATTCTAACACCTTCTGTTGAAACGATTGCAATAAACGCTGTGGCTGCTTTTAACGTGGGGAAGATACTTACTAATACTTCTGGGGTTCCATCTCTAATATGGTTCTCCAATTCAGCTACTCAATGGAAGAGGGTATGGACCACAGATATTGTGGCAATGTTAGACTTTAAATTAAGTATGGCGCACTCCCAGGTTTTTTTCAATAAACTATCCGCCTCCCTATCCAGCGAATCTTTCAACTGAATAGCATCCTCAAAATGGTAGATCAGTCTTCTTAGTTATTTTTGTGACCTGAATATATACTTTAGGAATATAATTCCACAGCTTGGCTTCGGCTTTGTCAAAGGAAATTGAACAGTTTTCAGGTTCAAAAAGGTCAACGGAACTTGAAATTCCCAGCCAGTCTCCCATGCTGGTACTTGCCAAACCTTAAGCTGCATTGCTGCTGCGATCTGACGAGAGCAGGCACATTCAGCTTAGAATGGCCGATGACAGCAGCTGTTCAATTTGAACCTTCTTTTACTATCTCATAGAGAAACTAACACAATTTTCAGGTTCAAAAAGATCAACGGAACTTGGGATTCCCAGCCAGTCTCCCATGCTGGTACTTGCCAAGCCTTAAGCTGCATTGCTGCTGCGATGTGACGACAGCAGGCACATTCAGCTTAGAATGGCCGTTGACAGCAGCTGTTCAATTTGAACCTTCTTTTACTATCTCATAGAGAAACTAACACAATTTTCAGGTTCAAAAAGGTCAACGGAACTTTGGATTCCCAGCCAGTCTCCCATGCTGGTACTTGCCAAGCCTTAAGCTGCATTGCTGCTGCGATCTGACGAGAGCAGGCACATTCAGCTTAGAATGGCCGTTGACAACAGCTGTTCAATTTGAACCTTCTTTTACTATCTCATAGAGAAACTAACACAATTTTCAGGTTCAAAAAGGTCAACAGAACTTGGGATTCCCAGCCAGTCTCCCATGCTGGTACTTGCCAAGCCTTAAGCTGCATTGTTGCTGCGATCTGACGAGAGCAGGCACATTCAGCTTAGAATGGCCGTTGACAGCAGCTGTTCAATTTGAACCTTCTTTTACCATCTTTGACAGAGAAACTAATACAATTTTCAGGTTCAAAAAGGGCAACGGAACTTGGGATTCCCAGCCAGTCTCCCATGCTGGTACTTGCCAAGCCTTAAGCTGCATTGCTGCTGCGATCTGACGAGAGCAGGCACATTCAGCTTAGAATGGCCGTTGACAGCAGCTGTTCAATTTGAACCTTCTTTTACTATCTCATAGAGAAACTAACACAATTTTTAGGTCCAAAAAGGTCAATGGAACTCGGGATTCCCAGCCAGTCTCCCATGCTGGTACTTGCCAAGCCTTAAGCTGCATTGCTGCTGCGATCTGACGAGAGCAGGCACATTCAGCTTAGAATGGCCGTTGACAGCAGCTGTTCAATTTGAACCTTCTTTTACCATCTTTGACAGAGAAACTAATACAATTTTCAGGTTCAAAAGGGTCAACGGAACTTGGGATTCCCAGCAAGTCTCTCATGCTGGTACTTGCCAAGCCTTAAGCTGCATTGCTGCTGCGATCTGACGAGAGCAGGCACATTCAGCTTAGAATGGCCGTTGACAGCAGCTGTTCAATTTGAACCTTCTTTTACTATCTCATAGAGAAACTAACACAATTTTCAGGTTCAAAAAGGTCAACGGAACTTGGGATTCCCAGCCAGTCTCCCATGCTGGTACTTGCCAAGCCTTAAGCTGCATTGCTGCTGCGATCTGACGAGAGCAGACACATTCAGCTTAGAATGGCCGTTGACAGCAGCTGTTCAATTTGAACCTTCTTTTACTATCTCATAAACAAAACTAACACAATTTTCAGGTTCAAAAAGGTCAACGGAACTTGGGATTCCCAGCCAGTCTCCCATGCTGGTACTTGCCAAGCCTTAAGCTGCATTGCTGCTGCGATCTGACGAGAGCATGCACATTCAGCTTAGAATGGCCGTTGACAGCAGCTGTTCAATTTGAACCTTCTTTTACTATCTCATAGAGAAACTAACACAATTTTCAGGTTCAAAAAGGTCAACGGAACTTGGGATTCCCAGCCAGTCTCCCATGCTGGTACTTGCCAAGCCTTAAGCTGCATTGTTGCTGCGATCTGACGACAGCAGGCACATTCAGCTTAGAATGGCCGTTGACAACAGCTGTTCAATTTGAACCTTCTTTTACTATCTCATAGAGAAACTAACACAATTTTCAGGTTCAAAAACGTCAACGGAACTTGGGATTCCCAGCCAGTCTCCCATGCTGGTACTTGCCAAGCCTTAAGCTGCATTGCTGCTGCGATCTGACGAGAGCAGGCACATTCAGCTTAGAATGGCCGTTGACAGCAGCTGTTCAATTTGAACCTTCTTTTACTATCTCATAGAGAAACTAACACAATTTTTAGGTTCAAAAAGGTCAACGGAACTTGGGATTCCCAGCCAGTCTCCCATGTTGGTACTTGCCAAGCCTTAAGCTGCATTGCTGCTGCGATCTGACGAGAGCAGGCACATTCAGCTTAGAATGGCCGTTGACAGCAGCTGTTCAATTTGAACCTTCTTTTACCATCTTTGACAGAGAAACTAACAATTTTCAGGTTCAAAAAGGTCAACGGAACTTGGGATTCCCAGCCAGTCTCCCATGCTGGCACTTGCCAAGGCTTAAGCTGCATTGCTGCTGCGATCTGACGAGAGCAGGCACATTCAGCTTAGAATGGCCGTTGACAGCAGCTGTTCAATTTGAACCTTCTTTTACCATCTTTGACAGAGAAACTAACACAATTTTCAGGTTCAAAAAGGTCAACGGAACTTGGGATTCCCAGCCAGTCTCCCATGCTGGTACTTGCCAAGCCTTAAGCTGCATTGCTGCTGCGATCTGACGAGAGCAGGCACATTCCGCTTAGAATGGCCGTTGACAGCAGCTGTTCAATTTGAACCTTCTTTTACTATCTCATAGAGAAACTAACACAATTTTCAGGTTCAAAAAGGTCAACGGAACTTGGGATTCCCAGCCAGTCTCCCATGCTGGTACTTGCCAAGCCTTAAGCTGCATTGCTGCTGCGATCTGACGAGAGCAGACACATTCAGCTTAGAATGGCCGTTGACAGCAGCTGTTCAATTTGAACCTTCTTTTACTATCTCATAAACAAAACTAACACAATTTTCAGGTTCAAAAAGGTCAACGGAACTTGGGATTCCCAGCCAGTCTCCCATGCTGGTACTTGCCAAGCCTTAAGCTGCATTGCTGCTGCGATCTGACGAGAGCATGCACATTCAGCTTAGAATGGCCGTTGACAGCAGCTGTTCAATTTGAACCTTCTTTTACTATCTCATAGAGAAACTAACACAATTTTCAGGTTCAAAAAGGTCAACGGAACTTGGGATTCCCAGCCAGTCTCCCATGCTGGTACTTGCCAAGCCTTAAGCTGCATTGTTGCTGCGATCTGACGACAGCAGGCACATTCAGCTTAGAATGGCCGTTGACAACAGCTGTTCAATTTGAACCTTCTTTTACTATCTCATAGAGAAACTAACACAATTTTCAGGTTCAAAAACGTCAACGGAACTTGGGATTCCCAGCCAGTCTCCCATGCTGGTACTTGCCAAGCCTTAAGCTGCATTGCTGCTGCGATCTGACGAGAGCAGGCACATTCAGCTTAGAATGGCCGTTGACAGCAGCTGTTCAATTTGAACCTTCTTTTACTATCTCATAGAGAAACTAACACAATTTTTAGGTTCAAAAAGGTCAACGGAACTTGGGATTCCCAGCCAGTCTCCCATGTTGGTACTTGCCAAGCCTTAAGCTGCATTGCTGCTGCGATCTGACGAGAGCAGGCACATTCAGCTTAGAATGGCCGTTGACAGCAGCTGTTCAATTTGAACCTTCTTTTACCATCTTTGACAGAGAAACTAACAATTTTCAGGTTCAAAAAGGTCAACGGAACTTGGGATTCCCAGCCAGTCTCCCATGCTGGCACTTGCCAAGGCTTAAGCTGCATTGCTGCTGCGATCTGACGAGAGCAGGCACATTCAGCTTAGAATGGCCGTTGACAGCAGCTGTTCAATTTGAACCTTCTTTTACCATCTTTGACAGAGAAACTAACACAATTTTCAGGTTCAAAAAGGTCAACGGAACTTGGGATTCCCAGCCAGTCTCCCATGCTGGTACTTGCCAAGCCTTAAGCTGCATTGCTGCTGCGATCTGACGAGAGCAGGCACATTCAGCTTAGAATGGCCGTTGACAGCAGCTGTTCAATTTGAACCTTCTTTTACTATCTCATAGAGAAACTAACACAATTTTCAGGTTCAAAAAGGTCAACGGAACTTGGGATTCCCAGCCAGTCTCCCATGCTGGTACTTGCCAAGCCTTAAGCTGCATTGCTGCTGCGATCTGACGAGAGCAGGCACATTCAGCTTAGAATGGCCGTTGACAGCAGCTGTTCAATTTGAACCTTCTTTTACCATCTTTGACAGAGAAACTAATACAATTTTCAGGTTCAAAAAGGTCAAAGGAACTTGGGATTCCCAGCCAGTCTCCCATGCTGGTACTTGCCAAGCCTTAAGCTGCATTTCTGCTGCGATCTGACGAGAGCAGGCACATTCAGCTTAGAATGGCTGTTGACAGCAGCTGTTTAATTTGAACCTTATTTTCCCATCTTTGACAGAGAAACTAACACAATTTTCAGGTTCAAAAAGGTCAACGGAACTTGGGATTCCCAGCCAGTCTCCCATGCTGGTACTTGCCAAGCCTTAAGCTGCATTGCTGCTGCGATCTGACGAGAGCAGGCACATTCAGCTTAGAATGGCCGTTGACAGCAACTGTTCAATTTGAACCTTCTTTTACCATCTTTGACAGAGAAACTAACACAATTTTCAGGTTCAAAAAGGTCAACGGAACTTGGGATTCCCAGCCAGTCTCCCATGCTGGTTCTTGCCAAGCCTTAAGCTGCATTGCTGCTGCGATCTGACGAGAGCAGGCACATTCAGCTTAGAATGGCCGTTGACAGCAGCTGTTCAATTTGAACCTTCTTTTACTATCTCCTAGAGAAACTAACACAATTTTCAGGTTCAAAAAGGTCAACGGAACTTGGTATTCCCAGCCAGTCTCCCATTCTGGTACTTGCCAAGCCTTAAGCTGCATTGCTGCTGCGATCTGACGAGAGCAGGCACATTCAGCTTAGAATGGCCGTTGACAGCAGCTGTTCAATTTGAACCTTCTTTTACTATCTCATAGAGAAACTAACACAATTTTCAGGTTCAAAAAGGTCAACGGAACTTGGGATTCCCAGCCAGTCTGCCATGCTGGTACTTGCCAAGCCTTAAGCTGCATTGCTGCTGCGATCTGACGAGAGCAGGCACATTCACCTTAGAATGGCCGTTGACAGCAGCTGTTCAATTTGAACCATCTTTTACCATCTTTGACATAGAAACTAACACAATTCCCAGCCAGTCTCCCATGCTGGTACTTGCCAAGCCTTAAGCTGCATTGCTGCTGCGATCTGACGAGAGCAGGCACATTCAGCTTAGAATGGCCGTTGACAGCAGCTGTTCAATTTGAACCTTCTTTTACCATCTTTGACAGGGAAACTAACACAATTTTCAGGTTCAAAAAGGTCAACGGAACTTGGGATTCCCAGCCAGTCTCCCATGCTGGTACTTGCCAAGCCTTAAGCTGCTTTGCTGCTGTGATCTGACGAGAGCAGGAACATTCAGCTTAGAATGGCTGTTGACAGCAGCTGTTCAATTTGAACCTTCTTTTACTATCTCATAGAGAAACTAACACAATTTTCAGGTTCAAAAAGGTCAACGGAACTTGGGATTCCGAGCCAGTCTCCCATGCTGGTACTTGCCAAGCCTTAAGCTGCATTGCTGCTGCGATCTGACGAGAGCAGGCAAATTCAGCTTAGAATGGCCGTTGACAGCAACTGTTCAATTTGAACCTTCTTTTACTATCTCATAGAGAAAATAACACAATTTTCAGGTTCAAAAAGGTCAACGGAACTTGGGATTCCGAGCCAGTCTCCCATGCTGGTACTTGCCAAGCCTTAAGCTGCATTGCTGCTGCGATCTGACGACAGCAGGCACATTCAGCTTAGAATGGCCGTTGACAACAGCTGTTCAATTTGAACCTTCTTTTACTATCTCATAGAGAAACTAACACAATTTTCAGGTTCAAAAACGTCAACGGAACTTGGGATTCCCAGCCAGTCTCCCATGCTGGTAGTTGCCAAGCCTTAAGCTGCATTGCTGCTGCGATCTGACGAGAGCAGGCACATTCAGCTTATTATGGCCGTTGACAGCAGCTGTTCAATTTGAACCTTCTTTTACTATCTCATAGAGAAACTAACACAATTTTTAGGTCCAAAAAGGTAAATGGAACTTGGGATTCCCAGCCAGTCTCCCATGCTGGTACTTGCCAAGCCTTAAGCTGCATTGCTACTGTGATCTGACGAGAGCAGGCACATTCAGCTTAGAATGGCCGTTGACAGCAGCTGTTCAATTTGAACCTTCTTTTACTATCTCATAGAGAAACTAACACAATTTTTAGGTCCAAAAAGGTAAATGGAACTTGGGATTCCCAGCCAGTCTCCCATGCTGGTACTTGCCAAGCCTTAAGCTGCATTGCTACTGTGATCTGACGAGAGCAGGCACATTCAGCTTAGAATGGCCGTTGACAGCAGCTGTTCAATTTGAACCTTCTTTTACTATCTCATAGAGAAACTAACACAATTTTTAGGTCCAAAAAGGTCAATGGAACTTGGGATTCTCAGCCAGTCTCCCATGCTGGTACTTGCCAAGCCTTAAGCTGCATTGCTACTGTGATCTGACGAGAGCAGGCACATTCAGCTTAGAATGGCCGTTGACAGCAGCTGTTCAATTTGAACCTTCTTTTACCATCTTTGACAGAGAAACTAATACAATTTTCAGGTTCAAAAAGGTCAACGGAACTTGGGATTCCCAGCCAGTCTCCCATGCTGGTACTTGCCAAGCCTTAAGCTTCATTGCTGCTGCGATCTGACGAGAGCAGGCACATTCAGCTTAGAATGGCCGTTGACAGCAGCTGTTCAATTTGAACCTTCTTTTACTATCTCATAGAGAAACTAACACAATTTTCAGGTTCAAAAAGGTCAACGGAACTTGGGATTCCCAGCCAGTCTCCCATGCTGGTACTTGCCAAGCCTTAAGCTGCATTGCTGCTGCGATCTGACGACAGCAGGTACATTCAGCTTAGAATGGCCGTTGACAACAGCTGTTCAATTTGAACCTTCTTTTACTATCTCATAGAGAAACTAACACAATTTTCAGGTTCAAAAAGGTCAACGGAACTTGGGATTCCCAGCCAGTCTCCCATGCTGGTACTTGCCAAGCCTTAAGCTGCATTGCTGCTGCGATCTGACGAGAGCATGCACATTCAGCTTAGAATGGCCGTTGACAGCAGCTGTTCAATTTGAACCTTCTTTTACTATCTCATAGAGAAACTAACACAATTTTCAGGTTCAAAAAGGTCAACGGAACTTTGGATTCCCAGCCAGTCTCCCATGCTGGTACTTGCCAAGCCTTAAGCTGCATTGCTGCTGCGATCTGACGAGAGCAGGCACATTCAGCTTAGAATGGCCGTTGACAACAGCTGTTTAATTTGAACCTTCTTTTACTATCTCATAGAGAAACTAACACAATTTTCAGGTTCAAAAAGGTCAACAGAACTTGGGATTCCCAGCCAGTCTCCCATGCTGGTACTTGCCAAGCCTTAAGCTGCATTGTTGCTGCGATCTGACGAGAGCAGGCACATTCAGCTTAGAATGGCCGTTGACAGCAGCTGTTCAATTTGAACCTTCTTTTACCATCTTTGACAGAGAAACTAATACAATTTTCAGGTTCAAAAAGGGCAACGGAACTTGGGATTCCCAGCCAGTCTCCCATGCTGGTACTTGCCAAGCCTTAAGCTGCATTGCTGCTGCAATCTGACGAGAGCAGGCACATTCAGCTTAGAATGGCCGTTGACAGCAGCTGTTCAATTTGAACCTTCTTTTACTATCTCATAGAGAAACTAACACAATTTTTAGGTCCAAAAAGGTCAATGGAACTCGGGATTCCCAGCCAGTCTCCCATGCTGGTACTTGCCAAGCCTTAAGCTGCATTGCTGCTGCGATCTGACGAGAGCAGGCACATTCAGCTTAGAATGGCCGTTGACAGCAGCTGTTCAATTTGAACCTTCTTTTACCATCTTTGACAGAGAAACTAATACAATTTTCAGGTTCAAAAGGGTCAACGGAACTTGGGATTCCCAGCAAGTCTCTCATGCTGGTACTTGCCAAGCCTTAAGCTGCATTGCTGCTGCGATCTGACGAGAGCAGGCACATTCAGCTTAGAATGGCCGTTGACAGCAGCTGTTCAATTTGAACCTTCTTTTACTATCTCATAGAGAAACTAACACAATTTTCAGGTTCAAAAAGGTCAACGGAACTTGGGATTCCCAGCCAGTCTCCCATGCTGGTACTTGCCAAGCCTTAAGCTGCATTGCTGCTGCGATCTGACGAGAGCAGACACATTCAGCTTAGAATGGCCGTTGACAGCAGCTGTTCAATTTGAACCTTCTTTTACTATCTCATAAACAAAACTAACACAATTTTCAGGTTCAAAAAGGTCAACGGAACTTGGGATTCCCAGCCAGTCTCCCATGCTGGTACTTGCCAAGCCTTAAGCTGCATTGCTGCTGCGATCTGACGAGAGCATGCACATTCAGCTGAGAATGGCCGTTGACAGCAGCTGTTCAATTTGAACCTTCTTTTACTATCTCATAGAGAAACTAACACAATTTTCAGGTTCAAAAAGGTCAACGGAACTTGGGATTCCCAGCCAGTCCCCCATGCTGGTACTTGCCAAGCCTTAAGCTGCATTGCTGCTGCGATCTGACGACAGCAGGCACATTCAGCTTAGAATGGCCGTTGACAACAGCTGTTCAATTTGAACCTTCTTTTACTATCTCATAGAGAAACTAACACAATTTTCAGGTTCAAAAACGTCAACGGAACTTGGGATTCCCAGCCAGTCTCCCATGCTGGTACTTGCCAAGCCTTAAGCTGCATTGCTGCTGCGATCTGACGAGAGCAGGCACATTCAGCTTAGAATGGCCGTTGACAGCAGCTGTTCAATTTGAACCTTCTTTTACTATCTCATAGAGAAACTAACACAATTTTTAGGTTCAAAAAGGTCAACGGAACTTGGGATTCCCAGCCAGTCTCCCATGTTGGTACTTGCCAAGCCTTAAGCTGCATTGCTGCTGCGATCTGACGAGAGCAGGCACATTCAGCTTAGAATGGCCGTTGACAGCAGCTGTTCAATTTGAACCTTCTTTTACCATCTTTGACAGAGAAACTAACAATTTTCAGGTTCAAAAAGGTCAACGGAACTTGGGATTCCCAGCCAGTCTCCCATGCTGGCACTTGCCAAGGCTTAAGCTGCATTGCTGCTGCGATCTGACGAGAGCAGGCACATTCAGCTTAGAATGGCCGTTGACAGCAGCTGTTCAATTTGAACCTTCTTTTACCATCTTTGACAGAGAAACTAACACAATTTTCAGGTTCAAAAAGGTCAACGGAACTTGGGATTCCCAGCCAGTCTCCCATGCTGGTACTTGCCAAGCCTTAAGCTGCATTGCTGCTGCGATCTGACGAGAGCAGGCACATTCAGCTTAGAATGGCCGTTGACAGCAGCTGTTCAATTTGAACCTTCTTTTACTATCTCATAGAGAAACTAACACAATTTTCAGGTTCAAAAAGGTCAACGGAACTTGGGATTCCCAGCCAGTCTCCCATGCTGGTACTTGCCAAGCCTTAAGCTGCATTGCTGCTGCGATCTGACGAGAGCAGGCACATTCAGCTTAGAATGGCCGTTGACAGCAGCTGTTCAATTTGAACCTTCTTTTACCATCTTTGACAGAGAAACTAATACAATTTTCAGGTTCAAAAAGGTCAAAGGAACTTGGGATTCCCAGCCAGTCTCCCATGCTGGTACTTGCCAAGCCTTAAGCTGCATTTCTGCTGCGATCTGATGAGAGCAGGCACATTCAGCTTAGAATGGCTGTTGACAGCAGCTGTTTAATTTGAACCTTATTTTCCCATCTTTGACAGAGAAACTAACACAATTTTCAGGTTCAAAAAGGTCAACGGAACTTGGGATTCCCAGCCAGTCTCCCATGCTGGTACTTGCCAAGCCTTAAGCTGCATTGCTGCTGCGATCTGACGAGAGCAGGCAAATTCAGCTTAGAATGGCCGTTGACAGCAACTGTTCAATTTGAACCTTCTTTTACCATCTTTGACAGAGAAACTAACACAATTTTCAGGTTCAAAAAGGTCAACGGAACTTGGGATTCCCAGCCAGTCTCCCATGCTGGTTCTTGCCAAGCCTTAAGCTGCATTGCTGCTGCGATCTGACGAGAGCAGGCACATTCAGCTTAGAATGGCCGTTGACAGCAGCTGTTCAATTTGAACCTTCTTTTACTATCTCCTAGAGAAACTAACACAATTTTCAGGTTCAAAAAGGTCAACGGAACTTGGTATTCCCAGCCAGTCTCCCATTCTGGTACTTGCCAAGCCTTAAGCTGCATTGCTGCTGCGATCTGACGAGAGCAGGCACATTCAGCTTAGAATGGCCGTTGACAGCAGCTGTTCAATTTGAACCTTCTTTTACTATCTCATAGAGAAAGTAACACAATTTTCAGGTTCAAAAAGGTCAACGGAACTTGGGATTCCCAGCCAGTCTCCCATGCTGGTACTTGCCAAGCCTTAAGCTGCATTGCTGCTGCGATCTGACGAGAGCAGGCACATTCACCTTAGAATGGCCGTTGACAGCAGCTGTTCAATTTGAACCTTCTTTTACCATCTTTGACAGAGAAACTAATACAATTTTCAGGTTCAAAAAGGTCAACGGAACTTGGGATTCCCAGCCAGTCTCCCATGCTGGTACTTGCCAAGCCTTAAGCTGCATTGCTGCTGCGATCTGATGAGAGCAGGCACATTCAGCTTAGAATGGCCGTTGACAGCAGCTGTTCAATTTGAACCTTCTTTTACCATCTCATAGAGAAACTAACACAATTTTCAGGTTCAAAAAGGTCAACGGAACTTGGGATTCCCAGCCAATCTCCCATGCTGGTACTTGCCAAGCCTTAAGCTGCATTGCTGCTGCGATCTGATGAGAGCAGGCACATTCAGCTTTGAATGGCCGTTGACAGCACCTGTTCAATTTGAACCTTCTTTTACTATCTCATAGAGAAACTAACACAAATTTCAGTTCAAACAGGTCAACAGAATTTGGGATTCCCAGCCAGTCTCCCATGCTGGTACTTGCCAAGCCTTAAGCTGCATTGCTGCTGCGATCTGACGAGAGCAGGCACATTCAGCTTAGAATGGCCGTTGACAGCAGCTGTTCAATTTGAACCTTCTTTTACCATCTTTGACAGAGAAACTAACACAATTCCCAGCCAGTCTCCCATGCTGGTACTTGCCAAGCCTTAAGCTGCATTGCTGCTGCGATCTGACGAGAGCAGGCACATTCAGCTTAGAATGGCCGTTGACAGCAGCTGTTCAATTTGAACCTTCTTTTACCATCTTTGACAGGGAAACTAACACAATTTTCAGGTTCAAAAAGGTCAACGGAACTTGGGATTCCCAGCCAGTCTCCCATGCTGGTACTTGCCAAGCCTTAAGCTGCTTTGCTGCTGTGATCTGACGAGAGCAGGCACATTCAGCTTAGAATGGCCGTTGACAGCAGCTGTTCAATTTGAACCTTCTTTTACTATCTCATAGAGAAACTAACACAATTTTCAGGTTCAAAAAGGTCAACGGAACTTGGGATTCCGAGCCAGTCTCCCATGCTGGTACTTGCCAAGCCTTAAGCTGCATTGCTGCTACGATCTGACGAGAGCAGGCAAATTCAGCTTAGAATGGCCGTTGACAGCAACTGTTCAATTTGAACCTTCTTTTACCATCTTTGACAGAGAAACTAACACAATTTTCAGGTTCAAAAAGGTCAACGGAACTTGGGATTCCCAGCCAGTCTCCCATGCTGGTACTTGCCAAGCCTTAAGCTGCATTGCTGCTGCGATCTGACGAGAGCAGGCACATTCAGCTTAGAATGGCCGTTGACAGCAGCTGTTCAATTTGAACCTTCTTTTACTATCTCATAGAGAAACTAACACAATTTTCAGGTTCAAAAAGGTCAATGGAACTTGGGATTCCCAGCCAGTCTCCCATGCTGGTACTTGCCAAGCCTTAAGCTGCATTGCTGCTGCGATCTGACGAGAGCAGGCACATTCAGCTTAGAATGGCCGTTGAAAGCAGCTGTTTAATTTGAACCTTATTTTCCCATCTTTGACAGAGAAACTAACACAATTTTCAGGTTCAAAAAGGTCAACGGAACTTGGGATTCCCAGCCAGTCTCACATGCTGGTACTTGCCAAGCCTTAAGCTGCATTGCTGCTGTGATCTGACGAGAGCAGGCACATTCAGCTTAGAATGGCCGTTGACAGCAGCTGTTCAATTTGAACCTTCTTTTACTATCTCATAGAGAAACTAACACAATTTTCAGGTTCAAAAAGGTCAACGGAACTTGGGATTCCCAGCCAGTCTCCCATGCTGGTACTTGCCAAGCCTTAAGCTGCATTGCTGCTGCGATCTGACGAGAGCAGGCACTTTCAGCTTATAATTGCCGTTGACAGCAGCTGTTCAATTTGAACCTTCTTTTACTATCTCATAGAGAAACTAACACAATTTTCAGGTTCAAAAAGGTCAACGGAACTTGGGATTCCCAGCCAGTCTCCCATGCTGGTACTTGCCAAGCCTTAAGCTGCATTGCTGCTGCGATCTGACGAGAGCAGGCAAATTCAGCTTAGAATGGCCGTTGACAGCAACTGTTCAATTTGAACCTTCTTTTACCATCTTTGACAGAGAAACTAACACAATTTTCAGGTTCAAAAAGGCCAACGGAACTTGGTATTCCCAGCCAGTGTCCCATTCTGGTACTTGCCAAGCCTTAAGCTGCATTGCTGCTGCGATCTGACGAGAGCAGGCACATTCAGCTTAGAATGGCCGTTGACAGCAGCTGTTCAATTTGAACCTTCTTTTACTATCTCCTAGAGAAACTAACACAAATTTCAGGTTCAAAAAGGTCAACGGAACTTGGTATTCCCAGCCAGTGTCCCATTCTGGTACTTGCCAAGCCTTAGCTGCATTGCTGCTGCGATCTGACGAGAGCAGGCACATTCAGCTTAGAATGGCCGTTGACAGCAGCTGTTCAATTTGAACCTTCTTTTACTATCTCATAGAGAAACTAACACAATTTTCAGGTTCAAAAAGGTCAACGGAACTTGGGATTCCCAGCCAGTCTCCCATGCTGGTACTTGCCAAGCCTTAAGCTGCATTGCTGCTGCGACCTGACGAGAGCAGGCACATTCACCTTAGAATGGCCGTTGACAGCAGCTGTTCAATTTGAACCTTCTTTGACAGAGAAACTAACACAATTCCCAGCCAGTCTCCCATGCTGGTACTTGCCAAGCCTTAAGCTGCATTGCTGCTGCGATCTGACGAGAGCAGGCACATTCAGCTTAGAATGGCCGTTGACAGCAGCTGTTCAATTTGAACCTTCTTTTACCATCTTTGACAGGGAAACTAACACAATTTTCAGGTTCAAAAAGGTCAACGGAACTTGGGATTCCCAGCCAGTCTCCCATGCTGGTACTTGCCAAGCCTTAAGCTGCTTTGCTGCTGTGATCTGACGAGAGCAGGAACATTCAGCTTAGAATGGCCGTTGACAGCAGCTGTTCAATTTGAACCTTCTTTTACTATCTCATAGAGAAACTAACACAATTTTCAGGTTCACAAAGGTCAACGGAACTTGGGATTCCGAGCCAGTCTCCCATGCTGGTACTTGCCAAGCCTTAAGCTGCATTGCTGCTGCGATCTGACGAGAGCAGGCAAATTCAGCTTAGAATGGCCGTTGACAGCAACTGTTCAATTTGAACCTTCTTTTACTATCTCATAGAGAAACTAACACAATTTTCAGGTTCAAAAAGGTCAACGGAACTTGGGATTCCGAGCCAGTCTCCCATGCTGGTACTTGCCAAGCCTTAAGCTGCATTGCTGCTGCGATCTGACGACAGCAGGCACATTCAGCTTAGAATGGCCGTTGACAACAGCTGTTCAATTTGAACCTTCTTTTACTATCTCATAGAGAAACTAACACAATTTTCAGGTTCAAAAACGTCAACGGAACTTGGGATTCCCAGCCAGTCTCCCATGCTGGTAGTTGCCAAGCCTTAAGCTGCATTGCTGCTGCGATCTGACGAGAGCAGGCACATTCAGCTTATTATGGCCGTTGACAGCAGCTGTTCAATTTGAACCTTCTTTTACTATCTCATAGAGAAACTAACACAATTTTTAGGTCCAAAAAGGTCAATGGAACTTGGGATTCCCAGCCAGTCTCCCATGCTGGTACTTGCCAAGCCTTAAGCTGCATTGCTACTGTGATCTGACGAGAGCAGGCACATTCAGCTTAGAATGGCCGTTGACAGCAGCTGTTCAATTTGAACCTTCTTTTACTATCTCATAGAGAAACTAACACAATTTTTAGGTCCAAAAAGGTCAATGGAACTTGGGATTCCCAGCCAGTCTCCCATGCTGGTACTTGCCAAGCCTTAAGCTGCATTGCTACTGTGATCTGACGAGAGCAGGCACATTCAGCTTAGAATGGCCGTTGACAGCAGCTGTTCAATTTGAACCTTATTTTACCATCTTTGACAGAGAAACTAATACAATTTTCAGGTTCAAAAAGGTCAACGGAACTTGGGATTCCCAGCCAGTCTCCCATGCCAAGCCTTAAGCTTCATTGCTGCTGCGATCTGACGAGAGCAGGCACATTCAGCTTAGAATGGCCGTTGACAGCAGCTGTTCAATTTGAACCTTCTTTTACTATCTCATAGAGAAACTAACACAATTTTCAGGTTCAAAAAGGTCAACGGAACTTGGGATTCCCAGCCAGTCTCCCATGCTGGTACTTGCCAAGCCTTAAGCTGCATTGCTGCTGCGATCTGACGAGAGCAGGCAAATTCAGCTTAGAATGGCCGTTGACAGCAACTGTTCAATTTGAACCTTCTTTTACCATCTTTGACAGAGAAACTAACACAATTTTCAGGTTCAAAAAGGCCAACGGAACTTGGTATTCCCAGCCAGTGTCCCATTCTGGTACTTGCCAAGCCTTAAGCTGCATTGCTGCTGCGATCTGACGAGAGCAGGCACATTCAGCTTAGAATGGCCGTTGACAGCAGCTGTTCAATTTGAACCTTCTTTTACTATCTCCTAGAGAAACTAACACAAATTTCAGGTTCAAAAAGGTCAACGGAACTTGGTATTCCCAGCCAGTGTCCCATTCTGGTACTTGCCAAGCCTTAGCTGCATTGCTGCTGCGATCTGACGAGAGCAGGCACATTCAGCTTAGAATGGCCGTTGACAGCAGCTGTTCAATTTGAACCTTCTTTTACTATCTCATAGAGAAACTAACACAATTTTCAGGTTCAAAAAGGTCAACGGAACTTGGGATTCCCAGCCAGTCTCCCATGCTGGTACTTGCCAAGCCTTAAGCTGCATTGCTGCTGCGATCTGACGAGAGCAGGCACATTCACCTTAGAATGGCCGTTGACAGCAGCTGTTCAATTTGAACCTTCTTTGACAGAGAAACTAACACAATTCCCAGCCAGTCTCCCATGCTGGTACTTGCCAAGCCTTAAGCTGCATTGCTGCTGCGATCTGACGAGAGCAGGCACATTCAGCTTAGAATGGCCGTTGACAGCAGCTGTTCAATTTGAACCTTCTTTTACCATCTTTGACAGGGAAACTAACACAATTTTCAGGTTCAAAAAGGTCAACGGAACTTGGGATTCCCAGCCAGTCTCCCATGCTGGTACTTGCCAAGCCTTAAGCTGCTTTGCTGCTGTGATCTGACGAGAGCAGGAACATTCAGCTTAGAATGGCCGTTGACAGCAGCTGTTCAATTTGAACCTTCTTTTACTATCTCATAGAGAAACTAACACAATTTTCAGGTTCACAAAGGTCAACGGAACTTGGGATTCCGAGCCAGTCTCCCATGCTGGTACTTGCCAAGCCTTAAGCTGCATTGCTGCTGCGATCTGACGAGAGCAGGCAAATTCAGCTTAGAATGGCCGTTGACAGCAACTGTTCAATTTGAACCTTCTTTTACTATCTCATAGAGAAACTAACACAATTTTCAGGTTCAAAAAGGTCAACGGAACTTGGGATTCCGAGCCAGTCTCCCATGCTGGTACTTGCCAAGCCTTAAGCTGCATTGCTGCTGCGATCTGACGACAGCAGGCACATTCAGCTTAGAATGGCCGTTGACAACAGCTGTTCAATTTGAACCTTCTTTTACTATCTCATAGAGAAACTAACACAATTTTCAGGTTCAAAAACGTCAACGGAACTTGGGATTCCCAGCCAGTCTCCCATGCTGGTAGTTGCCAAGCCTTAAGCTGCATTGCTGCTGCGATCTGACGAGAGCAGGCACATTCAGCTTATTATGGCCGTTGACAGCAGCTGTTCAATTTGAACCTTCTTTTACTATCTCATAGAGAAACTAACACAATTTTTAGGTCCAAAAAGGTCAATGGAACTTGGGATTCCCAGCCAGTCTCCCATGCTGGTACTTGCCAAGCCTTAAGCTGCATTGCTACTGTGATCTGACGAGAGCAGGCACATTCAGCTTAGAATGGCCGTTGACAGCAGCTGTTCAATTTGAACCTTCTTTTACTATCTCATAGAGAAACTAACACAATTTTTAGGTCCAAAAAGGTCAATGGAACTTGGGATTCCCAGCCAGTCTCCCATGCTGGTACTTGCCAAGCCTTAAGCTGCATTGCTACTGTGATCTGACGAGAGCAGGCACATTCAGCTTAGAATGGCCGTTGACAGCAGCTGTTCAATTTGAACCTTATTTTACCATCTTTGACAGAGAAACTAATACAATTTTCAGGTTCAAAAAGGTCAACGGAACTTGGGATTCCCAGCCAGTCTCCCATGCCAAGCCTTAAGCTTCATTGCTGCTGCGATCTGACGAGAGCAGGCACATTCAGCTTAGAATGGCCGTTGACAGCAGCTGTTCAATTTGAACCTTCTTTTACTATCTCATAGAGAAACTAACACAATTTTCAGGTTCAAAAAGGTCAACGGAACTTGGGATTCCCAGCCAGTCTCCCATGCTGGTACTTGCCAAGCCTTATGCTGCATTGCTACTGTGATCTGACGAGAGCAGGCACATTCAGCTTAGAATGGCCGTTGACAGCAGCTGTTCAATTTGAACCTTCTTTTACCATCTTTGACAGAGAAACTAATACAATTTTCAGGTTCAAAAAAGGTCAACAGAACTTGGGATTCCCAGCCAGTCTCCCATGCTGGTACTTGCCAAGCCTTAAGCTTCATTGCTGCTGCGATCTGACGAGAGCAGGCACATTCAGCTTAGAATGGCCGTTGACAGCAGCTGTTCAATTTGAACCCTATTGCAACAGCGGAAGAGTCCCAAGAGGACTTAGAGTCTATAAGGAGGTCTCACAATTTGGAGACGACAAAGACTTCGTGGCCGAATGGAAACAGTTGCATTTAGACCATTCTATAAATTTAACAAAATTAATTCTGAGGAGAAACGAAGCAGAATATGAAAAAGTAACAAAAGAACTCTGCAAGGCGAAAATCGAACTTCGCAGTAGAAGCTCAGAACAGCAAATGCTGAATTTCAATAAAAGAATCGACAAGAAATTGTTACCTGTCCAAGCGGATATCAAAGATCGGAAACGCGACAAATTTATCCGCGATAAACAAGATTTCGACACAGGCAGAGTATTTGATTGGGGTTCACAGCGACAAAAGAGAACTAAAAAACGTTTCGAAAGAAGAAAACCAAAAGAATATTGGACAACCGATTCCGAATCCAGCGCATCAGAAGAGCCAGTAGGACTTCCCGGATCCAGTCGCTATCACCAGGAAAATACAAAAAAGGAGGAATTCCCTTTAGGAAGCCAATCCGGAGAGGTGGAAAAAAGAAAAAACACGGACAAAAAAAGGAAGCAAGTGTCCTGGAGACGATAGCAGAAGAAGGCGAAGAGACGACCGTAGTCAATCTAACAAATATGACTTTCGATTCTGATTGTATGTCTGTGTTGTCCAAAGGCCTAAATTTTGGCCTCAAACAGGACTTTGATCGGGTCAACTTTGAAGTTGACCTTTTCAAAGGCCTACGTAAAATGAATTTAAAAAAATGGTTCTCCAATCCGGAAACACGTAAAAATAAAGAAAAAGAGAAAGGAGAAATCCCCATAGAGATAGGCCCTTTAGGGTTTTTCGTTTACGACCCTCCAGAAGGAGAAGAAGCAGAATGCCTACTCGCCCTGGCTGAAGTAGATAGTACACATTACGATCACCACCGCCCCTTTAAGGGTGGTAACCCATCCACTTTCAACCCTCCAATTACACCAGGTAGCTCCTTAGACATTTTCCAACAAAGAGTACTGCAAGATATTAAAGCACTAGTGCACAATAAAGATGAGGACAATATCTCTATCAAAGAAAGAAAGGCCCTTACTAATCTGCAAAAAAACGAAGCAATAATAATCAAAAGAGCGGATAAAGGGGGTAACACAGTTATAATGACACGTGAAAACTACATTAAAGAAGCAGAAAGACAACTAAAAAATACACTTAATTACGAAGAGCTTAAATCTGACCCTACATTTAAAATCAAAGACAAATTAGGATCTTTATTGAGGAAATATGTCCTAAAGGGAGTTATTTCACGTAGCACTGCCGAAAAACTAATACCGACTTACCCAAAAAAGGCTGGCTGGTATTTTCTGCCTAAACTACACAAATCCCTAATAGATCCACCGGGGCGCCCTATAGTCGCCGGTATCGGCTCAGTGACCGAATCACTATCCAAATATTTGGATTGGATGTTGAGACCTCTACTCCCTAAAATCCCATCTTATCTAAAAGACACGAACACTTTCCTTAGAACCATAAGAAATATTGACATACAAGGTGAGATTCTCTTAGCAACAGTCGACGTAGAGAGCCTCTATACCCGTATTCCACGCGACATCGGTATAGAGGCTATTTACAACATTCTAACGACAGCCAAAAAAGACCCCGATATTGTATCTTTCATCTGTGAAGCTCTCTTATTTGTTTTATCCAACAATACCTTCCAATTTGCAGACCAGTGGTTTAGGCAATTAGTAGGTACCGCCATGGGCACACCAGTGGCTTGTACATATGCCAATATCTTTTTAGGATACTTAGAAGACAAATATGTTTACATGTCAGATAACGAATTTCTAAAATACATTCAAACGTACCACCGTTATGTGGACGATATTTTTATTCTATGGTCTGGCAGCCTACACGATTTCCAAAATTTTATGACATATCTGAACAATAATTCAATGAATATGTTCTTTACACATAAAATCGACCCTCAAAAGATAGAGTTCCTAGACGTAGAGCTATGCATCAAAAACGGAAGCATTATAACGACCATGTATCGAAAACCAACTTCGACTAATTCCTATCTACGTTTTTCAAGCTACCACCCAAATCATGTAAAAAAGGCCATTCCATACGGCCAGTACATTCGTCTTCGACGCATTAATAATAATGATGAATTATTCCAAGCACAGGCCAACGACCTCACGCAACGCCTACTCAGAAGAGGCTACCCACGATATCTCCTTAAACAGGCCATGCAAAGAGCATCGCAAATGACCCCCGAGCAACTATTGAGTAATCCTCACAAAGATCAAACCGAAAGGTTTGTTTTCTCATTTGACTATAATGCAATGGCCCCTAAAATTAGAGAGACCATCAACAAAAATTGGTATATGGTGAAAGCAGACCCACTGTTGAAACATATAGCAGACAGTGGCCCGCTAATAACTTTTCGGAGGAGCAAGACAGTACAAGATCATTTAGTTAAAAGCAGATTTCAAGGCAATTCTAAAGAAAGCAACTGGCTCAGCAAATGTGCCCCGATAGGCAATCATAAATGTGGAAGCTGTAATCACTGTCCCCAAATTGTGACAGGGAAAAACCTAAAAATAGGTAGCTTAGACCACCACATCAAACAATTTCTAACATGTAGGTCATGCTACGTTGTCTACGCGATTTTCTGTCCCTGTAAAAGATTCTACATAGGCAAAACTGTTCGAACCCTGTTTACACGCTTCAGGGAACATAAAAATTCGATCGTAACCGGCAAAGGGTCACCACGTCTCATCGAACATATCCAACAGGCACATAAAGGCAACACTAGCATTTTAACATTTGCAGGACTAGAACAGGTCCCTATACCAACATATGGAGGTGACCGACATAAATTACTATTAAAAAGAGAAGCACAATGGATTATTAAAACTGAAGCCACCGGTCCTTTAGGCTTCAATGACAAGACTGACATGAGCGTTTTTTTATAAATTAAGAAATATCGTAATGTATACTTTATCATTCATATTGTTGATACTGTGTTGCACTAAATATTGTAGAAACTATCGAATGGCCTATCCCTTAAAATACTTCCTTCCCCATTGATTTCAGCGGCACCAAAAGGTGCCATAAGATAACACTTACATAGAGATTGCCCCCGCGGGCATGGCCCAACTTCGTCCACTATTGACTCTGCCCGTCAACGCCGTTGCTGATTGGCCCGTTCTGGACGTGTTGATTCATCTCCTTGTCCGTCCGGCGCCTCCCCACGGCGACTCGCACTCCGTCGTGACACGCCCCCTTTTAAGTTGAGCTTACCTCCGATTGGCCGCCTATAGTAAGGCTTAACATGTAGAAGTTCTCCTTCAAGTCCGCTCAACACACTCCCATAGGTTATTTAACCTGCAACTGTTTCCTTTCAGGTCCGTTCGTGTATCTTGCAATCACAAGGGGCGGAGTCGGGAACCCGAACCCACCCCTTGTCTGTTTTTATCCAATGGTGTGTTATACTGGGTGTAGGTGTGCACTAACTTACGTCATATCACTTCCTAAGCGCCAGGGTTTAAAAACCCAATGAAAACGCTGGGAACTTTAGGCAAGATGAAGCGCTAATGCGCGAAACGAGTCGTCCCTAACTAGCGCTCCCGCGCTATCACGTTCCTTCCCCTGTCTGTGTGGTACCTGGTCACGACGTCTATGATGTCTACTATGTAAGCAATAAAAGAAGAATTGTCATTACGTGGTGAGTGCCGAATCTCTCTTTTCTCTCTTTTTGAAGTGTCAATTTGAACCTTCTTTTACTATCTCATAGAGAAACTAACACAATTTTCAGGTTCAAAAAGGTCAACGGAACTTGGGATTCCCAGCCAGTCTCCCATGCTGGTACTTGCCAAGCCTTAAGCTGCATTGCTGCTGCGATCTGACGACAGCAGGCACATTCAGCTTAGAATGGCCGTTGACAACAGCTGTTCAATTTGAACCTTCTTTTAATATCTCATAGAGAAACTAACACAATTTTCAGGTTCAAAAAGGTCAACGGAACTTGGGATTCCCAGCCAGTCTCCCATGCTGGTGCTTGCCAAGCCTTAAGCTGCATTGCTGCTGCGATCTGACAAGAGCAGGCACATTCAGCTTAGATTGGCCTTTGACAGCAGCTGTTCAATTTGAACCTTCTTTTACTATCTCATAGAGAAACTAACACAATTTTTAGGTTCAAAAAGGTCAATGGAACTTGGGATTCCCAGCCAGACTCCCATGCTGGTACTTGCCAAGCCTTAAGCTGCATTGCTGCTGTGATCTGACGAGAGCAGGCACATTCAGCTTAGAATGGCCGTTGACAGCAGCTGTTCAATTTGAACCTTCTTTTACCATCTTTGACAGAGAAACTAACACAATTTTCAGGTTCAAAAAGGTCAACGGAACTTGGGATTCCCAGCCAGTCTCCCATGCTGGTACTTGCCAAGCCTTAAGCTGCATTGCTGCTGCGATCTGACGAGAGAAGGCACATTCAGCTTAGAATGGCCGTTGACAGCAGCTGTTCAATTTGAACCTTCTTTTACTATCTCATAGAGAAACTAACACAATTTTTAGGTTCAAAAAGGTCAACGGAACTTGGGATTCCCAGCCAGTCTCACATGTTGGTACTTGCCAAGCCTTAAGCTGCATTGCTGCTGCGATCTGACGAGAGCAGGCACATTCAGCTTAGAATGGCCGTTGACAGCAGCTGTTCAGTTTGAACCTTCTTTTACCATTTTTGACAGAGAAACTAACAATTTTCAGGTTCAAAAAGGTCAACGGAACTTGGGATTCCCAGCCAGTCTCCCATGCTGGCACTTGCCAAGGCTTAAGCTGCATTGCTGCTGCGATCTGACGAGAGCAGGCACATTCAGCTTAGAATGGCCGTTGACAGCAGCTGTTCAGTTTGAACCTTCTTTTACCATTTTTGACAGAGAAACTAACAATTTTCAGGTTCAAAAAGGTCAACGGAACTTGGGATTCCCAGCCAGTCTCCCATGCTGGCACTTGCCAAGGTTTAAGCTGCATTGCTGCTGCGATCTGACGAGAGCAGGCACATTCAGCTTAGAATGGCCGTTGACAGCAGCTGTTCAATTTGAACCTTCTTTTACCATCTTTGACAGAGAAACTAACACAATTTTCAGGTTCAAAAAGGTCAAAGGAACTTGGGATTCCCAGCCAGTCTCCCATGCTGGTACTTGCCAAGCCTTAATCTGCATTGCTGCTGCGATCTGACGAGAGCAGGCACATTCAGCTTAGAATGGCCGTTGACAGCAGCTGTTCAATTTGAACCTTCTTTTACCATCTTTGACAGAGAAACTAATACAATTTTCAGGTTCAAAAAGGTCAATGGAACTTGGGATTCCCAGCCAGTCTCCCATGCTGGTACTTGCCAAGCCTTAAGCTGCATTGCTGCTGCGATCTGACGAGAGCAGGCACATTCAGCTTAGAATGGCCGTTGACAGCAGCTGTTTAATTTGAACCTTATTTTCCCATCTTTGACAGAGAAACTAACACAATTTTCAGGTTCACAAAGGTCAACGGAACTTGGGATTCCCAGCCAGTCTCCCATGCTGGTACTTGCCAAGCCTTAAGCTGCATTGCTGCTGCGATCTGACCAGAGCAGGCACATTAAGCTTAGAATGGCCGTTGACAGCAGCTGTTCAATTTGAACCTTCTTTTACTATCTCATAGAGAAACTAACACAATTTTCAGTTCAAAAAGGTCAACAGAACTTGGGATTCCCAGCCAGTCTCCCATGCTGGTACTTGCCAAGCCTTAAGCTGCATTGCTGCTGCATTGCTGCTGCGATCTGACGAGAGCAGGCACATTCAGCTTAGAATGGCCGTTGACAGCAGCTGTTCAATTTGAACCTTCTTTTACCATATTTGACAGAGAAACTAACACAATTTTCAGGTTCAAAAAGGTCAACGGAACTTGGGATTCCCAGCCAGTCTCCCATGCTGGTACTTGCCAAGCCTTAAGCTGCATTGCTGCTGCGATCTGACGAGAGCTGGCACATTCAGCTTAGAATGGCCGTTGACAGCAGCTGTTCAATTTGAACCTTCTTTTACCATCTTTGACAGAGAAACTAATACAATTTCCAGGTTCAAATAGGTCAACGGAACTTGGGATTCCCAGCCAGTCTCCCATGCTGGTACTTGCCAAGCCTTAAGCTGCATTGCTGCTGCAATCTGACGAGAGCAGGCACATTCAGCTTAGAATGGCCGTTGACAGCAGCTGCTCAATTTGAACCTTCTTTTACTATCTCATAGAGAAACTAACACAATTTTCAGGTTCAAAAAGGTCAACGGAACTTGGGATTCCCAGCCAGTCTCCCATGCTGGTACTTGCCAAGCCTTAAGCTGCATTGCTGCTGCGATCTGACGAGAGCAGGCACATTCAGCTTAGAATGGCCGTTGACAGCAGCTGTTCAATTTGAACCTTCTTTTACCATCTTTGACAGAGAAACTAATACAATTTTCAGGTTCAAAAAGGTAAACGGAACTTGGGATTCCCAGCCAGTCTCCCATGCTGGTACTTGCCAAGCCTTAAGCTGCATTGCTGCTGCGATCTGACGAGAGCAGGCACATTCAGCTTAGAATGGCCGTTGACAGCAGCTGTTCAATTTGAACCTTCTTTTACTATCTCATAGAGAAACTAACACAATTTTCAGGTTCAAAAAGGTCAACGGAACTTGGGATTCCCAGCCAGTCTCCCATGCTGGTACTTGCCAAGCCTTAAGCTGCATTGCTGCTGCGATCTGACGAGAGCAGGCACATTCACCTTAGAATGGCCGTTGACAGCAGCTGTTCAATTTGAACCTTCTTTTACCATCTTTGACAGAGAAACTAATACAATTTTCAGGTTCAAAAAGGTCAACGGAACTTGGGATTCCCAGCCAGACTCCCATGCTGGTACTTGCCAAGCCATAAGCTGCATTGCTGCTGCGATCTGATGAGAGCAGGCACATTGAGCTTAGAATGGCCGTTGACAGCAGCTGTTCAATTTGAACCTTCTTTTACTATCTCATAGAGAAACTAACACAATTTTCAGGTTCAAAAAGGTCAACGGAACTTGGGATTCCCAGCCAGTCTCCCAATCTGGTACTTGCCAAGCCTTAAGCTGCATTGCTGCTGCGATCTGACGAGAGCAGGCACATTCAGCTTAGAATGGCCGTTGACAGCAGCTGTTCAATTTGAACCTTCTTTTACTATCTCATAGAGAAACTAACACAATTTTCAGGTTCAAAAAGGTCAACGGAACTTGGGATTCCCAGCCAGTCTCCCATGCTGGTACTTGCCAAGCCTTAAGCTGCATTTCTGCTGCGATCTGACGAGAGCAGGCACATTCAGCTTAGAATGGCCGTTGACAGCAGCTGTTCAATTTGAACCTTCTTTTACCATCTTTGACAGAGAAACTAACACAATTTTCAGGTTCAAAAAGGTCAACGGAACTTGGGATTCCCAGCCAGTCTCCCATGCTAGTACTTGCCAAGCCTTAAGCTGCATTGCTGCTGCGATCTGACGAGAGCAGGCACATTCAGCTTAGAATGGCCGATGACAGCAGCTGTTCAATTTGAACCTTCTTTTACCATCTTTGACAGAGAAACTAACACAATTTTCAGGTTCAAAAAGGTCAACGGAACTTGGGATTCCCAGCCAGTCTCCCAATCTGGTACTTGCCAAGCCTTAAGCTGCATTGCTGCTGCGATCTGACGAGAGCAGGCACATTCAGCTTAGAATGGCCGTTGACAGCAGCTGTTCAATTTGAACCTTCTTTTACTATCTCATAGAGAAACTAACACAATTTTCAGGTTCAAAAAGGTCAACGGAACTTGGGATTCCCAGCCAGTCTCCCATGCTGGTACTTGCCAAGCCTTAAGCTGCATTGCTGCTGCGATCTGATGAGAGCAGGCACATTCAGCTTAGAATGGCCGTTGACAGCAGCTGTTCTATTTGAACCTTCTTTTACTATCTCATAGAGAAACTAACACAATTTTCAGGTTCAAAAAGGTCAAGGGAACTTGGGATTCCCAGCCAGTCTCCCATTCTGGTACTCGCCAAGCCTTAAGCTGCATTGCTGCTGCGATCTGACGAGAGCAGGCACATTCAGCTTAGAATGGCCGTTGACAGCAGCTGTTCAATTTGAACCTTCTTTTACTATCTCATAGAGAAACTAACACAATTTTCAGTTCAAAAAGGTCAACAGAACTTGGGATTCCCAGCCAGTCTCCCATGCTGGTACTTGCCAAGCCTTAAGCTGCATTGCTGCTGCGATCTGACGAGAGCAGGCACATTCAGCTTAGAATGGCCGTTGACAGCAGCTGTTCAATTTGAACCTTCTTTTACCATCTTTGACAGAGAAACTAACACAATTTTCAGGTTCAAAAAGGTCAACGGAACTTGGGATTCCCAGCCAGTCTCCCATGCTAGTACTTGCCAAGCCTTAAGCTGCATTGCTGCTGCGATCTGACGAGAGCTGGCACATTCAGCTTAGAATGGCCGATGACAGCAGCTGTTCAATTTGAACCTTCTTTTACCATCTTTGACAGAGAAACTAATACAATTTTCAGGTTCAAAAAGGTCAACGGAACTTGGGATTCCCAGCCAGTCTCCCATGCTGGTACTTGCCAAGCCTTAAGCTGCACTGCTGCTGCGATCTGACGAGAGCAGGCACATTCAGCTTAGAATGGCCGTTGACAGCAGCTGTTCAATTTGAACCTTCTTTTACTATCTCATAGAGAAACTAACACAATTTTCAGGTTCAAAAAGGTCAACGGAACTTGGGATTCCCAGCCAGTCTCCCATGCTGGTACTTGCCAAGCCTTAAGATGCATTGCTGCTGCGATCTGACGAGAGCAGGCACATTCAGCTTAGAATGGCCGTTGACAGCAGCTGTTCAATTTGAACCTTCTTTTACCATCTTTGACAGAGAAACTAACACAATTTTCAGGTTCAAAAAGGTCAACGGAACTTGGGATTCCAAGCCAGTCTCCCATGCTGGTACTTGCCAAGCCCTAAGCTGCATTGCTGCTGCGATCTGACGAGAGCAGGCACATTCAGCTTAGAATGGCCGTTGACAGCATCTGTTCAATTTGAACCTTCTTTTACTATCTTTTACCATCTTTGACAGAGAAACTAACACAATTTTCAGGTTCAAAAAGGTCAACGGAACTTGGGATTCCCAGCCAGTCTCCCATGCTGGTACTTGCCAAGCCTTAAGCTGCATTGCTGCTGCGATCTGACGAGAGCAGGCACATTCAGCTTAGAATGGCCGTTGACAGCAGCTGTTCAATTTGAACCTTCTTTTACTATCTCATAGAGAAACTAACACAATTTTCAGGTTCAAAAAGGTCAACGGAACTTGGGATTCCCAGCCAGTCTCCCATGCTGGTACTTGCCAAGCCTTAAGCTGCATTGCTGCTGCGATCTGACCAGAGCAGGCACATTCAGCTTAGAATGGCCGTTGACAGCAGCTGTTCAATTTGAACCTTCTTTTACTATCTCATAGAGAAACTAACACAATTTTCAGTTCAAAAAGGTCAACAGAACTTGGGATTCCCAGCCAGTCTCCCATGCTGGTACTTGCCAAGCCTTAAGCTGCATTGCTGCTGCATTGCTGCTGCGATCTGACGAGAGCAGGCACATTCAGCTTAGAATGGACGTTGACAGCAGCTGTTCAATTTGAACCTTCTTTTACCATCTTTGACAGAGAAACTAACACAATTTTCAGGTTCAAAAAGGTCAACGGAACTTGGGATTCCCAGCCAGTCTCCCATGCTGGTACTTGCCAAGCCTTAAGCTGCATTGCTGCTGCGATCTGACGAGAGCTGGCACATTCAGCTTAGAATGGCCGTTGACAGCAGCTGTTCAATTTGAACCTTCTTTTACCATCTTTGACAGAGAAACTAATACAATTTCCAGGTTCAAATAGGTCAACGGAACTTGGGATTCCCAGCCAGTCTCCCATGCTGGTACTTGCCAAGCCTTAAGCTGCATTGCTGCTGCAATCTGACGAGAGCAGGCACATTCAGCTTAGAATGGCCGTTGACAGCAGCTGCTCAATTTGAACCTTCTTTTACTATCTCATAGAGAAACTAACACAATTTTCAGGTTCAAAAAGGTCAACGGAACTTGGGATTCCCAGCCAGTCTCCCATGCTGGTACTTGCCAAGCCTTAAGCTGCATTGCTGCTGCGATCTGACGAGAGCAGGCACATTCAGCTTAGAATGGCCGTTGACAGCAGCTGTTCAATTTGAACCTTCTTTTACCATCTTTGACAGAGAAACTAATACAATTTTCAGGTTCAAAAAGGTAAACGGAACTTGGGATTCCCAGCCAGTCTCCCATGCTGGTACTTGCCAAGCCTTAAGCTGCATTGCTGCTGCGATCTGACGAGAGCAGGCACATTCAGCTTAGAATGGCCGTTGACAGCAGCTGTTCAATTTGAACCTTCTTTTACTATCTCATAGAGAAACTAACACAATTTTCAGGTTCAAAAAGGTCAACGGAACTTGGGATTCCCAGCCAGTCTCCCATGCTGGTACTTGCCAAGCCTTAAGCTGCATTGCTGCTGCGATCTGACGAGAGCAGGCACATTCACCTTAGAATGGCCGTTGACAGCAGCTGTTCAATTTGAACCTTCTTTTACCATCTTTGACAGAGAAACTAATACAATTTTCAGGTTCAAAAAGGTCAACGGAACTTGGGATTCCCAGCCAGACTCCCATGCTGGTACTTGCCAAGCCTTAAGCTGCATTGCTGCTGCGATCTGATGAGAGCAGGCACATTGAGCTTAGAATGGCCGTTGACAGCAGCTGTTCAATTTGAACCTTCTTTTACTATCTCATAGAGAAACTAACACAATTTTCAGGTTCAAAAAGGTCAACGGAACTTGGGATTCCCAGCCAGTCTCCCAATCTGGTACTTGCCAAGCCTTAAGCTGCATTGCTGCTGCGATCTGACGAGAGCAGGCACATTCAGCTTAGAATGGCCGTTGACAGCAGCTGTTCAATTTGAACCTTCTTTTACTATCTCATAGAGAAACTAACACAATTTTCAGGTTCAAAAAGGTCAACGGAACTTGGGATTCCCAGCCAGTCTCCCATGCTGGTACTTGCCAAGCCTTAAGCTGCATTTCTGCTGCGATCTGACGAGAGCAGGCACATTCAGCTTAGAATGGCCGTTGACAGCAGCTGTTCAATTTGAACCTTCTTTTACCATCTTTGACAGAGAAACTAACACAATTTTCAGGTTCAAAAAGGTCAACGGAACTTGGGATTCCAAGCCAGTCTCCCATGCTGGTACTTGCCAAGCCCTAAGCTGCATTGCTGCTGCGATCTGACGAGAGCAGGCACATTCAGCTTAGAATGGCCGTTGACAGCATCTGTTCAATTTGAACCTTCTTTTACTATCTTTTACCATCTTTGACAGAGAAACTAACACAATTTTCAGGTTCAAAAAGGTCAACGGAACTTGGGATTCCCAGCCAGTCTCCCATGCTGGTACTTGCCAAGCCTTAAGCTGCATTGCTGCTGCGATCTGACGAGAGCAGGCACATTCAGCTTAGAATGGCCGTTGACAGCAGCTGTTCAATTTGAACCTTCTTTTACTATCTCATAGAGAAACTAACACAATTTTCAGGTTCAAAAAGGTCAAGGGAACTTGGGATTCCCAGCCAGTCTCCCATTCTGGTACTTGCCAAGCCTTAAGCTGCATTGCTGCTGCGATCTGACGAGAGCAGGCACATTCAGCTTAGAATGGCCGTTGACAGCAGCTGTTCAATTTGAACCTTCTTTTACTATCTCATAGAGAAACTAACACAATTTTCAGTTCAAAAAGGTCAACAGAACTTGGGATTCCCAGCCAGTCTCCCATGCTGGTACTTGCCAAGCCTTAAGCTGCATTGCTGCTGCGATCTGACGAGAGCAGGCACATTCAGCTTAGAATGGCCGTTGACAGCAGCTGTTCAATTTGAACCTTCTTTTACCATCTTTGACAGAGAAACTAACACAATTTTCAGGTTCAAAAAGGTCAACGGAACTTGGGATTCCCAGCCAGTCTCCAATGCTGGTACTTGCCAAGCCTTAAGCTGCACTGCTGCTGCGATCTGACGAGAGCAGGCACATTCAGCTTAGAATGGCCGTTGACAGCAGCTGTTCAATTTGAACCTTCTTTTACTATCTCATAGAGAAACTAACACAATTTTCAGGTTCAAAAAGGTCAACGGAACTTGGGATTCCCAGCCAGTCTCCCATGCTGGTACTTGCCAAGCCTTAAGCTGCATTTCTGCTGCGATCTGACGAGAGCAGGCACATTCAGCTTAGAATGGCCGATGACAGCAGCTGTTCAATTTGAACCTTCTTTTACCATCTTTGACAGAGAAACTAACACAATTTTCAGGTTCAAAAAGGTCAACGGAACTTGGGATTCCCAGCCAGTCTCCCAATCTGGTACTTGCCAAGCCTTAAGCTGCATTGCTGCTGCGATCTGACGAGAGCAGGCACATTCAGCTTAGAATGGCCGTTGACAGCAGCTGTTCAATTTGAACCTTCTTTTACTATCTCATAGAGAAACTAACACAATTTTCAGGTTCAAAAAGGTCAACGGAACTTGGGATTCCCAGCCAGTCTCCCATGCTGGTACTTGCCAAGCCTTAAGCTGCATTGCTGCTGCGATCTGATGAGAGCAGGCACATTCAGCTTAGAATGGCCGTTGACAGCAGCTGTTCTATTTGAACCTTCTTTTACTATCTCATAGAGAAACTAACACAATTTTCAGGTTCAAAAAGGTCAAGGGAACTTGGGATTCCCAGCCAGTCTCCCATTCTGGTACTCGCCAAGCCTTAAGCTGCACTGCTGCTGCGATCTGACGAGAGCAGGCACATTCAGCTTAGAATGGCCGTTGACAGCAGCTGTTCAATTTGAACCTTCTTTTACTATCTCATAGAGAAACTAACACAATTTTCAGGTTCAAAAAGGTCAACGGAACTTGGGATTCCCAGCCAGTCTCCCATGCTGGTACTTGCCAAGCCTTAAGATGCATTGCTGCTGCGATCTGACGAGAGCAGGCACATTCAGCTTAGAATGGCCGTTGACAGCAGCTGTTCAATTTGAACCTTCTTTTACCATCTTTGACAGAGAAACTAACACAATTTTCAGGTTCAAAAAGGTCAACGGAACTTGGGATTCCAAGCCAGTCTCCCATGCTGGTACTTGCCAAGCCCTAAGCTGCATTGCTGCTGCGATCTGACGAGAGCAGGCACATTCAGCTTAGAATGGCCGTTGACAGCATCTGTTCAATTTGAACCTTCTTTTACTATCTTTTACCATCTTTGACAGAGAAACTAACACAATTTTCAGGTTCAAAAAGGTCAACGGAACTTGGGATTCCCAGCCAGTCTCCCATGCTGGTACTTGCCAAGCCTTAAGCTGCATTGCTGCTGCGATCTGACGAGAGCAGGCACATTCAGCTTAGAATGGCCGTTGACAGCAGCTGTTCAATTTGAACCTTCTTTTACTATCTCATAGAGAAACTAACACAATTTTCAGGTTCAAAAAGGTCAAGGGAACTTGGGATTCCCAGCCAGTCTCCCATTCTGGTACTTGCCAAGCCTTAAGCTGCATTGCTGCTGCGATCTGACGAGAGCAGGCACATTCAGCTTAGAATGGCCATTGACAGCAGCTGTTCAATTTGAACCTTCTTTTACTATCTCATAGAGAAACTAACACAATTTTCAGTTCAAAAAGGTCAACAGAACTTGGGATTCCCAGCCAGTCTCCCATGCTGGTACTTGCCAAGCCTTAAGCTGCATTGCTGCTGCGATCTGACGAGAGCAGGCACATTCAGCTTAGAATGGCCGTTGACAGCAGCTGTTCAATTTGAACCTTCTTTTACCATCTTTGACAGAGAAACTAACACAATTTTCAGGTTCAAAAAGGTCAACGGAACTTGGGATTCCCAGCCAGTCTCCCATGCTAGTACTTGCCAAGCCTTAAGCTGCATTGCTGCTGCGATCTGACGAGAGCTGTCACATTCAGCTTAGAATGGCCGATGACAGCAGCTGTTCAATTTGAACCTTCTTTTACCATCTTTGACAGAGAAACTAATACAATTTTCAGGTTCAAAAAGGTCAACGGAACTTGGGATTCCCAGCCAGTCTCCCATGCTGGTACTTGCCAAGCCTTAAGCTGCACTGCTGCTGCGATCTGACGAGAGCAGGCACATTCAGCTTAGAATGGCCGTTGACAGCAGCTGTTCAATTTGAACCTTCTTTTACTATCTCATAGAGAAACTAACACAATTTTCAGGTTCAAAAAGGTCAACGGAACTTGGGATTCCCAGCCAGTCTCCCATGCTGGTACTTGCCAAGCCTTAAGATGCATTGCTGCTGCGATCTGACGAGAGCAGGCACATTCAGCTTAGAATGGCCGTTGACAGCAGCTGTTCAATTTGAACCTTCTTTTACTATCTCATAGAGAAACTAACACAATTTTCAGGTTCAAAAAGGTCAAGGGAACTTGGGATTCCCAGCCAGTCTCCCATTCTGGTACTTGCCAAGCCTTAAGCTGCATTGCTGCTGCGATCTGACGAGAGCAGGCACATTCAGCTTAGAATGGCCGTTGACAGCAGCTGTTCAATTTGAACCTTCTTTTACTATCTCATAGAGAAACTAACACAATTTTCAGTTCAAAAAGGTCAACAGAACTTGGGATTCCCAGCCAGTCTCCCATGCTGGTACTTGCCAAGCCTTAAGCTGCATTGCTGCTGCGATCTGACGAGAGCAGGCACATTCAGCTTAGAATGGCCGTTGACAGCAGCTGTTCAATTTGAACCTTCTTTTACCATCTTTGACAGAGAAACTAACACAATTTTCAGGTTCAAAAAGGTCAACGGAACTTGGGATTCCCAGCCAGTCTCCCATGCTAGTACTTGCCAAGCCTTAAGCTGCATTGCTGCTGCGATCTGACGAGAGCTGGCACATTCAGCTTAGAATGGCCGATGACAGCAGCTGTTCAATTTGAACCTTCTTTTACCATCTTTGACAGAGAAACTAATACAATTTTCAGGTTCAAAAAGGTCAACGGAACTTGGGATTCCCAGCCAGTCTCCCATGCTGGTACTTGCCAAGCCTTAAGCTGCACTGCTGCTGCGATCTGACGAGAGCAGGCACATTCAGCTTAGAATGGCCGTTGACAGCAGCTGTTCAATTTGAACCTTCTTTTACTATCTCATAGAGAAACTAACACAATTTTCAGGTTCAAAAAGGTCAACGGAACTTGGGATTCCCAGCCAGTCTCCCATGCTGGTACTTGCCAAGCCTTAAGCTGCATTTCTGCTGCGATCTGACGAGAGCAGGCACATTCAGCTTAGAATGGCCGTTGACAGCAGCTGTTCAATTTGAACCTTCTTTTACTATCTCATAGAGAAACTAACACAATTTTCAGGTTCAAAAAGGTCAACGGAACTTGGGATTCCCAGCCAGTCTCCCATTCTGGTACTTGCCAAGCCTTAAGCTGCATTGCTGCTGCGATCTGACGAGAGCAGGCACATTCAGCTTAGAATGGCCGTTGACAGCAGCTGTTCAATTTGAACCTTCTTTTACTATCTCATAGAGAAACTAACACAATTTTCAGTTCAAAAAGGTCAACAGAACTTGGGATTCCCAGCCAGTCTCCCATGCTGGTACTTGCCAAGCCTTAAGCTGCATTGCTGCTGCGATCTGACGAGAGCAGGCACATTCAGCTTAGAATGGCCGTTGACAGCAGCTGTTCAATTTGAACCTTCTTTTACCATCTTTGACAGAGAAACTAACACAATTTTCAGGTTCAAAAAGGTCAACGGAACTTGGGATTCCCAGCCAGTCTCCCATGCTAGTACTTGCCAAGCCTTAAGCTGCATTGCTGCTGCGATCTGACGAGAGCTGGCACATTCAGCTTAGAATGGCCGATGACAGCAGCTGTTCAATTTGAACCTTCTTTTACCATCTTTGACAGAGAAACTAATACAATTTTCAGGTTCAAAAAGGTCAATGGAACTTGGGATTCCCAGCCAGTCTCCCATGCTGGTACTTGCCAAGCCTTAAGCTGCACTGCTGCTGCGATCTGACGAGAGCAGGCACATTCAGCTTAGAATGGCCGTTGACAGCAGCTGTTCAATTTGAACCTTCTTTTACTATCTCATAGAGAAACTAACACAATTTTCAGGTTCAAAAAGGTCAACGGAACTTGGGATTCCCAGCCAGTCTCCCATGCTTGTACCTGCCAAGCCTTAAGATGCATTGCTGCTGCGATCTGACGAGAGCAGGCACATTCAGCTTAGAATGGCCGTTGACAGCAGCTGTTCAATTTGAACCTTCTTTTACCATCTTTGACAGAGAAACTAACACAATTTTCAGGTTCAAAAAGGTCAACGGAACTTGGGATTCCCAGCCAGTCTCCCATGGTGGTACTTGCCAAGCCCTAAGCTGCATTGCTGCTGCGATCTGACGAGAGCAGGCACATTCAGCTTAGAATGGCCGTTGACAGCAGCTGTTCAATTTGAACCTTCTTTTACTATCTCATAGAGAAACTAACACAATTTTCAGGTTCAAAAAGGTCAACGGAACTTGGGATTCCCAGCCAGTCTCCCATGCTGGTACTTGCCAAGCCTTAAGCTGCATTGCTGCTGTGATCTGACGAGAGCAGGCACATTCAGCTTAGAATGGCCATTGACAGCAGCAGTTCAATTTGAACCTTCTTTTACCATCTTTGACAGGGAAACTAACACAATTTTCAGGTTCAAAAAGGTCAACGGAACTTGGGATTCCCAGCCAGTCTCCCATGCTGGTACTTGCCAAGCCTTAAGCTGCATTGCTGCTGCGATCTGACGAGAGCAGGCACATTCAGCTTAGAATGGCCGTTGACAGCAGCTGTTCAATTTGAGCCTTCTTTTACTATCTCATAGAGAAACTAACACAATTTTCAGGTTCAAAAAGGTCAACGGAACTTGGGATTCCCAGCCAGTCTCCCATGCTGGTACTTGCCAAGCCTTAAGCTGCATTTCTGCTGCGATCTGACGAGAGCAGGCACATTCAGCTTAGAATGGCCGTTGACAGCAGCTGTTCAATTTGAACCTTCTTTTACCATCTTTGACAGAGAAACTAACACAATTTTCAGGTTCAAAAAGGTCAACGGAACTTGGGATTCCCTGCCAGTCTCCCATGCTGGTACTTGCCAAGCCTTAAGCTGCATTGCTGCTGCGATCTGACGAGAGCAGGCACATTCAGCTTAGAATGGCCGTTGACAGCAGCTGTTCAATTTGAACCTTCTTTTACTATCTCATAGAGAAACTAACACAATTTTCAGGTTCAAAAAGGTCAACGGAACTTGGGATTCCCTGCCAGTCTCCCATTCTGGTACTTGCCAAGCCTTAAGCTGCATTGCTGCTGCGATCTGACGAGAGCAGGCACATTCAGCTTAGAATGGCCGTTGACAGCAGCTGTTCAATTTGAACCTTCTATTACTATCTCATAGAGAAACTAACACAATTTTCAGGTTCAAAAAGGTCAACGGAACTTGGGATTCCCAGCCAGTCTCCCATGCTGGTACTTGCCAAGCCTTAAGCTGCATTGCTGCTGCGATCTGACGAGAGCAGGCACATTCAGCTTAGAACGGCCGTTGACAGCAGCTGTTCAATTTGAACCTTCTTTTACCATCTTTGACAGAGAAACTAATACAATTTTCAGGTTCAAAAAGGTCAACGGAACTTGGGATTCCCAGCCAGTCTCCCATGCTGGTACTTGCCAAGCCTTAAGCTGCATTGCTGCTGCAATCTGATGAGAGCAGGCACATTCAGCTTAGAATGGCCGTTGACAGCAGCTGTTCAATTTGAACCTTCTTTTACTATCTCATAGAGAAACTAACACAATTTTCAGGTTCAAAAAGGTCAACGGAACTTGGGATTCCCAGCCAGTCTCCCATGCTGGTACTTGCCAAGCCTTAAGCTGCATTGCTGCTTCGATCTGACGAGAGCAGGCACATTCATCTTAGAATGGTCGTTGACAGCAGCTGTTCAATTTGAACCTTCTTTTACTATCTCATAGAGAAACTAACACAATTTTCTGTTCAACAAGGTCAACAGAACTTGGGATTCCCATCCAGTCTCCCATGCTGGTACTTGCCAAGCCTTAAGCTGCATTGCTGCTGCGATCTGACGAGAGCAGGCACATTCAGCTTAGAATGGCCGTTGACAGCAGCTGTTCAATTTGAACCTTCTTTTACCATCTTTGACAGAGAAACTAACACAATTTTCAGGTTCAAAAAGGTCAACGGAACTTGGGATTCCCAGCCAGTCTCCCATGCTGGTACTTGCCAAGCCTTAAGCTGCATTGCTGCTGCGATCTGACGAGAGCATGCACATTCTGCTTAGAATGGCCGTTGACAGCAGCTGTTCAATTTGAACCTTCTTTTACCATCTTTGACAGAGAAACTAATACAATTTTCAGGTTCAAAAAGGGCAATGGAACTTGGGATTCCCAGCCAGTCTCCCATGCTGGTACTTGCCAAGCCTTAAGCTGCATTGCTGCTGCGATATGACGAGAGCAGGCACATTCAGCTTAGAATGGCCGTTGACAGCAGCTGTTCAATTTGAACCTTCTTTTACTATCTCATAGAGAAACTAACACAATTTTCAGGTTCAAAAAGGTCAACGGAACTTGGGATTCCCAGCCAGTCTCCCATTCTGGTACTTGCCAAGCCTTAAGCTGCATTGCTGCTGCGATCTGACGAGAGCAGGCACATTCAGCTTAGAATGGCCGTTGACAGCAGCTGTTCAATTTGAACCTTCTTTTACTATCTCATAGAGAAACTAACACAATTTTCAGGTTCAAAAAGGTCAACGGAACTTGGGATTCCCAGCCAGTCTCCCATGCTGGTACTTGCCAAGCCTTAAGCTGCATTGCTGCTGCAATCTGATGAGAGCAGGCACATTCAGCTTAGAATGGCCGTTGACAGCAGCTGTTCAATTTGAACCTTCTTTTACTATCTCATAGAGAAACCAACACAATTTTCAGGTTCAAAAAGGTCAACGGAACTTGGGATTCCCAGCCAGTCTCCCATGCTGGTACTTGCCAAGCCTTAAGCTGCATTGCTGCTGCGATCTGACGAGAGCAGGCACATTCATCTTAGAATGGTCGTTGACAGCAGCTGTTCAATTTGAACCTTCTTTTACTATCTCATAGAGAAACTAACACAATTTTCTGTTCAAAAAGGTCAACAGAACTTGGGATTCCCATCCAGTCTCCCATGCTGGTACTTGCCAAGCCTTAAGCTGCATTGCTGCTGCGATCTGACGAGAGCAGGCACATTCAGCTTAGAATGGCCGTTGACAGCAGCTGTTCAATTTGAACCTTCTTTTACCATCTTTGACAGAGAAACTAACACAATTTTCAGGTTCAAAAAGGTCAACGGAACTTGGGATTCCCAGCCAGTCTCCCATGCTGGTACTTGCCAAGCCTTAAGCTGCATTGCTGCTGCGATCTGACGAGAGCATGCACATTCTGCTTAGAATGGCCGTTGACAGCAGCTGTTCAATTTGAACCTTCTTTTACCATCTTTGACAGAGAAACTAACTCAATTTTCAGGTTCAAAAAGGGCAATGGAACTTGGGATTCCCAGCCAGTCTCCCATGCTGGTACTTGCCAAGCCTTAAGCTGCATTGCTGCTGCGATCTGACGAGAGCAGGCACATTCAGCTTAGAATGGCCGTTGACAGCAGCTGTTCAATTTGAACCTTCTTTTACTATCTCATAGAGAAACTAACACAATTTTCAGGTTCAAAAAGGTCAACGGAACTTGGGATTCCCAGCCAGTCTCCCATGCTGGTACTTGCCAAGCCTTAAGCTGCATTGCTCCTGCGATCTGACGAGAGCAGGCACATTCAGCTTAGAATGGCCGATGACAGCAGCTGTTCAATTTTAACCTTCTTTTACCATCTTTGACAGAGAAACTAATACAATTTTCAGGTTCAAAAAGGTCAACGGAACTTGGGATTCCCAGCCAGTCTCCCATGCTGGTACTTGCCAAGCCTTAAGCTGCATTGCTGCTGTGATCTGACGAGAGCAGGCACATTCAGCTTAGAATGGCCGTTGACAGCAGCTCTTCAATTTGAACCTTCTTTTACCATCTTTGACAGAGAAACTAACACAATTTTCAGGTTCAAAAAGGTCAACGGAACTTGGGATTCCCAGCCAGTCTCCCATTCTGGTACTTGCCAAGCCTTAAACTGCATTGCTGCTGTGATGTGACGAGAGCAGGCACATTCAGCTTAGAATGGCCGTTGACAGCAGCTGTTCAATTTTAACCTTCTTTTACCATCTTTGACAGAGAAACTAATACAATTTTCAGGTTCAAAAAGGTCAACGGAACTTGGGATTCCCAGCCAGTCTCCCATGCTGGTACTTGCCAAGCCTTAAGCTGCATTGCTGCTGTGATCTGACGAGAGCAGGCACATTCAGCTTAGAATGGCCGTTGACAGCAGCTGTTCAATTTGAACCTTCTTTTACCATCTTTGACAGAGAAACTAACACAATTTTCAGGTTCAAAAAGGTCAACGGAACTTGGGATTCCCAGCCAGTCTCCCATTCTGGTACTTGCCAAGCCTTAAACTGCATTGCTGCTGTGATCTGACGAGAGCAGGCACATTCAGCTTAGAATGGCCGTTGACAGCGGCTGTTCAAATTGAACCTTCTTTTACTATCTCATAGCGAAACTAACACAATTTTCAGTTCAAAAAGGTCAACAGAACTTGGGATTCCCAGCCAGTCTCCCATGCTGGTACTTGCCAAGCCTTAAGCTGCATTGCTGCTGCGATCTGACAAGAGCAGGCAAATTCAGCTTAGAATGGCCGTTGATAGCAACTGTTCAATTTGAACCTTCTTTTACCATCTTTGCCAGAGAAACTAACACAATTTTCAGGTTCAAAAAGGTCAACAGAACTTTGGATTCCCAGCCAGTCTCCCATGCTGGTACTTGCCAAGCCTTAAGCTGCATTGCTTCTGCGATCTGACGAGAGCAGGCACATTCAGCTTAGAATGGCCGTTGACAGCAGCTGTTCAATTTGAACCTTCTTTTACTATCTCCTAGAGAAACTAACACAATTTTCAGGTTCAAAAAGGTCAATGGAACTTGGGATTCCCAACCAGTCTCCCATTCTGGTACTTGCCAAGCCTTAAGCTGCATTGCTGCTGCGATCTGACGAGAGCAGGCACATTCAGCTTAGAATGGCCGTTGACAGCAGCTGTTCAATTTGAACCTTCTTTTACTATCTCATAGAGAAACTAACACAATTTTCAGGTACAAAAAGGTCGACGGAACTTGGGATTCCCAGCCAGTCTCCCATGCTGGTACTTGCCAAGCCTTAAGCTGCATTGCTGCTGCGATCTGACGAGAGCAGGCACATTCACCTTAGAATGGCCGTTGACAGCAGCTGTTCAATTTGAACCTTCTTTTACCATCTTTGACAGAGAAACTAATACAATTTTCAGGTTCAAAAAGGTCAACGGAACTTGGGATTCCCAGCCAGACTCCCATGCTGGTACTTGCCAAGCCTTAAGCTGCATTGCTGCTGCGATCTGATGAGAGCAGGCACATTGAGCTTAGAATGGCCGTTGACAGCAGCTGTTCAATTTGAACCTTCTTTTACTATCTCATAGAGAAACTAACACAATTTTCAGGTTCAAAAAGGTCAACGGAACTTGGGATTCCCAGCCAGTCTCCCAATCTGGTACTTGCCAAACCTTAAGCTGCATTGCTGCTGCGATCTGACGAGAGCAGGCACATTCAGCTTAGAATGGCCGTTGACAGCAGCTGTTCAATTTGAACCTTCTTTTACTATCTCATAGAGAAACTAACACAATTTTCAGGTTCAAAAAGGTCAACGGAACTTGGGATTCCCAGCCAGTCTCCCATGCTGGTACTTGCCAAGCCTTAAGCTGCATTGCTGCTGCGATCTGACGAGAGCAGGCACATTCAGCTTAGAATGGCCGTTGACAGCAGCTGTTCAATTTGAACCTTCTTTTACTATCTCATAGAGAAACTAACACAATTTTCAGGTTCAAAAAGGTCAACGGAACTTGGGATTCCCAGCCAGTCTCCCATGCTGGTACTTGCCAAGCCTTAAGCTGCATTGCTGCTGCGATCTGACGAGAGCAGGCACATTCAGCTTAGAATGGCCGTTGACAGCAGCTGTTCAATTTGAACCTTCTTTTACTATCTCATAGAGAAACTAACACAATTTTCAGGTTCAAAAAGGTCAACGGAACTTGGGATTCCCAGCCAGTCTCCCATGCTGGTACTTGCCAAGCCTTAAGCTGCATTGCTGCTGCGATCTGACGAGAGCAGGCACATTCAGCTTAGAATGGCCGTTGACAGCAGCTGTTCAATTTGAACCTTCTTTTACTATCTCATAGAGAAACTAAAACAATTTTCAGGTTCAAAAAGGTCAACAGAACTTGGGATTCCCAGCCAGTCTCCCATGCTGGTACTTGCCAAGCCTTAAGCTGCATTGCTGCTGCGATCTGACGAGAGCAGGCACATTCAGCTTAGAATGGCCGTTGACAGCAGCTGTTCAATTTGAACCTTCTTTTACTATCTCATAGAGAAACTAACTCAATTTTCAGTTCAAAAAGGTCAACAGAACTTGGGATTCCCAGCCAGTCTCCCATGCTGGTACTTGCCAAGCCTTAAGCTGCATTGCTGCTGTGATCTGACAAGAGCAGGCACATTCAGCTTAGAATGGCCGTTGACAGCAGCTGTTCAATTTGAACCTTCTTTTACCATCTTTGACAGAGAAACTAACACAATTTTCAGGTTCAAAAAGGTCAACGGAACTTGGGATTCCCAGCCAGTCTCCCATTCTGGTACTTGCCAAGCCTTAAGCTGCATTGCTGCTGCGATCTGACGAGAGCAGGCACATTCAGCTTAGAATGGCCGTTGACAGCAGCTGTTCAAATTGAACCTTCTTTTACTATCTCATAGAGAAACTAACACAATTTTCAGTTCAAAAAGGTCAAAAGAACTTGGGATTCCCAGCCAGTCTCCCATGCTGGTACTTGCCAAGCCTTAAGCTGCATTGCTGCTGCGATCTGACGAGAGCAGGCACATTCAGCTTAGAATGGCCGTTGACAGCAGCTGTTCAATTTGAACCTTCTTTTACCATCTTTGACAGAGAAACTAACTCAATTTTCAGGTTCAAAAAGGGCAATGGAACTTGGGATTCCCAGCCAGTCTCCCATGCTGGTACTTGCCAAGCCTTAAGCTGCATTGCTGCTGCGATCTGACGAGAGCAGGCACATTCAGCTTAGAATGGCCGTTGACAGCAGCTGTTCAATTTGAACCTTCTTTTACTATCTCATAGAGAAACTAACACAATTTTCAGGTTCAAAAAGGTCAACGGAACTTGGGATTCCCAGCCAGTCTCCCATTCTGGTACTTGCCAAGCCTTAAGCTGCATTGCTGCTGCGATCTGACGAGAGCAGGCACATTCAGCTTAGAATGGCCGTTGACAGCAGCTGTTCAATTTGAACCTTCTTTTACTATCTCATAGAGAAACTAACACAATTTTCAGGTTCAAAAAGGTCAACGGAACTTGGGATTCCCAGCCAGTCTCCCATGCTGGTACTTGCCAAGCCTTAAGCTGCATTGCTGCTGCGATCTGACGAGAGCAGGCACATTCAGCTTAGAATGGCCGTTGACAGCAGCTGTTCAATTTGAACCTTCTTTTACTATCTCATAGAGAAACTAACACAATTTTCAGGTTCAAAAAGGTCAACGGAACTTGGGATTCCCAGCCAGTCTCCCATGTTGGTACTTGCCAAGCCTTAAGCTGCATTGCTGCTGCGATCTGACAAGAGCAGGCACATTCAGCTTAGAATGGCCGTTGACAGCAGCTGTTCAATTTGAACCTTCTTTTACTATCTCATAGCGAAACTAACACAATTTTCAGGTTCAAAAAGGTCAACAGAACTTGGGATTCCCAGCCAGTCTCCCATGCTGGTACTTGCCAAGCCTTAAGCTGCATTGCTGCTGCGATCTGACGAGAGCAGGCACATTCAGCTTAGAATGGCCGTTGACAGCAGCTGTTCAATTTGAACCTTCTTTTACTATCTCATAGAGAAACTAACACAATTTTCAGTTCAAAAAGGTCAACAGAACTTGGGATTCCCAGCCAGTCTCCCATGCTGGTACTTGCCAAGCCTTAAGCTGCATTGCTGCTGTGATCTGACGAGAGCAGGCACATTCAGCTTAGAATGGCCGTTGACAGCAGCTGTTCAATTTGAACCTTCTTTTACCATCTTTGACAGAGAAACTAACACAATTTTCAGGTTCAAAAAGGTCAACGGAACTTGGGATTCCCAGCCAGTCTCCCATTCTGGTACTTGCCAAGCCTTAAGCTGCATTGCTGCTGCGATCTGACGAGAGCAGGCACATTCAGCTTAGAATGGCCGTTGACAGCGGCTGTTCAAATTGAACCTTCTTTTACTATCTCATAGAGAAACTAACACAATTTTCAGTTCAAAAAGGTCAAAAGAACTTGGGATTCCCAGCCAGTCTCCCATGCTGGTACTTGCCAAGCCTTAAGCTGCATTGCTGCTGCGATCTGACGAGAGCAGGCACATTCAGCTTAGAATGGCCGTTGACAGCAGCTGTTCAATTTGAACCTTCTTTTACCATCTTTGACAGAGAAACTAACACAATTTTCAGGTTCAAAAAGGTCAACGGAACTTGGGATTCCCAGCCAGTCTCCCATGCTGGTACTTGCCAAGCCTTAAGCTGCATTGCTGCTGCGATCTGACGAGAGCAGGCACATTCAGCTTAGAATGGCCGTTGACAGCAGCTGTTCAATTTGAACCTTCTTTTACTATCTCATAGAGAAACTAACACAATTTTCAGGTTCAAAAAGGTCAACGGAACTTGGGATTCCCAGCCAGTCTCCCATTCTGGTACTTGCCAAGCCTTAAGCTGCATTGCTGCTGCGATCTGACGAGAGCAGGCACATTCAGCTTAGAATGGCCGTTGACAGCAGCTGTTCAATTTGAACCTTCTTTTACTATCTCATAGAGAAACTAACACAATTTTCAGGTTCAAAAAGGTCAACGGAACTTGGGATTCCCAGCCAGTCTCCCATGCTGGTACTTGCCAAGCCTTAAGCTGCATTGCTGCTGCGATCTGACGAGAGCAGGCACATTCTGCTTAGAATGGCCGTTGACAGCAGCTGTTCAATTTGAACCTTCTTTTACCGTCTTTGACAGAGAAACTAATACAATTTTCAGGTTCAAAAAGGGCAACGGAACTTGGGATTCCCAGCCAGTCTCCCATGCTGGTACTTGCCAAGCCTTAAGCTGCATTGCTGCTGCAATCTGATGAGAGCAGGCACATTCAGCTTAGAATGGCCGTTGACAGCAGCTGTTCAATTTGAACCTTATTTTACCATCTTTGACAGAGAAACTAACACAATTTTCAGGTTCAAAAAGGTCAACAGAACTTGGGATTCCCAGCCAGTCTCCCATGCTGGTACTTGCCAAGCCTTAAGCTGCATTGCTCCTGCGATCTGACGAGAGCAGGCACATTCAGCTTAGAATGGCCGTTGACAGCAGCTGTTCAATTTTAACCTTCTTTTACCATCTTTGACAGAGAAACTAATACAATTTTCAGGTTCAAAAAGGGCAACGGAACTTGGGATTCCCAGCCAGTCTCCCATGCTGGTACTTGCCAAGCCTTAAGCTGCATTGCTGCTGTGATCTGACGAGAGCAGGCACATTCAGCTTAGAATGGCCGTTGACAGCAGCTGTTCAATTTGAACCTTCTTTTACCATCTTTGACAGAGAAACTAACACAATTTTCAGGTTCAAAAAGGTCAACGGAACTTGGGATTCCCAGCCAGTCTCCCATTCTGGTACTTGCCAAGCCTTAAACTGCATTGCTGCTGTGATCTGACGAGAGCAGGCACATTCAGCTTAGAATGGCCGTTGACAGCGGCTGTTCAAATTGAACCTTCTTTTACTATCTCATAGCGAAACTAACACAATTTTCAGTTCAAAAAGGTCAACAGAACTTGGGATTCCCAGCCAGTCTCCCATGCTGGTACTTGCCAAGCCTTAAGCTGCATTGCTGCTGCGATCTGACGAGAGCAGGCACATTCACCTTAGAATGGCCGTTGACAGCAGCTGTTCAATTTGAACCGTCTTTTACTATCTCATAGAGAAACTAACACAATTTTCAGGTTCAAAAAGGTCGACGGAACTTGGGATTCCCAGCCAGTCTCCCATGCTGGTACTTGCCAAGCCTTAAGCTGCATTGCTGCTGCGATCTGACGAGAGCAGGCACATTCACCTTAGAATGGCCGTTGACAGCAGCTGTTCAATTTGAACCTTCTTTTACCATCTTTGACAGAGAAACTAATACAATTTTCAGGTTCAAAAAGGTCAACGGAACTTGGGATTCCCAGCCAGACTCCCATGCTGGTACTTGCCAAGCCTTAAGCTGCATTGCTGCTGCGATCTGATGAGAGCAGGCACATTGAGCTTAGAATGGCCGTTGACAGCAGCTGTTCAATTTGAACCTTCTTTTACTATCTCATAGAGAAACTAACACAATTTTCAGGTTCAAAAAGGTCAACGGAACTTGGGATTCCCAGCCAGTCTCCCATGCTGGTACTTGCCAAGCCTTAAGCTGCATTGCTGCTGCGATCTGACGAGAGCAGGCACATTCAGCTTAGAATGGCCGTTGACAGCAGCTGTTCAATTTGAACCTTCTTTTACTATCTCATAGAGAAACTAACACAATTTTCAGGTTCAAAAAGGTCAACGGAACTTGGGATTCCCAGCCAGTCTCCCATGCTGGTACTTGCCAAGCCTTAAGCTGCATTGCTGCTGCGATCTGACGAGAGCAGGCACATTCAGCTTAGAATGGCCGTTGACAGCAGCTGTTCAATTTGAACCTTCTTTTACTATCTCATAGAGAAACTAACACAATTTTCAGGTTCAAAAAGGTCAACGGAACTTGGGATTCCCAGCCAGTCTCCCATGCTGGTACTTGCCAAGCCTTAAGCTGCATTGCTGCTGCGATCTGACGAGAGCAGGCACATTCAGCTTAGAATGGCCGTTGACAGCAGCTGTTCAATTTGAACCTTCTTTTACTATCTCATAGAGAAACTAACACAATTTTCAGGTTCAAAAAGGTCAACGGAACTTGGGATTCCCAGCCAGTCTCCCATGCTGGTACTTGCCAAGCCTTAAGCTGCATTGCTGCTGCGATCTGACGAGAGCAGGCACATTCAGCATAGAATGGCCGTTGACAGCAGCTGTTCAATTTGAACCTTCTTTTACTATCTCATAGAGAAACTAACACAATTTTCAGGTTCAAAAAGGTCAACGGAACTTGGGATTCCCAGCCAGTCTCCCATGCTGGTACTTGCCAAGCCTTAAGCTGCATTGCTGCTGCGATCTGACGAGAGCAGGCACATTCAGCTTAGAATGGCCGTTGACAGCAGCTCTTCAATTTGAACCTTCTTTTACCATCTTTGACAGAGAAACTAATACAATTTTCAGGTTCAAAAAGGGCAACGGAACTTGGGATTCCCAGCCAGTCTCCCATGCTGGTACTTGCCAAGCCTTAAGCTGCATTTCTGCTGTAATCTGATGAGAGCAGGCACATTCAGCTTAGAATGGCCGTTGACTGCAGCTGTTTAATTTGAACCTTATTTTACCATCTTTGACAGAGAAACTAACACAATTTTCAGGTTCAAAAAGGTCAACAGAACTTGGGATTCCCAGCCAGTCTCCCATGCTGGCACTTGCCAAGCCTTAAGCTGCATTGCTGCTGCGATCTGACGAGAGCAGGCACATTCAGCTTAGAATGGCCGTTGACAGCAGCTGTTCAATTTGAACCTTCTTTTACTATCTCATAGAGAAACTAACACAATTTTCAGTTCAAAAAGGTCAACAGAACTTGGGATTCCCAGCCAGTCTCCCATGCTGGTACTTGCCAAGCCTTAAGCTGCATTGCTGCTGTGATCTGACGAGAGCAGGCACATTCAGCTTAGAATGGCCGTTGACAGCAGCTGTTCAATTTGAACCTTCTTTTACCATCTTTGACAGAGAAACTAACACAATTTTCAGGTTCAAAAAGGTCAACAGAACTTGGGATTCCCAGCCAGTCTCCCATGCTGGTACTTGCCAAGCCTTAAGCTGCATTGCTGCTGCGATCTGACGAGAGCAGGCACATTCAGCTTAGAATGGCCGTTGACAGCAGCTGTTCAATTTGAACCTTCTTTTACCATCTTTGACAGAGAAACTAACACAATTTTCAGGTTCAAAAAGGTCAACGGAACTTGGGATTCCCAGCCAGTCTCCCATGCTGGTACTTGCCAAGCCTTAAGCTGCATTGCTGCTGCGATCTGACGAGAGCATGCACATTCTGCTTAGAATGGCCGTTGACAGCAGCTGTTCAATTTGAACCTTCTTTTACCATCTTTGACAGAGAAACTAACTCAATTTTCAGGTTCAAAAAGGGCAATGGAACTTGGGATTCCCAGCCAGTCTCCCATGCTGGTACTTGCCAAGCCTTAAGCTGCATTGCTGCTGCGATCTGACGAGAGCAGGCACATTCAGCTTAGAATGGCCGTTGACAGCAGCTGTTCAATTTGAACCTTCTTTTACTATCTCATAGAGAAACTAACACAATTTTCAGGTTCAAAAAGGTCAACGGAACTTGGGATTCCCAGCCAGTCTCCCATTCTGGTACTTGCCAAGCCTTAAGCTGCATTGCTGCTGCGATCTGACGAGAGCAGGCACATTCAGCTTAGAATGGCCGTTGACAGCAGTTGTTCAATTTGAACCTTCTTTTACTATCTCATAGAGAAACTAACACAATTTTCAGGTTCAAAAAGGTCAACGGAACTTGGTATTCCCAGCCAGTCTCCCATGCTGGTACTTGCCAAGCCTTAAGCTGCATTGCTGCTGCGATCTGACGAGAGCAGGCACATTCAGCTTAGAATGGCCGTTGACAGCAGCTGTTCAATTTGAACCTTCTTTTACCATCTTTGACAGAGAAACTAATACAATTTTCAGGTTCAAAAAGAGCAACGGAACTTGGGATTCCCAGCCAGTCTCCCATGCTGGTACTTGCCAAGCCTTAAGCTGCATTGCTGCTGCAATCTGATGAGAGCAGGCACATTCAGCTTAGAATGGCCGTTGCCAGCAGCTGTTCAATTTGAACCTTATTTTACCATCTTTGACAGAGAAACTAACACAATTTTCAGGTTCAAAAAGGTCAACAGAACTTGGGATTCCCAGCCAGTCTCCCATGCTGGTACTTGCCAAGCCTTAAGCTGCATTGCTCCTGCGATCTGACGAGAGCAGGCACATTCAGCTTAGAATGGCCGTTGACAGCAGCTGTTCAATTTTAACCTTCTTTTACCATCTTTGACAGAGAAACTAATACAATTTTCAGGTTCTAAAAGTGCAACGGAACTTGGGATTCCCAGCCAGTCTCCCATGCTGGTACTTGCCAAGCCTTAAGCTGCATTGCTGCTGTGATCTGACGAGAGCAGGCACATTCAGCTTAGAATGGCCGTTGACAGCAGCTGTTCAATTTGAACCTTCTTTTACCATCTTTGACAGAGAAACTAACACAATTTTCAGGTTCAAAAAGGTCAAGGGAACTTGGGATTCCCAGCCAGTCTCCCATTCTGGTACTTGCCAAGCCTTAAACTGCATTGCTGCTGTGATCTGACGAGAGCAGGCACATTCAGCTTAGAATGGCCGTTGACAGTGGCTGTTCAAATTGAACCTTCTTTTACTATCTCATAGCGAAACTAACACAATTTTCAGTTCAAAAAGGTCAACAGAACTTGGGATTCCCAGCCAGTCTCCCATGCTGGTACTTGCCAAGCCTTAAGCTGCATTGCTGCTGCGATCTGACAAGTGCAGGCAAATTCAGCTTAGAATGGCCGTTGACGGCAACTGTTCAATTTGAACCTTCTTTTACCATCTTTGCCAGAGAAACTAACACAATTTTCAGGTTCAAAAAGGTCAACAGAACTTTGGATTCCCAGCCAGTCTCCCATGCTGGTACTTGCCAAAGCTTAAGCTGCATTGCTGCTGCGATCTGACGAGAGCAGGCACATTCAGCTTAGAATGGCCGTTGACAGCAGCTGTTCAATTTGAACCTTCTTTTACTATCTCCTAGAGAAACTAACACAATTTTCAGGTTCAAAAAGGTCAATGGAACTTGGGATTCCCAACCAGTCTCCCATTCTGGTACTTGCCAAGCCTTAAGCTGCATTGCTGCTGCGATCTGACGAGAGCAGGCACATTCAGCTTAGAATGGCCGTTGACAGCAGCTGTTCAATTTGAACCTTCTTTTACTATCTCATAGAGAAACTAACACAATTTTCAGGTTCAAAAAGGTCGACGGAACTTGGGATTCCCAGCCAGTCTCCCATGCTGGTACTTGCCAAGCCTTAAGCTGCATTGCTGCTGCGATCTGACGAGAGCAGGCACATTCACCTTAGAATGGCCGTTGACAGCAGCTGTTCAATTTGAACCTTCTTTTACCATCTTTGACAGAGAAACTAATACAATTTTCAGGTTCAAAAAGGTCAACGGAACTTGGGATTCCCAGCCAGACTCCCATGCTGGTACTTGCCAAGCCTTAAGCTGCATTGCTGCTGCGATCTGATGAGAGCAGGCACATTGAGCTTAGAATGGCCGTTGACAGCAGCTGTTCAATTTGAACCTTCTTTTACTATCTCATAGAGAAACTAACACAATTTTCAGGTTCAAAAAGGTCAACGGAACTTGGGATTCCCAGCCAGTCTCCCAATCTGGTACTTGCCAAACCTTAAGCTGCATTGCTGCTGCGATCTGACGAGAGCAGGCACATTCAGCTTAGAATGGCCGTTGACAGCAGCTGTTCAATTTGAACCTTCTTTTACTATCTCATAGAGAAACTAACACAATTTTCAGGTTCAAAAAGGTCAACGGAACTTGGGATTCCCAGCCAGTCTCCCATGCTGGTACTTGCCAAGCCTTAAGCTGCATTGCTGCTGCGATCTGACGAGAGCAGGCACATTCAGCTTAGAATGGCCGTTGACAGCAGCTGTTCAATTTGAACCTTCTTTTACTATCTCATAGAGAAACTAACACAATTTTCAGGTTCAAAAAGGTCAACGGAACTTGGGATTCCCAGCCAGTCTCCCATGCTGGTACTTGCCAAGCCTTAAGCTGCATTGCTGCTGCGATCTGACGAGAGCAGGCACATTCAGCTTAGAATGGCCGTTGACAGCAGCTGTTCAATTTGAACCTTCTTTTACTATCTCATAGAGAAACTAACACAATTTTCAGGTTCAAAAAGGTCAACGGAACTTGGGATTCCCAGCCAGTCTCCCATTCTGGTACTTGCCAAGCCTTAAGCTGCATTGCTGCTGCGATCTGACGAGAGCAGGCACATTCAGCTTAGAATGGCCGTTGACAGCGGCTGTTCAAATTGAACCTTCTTTTACTATCTCATAGAGAAACTAACACAATTTTCAGTTCAAAAAGGTCAACAGAACTTGGGATTCCCAGCCAGTCTCCCATGCTGGTACTTGCCAAGCCTTAAGCTGCATTGCTGCTGCGATCTGACGAGAGCAGGCACATTCAGCTTAGAATGGCCGTTGACAGCAGCTGTTCAATTTGAACCTTCTTTTACCATCTTTGACAGAGAAACTAACTCAATTTTCAGGTTCAAAAAGGGCAACGGAACTTGGGATTCCCAGCCAGTCTCCCATGCTGGTACTTGCCAAGCCTTAAGCTGCATTGCTGCTGCGATCTGACAAGAGCAGGCAAATTCAGCTTAGAATGGCCGTTGACAGCAACTGTTCAATTTGAACCTTCTTTTACCATCTTTGCCAGAGAAACTAACACAATTTTCAGGTTCAAAAAGGTCAACGGAACTTGGGATTCCCAGCCAGTCTCCCATGCTGGTACTTGCCAAGCCTTAAGCTGCATTGCTGCTGCGATCTGACGAGAGCAGGCACATTCACCTTAGAATGGCCGTTGACAGCAGCTGTTCAATTTGAACCTTCTTTTACCATCTTTGACAGAGAAACTAATACAATTTTCAGGTTCAAAAAGGTCAACGGAACTTGGGATTCCCAGCCAGACTCCCATGCTGGTACTTGCCAAGCCTTAAGCTGCATTGCTGCTGCGATCTGATGAGAGCAGGCACATTGAGCTTAGAATGGCCGTTGACAGCAGCTGTTCAATTTGAACCTTCTTTTACTATCTCATAGAGAAACTAACAAAATTTTCAGGTTCAAAAAGGTCAACGGAACTTGGGATTCCCAGCCAGTCTCCCAATCTGGTACTTGCCAAACCTTAAGCTGCATTGCTGCTGCGATCTGACGAGAGCAGGCACATTCAGCTTAGAATGGCCGTTGACAGCAGCTGTTCAATTTGAACCTTCTTTTACTATCTCATAGAGAAACTAACACAATTTTAAGGTTCAAAAAGGTCAACGGAACTTGGGATTCCCAGCCAGTCTCCCATGCTGGTACTTGCCAAGCCTTAAGCTGCATTGCTGCTGCGATCTGACGAGAGCAGGCACATTCAGCTTAGAATGGCCGTTGACAGCAGCTGTTCAATTTGAACCTTCTTTTACTATCTCATAGAGAAACTAACACAATTTTCAGGTTCAAAAAGGTCAACGGAACTTGGGATTCCCAGCCAGTCTCCCATGCTGGTACTTGCCAAGCCTTAAGCTGCATTGCTGCTGCGATCTGACGAGAGCAGGCACATTCAGCTTAGAATGGCCGTTGACAGCAGCTGTTCAATTTGAACCTTCTTTTACTATCTCATAGAGAAACTAACACAATTTTCAGGTTCAAAAAGGTCAACGGAACTTGGGATTCCCAGCCAGTCTCCCATGCTGGTACTTGCCAAGCCTTAAGCTGCATTGCTGCTGCGATCTGACGAGAGCAGGCACATTCAGCTTAGAATGGCCGTTGACAGCAGCTGTTCAATTTGAACCTTCTTTTACTATCTCATAGAGAAACTAACACAATTTTCAGGTTCAAAAAGGTCAACGGAACTTGGGATTCCCAGCCAGTCTCCCATGCTGGTACTTGCCAAGCCTTAAGCTGCATTGCTGCTGCGATCTGACGAGAGCAGGCACATTCACCTTAGAATGGCCGTTGACAGCAGCTGTTCAATTTGAACCTTCTTTTACCATCTTTGACAGAGAAACTAATACAATTTTCAGGTTCAAAAAGGTCAACGGAACTTGGGATTCCCAGCCAGACTCCCATGCTGGTACTTGCCAAGCCTTAAGCTGCATTGCTGCTGCGATCTGATGAGAGCAGGCACATTGAGCTTAGAATGGCCGTTGACAGCAGCTGTTCAATTTGAACCTTCTTTTACTATCTCATAGAGAAACTAACACAATTTTCAGGTTCAAAAAGGTCAACGGAACTTGGGATTCCCAGCCAGTCTCCCAATCTGGTACTTGCCAAACCTTAAGCTGCATTGCTGCTGCGATCTGACGAGAGCAGGCACATTCAGCTTAGAATGGCCGTTGACAGCAGCTGTTCAATTTGAACCTTCTTTTACTATCTCATAGAGAAACTAACACAATTTTCAGGTTCAAAAAGGTCAACGGAACTTGGGATTCCCAGCCAGTCTCCCATGCTGGTACTTGCCAAGCCTTAAGCTGCATTGCTGCTGCGATCTGACGAGAGCAGGCACATTCACCTTAGAATGGCCGTTGACAGCAGCTGTTCAATTTGAACCTTCTTTTACCATCTTTGACAGAGAAACTAATACAATTTTCAGGTTCAAAAAGGTCAACGGAACTTGGGATTCCCAGCCAGACTCCCATGCTGGTACTTGCCAAGCCTTAAGCTGCATTGCTGCTGCGATCTGATGAGAGCAGGCACATTGAGCTTAGAATGGCCGTTGACAGCAGCTGTTCAATTTGAACCTTCTTTTACTATCTCATAGAGAAACTAACACAATTTTCAGGTTCAAAAAGGTCAACGGAACTTGGGATTCCCAGCCAGTCTCCCAATCTGGTACTTGCCAAACCTTAAGCTGCATTGCTGCTGCGATCTGACGAGAGCAGGCACATTCAGCTTAGAATGGCCGTTGACAGCAGCTGTTCAATTTGAACCTTCTTTTACTATCTCATAGAGAAACTAACACAATTTTAAGGTTCAAAAAGGTCAACGGAACTTGGGATTCCCAGCCAGTCTCCCATGCTGGTACTTGCCAAGCCTTAAGCTGCATTGCTGCTGCGATCTGACGAGAGCAGGCACATTCAGCTTAGAATGGCCGTTGACAGCAGCTGTTCAATTTGAACCTTCTTTTACTATCTCATAGAGAAACTAACACAATTTTCAGGTTCAAAAAGGTCAACGGAACTTGGGATTCCCAGCCAGTCTCCCATGCTGGTACTTGCCAAGCCTTAAGCTGCATTGCTGCTGCGATCTGACGAGAGCAGGCACATTCAGCTTAGAATGGCCGTTGACAGCAGCTGTTCAATTTGAACCTTCTTTTACTATCTCATAGAGAAACTAACACAATTTTCAGGTTCAAAAAGGTCAACGGAACTTGGGATTCCCAGCCAGTCTCCCATGCTGGTACTTGCCAAGCCTTAAGCTGCATTGCTGCTGCGATCTGACGAGAGCAGGCACATTCAGCTTAGAATGGCCGTTGACAGCAGCTGTTCAATTTGAACCTTCTTTTACTATCTCATAGAGAAACTAACACAATTTTCAGGTTCAAAAAGGTCAACGGAACTTGGGATTCCCAGCCAGTCTCCCATGCTGGTACTTGCCAAGCCTTAAGCTGCATTGCTGCTGCGATCTGACGAGAGCAGGCACATTCAGCTTAGAATGGCCGTTGACAGCAGCTGTTCAATTTGAACCTTCTTTTACTATCTCATAGAGAAACTAACACAATTTTCAGGTTCAAAAAGGTCAACGGAACTTGGGATTCCCAGCCAGTCTCCCATGCTGGTACTTGCCAAGCCTTAAGCTGCATTGCTGCTGCGATCTGACGAGAGCAGGCACATTCAGCTTAGAATGGCCGTTGACAGCAGCTGTTCAATTTGAACCTTCTTTTACCATCTTTGACAGAGAAACTAATACAATTTTCAGGTTCAAAAAGGGCAACGGAACTTGGGATTCCCAGCCAGTCTCCCATGCTGGTATTTGCCAAGCCTTAAGCTGCATTGCTGCTGCAATCTGATGAGAGCAGGCACATTCAGCTTAGAATGGCCGTTGACAGCAGCTGTTTAATTTGAACCTTATTTTACCATCTTTGACAGAGAAACTAACACAATTTTCAGGTTCAAAAAGGTCAACAGAACTTGGGATTCCCAGCCAGTCTCCCATGCTGGTACTTGCCAAGCCTTAAGCTGCATTGCTGCTGCGATCTGACGAGAGCAGGCACATTCAGCTTAGAATGGCCGTTGACAGCAGCTGTTCAATTTGAACCTTCTTTTACTATCTCATAGAGAAACTAACACAATTTTCAGTTCAAAAAGGTCAACAGAACTTGGGATTCCCAGCCAGTCTCCCATGCTGGTACTTGCCAAGCCTTAAGCTGCATTGCTGCTGTGATCTGACGAGAGCAGGCACATTCAGCTTAGAATGGCCGTTGACAGCAGCTGTTCAATTTGAACCTTCTTTTACCATCTTTGACAGAGAAACTAACACAATTTTCAGGTTCAAAAAGGTCAACGGAACTTGGGATTCCCAGCCAGTCTCCCATTCTGGTACTTGCCAAGCCTTAAGCTGCATTGCTGCTGTGATCTGACGAGAGCAGGCACATTCAGCTTAGAATGGCCGTTGACAGCGGCTGTTCAAATTGAACCTTCTTTTACTATCTCATAGAGAAACTAACACAATTTTCAGTTCAAAAAGGGCAACAGAACTTGGGATTCCCAGCCAGTCTCCCATGCTGGTACTTGCCAAGCCTTAAGTTGCATTGCTGCTGCGATCTGACGAGAGCAGGCACATTCAGCTTAGAATGGCCGTTGACAGCAGCTGTTCAATTTGAACCTTCTTTTACCATCTTTGACAGAGAAACTAACTCAATTTTCAGGTTCAAAAAGGGCAACGGAACTTGGGATTCCCAGCCAGTCTCCCATGCTGGTACTTGCCAAGCCTTAAGCTGCATTGCTGCTGCGATCTGACGAGAGCAGGCACATTCAGCTTAGAATGGCCGTTGACAGCAGCTGTTCAATTTGAACCTTCTTTTACCATCTTTGACAGAGAAACTAATACAATTTTCAGGTTCAAAAAGGGCAACGGAACTTGGGATTCCCAGCCAGTCTCCCATGCTGGTACTTGCCAAGCCTTAAGCTGCATTGCTGCTGCGATCTGACGAGAGCAGGCACATTCAGCTTAGAATGGCCGTTGACAGCGGCTGTTCAAATTGAACCTTCTTTTACTATCTCATAGAGAAACTAACACAATTTTCAGTTCAAAAAGGTCAACAGAACTTGGGATTCCCAGCCAGTCTCCCATGCTGGTACTTGCCAAGCCTTAAGCTGCATTGCTGCTGCGATCTGACGAGAGCAGGCACATTCAGCTTAGAATGGCCGTTGACAGCAGCTGTTCAATTTGAACCTTCTTTTACCATCTTTGACAGAGAAACTAACTCAATTTTCAGGTTCAAAAAGGGCAACGGAACTTGGGATTCCCAGCCAGTCTCCCATGCTGGTACTTGCCAAGCCTTAAGCTGCATTGCTGCTGCGATCTGACAAGAGCAGGCAAATTCAGCTTAGAATGGCCGTTGACAGCAACTGTTCAATTTGAACCTTCTTTTACTATCTCATAGAGAAACTAACACAATTTTAAGGTTCAAAAAGGTCAACGGAACTTGGGATTCCCAGCCAGTCTCCCATGCTGGTACTTGCCAAGCCTTAAGCTGCATTGCTGCTGCGATCTGACGAGAGCAGGCACATTCAGCTTAGAATGGCCGTTGACAGCAGCTGTTCAATTTGAACCTTCTTTTACTATCTCATAGAGAAACTAACACAATTTTAAGGTTCAAAAAGGTCAACGGAACTTGGGATTCCCAGCCAGTCTCCCATGCTGGTACTTGCCAAGCCTTAAGCTGCATTGCTGCTGCGATCTGACGAGAGCAGGCACATTCAGCTTAGAATGGCCGTTGACAGCAGCTGTTCAATTTGAACCTTCTTTTACTATCTCATAGAGAAACTAACACAATTTTCAGGTTCAAAAAGGTCAACGGAACTTGGGATTCCCAGCCAGTCTCCCATGCTGGTACTTGCCAAGCCTTAAGCTGCATTGCTGCTGCGATCTGACGAGAGCAGGCACATTCAGCTTAGAATGGCCGTTGACAGCAGCTGTTCAATTTGAACCTTCTTTTACTATCTCATAGAGAAACTAACACAATTTTCAGGTTCAAAAAGGTCAACGGAACTTGGGATTCCCAGCCAGTCTCCCATGCTGGTACTTGCCAAGCCTTAAGCTGCATTGCTGCTGCGATCTGACGAGAGCAGGCACATTCAGCTTAGAATGGCCGTTGACAGCAGCTGTTCAATTTGAACCTTCTTTTACCATCTTTGACAGAGAAACTAATACAATTTTCAGGTTCAAAAAGGGCAACGGAACTTGGGATTCCCAGCCAGTCTCCCATGCTGGTATTTGCCAAGCCTTAAGCTGCATTGCTGCTGCAATCTGATGAGAGCAGGCACATTCAGCTTAGAATGGCCGTTGACAGCAGCTGTTTAATTTGAACCTTATTTTACCATCTTTGACAGAGAAACTAACACAATTTTCAGGTTCAAAAAGGTCAACAGAACTTGGGATTCCCAGCCAGTCTCCCATGCTGGTACTTGCCAAGCCTTAAGCTGCATTGCTGCTGCGATCTGACGAGAGCAGGCACATTCAGCTTAGAATGGCCGTTGACAGCAGCTGTTCAATTTGAACCTTCTTTTACTATCTCATAGAGAAACTAACACAATTTTCAGTTCAAAAAGGTCAACAGAACTTGGGATTCCCAGCCAGTCTCCCATGCTGGTACTTGCCAAGCCTTAAGCTGCATTGCTGCTGTGATCTGACGAGAGCAGGCACATTCAGCTTAGAATGGCCGTTGACAGCAGCTGTTCAATTTGAACCTTCTTTTACCATCTTTGACAGAGAAACTAACACAATTTTCAGGTTCAAAAAGGTCAACGGAACTTGGGATTCCCAGCCAGTCTCCCATTCTGGTACTTGCCAAGCCTTAAGCTGCATTGCTGCTGTGATCTGACGAGAGCAGGCACATTCAGCTTAGAATGGCCGTTGACAGCGGCTGTTCAAATTGAACCTTCTTTTACTATCTCATAGAGAAACTAACACAATTTTCAGTTCAAAAAGGGCAACAGAACTTGGGATTCCCAGCCAGTCTCCCATGCTGGTACTTGCCAAGCCTTAAGTTGCATTGCTGCTGCGATCTGACGAGAGCAGGCACATTCAGCTTAGAATGGCCGTTGACAGCAGCTGTTCAATTTGAACCTTCTTTTACCATCTTTGACAGAGAAACTAACTCAATTTTCAGGTTCAAAAAGGGCAACGGAACTTGGGATTCCCAGCCAGTCTCCCATGCTGGTACTTGCCAAGCCTTAAGCTGCATTGCTGCTGCGATCTGACGAGAGCAGGCACATTCAGCTTAGAATGGCCGTTGACAGCAGCTGTTCAATTTGAACCTTCTTTTACCATCTTTGACAGAGAAACTAATACAATTTTCAGGTTCAAAAAGGGCAACGGAACTTGGGATTCCCAGCCAGTCTCCCATGCTGGTACTTGCCAAGCCTTAAGCTGCATTGCTGCTGCGATCTGACGAGAGCAGGCACATTCAGCTTAGAATGGCCGTTGACAGCGGCTGTTCAAATTGAACCTTCTTTTACTATCTTATAGAGAAACTAACACAATTTTCAGTTCAAAAAGGTCAACAGAACTTGGGATTCCCAGCCAGTCTCCCATGCTGGTACTTGCCAAGCCTTAAGCTGCATTGCTGCTGCGATCTGACGAGAGCAGGCACATTCAGCTTAGAATGGCCGTTGACAGCAGCTGTTCAATTTGAACCTTCTTTTACCATCTTTGACAGAGAAACTAACTCAATTTTCAGGTTCAAAAAGGGCAACGGAACTTGGGATTCCCAGCCAGTCTCCCATGCTGGTACTTGCCAAGCCTTAAGCTGCATTGCTGCTGCGATCTGACAAGAGCAGGCAAATTCAGCTTAGAATGGCCGTTGATAGCAACTGTTCAATTTGAACCTTCTTTTACCATCTTTGCCAGAGAAACTAACTCAATTTTCAGGTTCAAAAAGGGCAACGGAACTTGGGATTCCCAGCCAGTCTCCCATGCTGGTACTTGCCAAGCCTTAAGCTGCATTGCTGCTGCGATCTGACGAGAGCAGGCACATTCAGCTTAGAATGGCCGTTGACAGCAGCTGTTCAATTTGAACCTTCTTTTACTATCTCCTAGAGAAACTAACACAATTTTCAGGTTCAAAAAGGTCAATGGAACTTGGGATTCCCAACCAGTCTCCCATGCTGGTACTTGCCAAGCCTTAAGCTGCATTGCTGCTGCGATCTGACGAGAGCAGGCACATTCACCTTAGAATGGCCGTTGACAGCAGCTGTTCAATTTCAAAAAGGTTCAAAAAGGTCGACGGAACTTGGGATTCCCAGCCAGTCTCCCATGCTGGTACTTGCCAAGCCTTAAGCTGCATTGCTGCTGCGATCTGACGAGAGCAGGCACATTCACCTTAGAATGGCCGTTGACAGCAGCTGTTCAATTTGAACCTTCTTTTATCATCTTTGACAGAGAAACTAATACAATTTTCAGGTTCAAAAAGGTCAACGGAACTTGGGATTCCCAGCCAGACTCCCATGCTGGTATTTGCCAAGCCTTAAGCTGCATTGCTGCTGCGATCTGATGAGAGCAGGCACATTCAGCTTAGAATGGCCGTTGACAGCACCTGTTCAATTTGAACCTTCTTTTACTATCTCATAGAGAAACTAACACAATTTTCAGGTTCAAAAAGGTCAACGGAACTTGGGATTCCCAGCCAGTCTCCCATGCTGGTACTTGCCAAGCCTTAAGCTGTATTGCTGCTGCGATCTGACGAGAGCAGGCACATTCAGCTTAGAATGGCCGTTGACAGCAGCTGTTCAATTTGAACCTTCTTTTACTATCTCATAGAGAAACTAACACAATTTTCAGGTTCAAAAAGGTCAATGGAACTTGGGATTCCCAGCCAGTCTCCCATTCTGGTACTTGCCAAGCCTTAAGCTGCATTGCTGCTGCGATCTGACGAGAGCAGGCACATTCAGCTTAGAATGGCCGTTGACAGCGGCTGTTCAAATTGAACCTTCTTTTACTATCTCATAGAGAAACTAACACAATTTTCAGTTCAAAAAGGTCAACAGAACTTGGGATTCCCAGCCAGTCTCCCATGCTGGTACTTGCCAAGCCTTAAGCTGCATTGCTGCTGCGATCTGACGAGAGCAGGCACATTCAGCTTAGAATGGCCGTTGACAGCAGCTGTTCAATTTGAACCTTCTTTTACCATCTTTGACAGAGAAACTAACTCAATTTTCAGGTTCAAAAAGGGCAACGGAACTTGGGATTCCCAGCCAGTCTCCCATGCTGGTACTTGCCAAGCCTTAAGCTGCATTGCTGCTGCGATCTGACAAGAGCAGGCAAATTCAGCTTAGAATGGCCGTTGACAGCAACTGTTCAATTTGAACCTTCTTTTACCATCTTTGCCAGAGAAACTAACACAATTTTCAGGTTCAAAAAGGTCAACGGAACTTGGAATTCCCAGCCAGTCTCCCATGCTGGTACTTGCCAAGCCTTAAGCTGCATTGCTGCTGCGAACTGACAAGAGCAGGCACATTCACCTTAGAATGGCCGTTGACAGCAGCTGTTCAATTTGAACCTTCTTTTACCATCTTTGACAGAGAAACTAATACAATTTTCAGGTTCAAAAAGGTCAACGGAACTTGGGATTCCCAGCCAGACTCCCATGCTGGTACTTGCCAAGCCTTAAGCTGCATTGCTGCTGCGATCTGACAAGAGCAGGCACATTCAGCTTAGAATGGCCGTTGACAGCAGCTGTTCAATTTGAACCTTCTTTTACTATCTCATAGAGAAACTAACACAATTTTCAGGTTCAAAAAGGTCAACGGAACTTGGGATTCCCAGCCAGTCTCCCAATCTGGTACTTGCCAAGCCTTAAGCTGCATTGCTGCTGCGATCTGACGAGAGCAGGCACATTCAGCTTAGAATGGCCGTTGACAGCAGCTGTTCAATTTGAACCTTCTTTTACTATCTCATAGAGAAACTAACACAATTTTTTAGGTTCAAAAAGGTCAACGGAACTTGGGATTCCCAGCCAGACTCCCATGCTGGTACTTGCCAAGCCTTAAGCTGCATTGCTGCTGCGATCTGACGAGAGCAGGCACATTCAGCTTAGAATGGCCGTTGACAGCAGCTGTTCAATTTGAACCTTCTTTTACTATCTCATAGAGAAACTAACACAATTTTCAGGTTCAAAAAGGTCAACGGAACTTGGGATTCCCAGCCAGACTCCCATGCTGGTACTTGCCAAGCCTTAAGCTGCATTGCTGCTGCGATCTGATGAGAGCAGGCACATTGAGCTTAGAATGGCCGTTGACAGCAGCTGTTCAATTTGAACCTTCTTTTACTATCTCATAGAGAAACTAACACAATTTTCAGGTTCAAAAAGGTCAACGGAACTTGGGATTCCCAGCCAGTCTCCCAATCTGGTACTTGCCAAACCTTAAGCTGCATTGCTGCTGAGATCTGACGAGAGCAGGCACATTCAGCTTAGAATGGCCGTTGACAGCAGCTGTTCAATTTGAACCTTCTTTTACTATCTCATAGAGAAACTAACACAATTTTCAGGTTCAAAAAGGTCAACGGAACTTGGGATTCCCAGCCAGTCTCCCATGCTGGTACTTGCCAAGCCTTAAGCTGCATTGCTGCTGCGATCTGACGAGAGCAGGCACATTCAGCTTAGAATGGCCGTTGACAGCAGCTGTTCAATTTGAACCTTCTTTTACTATCTCATAGAGAAACTAACACAATTTTCAGGTTCAAAAAGGTCAACGGAACTTGGGATTCCCAGCCAGTCTCCCATGCTGGTACTTGCCAAGCCTTAAGCTGCATTGCTGCTGCGATCTGACGAGAGCAGGCACATTCAGCTTAGAATGGCCGTTGACAGCAGCTGTTCAATTTGAACCTTCTTTTACTATCTCATAGAGAAACTAACACAATTTTCAGGTTCAAAAAGGTCAACGGAACTTGGGATTCCCAGCCAGTCTCCCATGCTGGTACTTGCCAAGCCTTAAGCTGCATTGCTGCTGCGATCTGACGAGAGCAGGCACATTCAGCTTAGAATGGCCGTTGACAGCAGCTGTTCAATTTGAACCTTCTTTTACTATCTCATAGAGAAACTAACACAATTTTCAGGTTCAAAAAGGTCAACGGAACTTGGGATTCCCAGCCAGTCTCCCATGCTGGTACTTGCCAAGCCTTAAGCTGCATTGCTGCTGCGATCTGACGAGAGCAGGCACATTCAGCTTAGAATGGCCGTTGACAGCAGCTGTTCAATTTGAACCTTCTTTTACTATCTCATAGAGAAACTAACACAATTTTCAGGTTCAAAAAGGTCAACGGAACTTGGGATTCCCAGCCAGTCTCCCATGCTGGTACTTGCCAAGCCTTAAGCTGCATTGCTGCTGCGATCTGACGAGAGCAGGCACATTCACCTTAGAATGGCCGTTGACAGCAGCTGTTCAATTTGAACCTTCTTTTACCATCTTTGACAGAGAAACTAATACAATTTTCAGGTTCAAAAAGGTCAACGGAACTTGGGATTCCCAGCCAGACTCCCATGCTGGTACTTGCCAAGCCTTAAGCTGCATTGCTGCTGCGATCTGATGAGAGCAGGCACATTGAGCTTAGAATGGCCGTTGACAGCAGCTGTTCAATTTGAACCTTCTTTTACTATCTCATAGAGAAACTAACACAATTTTCAGGTTCAAAAAGGTCAACGGAACTTGGGATTCCCAGCCAGTCTCCCAATCTGGTACTTGCCAAACCTTAAGCTGCATTGCTGCTGCGATCTGACGAGAGCAGGCACATTCAGCTTAGAATGGCCGTTGACAGCAGCTGTTCAATTTGAACCTTCTTTTACTATCTCATAGAGAAACTAACACAATTTTAAGGTTCAAAAAGGTCAACGGAACTTGGGATTCCCAGCCAGTCTCCCATGCTGGTACTTGCCAAGCCTTAAGCTGCATTGCTGCTGCGATCTGACGAGAGCAGGCACATTCAGCTTAGAATGGCCGTTGACAGCAGCTGTTCAATTTGAACCTTCTTTTACTATCTCATAGAGAAACTAACACAATTTTCAGGTTCAAAAAGGTCAACGGAACTTGGGATTCCCAGCCAGTCTCCCATGCTGGTACTTGCCAAGCCTTAAGCTGCATTGCTGCTGCGATCTGACGAGAGCAGGCACATTCAGCTTAGAATGGCCGTTGACAGCAGCTGTTCAATTTGAACCTTCTTTTACTATCTCATAGAGAAACTAACACAATTTTCAGGTTCAAAAAGGTCAACGGAACTTGGGATTCCCAGCCAGTCTCCCATGCTGGTACTTGCCAAGCCTTAAGCTGCATTGCTGCTGCGATCTGACGAGAGCAGGCACATTCAGCTTAGAATGGCCGTTGACAGCAGCTGTTCAATTTGAACCTTCTTTTACTATCTCATAGAGAAACTAACACAATTTTCAGGTTCAAAAAGGTCAACGGAACTTGGGATTCCCAGCCAGTCTCCCATGCTGGTACTTGCCAAGCCTTAAGCTGCATTGCTGCTGCGATCTGACGAGAGCAGGCACATTCAGCTTAGAATGGCCGTTGACAGCAGCTGTTCAATTTGAACCTTCTTTTACCATCTTTGACAGAGAAACTAATACAATTTTCAGGTTCAAAAAGGGCAACGGAACTTGGGATTCCCAGCCAGTCTCCCATGCTGGTATTTGCCAAGCCTTAAGCTGCATTGCTGCTGCAATCTGATGAGAGCAGGCACATTCAGCTTAGAATGGCCGTTGACAGCAGCTGTTTAATTTGAACCTTATTTTACCATCTTTGACAGAGAAACTAACACAATTTTCAGGTTCAAAAAGGTCAACAGAACTTGGGATTCCCAGCCAGTCTCCCATGCTGGTACTTGCCAAGCCTTAAGCTGCATTGCTGCTGCGATCTGACGAGAGCAGGCACATTCAGCTTAGAATGGCCGTTGACAGCAGCTGTTCAATTTGAACCTTCTTTTACTATCTCATAGAGAAACTAACACAATTTTCAGTTCAAAAAGGTCAACAGAACTTGGGATTCCCAGCCAGTCTCCCATGCTGGTACTTGCCAAGCCTTAAGCTGCATTGCTGCTGTGATCTGACGAGAGCAGGCACATTCAGCTTAGAATGGCCGTTGACAGCAGCTGTTCAATTTGAACCTTCTTTTACCATCTTTGACAGAGAAACTAACACAATTTTCAGGTTCAAAAAGGTCAACGGAACTTGGGATTCCCAGCCAGTCTCCCATTCTGGTACTTGCCAAGCCTTAAGCTGCATTGCTGCTGTGATCTGACGAGAGCAGGCACATTCAGCTTAGAATGGCCGTTGACAGCGGCTGTTCAAATTGAACCTTCTTTTACTATCTCATAGAGAAACTAACACAATTTTCAGTTCAAAAAGGGCAACAGAACTTGGGATTCCCAGCCAGTCTCCCATGCTGGTACTTGCCAAGCCTTAAGTTGCATTGCTGCTGCGATCTGACGAGAGCAGGCACATTCAGCTTAGAATGGCCGTTGACAGCAGCTGTTCAATTTGAACCTTCTTTTACCATCTTTGACAGAGAAACTAACTCAATTTTCAGGTTCAAAAAGGGCAACGGAACTTGGGATTCCCAGCCAGTCTCCCATGCTGGTACTTGCCAAGCCTTAAGCTGCATTGCTGCTGCGATCTGACGAGAGCAGGCACATTCAGCTTAGAATGGCCGTTGACAGCAGCTGTTCAATTTGAACCTTCTTTTACCATCTTTGACAGAGAAACTAATACAATTTTCAGGTTCAAAAAGGGCAACGGAACTTGGGATTCCCAGCCAGTCTCCCATGCTGGTACTTGCCAAGCCTTAAGCTGCATTGCTGCTGCGATCTGACGAGAGCAGGCACATTCAGCTTAGAATGGCCGTTGACAGCGGCTGTTCAAATTGAACCTTCTTTTACTATCTCATAGAGAAACTAACACAATTTTCAGTTCAAAAAGGTCAACAGAACTTGGGATTCCCAGCCAGTCTCCCATGCTGGTACTTGCCAAGCCTTAAGCTGCATTGCTGCTGCGATCTGACGAGAGCAGGCACATTCAGCTTAGAATGGCCGTTGACAGCAGCTGTTCAATTTGAACCTTCTTTTACCATCTTTGACAGAGAAACTAACTCAATTTTCAGGTTCAAAAAGGGCAACGGAACTTGGGATTCCCAGCCAGTCTCCCATGCTGGTACTTGCCAAGCCTTAAGCTGCATTGCTGCTGCGATCTGACAAGAGCAGGCAAATTCAGCTTAGAATGGCCGTTGACAGCAACTGTTCAATTTGAACCTTCTTTTACTATCTCATAGAGAAACTAACACAATTTTAAGGTTCAAAAAGGTCAACGGAACTTGGGATTCCCAGCCAGTCTCCCATGCTGGTACTTGCCAAGCCTTAAGCTGCATTGCTGCTGCGATCTGACGAGAGCAGGCACATTCAGCTTAGAATGGCCGTTGACAGCAGCTGTTCAATTTGAACCTTCTTTTACTATCTCATAGAGAAACTAACACAATTTTAAGGTTCAAAAAGGTCAACGGAACTTGGGATTCCCAGCCAGTCTCCCATGCTGGTACTTGCCAAGCCTTAAGCTGCATTGCTGCTGCGATCTGACGAGAGCAGGCACATTCAGCTTAGAATGGCCGTTGACAGCAGCTGTTCAATTTGAACCTTCTTTTACTATCTCATAGAGAAACTAACACAATTTTCAGGTTCAAAAAGGTCAACGGAACTTGGGATTCCCAGCCAGTCTCCCATGCTGGTACTTGCCAAGCCTTAAGCTGCATTGCTGCTGCGATCTGACGAGAGCAGGCACATTCAGCTTAGAATGGCCGTTGACAGCAGCTGTTCAATTTGAACCTTCTTTTACTATCTCATAGAGAAACTAACACAATTTTCAGGTTCAAAAAGGTCAACGGAACTTGGGATTCCCAGCCAGTCTCCCATGCTGGTACTTGCCAAGCCTTAAGCTGCATTGCTGCTGCGATCTGACGAGAGCAGGCACATTCAGCTTAGAATGGCCGTTGACAGCAGCTGTTCAATTTGAACCTTCTTTTACCATCTTTGACAGAGAAACTAATACAATTTTCAGGTTCAAAAAGGGCAACGGAACTTGGGATTCCCAGCCAGTCTCCCATGCTGGTATTTGCCAAGCCTTAAGCTGCATTGCTGCTGCAATCTGATGAGAGCAGGCACATTCAGCTTAGAATGGCCGTTGACAGCAGCTGTTTAATTTGAACCTTATTTTACCATCTTTGACAGAGAAACTAACACAATTTTCAGGTTCAAAAAGGTCAACAGAACTTGGGATTCCCAGCCAGTCTCCCATGCTGGTACTTGCCAAGCCTTAAGCTGCATTGCTGCTGCGATCTGACGAGAGCAGGCACATTCAGCTTAGAATGGCCGTTGACAGCAGCTGTTCAATTTGAACCTTCTTTTACTATCTCATAGAGAAACTAACACAATTTTCAGTTCAAAAAGGTCAACAGAACTTGGGATTCCCAGCCAGTCTCCCATGCTGGTACTTGCCAAGCCTTAAGCTGCATTGCTGCTGTGATCTGACGAGAGCAGGCACATTCAGCTTAGAATGGCCGTTGACAGCAGCTGTTCAATTTGAACCTTCTTTTACCATCTTTGACAGAGAAACTAACACAATTTTCAGGTTCAAAAAGGTCAACGGAACTTGGGATTCCCAGCCAGTCTCCCATTCTGGTACTTGCCAAGCCTTAAGCTGCATTGCTGCTGTGATCTGACGAGAGCAGGCACATTCAGCTTAGAATGGCCGTTGACAGCGGCTGTTCAAATTGAACCTTCTTTTACTATCTCATAGAGAAACTAACACAATTTTCAGTTCAAAAAGGGCAACAGAACTTGGGATTCCCAGCCAGTCTCCCATGCTGGTACTTGCCAAGCCTTAAGTTGCATTGCTGCTGCGATCTGACGAGAGCAGGCACATTCAGCTTAGAATGGCCGTTGACAGCAGCTGTTCAATTTGAACCTTCTTTTACCATCTTTGACAGAGAAACTAACTCAATTTTCAGGTTCAAAAAGGGCAACGGAACTTGGGATTCCCAGCCAGTCTCCCATGCTGGTACTTGCCAAGCCTTAAGCTGCATTGCTGCTGCGATCTGACGAGAGCAGGCACATTCAGCTTAGAATGGCCGTTGACAGCAGCTGTTCAATTTGAACCTTCTTTTACCATCTTTGACAGAGAAACTAATACAATTTTCAGGTTCAAAAAGGGCAACGGAACTTGGGATTCCCAGCCAGTCTCCCATGCTGGTACTTGCCAAGCCTTAAGCTGCATTGCTGCTGCGATCTGACGAGAGCAGGCACATTCAGCTTAGAATGGCCGTTGACAGCGGCTGTTCAAATTGAACCTTCTTTTACTATCTTATAGAGAAACTAACACAATTTTCAGTTCAAAAAGGTCAACAGAACTTGGGATTCCCAGCCAGTCTCCCATGCTGGTACTTGCCAAGCCTTAAGCTGCATTGCTGCTGCGATCTGACGAGAGCAGGCACATTCAGCTTAGAATGGCCGTTGACAGCAGCTGTTCAATTTGAACCTTCTTTTACCATCTTTGACAGAGAAACTAACTCAATTTTCAGGTTCAAAAAGGGCAACGGAACTTGGGATTCCCAGCCAGTCTCCCATGCTGGTACTTGCCAAGCCTTAAGCTGCATTGCTGCTGCGATCTGACAAGAGCAGGCAAATTCAGCTTAGAATGGCCGTTGATAGCAACTGTTCAATTTGAACCTTCTTTTACCATCTTTGCCAGAGAAACTAACACAATTTTCAGGTTCAAAAAGGTCAACGGAACTTGGGATTCCCAGCCAGTCTCCCATGCTGGTACTTGCCAAGCCTTAAGCTGCATTGCTGCTGCGATCTGACGAGAGCAGGCACATTCAGCTTAGAATGGCCGTTGACAGCAGCTGTTCAATTTGAACCTTCTTTTACTATCTCCTAGAGAAACTAACACAATTTTCAGGTTCAAAAAGGTCAATGGAACTTGGGATTCCCAACCAGTCTCCCATGCTGGTACTTGCCAAGCCTTAAGCTGCATTGCTGCTGCGATCTGACGAGAGCAGGCACATTCAGCTTAGAATGGCCGTTGACAGCAGCTGTTCAATTTCAAAAAGGTTCAAAAAGGTCGACGGAACTTGGGATTCCCAGCCAGTCTCCCATGCTGGTACTTGCCAAGCCTTAAGCTGCATTGCTGCTGCGATCTGACGAGAGCAGGCACATTCACCTTAGAATGGCCGTTGACAGCAGCTGTTCAATTTGAACCTTCTTTTATCATCTTTGACAGAGAAACTAATACAATTTTCAGGTTCAAAAAGGTCAACGGAACTTGGGATTCCCAGCCAGACTCCCATGCTGGTATTTGCCAAGCCTTAAGCTGCATTGCTGCTGCGATCTGATGAGAGCAGGCACATTCAGCTTAGAATGGCCGTTGACAGCACCTGTTCAATTTGAACCTTCTTTTACTATCTCATAGAGAAACTAACACAATTTTCAGGTTCAAAAAGGTCAACGGAACTTGGGATTCCCAGCCAGTCTCCCATGCTGGTACTTGCCAAGCCTTAAGCTGTATTGCTGCTGCGATCTGACGAGAGCAGGCACATTCAGCTTAGAATGGCCGTTGACAGCAGCTGTTCAATTTGAACCTTCTTTTACTATCTCATAGAGAAACTAACACAATTTTCAGGTTCAAAAAGGTCAATGGAACTTGGGATTCCCAGACCGGTCTCCCATTCTGGTACTTGCCAAGCCTTAAGCTGCATTGCTGCTGCGATCTGACGAGAGCAGGCACATTCAGCTTAGAATGGCCGTTGACAGCGGCTGTTCAAATTGAACCTTCTTTTACTATCTCATAGAGAAACTAACACAATTTTCAGTTCAAAAAGGTCAACAGAACTTGGGATTCCCAGCCAGTCTCCCATGCTGGTACTTGCCAAGCCTTAAGCTGCATTGCTGCTGCGATCTGACGAGAGCAGGCACATTCAGCTTAGAATGGCCGTTGACAGCAGCTGTTCAATTTGAACCTTCTTTTACCATCTTTGACAGAGAAACTAACTCAATTTTCAGGTTCAAAAAGGGCAACGGAACTTGGGATTCCCAGCCAGTCTCCCATGCTGGTACTTGCCAAGCCTTAAGCTGCATTGCTGCTGCGATCTGACAAGAGCAGGCAAATTCAGCTTAGAATGGCCGTTGACAGCAACTGTTCAATTTGAACCTTCTTTTACCATCTTTGCCAGAGAAACTAACACAATTTTCAGGTTCAAAAAGGTCAACGGAACTTGGAATTCCCAGCCAGTCTCCCATGCTGGTACTTGCCAAGCCTTAAGCTGCATTGCTGCTGCGAACTGACAAGAGCAGGCACATTCACCTTAGAATGGCCGTTGACAGCAGCTGTTCAATTTGAACCTTCTTTTACCATCTTTGACAGAGAAACTAATACAATTTTCAGGTTCAAAAAGGTCAACGGAACTTGGGATTCCCAGCCAGACTCCCATGCTGGTACTTGCCAAGCCTTAAGCTGCATTGCTGCTGCGATCTGACAAGAGCAGGCACATTCAGCTTAGAATGGCCGTTGACAGCAGCTGTTCAATTTGAACCTTCTTTTACTATCTCATAGAGAAACTAACACAATTTTCAGGTTCAAAAAGGTCAACGGAACTTGGGATTCCCAGCCAGTCTCCCAATCTGGTACTTGCCAAGCCTTAAGCTGCATTGCTGCTGCGATCTGACGAGAGCAGGCACATTCAGCTTAGAATGGCCGTTGACAGCAGCTGTTCAATTTGAACCTTCTTTTACTATCTCATAGAGAAACTAACACAATTTTCAGGTTCAAAAAGGTCAACGGAACTTGGGATTCCCAGCCAGACTCCCATGCTGGTACTTGCCAAGCCTTAAGCTGCATTGCTGCTGCGATCTGACGAGAGCAGGCACATTCAGCTTAGAATGGCCGTTGACAGCAGCTGTTCAATTTGAACCTTCTTTTACTATCTCATAGAGAAACTAACACAATTTTCAGGTTCAAAAAGGTCAACGGAACTTGGGATTCCCAGCCAGACTCCCATGCTGGTACTTGCCAAGCCTTAAGCTGCATTGCTGCTGCGATCTGATGAGAGCAGGCACATTGAGCTTAGAATGGCCGTTGACAGCAGCTGTTCAATTTGAACCTTCTTTTACTATCTCATAGAGAAACTAACACAATTTTCAGGTTCAAAAAGGTCAACGGAACTTGGGATTCCCAGCCAGTCTCCCAATCTGGTACTTGCCAAACCTTAAGCTGCATTGCTGCTGAGATCTGACGAGAGCAGGCACATTCAGCTTAGAATGGCCGTTGACAGCAGCTGTTCAATTTGAACCTTCTTTTACTATCTCATAGAGAAACTAACACAATTTTCAGGTTCAAAAAGGTCAACGGAACTTGGGATTCCCAGCCAGTCTCCCATGCTGGTACTTGCCAAGCCTTAAGCTGCATTGCTGCTGCGATCTGACGAGAGCAGGCACATTCAGCTTAGAATGGCCGTTGACAGCAGCTGTTCAATTTGAACCTTCTTTTACTATCTCATAGAGAAACTAACACAATTTTCAGGTTCAAAAAGGTCAACGGAACTTGGGATTCCCAGCCAGTCTCCCATGCTGGTACTTGCCAAGCCTTAAGCTGCATTGCTGCTGCGATCTGACGAGAGCAGGCACATTCAGCTTAGAATGGCCGTTGACAGCAGCTGTTCAATTTGAACCTTCTTTTACTATCTCATAGAGAAACTAACACAATTTTCAGGTTCAAAAAGGTCAACGGAACTTGGGATTCCCAGCCAGTCTCCCATGCTGGTACTTGCCAAGCCTTAAGCTGCATTGCTGCTGCGATCTGACGAGAGCAGGCACATTCAGCTTAGAATGGCCGTTGACAGCAGCTGTTCAATTTGAACCTTCTTTTACTATCTCATAGAGAAACTAACACAATTTTCAGGTTCAAAAAGGTCAACGGAACTTGGGATTCCCAGCCAGTCTCCCATGCTGGTACTTGCCAAGCCTTAAGCTGCATTGCTGCTGCGATCTGACGAGAGCAGGCACATTCAGCTTAGAATGGCCGTTGACAGCAGCTGTTCAATTTGAACCTTCTTTTACCATCTTTGACAGAGAAACTAATACAATTTTCAGGTTCAAAAAGGGCAACGGAACTTGGGATTCCCAGCCAGTCTCCCATGCTGGTATTTGCCAAGCCTTAAGCTGCATTGCTGCTGCAATCTGATGAGAGCAGGCACATTCAGCTTAGAATGGCCGTTGACAGCAGCTGTTTAATTTGAACCTTATTTTACCATCTTTGACAGAGAAACTAACACAATTTTCAGGTTCAAAAAGGTCAACAGAACTTGGGATTCCCAGCCAGTCTCCCATGCTGGTACTTGCCAAGCCTTAAGCTGCATTGCTGCTGCGATCTGACGAGAGCAGGCACATTCAGCTTAGAATGGCCGTTGACAGCAGCTGTTCAATTTGAACCTTCTTTTACTATCTCATAGAGAAACTAACACAATTTTCAGTTCAAAAAGGTCAACAGAACTTGGGATTCCCAGCCAGTCTCCCATGCTGGTACTTGCCAAGCCTTAAGCTGCATTGCTGCTGTGATCTGACGAGAGCAGGCACATTCAGCTTAGAATGGCCGTTGACAGCAGCTGTTCAATTTGAACCTTCTTTTACCATCTTTGACAGAGAAACTAACACAATTTTCAGGTTCAAAAAGGTCAACGGAACTTGGGATTCCCAGCCAGTCTCCCATTCTGGTACTTGCCAAGCCTTAAGCTGCATTGCTGCTGTGATCTGACGAGAGCAGGCACATTCAGCTTAGAATGGCCGTTGACAGCGGCTGTTCAAATTGAACCTTCTTTTACTATCTCATAGAGAAACTAACACAATTTTCAGTTCAAAAAGGGCAACAGAACTTGGGATTCCCAGCCAGTCTCCCATGCTGGTACTTGCCAAGCCTTAAGTTGCATTGCTGCTGCGATCTGACGAGAGCAGGCACATTCAGCTTAGAATGGCCGTTGACAGCAGCTGTTCAATTTGAACCTTCTTTTACCATCTTTGACAGAGAAACTAACTCAATTTTCAGGTTCAAAAAGGGCAACGGAACTTGGGATTCCCAGCCAGTCTCCCATGCTGGTACTTGCCAAGCCTTAAGCTGCATTGCTGCTGCGATCTGACGAGAGCAGGCACATTCAGCTTAGAATGGCCGTTGACAGCAGCTGTTCAATTTGAACCTTCTTTTACCATCTTTGACAGAGAAACTAATACAATTTTCAGGTTCAAAAAGGGCAACGGAACTTGGGATTCCCAGCCAGTCTCCCATGCTGGTACTTGCCAAGCCTTAAGCTGCATTGCTGCTGCGATCTGACGAGAGCAGGCACATTCAGCTTAGAATGGCCGTTGACAGCGGCTGTTCAAATTGAACCTTCTTTTACTATCTCATAGAGAAACTAACACAATTTTCAGTTCAAAAAGGTCAACAGAACTTGGGATTCCCAGCCAGTCTCCCATGCTGGTACTTGCCAAGCCTTAAGCTGCATTGCTGCTGCGATCTGACGAGAGCAGGCACATTCAGCTTAGAATGGCCGTTGACAGCAGCTGTTCAATTTGAACCTTCTTTTACCATCTTTGACAGAGAAACTAACTCAATTTTCAGGTTCAAAAAGGGCAACGGAACTTGGGATTCCCAGCCAGTCTCCCATGCTGGTACTTGCCAAGCCTTAAGCTGCATTGCTGCTGCGATCTGACAAGAGCAGGCAAATTCAGCTTAGAATGGCCGTTGACAGCAACTGTTCAATTTGAACCTTCTTTTACTATCTCATAGAGAAACTAACACAATTTTAAGGTTCAAAAAGGTCAACGGAACTTGGGATTCCCAGCCAGTCTCCCATGCTGGTACTTGCCAAGCCTTAAGCTGCATTGCTGCTGCGATCTGACGAGAGCAGGCACATTCAGCTTAGAATGGCCGTTGACAGCAGCTGTTCAATTTGAACCTTCTTTTACTATCTCATAGAGAAACTAACACAATTTTAAGGTTCAAAAAGGTCAACGGAACTTGGGATTCCCAGCCAGTCTCCCATGCTGGTACTTGCCAAGCCTTAAGCTGCATTGCTGCTGCGATCTGACGAGAGCAGGCACATTCAGCTTAGAATGGCTGTTGACAGCAGCTGTTCAATTTGAACCTTCTTTTACTATCTCATAGAGAAACTAACACAATTTTCAGGTTCAAAAAGGTCAACGGAACTTGGGATTCCCAGCCAGTCTCCCATGCTGGTACTTGCCAAGCCTTAAGCTGCATTGCTGCTGCGATCTGACGAGAGCAGGCACATTCAGCTTAGAATGGCCGTTGACAGCAGCTGTTCAATTTGAACCTTCTTTTACTATCTCATAGAGAAACTAACACAATTTTCAGGTTCAAAAAGGTCAACGGAACTTGGGATTCCCAGCCAGTCTCCCATGCTGGTACTTGCCAAGCCTTAAGCTGCATTGCTGCTGCGATCTGACGAGAGCAGGCACATTCAGCTTAGAATGGCCGTTGACAGCAGCTGTTCAATTTGAACCTTCTTTTACCATCTTTGACAGAGAAACTAATACAATTTTCAGGTTCAAAAAGGGCAACGGAACTTGGGATTCCCAGCCAGTCTCCCATGCTGGTATTTGCCAAGCCTTAAGCTGCATTGCTGCTGCAATCTGATGAGAGCAGGCACATTCAGCTTAGAATGGCCGTTGACAGCAGCTGTTTAATTTGAACCTTATTTTACCATCTTTGACAGAGAAACTAACACAATTTTCAGGTTCAAAAAGGTCAACAGAACTTGGGATTCCCAGCCAGTCTCCCATGCTGGTACTTGCCAAGCCTTAAGCTGCATTGCTGCTGCGATCTGACGAGAGCAGGCACATTCAGCTTAGAATGGCCGTTGACAGCAGCTGTTCAATTTGAACCTTCTTTTACTATCTCATAGAGAAACTAACACAATTTTCAGTTCAAAAAGGTCAACAGAACTTGGGATTCCCAGCCAGTCTCCCATGCTGGTACTTGCCAAGCCTTAAGCTGCATTGCTGCTGTGATCTGACGAGAGCAGGCACATTCAGCTTAGAATGGCCGTTGACAGCAGCTGTTCAATTTGAACCTTCTTTTACCATCTTTGACAGAGAAACTAACACAATTTTCAGGTTCAAAAAGGTCAACGGAACTTGGGATTCCCAGCCAGTCTCCCATTCTGGTACTTGCCAAGCCTTAAGCTGCATTGCTGCTGTGATCTGACGAGAGCAGGCACATTCAGCTTAGAATGGCCGTTGACAGCGGCTGTTCAAATTGAACCTTCTTTTACTATCTCATAGAGAAACTAACACAATTTTCAGTTCAAAAAGGGCAACAGAACTTGGGATTCCCAGCCAGTCTCCCATGCTGGTACTTGCCAAGCCTTAAGTTGCATTGCTGCTGCGATCTGACGAGAGCAGGCACATTCAGCTTAGAATGGCCGTTGACAGCAGCTGTTCAATTTGAACCTTCTTTTACCATCTTTGACAGAGAAACTAACTCAATTTTCAGGTTCAAAAAGGGCAACGGAACTTGGGATTCCCAGCCAGTCTCCCATGCTGGTACTTGCCAAGCCTTAAGCTGCATTGCTGCTGCGATCTGACGAGAGCAGGCACATTCAGCTTAGAATGGCCGTTGACAGCAGCTGTTCAATTTGAACCTTCTTTTACCATCTTTGACAGAGAAACTAATACAATTTTCAGGTTCAAAAAGGGCAACGGAACTTGGGATTCCCAGCCAGTCTCCCATGCTGGTACTTGCCAAGCCTTAAGCTGCATTGCTGCTGCGATCTGACGAGAGCAGGCACATTCAGCTTAGAATGGCCGTTGACAGCGGCTGTTCAAATTGAACCTTCTTTTACTATCTTATAGAGAAACTAACACAATTTTCAGTTCAAAAAGGTCAACAGAACTTGGGATTCCCAGCCAGTCTCCCATGCTGGTACTTGCCAAGCCTTAAGCTGCATTGCTGCTGCGATCTGACGAGAGCAGGCACATTCAGCTTAGAATGGCCGTTGACAGCAGCTGTTCAATTTGAACCTTCTTTTACCATCTTTGACAGAGAAACTAACTCAATTTTCAGGTTCAAAAAGGGCAACGGAACTTGGGATTCCCAGCCAGTCTCCCATGCTGGTACTTGCCAAGCCTTAAGCTGCATTGCTGCTGCGATCTGACAAGAGCAGGCAAATTCAGCTTAGAATGGCCGTTGATAGCAACTGTTCAATTTGAACCTTCTTTTACCATCTTTGCCAGAGAAACTAACACAATTTTCAGGTTCAAAAAGGTCAACGGAACTTGGGATTCCCAGCCAGTCTCCCATGCTGGTACTTGCCAAGCCTTAAGCTGCATTGCTGCTGCGATCTGACGAGAGCAGGCACATTCAGCTTAGAATGGCCGTTGACAGCAGCTGTTCAATTTGAACCTTCTTTTACTATCTCCTAGAGAAACTAACACAATTTTCAGGTTCAAAAAGGTCAATGGAACTTGGGATTCCCAACCAGTCTCCCATGCTGGTACTTGCCAAGCCTTAAGCTGCATTGCTGCTGCGATCTGACGAGAGCAGGCACATTCACCTTAGAATGGCCGTTGACAGCAGCTGTTCAATTTCAAAAAGGTTCAAAAAGGTCGACGGAACTTGGGATTCCCAGCCAGTCTCCCATGCTGGTACTTGCCAAGCCTTAAGCTGCATTGCTGCTGCGATCTGACGAGAGCAGGCACATTCACCTTAGAATGGCCGTTGACAGCAGCTGTTCAATTTGAACCTTCTTTTATCATCTTTGACAGAGAAACTAATACAATTTTCAGGTTCAAAAAGGTCAACGGAACTTGGGATTCCCAGCCAGACTCCCATGCTGGTATTTGCCAAGCCTTAAGCTGCATTGCTGCTGCGATCTGATGAGAGCAGGCACATTCAGCTTAGAATGGCCGTTGACAGCACCTGTTCAATTTGAACCTTCTTTTACTATCTCATAGAGAAACTAACACAATTTTCAGGTTCAAAAAGGTCAACGGAACTTGGGATTCCCAGCCAGTCTCCCATGCTGGTACTTGCCAAGCCTTAAGCTGTATTGCTGCTGCGATCTGACGAGAGCAGGCACATTCAGCTTAGAATGGCCGTTGACAGCAGCTGTTCAATTTGAACCTTCTTTTACTATCTCATAGAGAAACTAACACAATTTTCAGGTTCAAAAAGGTCAATGGAACTTGGGATTCCCAGCCAGTCTCCCATTCTGGTACTTGCCAAGCCTTAAGCTGCATTGCTGCTGCGATCTGACGAGAGCAGGCACATTCAGCTTAGAATGGCCGTTGACAGCGGCTGTTCAAATTGAACCTTCTTTTACTATCTCATAGAGAAACTAACACAATTTTCAGTTCAAAAAGGTCAACAGAACTTGGGATTCCCAGCCAGTCTCCCATGCTGGTACTTGCCAAGCCTTAAGCTGCATTGCTGCTGCGATCTGACGAGAGCAGGCACATTCAGCTTAGAATGGCCGTTGACAGCAGCTGTTCAATTTGAACCTTCTTTTACCATCTTTGACAGAGAAACTAACTCAATTTTCAGGTTCAAAAAGGGCAACGGAACTTGGGATTCCCAGCCAGTCTCCCATGCTGGTACTTGCCAAGCCTTAAGCTGCATTGCTGCTGCGATCTGACAAGAGCAGGCAAATTCAGCTTAGAATGGCCGTTGACAGCAACTGTTCAATTTGAACCTTCTTTTACCATCTTTGCCAGAGAAACTAACACAATTTTCAGGTTCAAAAAGGTCAACGGAACTTGGAATTCCCAGCCAGTCTCCCATGCTGGTACTTGCCAAGCCTTAAGCTGCATTGCTGCTGCGAACTGACAAGAGCAGGCACATTCACCTTAGAATGGCCGTTGACAGCAGCTGTTCAATTTGAACCTTCTTTTACCATCTTTGACAGAGAAACTAATACAATTTTCAGGTTCAAAAAGGTCAACGGAACTTGGGATTCCCAGCCAGACTCCCATGCTGGTACTTGCCAAGCCTTAAGCTGCATTGCTGCTGCGATCTGACAAGAGCAGGCACATTCAGCTTAGAATGGCCGTTGACAGCAGCTGTTCAATTTGAACCTTCTTTTACTATCTCATAGAGAAACTAACACAATTTTCAGGTTCAAAAAGGTCAACGGAACTTGGGATTCCCAGCCAGTCTCCCAATCTGGTACTTGCCAAGCCTTAAGCTGCATTGCTGCTGCGATCTGACGAGAGCAGGCACATTCAGCTTAGAATGGCCGTTGACAGCAGCTGTTCAATTTGAACCTTCTTTTACTATCTCATAGAGAAACTAACACAATTTTCAGGTTCAAAAAGGTCAACGGAACTTGGGATTCCCAGCCAGACTCCCATGCTGGTACTTGCCAAGCCTTAAGCTGCATTGCTGCTGCGATCTGACGAGAGCAGGCACATTCAGCTTAGAATGGCCGTTGACAGCAGCTGTTCAATTTGAACCTTCTTTTACTATCTCATAGAGAAACTAACACAATTTTCAGGTTCAAAAAGGTCAACGGAACTTGGGATTCCCAGCCAGACTCCCATGCTGGTACTTGCCAAGCCTTAAGCTGCATTGCTGCTGCGATCTGATGAGAGCAGGCACATTCAGCTTAGAATGGCCGTTGACAGCAGCTGTTCAATTTGAACCTTCTTTTACCATCTTTGACAGAGAAACTAACTCAATTTTCAGGTTCAAAAAGGGCAACGGAACTTGGGATTCCCAGCCAGTCTCCCATGCTGGTACTTGCCAAGCCTTAAGCTGCATTGCTGCTGCGATCTGACGAGAGCAGGCACATTCAGCTTAGAATGGCCGTTGACAGCAGCTGTTCAATTTGAACCTTCTTTTACCATCTTTGACAGAGAAACTAATACAATTTTCAGGTTCAAAAAGGGCAACGGAACTTGGGATTCCCAGCCAGTCTCCCATGCTGGTACTTGCCAAGCCTTAAGCTGCATTGCTGCTGCGATCTGACGAGAGCAGGCACATTCAGCTTAGAATGGCCGTTGACAGCGGCTGTTCAAATTGAACCTTCTTTTACTATCTTATAGAGAAACTAACACAATTTTCAGTTCAAAAAGGTCAACAGAACTTGGGATTCCCAGCCAGTCTCCCATGCTGGTACTTGCCAAGCCTTAAGCTGCATTGCTGCTGCGATCTGACGAGAGCAGGCACATTCAGCTTAGAATGGCCGTTGACAGCAGCTGTTCAATTTGAACCTTCTTTTACCATCTTTGACAGAGAAACTAACTCAATTTTCAGGTTCAAAAAGGGCAACGGAACTTGGGATTCCCAGCCAGTCTCCCATGCTGGTACTTGCCAAGCCTTAAGCTGCATTGCTGCTGCGATCTGACAAGAGCAGGCAAATTCAGCTTAGAATGGCCGTTGATAGCAACTGTTCAATTTGAACCTTCTTTTACCATCTTTGCCAGAGAAACTAACACAATTTTCAGGTTCAAAAAGGTCAACGGAACTTGGGATTCCCAGCCAGTCTCCCATGCTGGTACTTGCCAAGCCTTAAGCTGCATTGCTGCTGCGATCTGACGAGAGCAGGCACATTCAGCTTAGAATGGCCGTTGACAGCAGCTGTTCAATTTGAACCTTCTTTTACTATCTCCTAGAGAAACTAACACAATTTTCAGGTTCAAAAAGGTCAATGGAACTTGGGATTCCCAACCAGTCTCCCATGCTGGTACTTGCCAAGCCTTAAGCTGCATTGCTGCTGCGATCTGACAAGAGCAGGCACATTCACCTTAGAATGGCCGTTGACAGCAGCTGTTCAATTTCAAAAAGGTTCAAAAAGGTCGACGGAACTTGGGATTCCCAGCCAGTCTCCCATGCTGGTACTTGCCAAGCCTTAAGCTGCATTGCTGCTGCGATCTGACGAGAGCAGGCACATTCACCTTAGAATGGCCGTTGACAGCAGCTGTTCAATTTGAACCTTCTTTTATCATCTTTGACAGAGAAACTAATACAATTTTCAGGTTCAAAAAGGTCAACGGAACTTGGGATTCCCAGCCAGACTCCCATGCTGGTATTTGCCAAGCCTTAAGCTGCATTGCTGCTGCGATCTGATGAGAGCAGGCACATTCAGCTTAGAATGGCCGTTGACAGCACCTGTTCAATTTGAACCTTCTTTTACTATCTCATAGAGAAACTAACACAATTTTCAGGTTCAAAAAGGTCAACGGAACTTGGGATTCCCAGCCAGTCTCCCATGCTGGTACTTGCCAAGCCTTAAGCTGTATTGCTGCTGCGATCTGACGAGAGCAGGCACATTCAGCTTAGAATGGCCGTTGACAGCAGCTGTTCAATTTGAACCTTCTTTTACTATCTCATAGAGAAACTAACACAATTTTCAGGTTCAAAAAGGTCAATGGAACTTGGGATTCCCAGCCAGTCTCCCATTCTGGTACTTGCCAAGCCTTAAGCTGCATTGCTGCTGCGATCTGACGAGAGCAGGCACATTCAGCTTAGAATGGCCGTTGACAGCGGCTGTTCAAATTGAACCTTCTTTTACTATCTCATAGAGAAACTAACACAATTTTCAGTTCAAAAAGGTCAACAGAACTTGGGATTCCCAGCCAGTCTCCCATGCTGGTACTTGCCAAGCCTTAAGCTGCATTGCTGCTGCGATCTGACGAGAGCAGGCACATTCAGCTTAGAATGGCCGTTGACAGCAGCTGTTCAATTTGAACCTTCTTTTACCATCTTTGACAGAGAAACTAACTCAATTTTCAGGTTCAAAAAGGGCAACGGAACTTGGGATTCCCAGCCAGTCTCCCATGCTGGTACTTGCCAAGCCTTAAGCTGCATTGCTGCTGCGATCTGACAAGAGCAGGCAAATTCAGCTTAGAATGGCCGTTGACAGCAACTGTTCAATTTGAACCTTCTTTTACCATCTTTGCCAGAGAAACTAACACAATTTTCAGGTTCAAAAAGGTCAACGGAACTTGGAATTCCCAGCCAGTCTCCCATGCTGGTACTTGCCAAGCCTTAAGCTGCATTGCTGCTGCGAACTGACAAGAGCAGGCACATTCACCTTAGAATGGCCGTTGACAGCAGCTGTTCAATTTGAACCTTCTTTTACCATCTTTGACAGAGAAACTAATACAATTTTCAGGTTCAAAAAGGTCAACGGAACTTGGGATTCCCAGCCAGACTCCCATGCTGGTACTTGCCAAGCCTTAAGCTGCATTGCTGCTGCGATCTGACAAGAGCAGGCACATTCAGCTTAGAATGGCCGTTGACAGCAGCTGTTCAATTTGAACCTTCTTTTACTATCTCATAGAGAAACTAACACAATTTTCAGGTTCAAAAAGGTCAACGGAACTTGGGATTCCCAGCCAGTCTCCCAATCTGGTACTTGCCAAGCCTTAAGCTGCATTGCTGCTGCGATCTGACGAGAGCAGGCACATTCAGCTTAGAATGGCCGTTGACAGCAGCTGTTCAATTTGAACCTTCTTTTACTATCTCATAGAGAAACTAACACAATTTTCAGGTTCAAAAAGGTCAACGGAACTTGGGATTCCCAGCCAGACTCCCATGCTGGTACTTGCCAAGCCTTAAGCTGCATTGCTGCTGCGATCTGACGAGAGCAGGCACATTCAGCTTAGAATGGCCGTTGACAGCAGCTGTTCAATTTGAACCTTCTTTTACTATCTCATAGAGAAACTAACACAATTTTCAGGTTCAAAAAGGTCAACGGAACTTGGGATTCCCAGCCAGACTCCCATGCTGGTACTTGCCAAGCCTTAAGCTGCATTGCTGCTGCGATCTGATGAGAGCAGGCACATTGAGCTTAGAATGGCCGTTGACAGCAGCTGTTCAATTTGAACCTTCTTTTACTATCTCATAGAGAAACTAACACAATTTTCAGGTTCAAAAAGGTCAACGGAACTTGGGATTCCCAGCCAGTCTCCCAATCTGGTACTTGCCAAACCTTAAGCTGCATTGCTGCTGCGATCTGACGAGAGCAGGCACATTCAGCTTAGAATGGCCGTTGACAGCAGCTGTTCAATTTGAACCTTCTTTTACTATCTCATAGAGAAACTAATACAATTTTCAGGTTCAAAAAGGTCAACGGAACTTGGGATTCCCAGCCAGTCTCCCATGCTGGTACTTGCCAAGCCTTAAGCTGCATTGCTGCTGCGATCTGACGAGAGCAGGCACATTCAGCTTAGAATGGCCGTTGACAGCAGCTGTTCAATTTGAACCTTCTTTTACTATCTCATAGAGAAACTAACACAATTTTCAGGTTCAAAAAGGTCAACGGAACTTGGGATTCCCAGCCAGTCTCCCATGCTGGTACTTGCCAAGCCTTAAGCTGCATTGCTGCTGCGATCTGACGAGAGCAGGCACATTGAGCTTAGAATGGCCGTTGACAGCAGCTGTTCAATTTGAACCTTCTTTTACTATCTCATAGAGAAACTAACACAATTTTCAGGTTCAAAAAGGTCAACGGAACTTGGGATTCCCAGCCAGTCTCCCATGCTGGTACTTGCCAAGCCTTAAGCTGCATTGCTGCTGCGATCTGACGAGAGCAGGCACATTCAGCTTAGAATGGCCGTTGACAGCAGCTGTTCAATTTGAACCTTCTTTTACTATCTCATAGAGAAACTAACACAATTTTCAGGTTCAAAAAGGTCAACGGAACTTGGGATTCCCAGCCAGTCTCCCATGCTGGTACTTGCCAAGCCTTAAGCTGCATTGCTGCTGCGATCTGACGAGAGCAGGCACATTCAGCTTAGAATGGCCGTTGACAGCAGCTGTTCAATTTGAACCTTCTTTTACCATCTTTGACAGAGAAACTAATACAATTTTCAGGTTCAAAAAGGGCAACGGAACTTGGGATTCCCAGCCAGTCTCCCATGCTGGTACTTGCCAAGCCTTAAGCTGCATTGCTGCTGCAATCTGATGAGAGCAGGCACATTCAGCTTAGAATGGCCGTTGACAGCAGCTGTTTAATTTGAACCTTATTTTACCATCTTTGACAGAGAAACTAACACAATTTTCAGGTTCAAAAAGGTCAACAGAACTTGGGATTCCCAGCCAGTCTCCCATGCTGGTACTTGCCAAGCCTTAAGCTGCATTGCTGCTGCGATCTGACGAGAGCAGGCACATTCAGCTTAGAATGGCCGTTGACAGCAGCTGTTCAATTTGAACCTTCTTTTACTATCTCATAGAGAAACTTACACAATTTTCAGTTCAAAAAGGTCAACAGAACTTGGGATTCCCAGCCAGTCTCCCATGCTGGTACTTGCCAAGCCTTAAGCTGCATTGCTGCTGTGATCTGACGAGAGCAGGCACATTCAGCTTAGAATGGCCGTTGACAGCAGCTGTTCAATTTGAACCTTCTTTTACCATCTTTGACAGAGAAACTAACACAATTTTCAGGTTCAAAAAGGTCAATGGAACTTGGGATTCCCAGCCAGTCTCCCATTCTGGTACTTGCCAAGCCTTAAGCTGCATTGCTGCTGCGATCTGACGAGAGCAGGCACATTCAGCTTAGAATGGCCGTTGACAGCGGCTGTTCAAATTGAACCTTCTTTTACTATCTCATAGAGAAACTAACACAATTTTCAGTTCAAAAAGGTCAACAGAACTTGGGATTCCCAGCCAGTCTCCCATGCTGGTACTTGCCAAGCCTTAAGCTGCATTGCTGCTGCGATCTGACGAGAGCAGGCACATTCAGCTTAGAATGGCCGTTGACAGCAGCTGTTCAATTTGAACCTTCTTTTACCATCTTTGACAGAGAAACTAACTCAATTTTCAGGTTCAAAAAGGGCAACGGAACTTGGGATTCCCAGCCAGTCTCCCATGCTGGTACTTGCCAAGCCTTAAGCTGCATTGCTGCTGCGATCTGACAAGAGCAGGCAAATTCAGCTTAGAATGGCCGTTGACAGCAACTGTTCAATTTGAACCTTCTTTTACCATCTTTGCCAGAGAAACTAACACAATTTTCAGGTTCAAAAAGGTCAACGGAACTTGGGATTCCCAGCCAGTCTCCCATGCTGGTACTTGCCAAGCCTTAAGCTGCATTGCTGCTGCGATCTGACGAGAGCAGGCACATTCAGCTTAGAATGGCCGTTGACAGCAGCTGTTCAATTTGAACCTTCTTTTACTATCTCCTAGAGAAACTAACATAATTTTCAGGTTCAAAAAGGTCAATGGAACTTGGGATTCCCAACCAGTCTCCCATGCTGGTACTTGCCAAGCCTTAAGCTGCATTGCTGCTGCGATCTGACGAGAGCAGGCACATTCACCTTAGAATGGCCGTTGACAGCAGCTGTTCAATTTCAAAAAGGTTCAAAAAGGTCGACGGAACTTGGGATTCCCAGCCAGTCTCCCATGCTGGTACTTGCCAAGCCTTAAGCTGCATTGCTGCTGCGATCTGACGAGAGCAGGCACATTCACCTTAGAATGGCCGTTGACAGCAGCTGTTCAATTTGAACCTTCTTTTATCATCTTTGACAGAGAAACTAATACAATTTTCAGGTTCAAAAAGGTCAACGGAACTTGGGATTCCCAGCCAGACTCCCATGCTGGTACTTGCCAAGCCTTAAGCTGCATTGCTGCTGCGATCTGATGAGAGCAGGCACATTCAGCTTAGAATGGCCGTTGACTGCACCTGTTCAATTTGAACCTTCTTTTACTATCTCATAGAGAAACTAACACAATTTTCAGGTTCAAAAAGGTCAACGGAACTTGGGATTCCCAGCCAGTCTCCCATGCTGGTACTTGCCAAGCCTTAAGCTGTATTGCTGCTGCGATCTGACGAGAGCAGGCACATTCAGCTTAGAATGGCCGTTGACAGCAGCTGTTCAATTTGAACCTTCTTTTACTATCTCATAGAGAAACTAACACAATTTTCAGGTTCAAAAAGGTCAACGGAACTTGGGATTCCCAGCCAGTCTCCCATTCTGGTACTTGCCAAGCCTTAAGCTGCATTGCTGCTGCGATCTGACGAGAGCAGGCACATTCAGCTTAGAATGGCCGTTGACAGCGGCTGTTCAAATTGAACCTTCTTTTACTATCTCATAGAGAAACTAACACAATTTTCAGTTCAAAAAGGTCAACAGAACTTGGGATTCCCAGCCAGTCTCCCATGCTGGTACTTGCCAAGCCTTAAGCTGCATTGCTGCTGCGATCTGACGAGAGCAGGCACATTCAGCTTAGAATGGCCGTTGACAGCAGCTGTTCAATTTGAACCTTCTTTTACCATCTTTGACAGAGAAACTAACTCAATTTTCAGGTTCAAAAAGGGCAACGGAACTTGGGATTCCCAGCCAGTCTCCCATGCTGGTACTTGCCAAGCCTTAAGCTGCATTGCTGCTGCGATCTGACAAGAGCAGGCAAATTCAGCTTAGAATGGCCGTTGACAGCAACTGTTCAATTTGAACCTTCTTTTACCATCTTTGCCAGAGAAACTAACACAATTTTCAGGTTCAAAAAGGTCAACGGAACTTGGGATTCCCAACCAGTCTCCCATGCTGGTACTTGCCAAGCCTTAAGCTGCATTGCTGCTGCGATCTGACGAGAGCAGGCACATTCACCTTAGAATGGCCGTTGACAGCAGCTGTTCAATTTCAAAAAGGTTCAAAAAGGTCGACGGAACTTGGGATTCCCAGCCAGTCTCCCATGCTGGTACTTGCCAAGCCTTAAGCTGCATTGCTGCTGCGATCTGACGAGAGCAGGCACATTCACCTTAGAATGGCCGTTGACAGCAGCTGTTCAATTTGAACCTTCTTTTATCATCTTTGACAGAGAAACTAATACAATTTTCAGGTTCAAAAAGGTCAACGGAACTTGGGATTCCCAGCCAGACTCCCATGCTGGTACTTGCCAAGCCTTAAGCTGCATTGCTGCTGCGATCTGATGAGAGCAGGCACATTCAGCTTAGAATGGCCGTTGACAGCACCTGTTCAATTTGAACCTTCTTTTACTATCTCATAGAGAAACTAACACAATTTTCAGGTTCAAAAAGGTCAACGGAACTTGGGATTCCCAGCCAGTCTCCCATGCTGGTACTTGCCAAGCCTTAAGCTGTATTGCTGCTGCGATCTGACGAGAGCAGGCACATTCAGCTTAGAATGGCCGTTGACAGCAGCTGTTCAATTTGAACCTTCTTTTACTATCTCATAGAGAAACTAACACAATTTTCAGGTTCAAAAAGGTCAATGGAACTTGGGATTCCCAGCCAGTCTCCCATTCTGGTACTTGCCAAGCCTTAAGCTGCATTGCTGCTGCGATCTGACGAGAGCAGGCACATTCAGCTTAGAATGGCCGTTGACAGCGGCTGTTCAAATTGAACCTTCTTTTACTATCTCATAGAGAAACTAACACAATTTTCAGTTCAAAAAGGTCAACAGAACTTGGGATTCCCAGCCAGTCTCCCATGCTGGTACTTGCCAAGCCTTAAGCTGCATTGCTTCTGCGATCTGACGAGAGCAGGCACATTCAGCTTAGAATGGCCGTTGACAGCAGCTGTTCAATTTGAACCTTCTTTTACCATCTTTGACAGAGAAACTAACTCAATTTTCAGGTTCAAAAAGGGCAACGGAACTTGGGATTCCCAGCCAGTCTCCCATGCTGGTACTTGCCAAGCCTTAAGCTGCATTGCTGCTGCGATCTGACAAGAGCAGGCAAATTCAGCTTAGAATGGCCGTTGACAGCAACTGTTCAATTTGAACCTTCTTTTACCATCTTTGCCAGAGAAACTAACACAATTTTCAGGTTCAAAAAGGTCAACGGAACTTGGGATTCCCAGCCAGTCTCCCATGCTGGTACTTGCCAAGCCTTAAGCTGCATTGCTGCTGCGATCTGACGAGAGCAGGCACATTCAGCTTAGAATGGCCGTTGACAGCAGCTGTTCAATTTGAACCTTCTTTTACTATCTCCTAGAGAAACTAACATAATTTTCAGGTTCAAAAAGGTCAATGGAACTTGGGATTCCCAACCAGTCTCCCATGCTGGTACTTGCCAAGCCTTAAGCTGCATTGCTGCTGCGATCTGACGAGAGCAGGCACATTCACCTTAGAATGGCCGTTGACAGCAGCTGTTCAATTTCAAAAAGGTTCAAAAAGGTCGACGGAACTTGGGATTCCCAGCCAGTCTCCCATGCTGGTACTTGCCAAGATTTAAGCTGCATTGCTGCTGCGATCTGACGAGAGCAGGCACATTCACCTTAGAATGGCCGTTGACAGCAGCTGTTCAATTTGAACCTTCTTTTATCATCTTTGACAGAGAAACTAATACAATTTTCAGGTTCAAAAAGGTCAACGGAACTTGGGATTCCCAGCCAGACTCCCATGCTGGTACTTGCCAAGCCTTAAGCTGCATTGCTGCTGCGATCTGATGAGAGCAGGCACATTCAGCTTAGAATGGCCGTTGACTGCACCTGTTCAATTTGAACCTTCTTTTACTATCTCATAGAGAAACTAACACAATTTTCAGGTTCAAAAAGGTCAACGGAACTTGGGATTCCCAGCCAGTCTCCCATGCTGGTACTTGCCAAGCCTTAAGCTGTATTGCTGCTGCGATCTGACGAGAGCAGGCACATTCAGCTTAGAATGGCCGTTGACAGCAGCTGTTCAATTTGAACCTTCTTTTACTATCTCATAGAGAAACTAACACAATTTTCAGGTTCAAAAAGGTCAACGGAACTTGGGATTCCCAGCCAGTCTCCCATTCTGGTACTTGCCAAGCCTTAAGCTGCATTGCTGCTGCGATCTGACGAGAGCAGGCACATTCAGCTTAGAATGGCCGTTGACAGCGGCTGTTCAAATTGAACCTTCTTTTACTATCTCATAGAGAAACTAACACAATTTTCAGTTCAAAAAGGTCAACAGAACTTGGGATTCCCAGCCAGTCTCCCATGCTGGTACTTGCCAAGCCTTAAGCTGCATTGCTGCTGCGATCTGACGAGAGCAGGCACATTCAGCTTAGAATGGCCGTTGACAGCAGCTGTTCAATTTGAACCTTCTTTTACCATCTTTGACAGAGAAACTAACTCAATTTTCAGGTTCAAAAAGGGCAACGGAACTTGGGATTCCCAGCCAGTCTCCCATGCTGGTACTTGCCAAGCCTTAAGCTGCATTGCTGCTGCGATCTGACAAGAGCAGGCAAATTCAGCTTAGAATGGCCGTTGACAGCAACTGTTCAATTTGAACCTTCTTTTACCATCTTTGCCAGAGAAACTAACACAATTTTCAGGTTCAAAAAGGTCAACGGAACTTGGGATTCCCAGCCAGTCTCCCATGCTGGTACTTGCCAAGCCTTAAGCTGCATTGCTGCTGCGATCTGACGAGAGCAGGCACATTCAGCTTAGAATGGGCGTTGACAGCAGCTGTTCAATTTGAACCTTCTTTTACTATCTCCTAGAGAAACTAACACAATTTTCAGGTTCAAAAAGGTCAATGGAACTTGGGATTCCCAACCAGTCTCCCATGCTGGTACTTGCCAAGCCTTAAGCTGCATTGCTGCTGCGATCTGACGAGAGCAGGCACATTCACCTTAGAATGGCCGTTGACAGCAGCTGTTCAATTTCAAAAAGGTTCAAAAAGGTCGACGGAACTTGGGATTCCCAGCCAGTCTCCCATGCTGGTACTTGCCAAGCCTTAAGCTGCATTGCTGCTGCGATCTGACGAGAGCAGGCACATTCACCTTAGAATGGCCGTTGACAGCAGCTGTTCAATTTGAACCTTCTTTTATCATCTTTGACAGAGAAACTAATACAATTTTCAGGTTCAAAAAGGTCAACGGAACTTGGGATTCCCAGCCAGACTCCCATGCTGGTACTTGCCAAGCCTTAAGCTGCATTGCTGCTGCGATCTGATGAGAGCAGGCACATTCAGCTTAGAATGGCCGTTGACAGCACCTGTTCAATTTGAACCTTCTTTTACTATCTCATAGAGAAACTAACACAATTTTCAGGTTCAAAAAGGTCAACGGAACTTGGGATTCCCAGCCAGTCTCCCATGCTGGTACTTGCCAAGCCTTAAGCTGTATTGCTGCTGCGATCTGACGAGAGCAGGCACATTCAGCTTAGAATGGCCGTTGACAGCAGCTGTTCAATTTGAACCTTCTTTTACTATCTCATAGAGAAACTAACACAATTTTCAGGTTCAAAAAGGTCAATGGAACTTGGGATTCCCAGCCAGTCTCCCATTCTGGTACTTGCCAAGCCTTAAGCTGCATTGCTGCTGCGATCTGACGAGAGCAGGCACATTCAGCTTAGAATGGCCGTTGACAGCGGCTGTTCAAATTGAACCTTCTTTTACTATCTCATAGAGAAACTAACACAATTTTCAGTTCAAAAAGGTCAACAGAACTTGGGATTCCCAGCCAGTCTCCCATGCTGGTACTTGCCAAGCCTTAAGCTGCATTGCTTCTGCGATCTGACGAGAGCAGGCACATTCAGCTTAGAATGGCCGTTGACAGCAGCTGTTCAATTTGAACCTTCTTTTACCATCTTTGACAGAGAAACTAACTCAATTTTCAGGTTCAAAAAGGGCAATGGAACTTGGGATTCCCAGCCAGTCTCCCATGCTGGTACTTGCCAAGCCTTAAGCTGCATTGCTGCTGCGATCTGACAAGAGCAGGCAAATTCAGCTTAGAATGGCCGTTGACAGCAATTGTTCAATTTGAACCTTCTTTTACCATCTTTGCCAGAGAAACTAACACAATTTTCAGGTTCAAAAAGGTCAACGGAACTTGGAATTCCCAGCCAGTCTCCCATGCTGGTACTTGCCAAGCCTTAAGCTGCATTGCTGCTGCGATCTGACGAGAGCAGGCACATTCAGCTTAGAATGGCCGTTGACAGCAGCTGTTCAATTTGAACCTTCTTTTACTATCTCATAGAGAAACTAACACAATTTTCAGGTTCAAAAAGGTCAACGGAACTTGGGATTCCCAGCCAGTCTCCCATGCTGGTACTTGCCAAGCCTTAAGCTGCATTGCTGCTGCGATCTGACGAGAGCATGCACATTCTGCTTAGAATGGCCGTTGACAGCAGCTGTTCAATTTGAACCTTCTTTTACTATCTCATAGAGAAACTAACACAATTTTCAGGTTCAAAAAGGTCAACGGAACTTGGGATTCCCAGCCAGCCTCCCATGCTGGTACTTGCCAAGCCTTAAGCTGCATTGCTGCTGCGATCTGACGAGAGCAGGCACATTCAGCTTAGAATGGCCGCTGACAGCAGCTGTTCAATTTGAACCTTCTTTTACCATCTTTGACAGAGAAACTAACTCAATTTTCAGGTTCAAAAAGGGCAATGGAACTTGGGATTCCCAGCCAGTCTCCCATGCTGGTACTTGCCAAGCCTTAAGCTGCATTGCTGCTGCGATCTGACGAGAGCAGGTACATTCAGCTTAGAATGACCGTTGACAGCAGCTGTTCAATTTGAACCTTCTTTTACCATCTTTGACAGAGAAACTAATACAATTTTCAGGTTCAAAAAGGTCAACGGAACTTGGGATTCCCAGCCAGTCTCCCATGCTGGTACTTGCCAAGCCTTAAGCTGCATTGCTCCTGCGATCTGACGAGAGCAGGCACATTCAGCTTAGAATGGCCGTTGACAGCAGCTGTTCAATTTTAACCTTCTTTTACCATCTTTGACAGAGAAACTAATACAATTTTCAGGTTCAAAAAGGGCAACGGAACTTGGGATTCCCAGCCAGTCTCCCATGCTGGTACTTGCCAAGCCTTAAGCTGCATTGCTGCTGTGATCTGACGAGAGCAGGCACATTCAGCTTAGAATGGCCGTTGACAGCAGCTGTTCAATTTGAACCTTCTTTTACCATCTTTGACAGAGAAACTAACACAATTTTCAGGTTCAAAAAGGTCAACGGAACTTGGGATTCCCAGCCAGTCTCCCATTCTGGTACTTGCCAAGCCTTAAACTGCATTGCTGCTGTGATCTGACGAGAGCAGGCACATTCAGCTTAGAATGGCCGTTGACAGCGGCTGTTCAAAATGAACCTTCTTTTACTATCTCATAGCGAAACTAACACAATTTTCAGTTCAAAAAGGTCAACAGAACTTGGGATTCCCAGCCAGTCTCCCATGCTGGTACTTGCCAAGCCTTAAGCTGCATTGCTGCTGCGATCTGACAAGAGCAGGCAAATTCAGCTTAGAATGGCCGTTGACAGCAACTGTTCAATTTGAACCTTCTTTTACCATCTTTGACAGAGAAACTAACACAATTTTCAGGTTCAAAAAGGTCAACGGAACTTGGGATTCCCAGCCAGTCTCCCATTCTGGTACTTGCCAAGCCTTAAGCTGCATTGCTGCTGTGATCTGACGAGAGCAGGCACATTCAGCTTAGAATGGCCGTTGACAGCGGCTGTTCAAATTGAACCTTCTTTTACTATCTCATAGAGAAACTAACACAATTTTCAGTTCAAAAAGGTCAACAGAACTTGGGATTCCCAGCCAGTCTCCCATGCTGGTACTTGCCAAGCCTTAAGTTGCATTGCTGCTGCGATCTGACGAGAGCAGGCACATTCAGCTTAGAATGGCCGTTGACAGCAGCTGTTCAATTTGAACCTTCTTTTACCATCTTTGACAGAGAAACTAACTCAATTTTCAAGTTCAAAAAGGGCAACGGAACTTGGGATTCCCAGCCAGTCTCCCATGCTGGTACTTGCCAAGCCTTAAGCTGCATTGCTGCTGCGATCTGACAAGAGCAGGCAAATTCAGCTTAGAATGGCCGTTGACAGCAACTGTTCAATTTGAACCTTCTTTTACCATCTTTGCCAGAGAAACTAACACAATTTTCAGGTTCAAAAAGGTCAACGGAACTTGGTATTCCCAGCCAGTCTCCCATGCTGGTACTTGCCAAGCCTTAAGCTGCATTGCTGCTGCGATCTGACAAGAGCAGGCACATTCAGCTTAGAATGGCCGTTGACAGCAGCTGTTCAATTTGAACCTTCTTTTACTATCTCCTAGAGAAACTAACACAATTTTCAGGTTCAAAAAGGTCAATGGAACTTGGGATTCCCAACCAGTCTCCCATGCTGGTACTTGCCAAGCCTTAAGCTGCATTGCTGCTGCGATCTGACGAGAGCAGGCACATTCACCTTAGAATGGCCGTTGACAGCAGCTGTTCAATTTCAAAAAGGTTCAAAAAGGTCGACGGAACTTGGGATTCCCAGCCAGTCTCCCATGCTGGTACTTGCCAAGCCTTAAGCTGCATTGCTGCTGCGATCTGACGAGAGCAGGCACATTCACCTTAGAATGGCCGTTGACAGCAGCTGTTCAATTTGAACCTTCTTTTACTATCTCATAGAGAAACTAACACAATTTTCAGTTCAAAAAGGTCAACAGAACTTGGGATTCCCAGCCAGTCTCCCATGCTGGTACTTGCCAAGCCTTAAGCTGCATTGCTGCTGCGATTTGACGAGAGCAGGCACATTCAGCTTAGAATGGCCGTTGACAGCAGCTGTTCAATTTGAACCTTCTTTTACCATCTTTGACAGAGAAACTAACTCAATTTTCAGGTTCAAAAAGGGCAACGGAACTTGGGATTCCCAGCCAGTCTCCCATGCTGGTACTTGCCAAGCCTTAAGCTGCATTGCTGCTGCGATCTGACGAGAGCAGGCACATTCAGCTTAGAATGGCCGTTGACAGCAGCTGTTCAATTTTAACCTTCTTTTACCATCTTTGACAGAGAAACTAATACAATTTTCAGGTTCAAAAAGGGCAACGGAACTTGGGATTCCCAGCCAGTCTCCCATGCTGGTACTTGCCAAGCCTTAAGTTGCATTGCTGCTGCGATCTGACGAGAGCAGGCACATTCAGCTTAGAATGGCCGTTGACAGCAGCTGTTCAATTTGAACCTTCTTTTACTATCTCATAGAGAAACTAACACAATTTTCAGGTTCAAAAAGGTCAACGAAACTTGGGATTCCCAGCCAGTCTCCCATGCTGGTACTTGCCAAGCCTTAAGCTGCATTGCTGCTGCGATCTGACGAGAGCAGGCACATTCAGCTTAGAATGGCCGTTGACAGCAGCTGTTCAATTTGAACCTTCTTTTACTATCTCATAGAGAAACTAACACAATTTTCAGGTTCAAAAAGGTCAACGGAACTTGGGATTCCCAGCCAGTCTCCCATGCTGGTACTTGCCAAGCCTTAAGCTGCATTGCTGCTGCGATCTGACAAGAGCAGGCACATTCAGCTTAGAATGGCCGTTGACAGCAGCTGTTCAATTTGAACCTTCTTTTACTATCTCATAGAGAAACTAACACAATTTTCAGGTTCAAAAAGGTCAACGGAACTTGGGATTCCCAGCCAGTCTCCCATGCTGGTACTTGCCAAGCCTTAAGCTGCATTGCTGCTGCGATCTGACGAGAGCAGGCACATTCAGCTTAGAATGGCCGTTGACAGCAGCTCTTCAATTTGAACCTTCTTTTACTATCTCATAGAGAAACTAACACAATTTTCAGGTTCAAAAAGGTCAACGGAACTTGGGATTCCCAGCCAGTCTCCCATTCTGGTACTTGCCAAGCCTTAAGCTGCATTGCTCCTGCGATCTGACGAGAGCAGGCACATTCAGCTTAGAATGGCCGTTGACAGCAGCTGTTCAATTTGAACCTTCTTTTACTATCTCATAGAGAAACTAACACAATTTTCAGGTTCAAAAAGGTCAACGGAACTTGGGATTCCCAGCCAGTCTCCCATGCTGGTACTTGCCAAGCCTTAAGCTGCATTGCTGCTGCGATCTGACGAGAGCAGGCACATTCAGCTTAGAATGGCCGTTGACAGCAGCTGTTCAATTTGAACCTTCTTTTACCATCTTTGACAGAGAAACTAATACAATTTTCAGGTTCAAAAAGGGCAACGGAACTTGGGATTCCCAGCCAGTCTCCCATGCTGGTACTTGCCAAGCCTTAAGCTGCATTGCTGCTGCAATCTGATGAGAGCAGGCACATTCAGCTTAGAATGGCCGTTGACAGCAGCTGTTCAATTTGAACCTTATTTTACCACCTTTGACAGAGAAACTAACACAATTTTCAGGTTCAAAAAGGTCAACAGAACTTGGGATTCCCAGCCAGTCTCCCATGCTGGTACTTGCCAAGCCTTAAGCTGCATTGCTGCTGCGATCTGACGAGAGCAGGCACATTCAGCTTAGAATGGCCGTTGACAGCAGCTGTTCAATTTGAACCTTCTTTTACTATCTCATAGAGAAACTAACACAATTTTCAGGTTCAAAAAGGTCAACGGAACTTGGGATTCCCAGCCAGTCTCCCATGCTGGTACTTGCCAAGCCTTAAGCTGCATTGCTGCTGCGATCTGACGAGAGCAGGCACATTCAGCTTAGAATGGCCGTTGACAGCAGCTGTTCAATTTGAACCTTCTTTTACTATCTCATAGAGAAACTAACACAATTTTCAGGTTCAAAAAGGTCAACGGAACTTGGGATTCCCAGCCAGTCTCCCATGCTGGTACTTGCCAAGCCTTAAGCTGCATTGCTGCTGCGATCTGACGAGAGCAGGCACATTCAGCTTAGAATGGCCGTTGACAGCAGCTGTTCAATTTGAACCTTCTTTTACTATCTCATAGAGAAACTAACACAATTTTCAGGTTCAAAAAGGTCAACGGAACTTGGGATTCCCAGCCAGTCTCCCATGCTGGTACTTGCCAAGCCTTAAGCTGCATTGCTGCTGCGATCTGACGAGAGCAGGCACATTCAGCTTAGAATGGCCGTTGACAGCAGCTGTTCAATTTGAACCTTCTTTTACTATCTCATAGAGAAACTAACACAATTTTCAGGTTCAAAAAGGTCAACGGAACTTGGGATTCCCAGCCAGTCTCCCAATCTGGTACTTGCCAAGCCTTAAGCTGCATTGCTGCTGCGATCTGACGAGAGCAGGCACATTCAGCTTAGAATGGCCGTTGACAGCAGCTGTTCAATTTTAACCTTCTTTTACCATCTTTGACAGAGAAACTAATACAATTTTCAGGTTCAAAAAGGGCAACAGAACTTGGGATTCCCAGCCAGTCTCCCATGCTGGTACTTGCCAAGCCTTAAGCTGCATTGCTGCTGTGATCTGACGAGAGCAGGCACATTCAGCTTAGAATGGCCTTTGACAGCAGCTGTTCAATTTGAACCTTCTTTTACCATCTTTGACAGAGAAACTAACACAATTTTCAGGTTCAAAAAGGTCAACGGAACTTGGGATTCCCAGCCAGTCTCCCATTCTGGTACTTGCCAAGCCTTAAACTGCATTGCTGCTGTGATCTGACGAGAGCAGGCACATTCAGCTTAGAATGGCCGTTGACAGTGGCTGTTCAAATTGAACCTTCTTTTACTATCTCATAGCGAAACTAACACAATTTTCAGTTCAAAAAGTTCAACAGAACTTGGGATTCCCAGCCAGTCTCCCATGCTGGTACTTGCCAAGCCTTAAGCTGCATTGCTGCTGCGATCTGACAAGAGCAGGCAAATTCAGCTTAGAATGGCCGTTGACAGCAACTGTTCAATTTGAACCTTCTTTTACCATCTTTGCCAGAGAAACTAACACAATTTTCAGGTTCAAAAAGGTCAACAGAACTTTGGATTCCCAGCCAGTCTCCCATGCTGGTACTTGCCAAGCCTTAAGCTGCATTGCTGCTGCGATCTGACGAGAGCAGGCACATTCAGCTTAGAATGGCCGTTGACAGCAGCTGTTCAATTTGAACCTTCTTTTACTATCTCCTAGAGAAACTAACACAATTTTCAGGTTCAAAAAGGTCAATGGAACTTGGGATTCCCAACCAGTCTCCCATTCTGGTACTTGCCAAGCCTTAAGCTGCATTGCTGCTGCGATCTGACGAGAGCAGGCACATTCAGCTTAGAATGGCCGTTGACAGCAGCTGTTCAATTTGAACCTTCTTTTACTATCTCATAGAGAAACTAACACAATTTTCAGGTTCAAAAAGGTCGACGGAACTTGGGATTCCCAGCCAGTCTCCCATGCTGGTACTTGCCAAGCCTTAAGCTGCATTGCTGCTGCGATCTGACGAGAGCAGGCACATTCACCTTAGAATGGCCGTTGACAGCAGCTGTTCAATTTGAACCTTCTTTTACCATCTTTGACAGAGAAACTAATACAATTTTCAGGTTCAAAAAGGTCAACGGAACTTGGGATTCCCAGCCAGACTCCCATGCTGGTACTTGCCAAGCCTTAAGCTGCATTGCTGCTGCGATCTGATGAGAGCAGGCACATTGAGCTTAGAATGGCCGTTGACAGCAGCTGTTCAATTTGAACCTTCTTTTACTATCTCATAGAGAAACTAACACAATTTTCAGGTTCAAAAAGGTCAACGGAACTTGGGATTCCCAGCCAGTCTCCCAATCTGGTACTTGCCAAACCTTAAGCTGCATTGCTGCTGCGATCTGACGAGAGCAGGCACATTCAGCTTAGAATGGCCGTTGACAGCAGCTGTTCAATTTGAACCTTCTTTTACTATCTCATAGAGAAACTAACACAATTTTCAGGTTCAAAAAGGTCAACGGAACTTGGGATTCCCAGCCAGTCTCCCATGCTGGTACTTGCCAAGCCTTAAGCTGCATTGCTGCTGCGATCTGACGAGAGCAGGCACATTCAGCTTAGAATGGCCGTTGACAGCAGCTGTTCAATTTGAACCTTCTTTTACTATCTCATAGAGAAACTAACACAATTTTCAGGTTCAAAAAGGTCAACGGAACTTGGGATTCCCAGCCAGTCTCCCATGCTGGTACTTGCCAAGCCTTAAGCTGCATTGCTGCTGCGATCTGACGAGAGCAGGCACATTCAGCTTAGAATGGCCGTTGACAGCAGCTGTTCAATTTGAACCTTCTTTTACTATCTCATAGAGAAACTAACACAATTTTCAGGTTCAAAAAGGTCAACGGAACTTGGGATTCCCAGCCAGTCTCCCATGCTGGTACTTGCCAAGCCTTAAGCTGCATTGCTGCTGCGATCTGACGAGAGCAGGCACATTCAGCTTAGAATGGCCGTTGACAGCAGCTGTTCAATTTGAACCTTCTTTTACTATCTCATAGAGAAACTAACACAATTTTCAGGTTCAAAAAGGTCAACGGAACTTGGGATTCCCAGCCAGTCTCCCATGCTGGTACTTGCCAAGCCTTAAGCTGCATTGCTGCTGCGATCTGACGAGAGCAGGCACATTCAGCTTAGAATGGCCGTTGACAGCAGCTGTTCAATTTGAACCTTCTTTTACCATCTTTGACAGAGAAACTAATACAATTTTCAGGTTGAAAAAGGGCAACGGAACTTGGGATTCCCAGCCAGTCTCCCATGCTGGTACTTGCCAAGCCTTAAGCTGCATTGCTGCTGCAATCTGATGAGAGCAGGCACATTCAGCTTAGAATGGCCTTTGACAGCAGCTGTTCAATTTGAACCTTATTTTACCACCTTTGACAGAGAAACTAACACAATTTTCAGGTTCAAAAAGGTCAACAGAACTTGGGATTCCCAGCCAGTCTCCCATGCTGGTACTTGCCAAGCCTTAAGCTGCATTGCTGCTGCGATCTGACGAGAGCAGGCACATTCAGCTTAGAATGGCCGTTGACAGCAGCTGTTCAATTTGAACCTTCTTTTACCATCTTTGACAGAGAAACTAATACAATTTTCAGGTTCAAAAAGGGCAACGGAACTTGGGATTCCCAGCCAGTCTCCCATGCTGGTACTTGCCAAGCCTTAAGCTGCATTGCTGCTGCGATCTGATGAGAGCAGGCACATTGAGCTTAGAATGGCCGTTGACAGCAGCTGTTCAATTTGAACCTTCTTTTACTATCTCATAGAGAAACTAACACAATTTTCAGGTTCAAAAAGGTCAACGGAACTTGGGATTCCCAGCCAGTCTCCCATGCTGGTACTTGCCAAACCTTAAGCTGCATTGCTGCTGCGATCTGACGAGAGCAGGCACATTCAGCTTAGAATGGCCGTTGACAGCAGCTGTTCAATTTGAACCTTCTTTTACTATCTCATAGAGAAACTAACACAATTTTCAGGTTCAAAAAGGTCAACGGAACTTGGGATTCCCAGCCAGTCTCCCATGCTGGTACTTGCCAAGCCTTAAGCTGCATTGCTGCTGCGATCTGACGAGAGCAGGCACATTCAGCTTAGAATGGCCGTTGACAGCAGCTGTTCAATTTGAACCTTCTTTTACTATCTCATAGAGAAACTAACACAATTTTCAGGTTCAAAAAGGTCAACGGAACTTGGGATTCCCAGCCAGTCTCCCATGCTGGTACTTGCCAAGCCTTAAGCTGCATTGCTGCTGCGATCTGACGAGAGCAGGCACATTCAGCTTAGAATGGCCGTTGACAGCAGCTGTTCAATTTGAACCTTCTTTTACTATCTCATAGAGAAACTAACACAATTTTCAGGTTCAAAAAGGTCAACGGAACTTGGGATTCCCAGCCAGTCTCCCATGCTGGTACTTGCCAAGCCTTAAGCTGCATTGCTGCTGCGATCTGACGAGAGCAGGCACATTCAGCTTAGAATGGCCGTTGACAGCAGCTGTTCAATTTGAACCTTCTTTTACTATCTCATAGAGAAACTAACACAATTTTCAGGTTCAAAAAGGTCAACGGAACTTGGGATTCCCAGCCAGTCTCCCAATCTGGTACTTGCCAAGCCTTAAGCTGCATTGCTGCTGCGATCTGACGAGAGCAGGCACATTCAGCTTAGAATGGCCGTTGACAGCAGCTGTTCAATTTTAACCTTCTATTACCATCTTTGACAGAGAAACTAATACAATTTTCAGGTTCAAAAAGGTCAACGGAACTTGGGATTCCCAGCCAGTCTCCCAATCTGGTACTTGCCAAGCCTTAAGCTGCATTGCTGCTGCGATCTGACGAGAGCAGGCACATTCAGCTTAGAATGGCCGTTGACAGCAGCTGTTCAATTTGAACCTTCTTTTACTATCTCATAGAGAAACTAACACAATTTTCAGGTTCAAAAAGGTCAACGGAACTTGGGATTCCCAGCCAGTCTCCCATGCTGGTACTTGCCAAGCCTTAAGCTGCATTGATGCTGCGATCTGACGACAGCAGGCACATTCAGCTTAGAATGGCCGTTGACAGCAGCTGTTCAATTTGAACCTTCTTTTACCATCTTTGACAGAGAAACTAATACAATTTTCAGGTTCAAAAAGGGCAACGGAACTTGGGATTCCCAGCCAGTCTCCCATGCTGGTACTTGCCAAGCCTTAAGCTGCATTGCTGCTGCAATCTGATGAGAGCAGGCACATTCAGCTTAGAATGGCCGTTGACAGCAGCTGTTCAATTTGAACCTTATTTTACCATCTTTGACAGAGAAACACACAATTTTCAGGTTCAAAAAGGTCAACAGAACTTGGGATTCCCAGCCAGTCTCCCATGCTGGTACTTGCCAAGCCTTAAGCTGCATTGCTGCTGCGATCTGACGAGAGCAGGCACATTCAGCTTAGAATGGCCGTTGACAGCAGCTGTTCAATTTTAACCTTCTTTTACCATCTTTGACAGAGAAACTAATACAATTTTCAGGTTCAAAAAGGGCAACGGAACTTGGGATTCCCAGCCAGTCTCCCATGCTGGTACTTGCCAAGCCTTAAGCTGCATTGCTGCTGCAATCTGATGAGAGCAGGCACATTCAGCTTAGAATGGCCGTTGACAGCAGCTGTTCAATTTGAACCTTATTTTACCATCTTTGACAGAGAAACTAACACAATTTTCAGGTTCAAAAAGGTCAACAGAACTTGGGATTCCCAGCCAGTCTCCCATGCTGGTACTTGCCAAGCCTTAAGCTGCATTGCTGCTGCGATCTGACGAGAGCAGGCACATTCAGCTTAGAATGGCCGTTGACAGCAGCTGTTCAATTTTAACCTTCTTTTACCATCTTTGACAGAGAAACTAATACAATTTTCAGGTTCAAAAAGGGCAACGGAACTTGGGATTCCCAGCCAGTCTCCCATGCTGGTACTTGCCAAGCCTTAAGCTGCATTGCTGCTGTGATCTGACGAGAGCAGGCACATTCAGCTTAGAATGGCCGTTGACAGCAGCTGTTCAATTTGAACCTTCTTTTACCATCTTTGACAGAGAAACTAACACAATTTTCAGGTTCAAAAAGGTCAACGGAACTTGGGATTCCCAGCCAGTCTCCCATTCTGGTACTTGCCAAGCCTTAAACTGCATTGCTGCTGTGATCTGACGAGAGCAGGCACATTCAGCTTAGAATGGCCGTTGACAGCGGCTGTTCAAATTGAACCTTCTTTTACTATCTCATAGCGAAACTAACACAATTTTCAGTTCAAAAAGGTCAACAGAACTTGGGATTCCCAGCCAGTCTCCCATGCTGGTACTTGCCAAGCCTTAAGCTGCATTGCTGCTGCGATCTGACAAGAGCAGGCAAATTCAGCTTAGAATGGCCGTTGACAGCAACTGTTCAATTTGAACCTTCTTTTACCATCTTTGCCAGAGAAACTAACACAATTTTCAGGTTCAAAAAGGTCAACAGAACTTTGGATTCCCAGCCAGTCTCCCATGCTGGTACTTGCCAAGCCTTAAGCTGCATTGCTGCTGCGATCTGACGAGAGCAGGCACATGCACCTTAGAATGGCCGTTGACAGCAGCTGTTCAATTTGAACCTTCTTTTACCATCTTTGACAGAGAAACTAATACAATTTTCAGGTTCAAAAAGGTCAACGGAACTTGGGATTCCCAGCCAGACTCCCATGCTGGTACTTGCCAAGCCTTAAGCTGCATTGCTGCTGCGATCTGATGAGAGCAGGCACATTGAGCTTAGAATGGCCGTTGACAGCAGCTGTTAAATTTGAACCTTCTTTTACTATCTCATAGAGAAACTAACACAATTTTCAGGTTCAAAAAGGTCAACGGAACTTGGGATTCCCAGCCAGTCTCCCAATCTGGTACTTGCCAAACCTTAAGCTGCATTGCTGCTGCGATCTGACGAGAGCAGGCACATTCAGCTTAGAATGACCGTTGACAGCAGCTGTTCAATTTGAACCTTCTTTTACTATCTCATAGAGAAACTAACACAATTTTCAGGTTCAAAAAGGTCAACGGAACTTGGGATTCCCAGCCAGTCTCCCATGCTGGCACTTGCCAAGCCTTAAGCTGCATTGCTGCTGCGATCTGACGAGAGCAGGCACATTCAGCTTAGAATGGCCGTTGACAGCAGCTGTTCAATTTGAACCTTCTTTTACTATCTCATAGAGAAACTAACACAATTTTCAGGTTCAAAAAGGTCAACGGAACTTGGGATTCCCAGCCAGTCTCCCATGCTGGTACTTGCCAAGCCTTAAGCTGCATTGCTGCTGCGATCTGACGAGAGCAGGCACATTCAGCTTAGAATGGCCGTTGACAGCAGCTGTTCAATTTGAACCTTCTTTTACCATCTTTGACAGAGAAACTAATACAATTTTCAGGTTCAAAAAGGGCAACGGAACTTGGGATTCCTAGCCAGTCTCCCATGCTGGTACTTGCCAAGCCTTAAGCTGCATTGCTGCTGCAATCTGATGAAAGCAGGCACATTCAGCTTAGAATGGCCGTTGACAGCAGCTGTTCAATTTGAACCTTATTTTACAATCTTTGACAGAGAAACTAACACAATTTTCAGGTTCAAAAAGGTCAACAGAACTTGGGATTCCCAGCCAGTCTCCCATGCTGGTACTTGCCAAGCCTTAAGCTGCATTGCTGCTGACGAGAGCAGGCACATTCAGCTTAGAATGGCCGTTGACAGCAGCTGTTCAATTTTAACCTTCTTTTACCATCTTTGACAGAGAAACTAATACAATTTTCAGGTTCAAAAAGGGCAACGGAACTTGGGATTCCCAGCCAGTCTCCCATGCTGGTACTTGCCAAGCCTTAAGCTGCATTGCTGCTGTGATCTGACGAGAGCAGGCACATTCAGCTTAGAATGGCCGTTGACAGCAGCTGTTCAATTTGAACCTTCTTTTACCATCTTTGACAGAGAAACTAACACAATTTTCAGGTTCAAAAAGGTCAACGGAACTTGGGATTCCCAGCCAGTCTCCCATTCTGGTACTTGCCAAGCCTTAAACTGCATTGCTGCTGTGATCTGACGAGAGCAGGCACATTCAGCTTAGAATGGCCGTTGACAGCGGCTGTTCAAATTGAACCTTCTTTTACTATCTCATAGCGAAACTAACACAATTTTCAGTTCAAAAAGGTCAACAGAACTTGGGATTCCCAGCCAGTCTCCCATGCTGGTACTTGCCAAGCCTTAAGCTGCATTGCTGCTGCGATCTGACAAGAGCAGGCAAATTCAGCTTAGAATGGCCGTTGACAGCAACTGTTCAATTTGAACCTTCTTTTACCATCTTTGCCAGAGAAACTAACACAATTTTCAGGTTCAAAAAGGTCAACAAAACTTTGGATTCCCAGCCAGTCTCCCATGCTGGTACTTGCCAAGCCTTAAGCTGCATTGCTGCTGCGATCTGACGAGAGCAGGCACATGCACCTTAGAATGGCCGTTGACAGCAGCTGTTCAATTTGAACCTTCTTTTACCATCTTTGACAGAGAAACTAATACAATTTTCAGGTTCAAAAAGGTCAACGGAACTTGGGATTCCCAGCCAGACTCCCATGCTGGTACTTGCCAAGCCTTAAGCTGCATTGCTGCTGCGATCTGATGAGAGCAGGCACATTGAGCTTAGAATGGCCGTTGACAGCAGCTGTTCAATTTGAACCTTCTTTTACTATCTCATAGAGAAACTAACACAATTTTCAGGTTCAAAAAGGTCAACGGAACTTGGGATTCCCAGCCAGTCTCCCAATCTGGTACTTGCCAAACCTTAAGCTGCATTGCTGCTGCGATCTGACGAGAGCAGGCACATTCAGCTTAGAATGACCGTTGACAGCAGCTGTTCAATTTGAACCTTCTTTTACTATCTCATAGAGAAACTAACACAATTTTCAGGTTCAAAAAGGTCAACGGAACTTGGGATTCCCAGCCAGTCTCCCATGCTGGCACTTGCCAAGCCTTAAGCTGCATTGCTGCTGCGATCTGACGAGAGCAGGCACATTCAGCTTAGAATGGCCGTTGACAGCAGCTGTTCAATTTGAACCTTCTTTTACTATCTCATAGAGAAACTAACACAATTTTCAGGTTCAAAAAGGTCAATGGAACTTGGGATTCCCAGCCAGTCTCCCATGCTGGTACTTGCCAAGCCTTAAGCTGCATTGCTGCTGCGATCTGACGAGAGCAGGCACATTCAGCTTAGAATGGCCGTTGACAGCAGCTGTTCAATTTGAACCTTCTTTTACCATCTTTGACAGAGAAACTAATACAATTTTCAGGTTCAAAAAGGGCAACGGAACTTGGGATTCCTAGCCAGTCTCCCATGCTGGTACTTGCCAAGCCTTAAGCTGCATTGCTGCTGCAATCTGATGAAAGCAGGCACATTCAGCTTAGAATGGCCGTTGACAGCAGCTGTTCAATTTGAACCTTATTTTACAATCTTTGACAGAGAAACTAACACAATTTTCAGGTTCAAAAAGGTCAACAGAACTTGGGATTCCCAGCCAGTCTCCCATGCTGGTACTTGCCAAGCCTTAAGCTGCATTGCTGCTGACGAGAGCAGGCACATTCAGCTTAGAATGGCCGTTGACAGCAGCTGTTCAATTTTAACCTTCTTTTACCATCTTTGACAGAGAAACTAATACAATTTTCAGGTTCAAAAAGGGCAACGGAACTTGGGATTCCCAGCCAGTCTCCCATGCTGGTACTTGCCAAGCCTTTAGCTGCATTGCTGCTGCGATCTGATGAGAGCAGGCACATTCAGCTTAGAATGGCCGTTGACAGCAGCTGTTCAATTTGAACCTTCTTTTACTATCTCCTAGAGAAACTAACACAATTTTCAGGTTCAAAAAGGTCAATGGAACTTGGGATTCCCAACCAGTTTCTCATTCTGGTACTTGCCAAGCCTTAAGCTGCATTGCTGCTGCGATCTGACGAGAGCAGGCACATTCAGCTTAGAATGGCCGTTGACAGCAGCTGTTCAATTTGAACCTTCTTTTACTATCTCATAGAGAAACTAACACAATTTTCAGGTTCAAAAAGGTCGACGGAACTTGGGATTCCCAGCCAGTCTCCCATGCTGGTACTTGCCAAGCCTTAAGCTGCATTGCTGCTGCGATCTGACGAGAGCAGGCACATGCACCTTAGAATGGCCGTTGACAACAGCTGTTCAATTTGAACCTTCTTTTACCATCTTTGACAGAGAAACTAATACAATTTTCAGGTTCAAAAAGGTCAACGGAACTTGGGATTCCCAGCCAGACTCCCATGCTGGTACTTGCCAAGCCTTAAGCTGCATTGCTGCTGCGATCTGATGAGAGCAGGCACATTGAGCTTAGAATGGCCGTTGACAGCAGCTGTTCAATTTGAACCTTCTTTTACTATCTCATAGAGAAACTAACACAATTTTCAGGTTCAAAAAGGTCAACGGAACTTGGGATTCCCAGCCAGTCTCCCAATCTGGTACTTGCCAAACCTTAAGCTGCATTGCTGCTGCGATCTGACGAGAGCAGGCACATTCAGCTTAGAATGACCGTTGACAGCAGCTGTTCAATTTGAACCTTCTTTTACTATCTCATAGAGAAACTAACACAATTTTCAGGTTCAAAAAGGTCAACGGAAGTTGGGATTCCCAGCCAGTCTCCCATGCTGGTACTTGCCAAGCCTTAAGCTGCATTGCTGCTGCGATCTGACGAGAGCAGGCACATTCAGCTTAGAATGGCCGTTGACAGCAGCTGTTCAATTTGAACCTTCTTTTACCATCTTTGACAGAGAAACTAATACAATTTTCAGGTTCAAAAAGGGCAACGGAACTTGGGATTCCCAGCCAGTCTCCCATGCTGGTACTTGCCAAGCCTTAAGCTGCATTGCTGCTGCAATCTGATGAGAGCAGGCACATTCAGCTTAGAATGGCCGTTGACAGCAGCTGTTCAATTTGAACCTTATTTTACAATCTTTGACAGAGAAACTAACACAATTTTCAGGTTCAAAAAGGTCAACAGAACTTGGGATTCCCAGCCAGTCTCCCATGCTGGTACTTGCCAAGCCTTAAGCTGCATTGCTGCTGCGATCTGACGAGAGCAGGCACATTCAGCTTAGAATGGCCGTTGACAGCAGCTGTTCAATTTTAACCTTCTTTTACCATCTTTGACAGAGAAACTAATACAATTTTCAGGTTCAAAAAGGGCAACGGAACTTGGGATTCCCAGCCAGTCTCCCATGCTGGTACTTGCCAAGCCTTAAGCTGCATTGCTGCTGTGATCTGACGAGAGCAGGCACATTCAGCTTAGAATGGCCGTTGACAGCAGCTGTTCAATTTGAACCTTCTTTTACCATCTTTGACAGAGAAACTAACACAATTTTCAGGTTCAAAAAGGTCAACGGAACTTGGGATTCCCAGCCAGTCTCCCATTCTGGTACTTGCCAAGCCTTAAACTGCATTGCTGCTGTGATCTGACGAGAGCAGGCACATTCAGCTTAGAATGGCCGTTGACAGCGGCTGTTCAAATTGAACCTTCTTTTACTATCTCATAGCGAAACTAACACAATTTTCAGTTCAAAAAGGTCAACAGAACTTGGGATTCCCAGCCATTCTCCCATGCTGGTACTTGCCAAGCCTTAAGCTGCATTGCTGCTGCGATCTGACAAGAGCAGGCAAATTCAGCTTAGAATGGCCGTTGACAGCAACTGTTCAATTTGAACCTTCTTTTACCATCTTTGCCAGAGAAACTAACACAATTTTCAGGTTCAAAAAGGTCAACAGAACTTTGGATTCCCAGCCAGTCTCCCATGCTGGTACTTGCCAAGCCTTAAGCTGCATTGCTGCTGCGCTCTGACGAGAGCAGGCACATTCAGCTTAGAATGGCCGTTGACAGCAGCTGTTCAATTTGAACCTTCTTTTACTATCTCCTAGAGAAACTAACACAATTTTCAGGTTCAAAAAGGTCAATGGAACTTGGGATTCCCAACCAGTCTCCCATTCTGGTACTTGCCAAGCCTTAAGCTGCATTGCTGCTGCGATCTGACGAGAGCAGGCACATTCAGCTTAGAATGGCCGTTGACAGCAGCTGTTCAATTTGAACCTTCTTTTACTATCTCATAGAGAAACTAACACAATTTTCAGGTTCAAAAAGGTCGACGGAACTTGGGATTCCCAGCCAGTCTCCCATGCTGGTACTTGCCAAGCCTTAAGCTGCATTGCTGCTGCGATCTGACGAGAGCAGGCACATGCACCTTAGAATGGCCGTTGACAGCAGCTGTTCAATTTGAACCTTCTTTTACCATCTTTGACAGAGAAACTAATACAATTTTCAGGTTCAAAAAGGTCAACGGAACTTGGGATTCCCAGCCAGACTCCCATGCTGGTACTTGCCAAGCCTTAAGCTGCATTGCTGCTGCGATCTGATGAGAGCAGGCACATTGAGCTTAGAATGGCCGTTGACAGCAGCTGTTCAATTTGAACCTTCTTTTACTATCTCATAGAGAAACTAACACAATTTTCAGGTTCAAAAAGGTCAACGGAACTTGGGATTCCCAGCCAGTCTCCCAATCTGGTACTTGCCAAACCTTAAGCTGCATTGCTGCTGCGATCTGACGAGAGCAGGCACATTCAGCTTAGAATGACCGTTGACAGCAGCTGTTCAATTTGAACCTTCTTTTACTATCTCATAGAGAAACTAACACAATTTTCAGGTTCAAAAAGGTCAACGGAACTTGGGATTCCCAGCCAGTCTCCCATGCTGGTACTTGCCAAGCCTTAAGCTGCATTGCTGCTGCGATCTGACGAGAGCAGGCACATTCAGCTTAGAATGGCCGTTGACAGCAGCTGTTCAATTTGAACCTTCTTTTACCATCTTTGACAGAGAAACTAATACAATTTTCAGGTTCAAAAAGGGCAACGGAACTTGGGATTCCCAGCCAGTCTCCCATGCTGGTACTTGCCAAGCCTTAAGCTGCATTGCTGCTGCAATCTGATGAGAGCAGGCACATTCAGCTTAGAATGGCCGTTGACAGCAGCTGTTCAATTTGAACCTTATTTTACAATCTTTGACAGAGAAACTAACACAATTTTCAGGTTCAAAAAGGTCAACAGAACTTGGGATTCCCAGCCAGTCTCCCATGCTGGTACTTGCCAAGCCTTAAGCTGCATTGCTGCTGCGATCTGACGAGAGCAGGCACATTCAGCTTAGAAGGGCCGTTGACAGCAGCTGTTCAATTTTAACCTTCTTTTACCATCTTTGACAGAGAAACTAATACAATTTTCAGGTTCAAAAAGGGCAACGGAACTTGGGATTCCCAGCCAGTCTCCCATGCTGGTACTTGCCAAGCCTTAAGCTGCATTGCTGCTGTGATCTGACGAGAGCAGGCACATTCAGCTTAGAATGGCCGTTGACAGCAGCTGTTCAATTTGAACCTTCTTTTACCATCTTTGACAGAGAAACTAACACAATTTTCAGGTTCAAAAAGGTCAACGGAACTTGGGATTCCCAGCCAGTCTCCCATTCTGGTACTTGCCAAGCCTTAAACTGCATTGCTGCTGTGATCTGACGAGAGCAGGCACATTCAGCTTAGAATGGCCGTTGACAGCGGCTGTTCAAATTGAACCTTCTTTTACTATCTCATAGCAAAACTAACACAATTTTCAGTTCAAAAAGGTCAACAGAACTTGGGATTCCCAGCCAGTCTCCCATGCTGGTACTTGCCAAGCCTTAAGCTGCATTGCTGCTGCGATCTGACAAGAGCAGGCAAATTCAGCTTAGAATGGCCGTTGACAGCAACTGTTCAATTTGAACCTTCTTTTACCATCTTTGCCAGAGAAACTAACACAATTTTCAGGTTCAAAAAGGTCAACAGAACTTTGGATTCCCAGCCAGTCTCCCATGCTGGTACTTGCCAAGCCTTAAGCTGCATTGCTGCTGCGATCTGACGAGAGCAGGCACATTCAGCTTAGAATGGCCGTTGACAGCAGCTGTTCAATTTGAACCTTCTTTTACTATCTCCTAGAGAAACTAACACAATTTTCAGGTTCAAAAAGGTCAATGGAACTTGGGATTCCCAGCCAGTCTCCCAATCTGGTACTTGCCAAGCCTTAAGCTGCATTGCTGCTGCGATCTGACGAGAGCAGGCACATTCAGCTTAGAATGGCCGTTGACAGCAGCTGTTCAATTTGAACCTTCTTTTACTATCTCATAGAGAAACTAACACAATTTTCAGGTTCAAAAAGGTCAACGGAACTTGGGATTCCCAGCCAGTCTCCCATGCTGGTACTTGCCAAGCCTTAAGCTGCATTGCTGCTGCGATCTGACGAGAGCAGGCACATTCAGCTTAGAATGGCCGTTGACAGCAGCTGTTCAATTTGAACCTTATTTTACTATCTCATAGAGAAACTAACACAATTTTCAGGTTCAAAAAGGTCAACGGAACTTGGGATTCCTAGCCAGTCTCCCATGCTGGTACTTGCCAAGCCTTAAGCTGCATTGCTGCTGCGATCTGACGAGAGCAGGCACATTCAGCTTAGAATGGCCGTTGACAGCAGCTGTTCAATTTGAACCTTCTTTTACTATCTCATAGAGAAACTAACACAATTTTCAGGTTCAAAAGGTCAACGGAACTTGGGATTCCTAGCCAGTTTCCCAATCTGGTACTTGCCAAGCCTTAAGCTGCATTGCTGCTGCGATCTGACGAGAGCAGGCACATTCAGCTTAGAATGGCCGTTGACAGCAGCTGTTCAATTTTAACCTTCTTTTACCATCTTTGACAGAGAAACTAATACAATTTTCAGGTTCAAAAAGGGCAACGGAACTTGGGATTCCCAGCCAGTCTCCCATGCTGGTACTTGCCAAGCCTTAAGCTGCATTGCTGCTGTGATCTGACGAGAGCAGGCACATTCAGCTTAGAATGGCCGTTGACAGCAGCTGTTCAATTTGAACCTTCTTTTACCATCTTTGACAGAGAAACTAACACAATTTTCAGGTTCAAAAAGGTCAACGGAACTTGGGATTCCCAGCCAGTCTCCCATTCTGGTACTTGCCAAGCCTTAAACTGCATTGCTGCTGTGATCTGACGAGAGCAGACACATTCAGCTTAGAATGGCCGTTGACAGCGGCTGTTCAAATTGAACCTTCTTTTACTATCTCATAGCGAAACTAACACAATTTTCAGTTCGAAAAGGTCAACAGAACTTGGGATTCCCAGCCAGTCTCCCATGCTGGTACTTGCCAAGCCTTAAGCTGCATATCTGCTGCGATCTGACAAGAGCAGGCAAATTCAGCTTAGAATGGCCGTTGACAGCAACTGTTCAATTTGAACCTTCTTTTACCATCTTTGCCAGAGAAACTAACACAATTTTCAGGTTCAAAAAGGTCAACAGAACTTTGGATTCCCAGCCAGTCTCCCATGCTGGTACTTGCCAAGCCTTAAGCTGCATTGCTGCTGCGATCTGACGAGAGCAGGCACATTCAGCTTAGAATGGCCGTTGACAGCAGCTGTTCAATTTGAACCTTCTTTTACTATCTCCTAGAGAAACTAACACAATTTTCAGGTTTAAAAAGGTCAATGGAACTTGGGATTCCAAACCAGTCTCCCATTCTGGTACTTGCCAAGCCTTAAGCTGCATTGCTGCTGCGATCTGACGAGAGCAGGCACATTCAGCTTAGAATGGCCGTTGACAGCAGCTGTTCAATTTGAACCTTCTTTTACTATCTCATAGAGAAACTAACACAATTTTCAGGTTCAAAAAGGTCGACGGAACTTGGGATTCCCAGCCAGTCTCGCATGCTGGTACTTGCCAAGCCTTAAGCTGCATTGCTGCTGCGATCTGACGAGAGCAGGCACATTCACCTTAGAATGGCCGTTGACAGCAGCTGTTCAATTTGAACCTTCTTTTACCATCTTTGACAGAGAAACTAATACAATTTTCAGGTTCAAAAAGGTCAACGGAACTTGGGATTCCCAGCCAGACTCCCATGCTGGTACTTGCCAAGCCTTAAGCTGCATTGCTGCTGCCATCTGACGAGAGCAGGCACATTCAGCTTAGAATGGCCGTTGACAGCAGCTGTTCAATTTGAACCTTCTTTTACTATCTCCTAGAGAAACTAACACAATTTTCAGGTTCAAAAAGGTCAATGGAACTTGGGATTCCCAACCAGTCTCCCATTCTGGTACTTGCCAAGCCTTAAGCTGCATTGCTGCTGCGATCTGACGAGAGCAGGCACATTCAGCTTAGAATGGCCGTTGACAGCAGCTGTTCAATTTGAACCTTCTTTTACCATCTTTGACAGAGAAACTAATACAATTTTCAGGTTCAAAAAGGTCAACGGAACTTGGGATTCCCAGCCAGACTCCCATGCTGGTACTTGCCAAGCCTTAAGCTGCATTGCTGCTGCGATCTGATGAGAGCAGGCACATTGAGCTTAGAATGGCCGTTGACAGCAGCTGTTCAATTTGAACCTTCTTTTACTATCTCATAGAGAAACTAACACAATTTTCAGGTTCAAAAAGGTCAACGGAACTTGGGATTCCCAGCCAGTCTCCCAATCTGGTACTTGCCAAACCTTAAGCTGCATTGCTGCTGCGATCTGACGAGAGCAGGCACATTCAGCTTAGAATGGCCGTTGACAGCAGCTGTTCAATTTGAACCTTCTTTTACTATCTCATAGAGAAAATAACACAATTTTCAGGTTCAAAAAGGTCAACGGAACTTGGGATTCCCAGCCAGTCTCCCATGCTGGTACTTGCCAAGCCTTAAGCTGCATTGCTGCTGCGATCTGACGAGAGCAGGCACATTCAGCTTAGAATGGCCGTTGACAGCAGCTGTTCAATTTGAACCTTCTTTTACTATCTCATAGAGAAACTAAAACCAATTTTCAGGTTCAAAAAGGTCAACGGAACTTGGGATTCCCAGCCAGTCTCCCATGCTGGTACTTGCCAAGCCTTAAGCTGCATTGCTGCTGCGATCTGACGAGAGCAGGCACATTCAGCTTAGAATGGCCGTTGACAGCAGCTGTTCAATTTGAACCTTCTTTTACTATCTCATAGAGAAACTAACACAATTTTCAGGTTCAAAGAGGTCAACGGAACTTGGGATTCCCAGCCAGTCTCCCATGCTAGTACTTGCCAAGCCTTAAGCTGCATTGCTGCTGCGATCTGACGAGAGCAGGCACATTCAGCTTAGAATGGCCGTTGACAGCAGCTGTTCAATTTTAACCTTCTTTTACCATCTTTGACAGAGAAACTAATACAATTTTCAGGTTCAAAAAGGGCAACGGAACTTGGGATTCCCAGCCAGTCTCCCATGCTGGTACTTGCCAAGCCTTAAGCTGCATTGCTGCTGTGATCTGACGAGAGCAGGCACATTCAGCTTAGAATGGCCGTTGACAGCAGCTGTTCAATTTGAACCTTCTTTTACCATCTTTGACAGAGAAACTAACACAATTTTCAGGTTCAAAAAGGTCAACGGAACTTGGGATTCCCAGCCAGTCTCCCATTCTGGTACTTGCCAAGCCTTAAACTGCATTGCTGCTGTGATCTGATGAGAGCAGGCACATTCAGCTTAGAATGGCCGTTGACAGCGGCTGTTCAAATTGAACCTTCTTTTACTATCTCATAGCGAAACGAACACAATTTTCAGTTCAAAAAGGTCAACAGAACTTGGGATTCCCAGCCAGTCTCCCATGCTGGTACTTGCCAAGCCTTAAGCTGCATTGCTGCTGCGATCTGACAAGAGCAGGCAAATTCAGCTTAGAATGGCCGTTGACAGCAACTGTTCAATTTGAACCTTCTTTTACCATCTTTGCCAGAGAAACTAACACAATTTTCAGGTTCAAAAAGGTCAACAGAACTTTGGATTCCCAGCCAGTCTCCCATGCTGGTACTTGCCAAGCCTTAAGCTGCATTGCTGCTGCGATCTGACGAGAGCAGGCACATTCAGCTTAGAATGGCCGTTGACAGCAGCTGTTCAATTTGAACCTTCTTTTACTATCTCATAGAGAAACTAACACAATTTTCAGGTTCAAAGAGGTCAACGGAACTTGGGATTCCCAGCCAGTCTCCCAATCTGGTACTTGCCAAACTTTAAGCTGCATTGCTGCTGCGATCTGACGAGAGCAGGCACATTCAGCTTAGAATGGCCGTTGACAGCAGCTGTTCAATTTGAACCTTCTTTTACCATCTTTGACAGAGAAACTAACACAATTTTCAGGTTCAAAAAGGTCAACAGAACTTTGGATTCCCAGCCAGTCTCCCATGCTGGTACTTGCCAAGCCTTAAGCTGCATTGCTGCTGCGATCTGACGAGAGCAGGCACATTCAGCTTAGAATGGCCGTTGACAGCAGCTGTTCAATTTGAACCTTCTTTTACTATCTCCTAGAGAAACTAACACAATTTTCAGGTTCAAAAAGGTCAATGGAACTTGGGATTCCCAACCAGTCTCCCATTCTGGTACTTGCCAAGCCTTAAGCTGCATTGCTGCTGCGATCTGACGAGAGCAGGCACATTCAGCTTAGAATGGCCGTTGACAGCAGCTGTTCAATTTGAACCTTCTTTTACCATCTTTGACAGAGAAACTAATACAATTTTCAGGTTCAAAAAGGTCAACGGAACTTGGGATTCCCAGCCAGACTCCCATGCTGGTACTTGCCAAGCCTTAAGCTGCATTGCTGCTGCGATCTGATGAGAGCAGGCACATTGAGCTTAGAATGGCCGTTGACAGCAGCTGTTCAATTTGAACCTTCTTTTACTATCTCATAGAGAAACTAACACAATTTTCAGGTTCAAAAAGGTCAACGGAACTTGGGATTCCCAGCCAGTCTCCCAATCTGGTATTTGCCAAACCTTAAGCTGCATTGCTGCTGCGATCTGACGAGAGCAGGCACATTCAGCTTAGAATGGCCGTTGACAGCAGCTGTTCAATTTGAACCTTCTTTTACTATCTCATAGAGAAACTAACACAATTTTCAGGTTCAAAAAGGTCAACGGAACTTGGGATTCCCAGCCAGTCTCCCATGCTGGTACTTGCCAAGCCTTAAGCTGCATTGCTGCTGCGATCTGACGACAGCAGGCACATTCAGCTTAGAATGGCCGTTGACAGCAGCTGTTCAATTTGAACCTTCTTTTACTATCTCATAGAGAAACTAGCACAATTTTCAGGTTCAAAAAGGTCAACGGAACTTGGGATTCCCAGCCAGTCTCCCATGCTGGTACTTGCCAAGCCTTAAGCTGCATTGCTGCTGCGATCTGACGAGAGCAGGCACATTCAGCTTAGAATGGCCGTTGACAGCAGCTGTTCAATTTGAACCTTATTTTACTATCTCATAGAGAAACTAACACAATTTTCAGGTTCAAAAAGGTCAACGGAACTTGGGATTCCCAGCCAGTCTCCCATGCTGGTACTTGCCAAGCCTTAAGCTGCATTGATGCTGCGATCTGACGACAGCAGGCACATTCAGCTTAGAATGGCCGTTGACAACAGCTGTTCAATTTGAACCTTCTTTTACTATCTCATAGAGAAACTAACACAATTTTCAGGTTCAAAAAGGTCAACGGAACTTGGGATTCCCAGCCAGTCTCCCATGCTGGTACTTGCCAAGCCTTAAGCTGCATTGCTGCTGCGATCTGACGAGAGCAGGCACATTCAGCTTAGAATGGCCGTTGACAGCAGCTGTTCAATTTGAACCTTCTTTTACTATCTCATAGAGAAACTAACACAATTTTCAGGTTCAAAGAGGTCAACGGAACTTGGGATTCCCAGCCAGTCTCCCATGCTGGTACTTGCCAAGCCTTAAGCTGCATTGCTGCTGCGATCTGACGAGAGCAGGCACATTCAGCTTAGAATGGCCGTTGACAGCAGCTGTTCAATTTGAACCTTCTTTTACCATCTTTGACAGAGAAACTAATACAATTTTCAGGTTCAAAAAGGGCAACGGAACTTGGGATTCCCAGCCAGTCTCCCATGCTGGTACTTGCCAAGCCTTAAGCTGCATTGCTGCTGCAATCTGATGAGAGCAGGCACATTCAGCTTAGAATGGCCGTTGACAGCAGCTGTTCAATTTGAACCTTATTTTACCATCTTTGACAGAGAAACTAACACAATTTTCAGGTTCAAAAAGGTCAACAGAACTTGGGATTCCCAGGCAGTCTCCCATGCTGGTACTTGCCAAGCCTTAAGCTGCATTGCTGCTGCGATCTGACGAGAGCAGGCACATTCAGCTTAGAATGGCCGTTGACAGCAGCAGTTCAATTTTAACCTTCTTTTACCATCTTTGACAGAGAAACTAATACAATTTTCAGGTTCAAAAAGGGCAACGGAACTTGGGATTCCCAGCCAGTCTCCCATGCTGGTACTTGCCAAGCCTTAAGCTGCATTGCTGCTGTGATCTGACGAGAGCAGGCACATTCAGCTTAGAATGGCCGTTGACAGCAGCTGTTCAATTTGAACCTTCTTTTACCATCTTTGACAGAGAAACTAACACAATTTTCAGGTTCAAAAAGGTCAACGGAACTTGGGATTCCCAGCCAGTCTCCCATTCTGGTACTTGCCAAGCCTTAAACTGCATTGCTGCTGTGATCTGACGAGAGCAGGCACATTCAGCTTAGAATGGCCGTTGACAGCGGCTGTTCAAATTGAACCTTCTTTTACTATCTCATAGCGAAACTAACACAATTTTCAGTTCAAAAAGGTCAACAGAACTTGGGATTCCCAGCCAGTCTCCCATGCTGGTACTTGCCAAGCCTTAAGCTGCATTGCTGCTGCGATCTGACAAGAGCAGGCAAATTCAGCTTAGAATGGCCGTTGACAGCAACTGTTCAATTTGAACCTTCTTTTACCATCTTTGCCAGAGAAACTAACACAATTTTCAGGTTCAAAAAGGTCAACAGAACTTTGGATTCCCAGCCAGTCTCCCATGCTGGTACTTGCCAAGCCTTAAGCTGCATTGCTGCTGCGATCTGACGAGAGCAGGCACATGCACCTTAGAATGGCCGTTGACAGCAGCTGTTCAATTTGAACCTTCTTTTACCATCTTTGACAGAGAAACTAATACAATTTTCAGGTTCAAAAAGGTCAACGGAACTTGGGATTCCCAGCCAGACTCCCATGCTGGTACTTGCCAAGCCTTAAGCTGCATTGCTGCTGCGATCTGATGAGAGCAGGCACATTGAGCTTAGAATGGCCGTTGACAGCAGCTGTTCAATTTGAACCTTCTTTTACTATCTCATAGAGAAACTAACACAATTTTCAGGTTCAAAAAGGTCAACGGAACTTGGGATTCCCAGCCAGTCTCCCAATCTGGTACTTGCCAAACCTTAAGCTGCATTGCTGCTGCGATCTGACGAGAGCAGGCACATTCAGCTTAGAATGACCGTTGACAGCAGCTGTTCAATTTGAACCTTCTTTTACTATCTCATAGAGAAACTAACACAATTTTCAGGTTCAAAAAGGTCAACGGAACTTGGGATTCCCAGCCAGTCTCCCATGCTGGCACTTGCCAAGCCTTAAGCTGCATTGCTGCTGCGATCTGACGAGAGCAGGCACATTCAGCTTAGAATGGCCGTTGACAGCAGCTGTTCAATTTGAACCTTCTTTTACTATCTCATAGAGAAACTAACACAATTTTCAGGTTCAAAAAGGTCAACGGAACTTTGGATTCCCAGCCAGTCTCCCATGCTGGTACTTGCCAAGCCTTAAGCTGCATTACTGCTGCGATCTGACGAGAGCAGGCACATTCAGCGTAGAATGGCCGTTGACAGCAGCTGTTCAATTTTAACCTTCTTTTACCATCTTTGACAGAGAAACTAATACAATTTTCAGGTTCAAAAAGGGCAACGGAACTTGGGATTCCCAGCCAGTCTCCCATGCTGGTACTTGCCAAGCCTTAAGCTGCATTGCTGCTGCAATCTGATGAAAGCAGGCACATTCAGCTTAGAATGGCCGTTGACAGCAGCTGTTCAATTTGAACCTTATTTTACAATCTTTGACAGAGAAACTAACACAATTTTCAGGTTCAAAAAGGTCAACAGAACTTGGGATTCCCAGCCAGTCTCCCATGCTGGTACTTGCCAAGCCTTAAGCTGCATTGCTGCTGCGATCTGACGAGAGCAGGCACATTCAGCTTAGAATGGCCGTTGACAGCAGCTGTTCAATTTTAACCTTCTTTTACCATCTTTGACAGAGAAACTAATACAATTTTCAGGTTCAAAAAGGGCAACGGAACTTGGGATTCCCAGCCAGTCTCCCATGCTGGTACTTGCCAAGCCTTAAGCTGCATTGCTGCTGTGATCTGACGAGAGCAGGCACATTCAGCTTAGAATGGCCGTTGACAGCAGCTGTTCAATTTGAACCTTCTTTTACCATCTTTGACAGAGAAACTAACACAATTTTCAGGTTCAAAAAGGTCAACGGAACTTGGGATTCCCAGCCAGTCTCCCATTCTGGTACTTGCCAAGCCTTAAACTGCATTGCTGCTGTGATCTGACGAGAGCAGGCACATTCAGCTTAGAATGGCTGTTGACAGCAGCTCTTCAAATTGAACCTTCTTTTACTATCTCATAGCGAAACTAACACAATTTTCAGTTCAAAAAGGTCAACAGAACTTGGGATTCCCAGCCAGTCTCCCATGCTGGTACTTGCCAAGCCTTGAGCTGCATTGCTGCTGCGATCTGACAAGAGCAGGCAAATTCAGCTTAGAATGGCCGTTGACAGCAACTGTTCAATTTGAACCTTCTTTTACCATCTTTGCCAGAGAAACTAACACAATTTTCAGGTTCAAAAAGGTCAACAGAACTTTGGATTCCCAGCCAGTCTCCCATGCTGGTACTTGCCAAGCCTTAAGCTGCATTGCTGCTGCGATCTGATGAGAGCAGGCACATTCAGCTTAGAATGGCCGTTGACAGCAGCTGTTCAATTTGAACCTTCTTTTACTATCTTCTAGAGAAACTAACACAATTTTCAGGTTCAAAACGGTCAATGGAACTTGGGATTCCCAACCAGTCTCCCATTCTGGTACTTGCCAAGCCTTAAGCTGCATTGCTGCTGCGATCTGACGAGAGCAGGCACATTCAGCTTAGAATGGCCGTTGACAGCAGCTGTTCAATTTGAACCTTCTTTTACTATCTCATAGAGAAACTAACACAATTTTCAGGTTCAAAAAGGTTGACGGAACTTCGGATTCCCAGCCAGTCTCCCATGCTGGTACTTGCCAAGCCTTAAGCTGCATTGCTGCTGCGATCTGACGAGAGCAGGCACATGCACCTTAGAATGGCCGTTGACAGCAGCTGTTCAATTTGAACCTTCTTTTACCATCTTTGACAGAGAAACTAATACAATTTTCAGGTTCAAAAAGGTCAACGGAACTTGGGATTCCCAGCCAGACTCCCATGCTGGTACTTGCCAAGCCTTAAGCTGCATTGCTGCTGCGATCTGATGAGAGCAGGCACATTGAGCTTAGAATGGCCGTTGACAGCAGCTGTTCAATTTGAACCTTCTTTTACTATCTCATAGAGAAACTAACACAATTTTCAGGTTCAAAAAGGTCAACGGAACTTGGGATTCCCAGCCAGTCTCCCAATCTGGTACTTGCCAAACCTTAAGCTGCATTGCTGCTGCGATCTGACGAGAGCAGGCACATTCAGCTTAGAATGACCGTTGACAGCAGCTGTTCAATTTGAACCTTCTTTTACTATCTCATAGAGAAACTAACACAATTTTCAGGTTCAAAAAGGTCAACGGAACTTGGGATTCCCAGCCAGTCTCCCATGCTGGCACTTGCCAAGCCTTAAGCTGCATTGCTGCTGCGATCTGACGAGAGCAGGCACATTCAGCTTAGAATGGCCGTTGACAGCAGCTGTTCAATTTGAACCTTCTTTTACTATCTCATAGAGAAACTAACACAATTTTCAGGTTCAAAAAGGTCAACGGAACTTGGGATTCCCAGCCAGTCTCCCATGCTGGTACTTGCCAAGCCTTAAGCTGCATTGCTGCTGCGATCTGACGAGAGCAGGCACATTCAGCTTAGAATGGCCGTTGACAGCAGCTGTTCAATTTGAACCTTCTTTTACCATCTTTGACAGAGAAACTAATACAATTTTCAGGTTCAAAAAGGGCAACGGAACTTGGGATTCCCAGCCAGTCTCCCATGCTGGTACTTGCCAAGCCTTAAGCTGCATTGCTGCTGCAATCTGATGAGAGCAGGCACATTCAGCTTAGAATGGCCGTTGACAGCAGCTGTTCAATTTGAACCTTATTTTACAATCTTTGACAGAGAAACTAACAAAATTTTCAGGTTCAAAAAGGTCAACAGAACTTGGGATTCCCAGCCAGTCTCCCATGCTGGTACTTGCCAAGCCTTAAGCTGCATTGCTGCTGCGATCTGACGAGAGCAGGCACATTCAGCTTAGAATGGCCGTTGACAGCAGCTGTTCAATTTTAACCTTCTTTTACCATCTTTGACAGAGAAACTAATACAATTTTCAGGTTCAAAAAGGGCAACGGAACTTGGGATTCCCAGCCAGTCTCCCATGCTGGTACTTGCCAAGCCTTAAGCTGCATTGCTGCTGTGATCTGACGAGAGCAGGCACATTCAGCTTAGAATGGCCGTTGACAGCAGCTGTTCAATTTGAACCTTCTTTTACCATCTTTGACAGAGAAACTAACACAATTTTCAGGTTCAAAAAGGTTGACGGAACTTGGGATTCCCAGCCAGTCTCCCATTCTGGTACTTGCCAAGCCTTAAACTGCATTGCTGCTGTGATCTGACGAGAGCAGGCACATTCAGCTTAGAATGGCCGTTGACAGCAGCTGTTCAAATTGAACCTTCTTTTACTATCTCATAGCGAAACTAACACAATTTTCAGTTCAAAAAGGTCAACAGAACTTGGGATTCCCAGCCAGTCTCCCATGCTGGTACTTGCCAAGCCTTAAGCTGCATTGCTGCTGCGATCTGACAAGAGCAGGCAAATTCAGCTTAGAATGGCCGTTGACAGCAACTGTTCAATTTGAACCTTCTTTTACCATCTTTGCCAGAGAAACTAACACAATTTTCAGGTTCAAAAAGGTCAACAGAACTTTGGATTCCCAGCCAGTCTCCCATGCTGGTACTTGCCAAGCCTTAAGCTGCATTGCTGCTGCGATCTGACGAGAGCAGGCACATTCAGCTTAGAATGGCCGTTGACAGCAGCTGTTCAATTTGAACCTTCTTTTACTATCTCCTAGAGAAACTAACACAATTTTCAGGTTCAAAAAGGTCAATGGAACTTGGGATTCCCAACCAGTCTCCCATTCTGGTACTTGCCAAGCCTTAAGCTGCATTGCTGCTGCGATCTGACGAGAGCAGGCACATTCAGCTTAGAATGGCCGTTGACAGCAGCTGTTCAATTTGAACCTTCTTTTACCATCTTTGACAGAGAAACTAATACAATTTTCAGGTTCAAAAAGGTCAACGGAACTTGGGATTCCCAGCCAGACTCCCATGCTGGTACTTGCCAAGCCTTAAGCTGCATTGCTGCTGCGATCTGATGAGAGCAGGCACATTGAGCTTAGAATGGCCGTTGACAGCAGCTGTTCAATTTGAACCTTCTTTTACTATCTCATAGAGAAACTAACACAATTTTCAGGTTCAAAAAGGTCAACGGAACTTGGGATTCCCAGCCAGTCTCCCAATCTGGTACTTGCCAAACCTTAAGCTGCATTGCTGCTGCGATCTGACGAGAGCAGGCACATTCAGCTTAGAATGGCCGTTGACAGCAGCTGTTCAATTTGAACCTTCTTTTACTATCTCATAGAGAGACTAACACAATTTTCAGGTTCAAAAAGGTCAACGGAACTTGGGATTCCCAGCCAGTCTCCCATGCTGGTACTTGCCAAGCCTTAAGCTGCATTGCTGCTGCGATCTGACGAGAGCAGGCACATTCAGCTTAGAATGGCCGTTGACAGCAGCTGTTCAATTTGAACCTTCTTTTACTATCTCATAGAGAAACTAACACAATTTTCAGGTTCAAAAAGGTCAACGGAACTTGGGATTCCCAGCCAGTCTCCCATGCTGGTACTTGCCAAGCCTTAAGCTGCATTGCTGCTGCGATCTGACGAGAGCAGGCACATTCAGCTTAGAATGGCCGTTGACAGCAGCTGTTCAATTTGAACCTTATTTTACTATCTCATAGAGAAACTAACACAATTTTCAGGTTCAAAAAGGTCAACGGAACTTGGGATTCCCAGCCAGACTACCAAGCTGGTACTTGCCAAGCCTTAAGCTGCATTGATGCTGCGATCTGACGACAGCAGGCACATTCAGCTTAGAATGGCCGTTGACAACAGCTGTTCAATTTGAACCTTCTTTTACTATCTCATAGAGAAACTAACACAATTTTCAGGTTCAAAAAGCTCAACGGAACTTGGGATTCCCAGCCAGTCTCCCATGCTGGTACTTGCCAAGCCTTAAGCTGCATTGCTGCTGCGATCTGACGAGAGCAGGCACATTCAGCTTAGAATGGCCGTTGACAGCAGCTGTTCAATTTGAACCTTCTTTTACCGTCTTTGACAGAGAAACTAATACAATTTTCAGGTTCAAAAAGGGCAACGGAACTTGGGATTCCCAGCCAGTCTCCCATGCTGGTACTTGCCAAGCCTTAAGCTGCATTGCTGCTGCAATCTGATGAGAGCAGGCACATTCAGCTTAGAATGGCCGTTGACAGCAGCTGTTCAATTTGAACCTTATTTTACCATCTTTGACAGAGAAACTAACACAATTTTCAGGTTCAAAAAGGTCAACAGAACTTGGGATTCCCAGCCAGTCTCCCATGCTGGTACTTGCCAAGCCTTAAGCTGCATTGCTGCTGCGATCTGACGAGAGCAGGCACATTCAGCTTAGAATGGCCGTTGACAGCAGCAGTTCAATTTTAACCTTCTTTTACCATCTTTGACAGAGAAACTAATACAATTTTCAGGTTCAAAAAGGGCAACGGAACTTGGGATTCCCAGCCAGTCTCCCATGCTGGTACTTGCCAAGCCTTAAGCTGCATTGCTGCTGTGATCTGACGAGAGAAGGCACATTCAGCTTAGAATGGCCGTTGACAGCAGCTGTTCAATTTGAACCTTCTTTTACCATCTTTGACAGAGAAACTAATACAATTTTCAGGTTCAAAAAGGGCAACGGAACTTGGGATTCCCAGCCAGTCTCCCATGCTGGTACTTGCCAAGCCTTAAGCTGCATTGCTGCTGCAATCTGATGAAAGCAGGCACATTCAGCTTAGAATGGCCGTTGACAGCAGCTGTTCAATTTGAACCTTATTTTACAATCTTTGACAGAGAAACTAACACAATTTTCAGGTTCAAAAAGGTCAACAGAACTTGGGATTCCCAGCCAGTCTCCCATGCTGGTACTTGCCAAGCCTTAAGCTGCATTGCTGCTGCGATCTGACGAGAGCAGGCACATTCAGCTTAGAATGGCCGTTGACAGCAGCTGTTCAATTTTAACCTTCTTTTACCATCTTTGACAGAGAAACTAATACAATTTTCAGGTTCAAAAAGGGCAACGGAACTTGGGATTCCCAGCCAGTCTCCCATGCTGGTACTTGCCAAGCCTTAAGCTGCATTGCTGCTGTGATCTGACGAGAGCAGGCACATTCAGCTTAGAATGGCCGTTGACAGCAGCTGTTCAATTTGAACCTTCTTTTACCATCTTTGACAGAGAAACTAACACAATTTTCAGGTTCAAAAAGGTCAACGGAACTTGGGATTCCCAGCCAGTCTCCCATTCTGGTACTTGCCAAACCTTAAACTGCATTGCTGCTGTGATCTGACGAGAGCAGGCACATTCAGCTTAGAATGGCTGTTGACAGCGGCTGTTCAAATTGAACCTTCTTTTACTATCTCATAGCGAAACTAGCACAATTTTCAGTTCAAAAAGGTCAACAGAACTTGGGATTCCCAGCCAGTCTCCCATGCTGGTACTTGCCAAGCCTTAAGCTGCATTGCTGCTGCGATCTGACAAGAGCAGGCAAATTCAGCTTAGAATGGCCGTTGACAGCAACTGTTCAATTTGAACCTTCTTTTACCATCTTTGCCAGAGAAACTAACACAATTTTCAGGTTCAAAAAGGTCAACAGAACTTTGGATTCCCAGCCAGTTTCCCATGCTGGTACTTGCCAAGCCTTAAGCTGCATTGCTGCTGCGATCTGATGAGAGCAGGCACATTCAGCTTAGAATGGCCGTTGACAGCAGCTGTTCAATTTGAACCTTCTTTTACTATCTCCTAGAGAAACTAACACAATTTTCAGGTTCAAAAAGGTCAATGGAACTTGGGATTCCCAACCAGTCTCCCATTCTGGTACTTGCCAAGCCTTAAGCTGCATTGCTGCTGCGATCTGACGAGAGCAGGCACATTCAGCTTAGAATGGCCGTTGACAGCAGCTGTTCAATTTGAACCTTCTTTTACTATCTCATAGAGAAACTAACACAATTTTCAGGTTCAAAAAGGTCGACGGAACTTGGGATTCCCAGCCAGTCTCCCATGCTGGTACTTGCCAAGCCTTAAGCTGCATTGCTGCTGCGATCTGACGAGAGCAGGAACATGCACCTTAGAATGGCCGTTGACAGCAGCTGTTCAATTTGAACCTTCTTTTACTATCTCATAGAGAAACTAACACAATTTTCAGGTTCAAAAAGGTCAACGGAACTTGGGATTCCCAGCCAGTCTCCCATGCTGGTACTTGCCAAGCCTTAAGCTGCATTGCTGCTGCGATCTGACGAGAGCAGGCACATGCACCTTAGAATGGCCGTTGACAGCAGCTGTTCAATTTGAACCTTCTTTTACTATCTCATAGAGAAACTAACACAATTTTCAGGTTCAAAAAGGTCAACGGAACTTGGGATTCCCAGCCAGACTCCCATGCTGGTACTTGCCAAGCCTTAAGCTGCATTGCTGCTGCGATCTGATGAGAGCAGGCACATTGAGCTTAGAATGGCCGTTGACAGCAGCTGTTCAATTTGAACCTTCTTTTACTATCTCATAGAGAAACTAACACAATTTTCAGGTTCAAAAAGGTCAACGGAACTTGGGATTCCCAGCCAGTCTCAAAATCTGGTACTTGCCAAACCTTAAGCTGCATTGCTGCTGCGATCTGACGAGAGCAGGCACATTCAGCTTAGAATGACCGTTGACAGCAGCTGTTCAATTTGAACCTTCTTTTACTATCTCATAGAGAAACTAACACAATTTTCAGGTTCAAAAAGGTCAACGGAACTTGGGATTCCCAGCCAGTCTCCCATGCTGGCACTTGCCAAGCCTTAAGCTGCATTGCTGCTGCGATCTGACGAGAGCAGGCACATTCAGCTTAGAATGGCCGTTGACAGCAGCTGTTCAATTTGAACCTTCTTTTACTATCTCATAGAGAAACTAACACAATTTTCAGGTTCAAAAAGGTCAACGGAACTTGGGATTCCCAGCCAGTCTCCCATGCTGGTACTTGCCAAGCCTTAAGCTGCATTGCTGCTGCGATCTGACGAGAGCAGGCACATTCAGCTTAGAATGGCCGTTGACAGCAGCTGTTCAATTTGAACCTTCTTTTACCATCTTTGACAGAGAAACTAATACAATTTTCAGGTTCAAAAAGGGCAACGGAACTTGGGATTCCCAGCCAGTCTCCCATGCTGGTACTTGCCAAGCCTTAAGCTGCATTGCTGCTGCAATCTGATGAGAGCAGGCACATTCAGCTTAGAATGGCCGTTGACAGCAGCTGTTCAATTTGAACCTTATTTTACAATCTTTGACAGAGAAACTAACACAATTTTCAGGTTCAAAAAGGTCAACAGAACTTGGGATTCCCAGCCAGTCTCCCATGCTGGTACTTGCCAAGCCTTAAGCTGCATTGCTGCTGCGATCTGACGAGAGCAGGCACATTCAGCTTAGAATGGCCGTTGACAGCAGCTGTTCAATTTTAACCTTCTTTTACCATCTTTGACAGAGAAACTAATACAATTTTCAGGTTCAAAAAGGGCAACGGAACTTGGGATTCCCAGCCAGTCTCCCATGCTGGTACTTGCCAAGCCTTAAGCTGCATTGCTGCTGTGATCTGACGAGAGCAGGCACATTATGCTTAGAATGGCCGTTGACAGCAGCTGTTCAATTTGAACCTTCTTTTACCATCTTTGACAGAGAAACTAACACAATTTTCAGGTTCAAAAAGGTCAACGGAACTTGGGATTCCCAGCCAGTCTCCCATTCTGGTACTTGCCAAGCCTTAAACTGCATTGCTGCTGTGATCTGACGAGAGCAGGCACATTCAGCTTAGAATGGCCGTTGACAGCGGCTGTTCAAATTGAACCTTCTTTTACTATCTCATAGCGAAACTAACACAATTTTCAGTTCAAAAAGGTCAACAGAACTTGGGATTCCCAGCCAGTCTCCCATGCTGGTACTTGCCAAGCCTTAAGCTGCATTGCTGCTGCGATCTGACAAGAGCAGGCAAATTCAGCTTAGAATGGCCGTTGACAGCAACTGTTCAATTTGAACCTTCTTTTACCATCTTTGCCAGAGAAACTAACACAATTTTCAGGTTCAAAAAGGTCAACAGAACTTTGGATTCCCAGCCAGTCTCCCATGCTGGTACTTGCCAAGCCTTAAGCTGCATTGCTGCTGCGATCTGACGAGAGCAGGCACATTCAGCTTAGAATGGCCGTTGACAGCAGCTGTTCAATTTGAACCTTCTTTTACTATCTCCTAAAGAAACTAACACAATTTTCAGGTTCAAAAAGGTCAATGGAACTTGGGATTCCAAACCAGTCTCCCATTCTGGTACTTGCCAAGCCTTAAGCTGCATTGCTGCTGCGATCTGACGAGAGCAGGCACATTCAGCTTAGAATGGCCGTTGACAGCAGCTGTTCAATTTGAACCTTCTTTTACTATCTCATAGAGAAACTAACACAATTTTCAGGTTCAAAAAGGTCGACGGAACTTGGGATTCCCAGCCAGTCTCGCATGCTGGTACTTGCCAAGCCTTAAGCTGCATTGCTGCTGCGATCTGACGAGAGCAGGCACATTCACCTTAGAATGGCCGTTGACAGCAGCTGTTCAATTTGAACCTTCTTTTACCATCTTTGACAGAGAAACTAATACAATTTTCAGGTTCAAAAAGGTCAACGGAACTTGGGATTCCCAGCCAGACTCCCATGCTGGTACTTGCCAAGCCTTAAGCTGCATTGCTGCTGCGATCTGATGAGAGCAGGCACATTGAGCTTAGAATGGCCGTTGACAGCAGCTGTGCAATTTGAACCTTCTTTTACTATCTCATAGAGAAACTAACACAATTTTCAGGTTCAAAAAGGTCAACGGAACTTGGGATTCCCAGCCAGTCTCCCAATCTGGTACTTGCCAAACTTTAAGCTGCATTGCTGCTGCGATCTGACGAGAGCAGGCACATTCAGCTTAGAATGGCCGTTGACAGCAGCTGTTCAATTTGAACCTTCTTTTACCATCTTTGACAGAGAAACTAACACAATTTTCAGGTTCAAAAAGGTCAACAGAACTTTGGATTCCCAGCCAGTCTCCCATGCTGGTACTTGCCAAGCCTTAAGCTGCATTGCTGCTGCCATCTGACGAGAGCAGGCACATTCAGCTTAGAATGGCCGTTGACAGCAGCTGTTCAATTTGAACCTTCTTTTACTATCTCCTAGAGAAACTAACACAATTTTCAGGTTCAAAAAGGTCAATGGAACTTGGGATTCCCAACCAGTCTCCCAATCTGGTACTTGCCAAGCCTTAAGCTGCATTGCTGCTGCGATCTGACGAGAGCAGGCACATTCAGCTTAGAATGGCCGTTGACAGCAGCTGTTCAATTTGAACCTTCTTTTACCATCTTTGACAGAGAAACTAATACAATTTTCAGGTTCAAAAAGGTCAACGGAACTTGGGATTCCCAGCCAGACTCCCATGCTGGTACTTGCCAAGCCTTAAGCTGCATTGCTGCTGCGATCTGATGAGAGCAGGCACATTGAGCTTAGAATGGCCGTTGACAGCAGCTGTTCAATTTGAACCTTCTTTTACTATCTCATAGAGAAACTAACACAATTTTCAGGTTCAAAAAGGTCAACGGAACTTGGGATTCCCAGCCAGTCTCCCAATCTGGTACTTGCCAAACCTTAAGCTGCATTGCTGCTGCGATCTGACGAGAGCAGGCACATTCAGCTTAGAATGGCCGTTGACAGCAGCTGTTCAATTTGAACCTTCTTTTACTATCTCATAGAGAAACTAACACAATTTTCAGGTTCAAAAAGGTCAACGGAACTTGGGATTCCCAGCCAGTCTCCCATGCTGGTACTTGCCAAGCCTTAAGCTGCATTGCTGCTGCGATCTGACGAGAGCAGGCACATTCAGCTTAGAATGGCCGTTGACAGCAGCTGTTCAATTTGAACCTTCTTTTACTATCTCATAGAGAAACTAACACAATTTTCAGGTTCAAAAAGGTCAACGGAACTTGGGATTCCCAGCCAGTCTCCCATGCTGGTACTTGCCAAGCCTTAAGCTGCATTGCTGCTGCGATCTGACGAGAGCAGGCACATTCAGCTTAGAATGGCCGTTGACAGCAGCTGTTCAATTTGAACCTTCTTTTACTATCTCATAGAGAAACTAACACAATTTTCAGGTTCAAAAAGGTCAACGGAACTTGGGATTCCCAGCCAGTCTCCCATGCTGGTACTTGCCAAGCCTTAAGCTGCATTGATGCTGCGATCTGACGACAGCAGGCACATTCAGCTTAGAATGGCCGTTGACAACAGCTGTTCAATTTGAACCTTCTTTTACTATCTCATAGAGAAACTAACACAATTTTCAGGTTCAAAAAGGTCAACGGAACTTGGGATTCCCAGCCAGTCTCCCATGCTGGTACTTGCCAAGCCTTAAGCTGCATTGCTGCTGCGATCTGACGAGAGCAGGCACATTCAGCTTAGAATGGCCGTTGACAGCAGCTGTTCAATTTGAACCTTCTTTTACTATCTCATAGAGAAACTAACACAATTTTCAGGTTCAAAGAGGTCAACGGAACTTGGGATTCCCAGCCAGTCTCCCATGCTGGTACTTGCCAAGCCTTAAGCTGCATTGCTGCTGCGATCTGACGAGAGCAGGCACATTCAGCTTAGAATGGCCGTTGACAGCAGCTGTTCAATTTGAACCTTCTTTTACCATCTTTGACAGAGAAACTAATACAATTTTCAGGTTCAAAAAGGGCAACGGAACTTGGGATTCCCAGCCAGTCTCCCATGCTGGTACTTGCCAAGCCTTAAGCTGCATTGCTGCTGCAATCTGATGAGAGCAGGCACATTCAGCTTAGAATGGCCGTTGACAGCAGCTGTTCAATTTGAACCTTATTTTACCATCTTTGACAGAGAAACTAACACAATTTTCAGGTTCAAAAAGGTCAACAGAACTTGGGATTCCCAGCCAGTCTCCCATGCTGGTACTTGCCAAGCCTTAAGCTGCATTGCTGCTGCGATCTGACGAGAGCAGGCACATTCAGCTTAGAATGGCCGTTGACAGCAGCAGTTCAATTTTAACCTTCTTTTACCATCTTTGACAGAGAAACTAATACAATTTTCAGGTTCAAAAAGGGCAACGGAACTTGGGATTCCCAGCCAGTCTCCCATGCTGGTACTTGCCAAGCCTTAAGCTGCATTGCTGCTGTGATCTGACGAGAGAAGGCACATTCAGCTTAGAATGGCCGTTGACAGCAGCTGTTCAATTTGAACCTTCTTTTACCATCTTTGACAGAGAAACTAACACAATTTTCAGGTTCAAAAAGGTCAACGGAACTTGGGATTCCCAGCCAGTCTCCCATTCTTGTACTTGCCAAGCCTTAAACTGCATTGCTGCTGTGATCTGACGAGAGCAGGCACATTCAGCTTAGAATGGCCGTTGACAGCGGCTGTTCAAATTGAACCTTCTTTTACTATCTCATAGCGAAACTAACACAATTTTCAGTTCAAAAAGGTCAACAGAACTTGGGATTCCCAGCCAGTCTCCCATGCTGGTACTTGCCAAGCCTTAAGCTGCATTGCTGCTGCGATCTGACAAGAGCAGGCAAATTCAGCTTAGAATGGCCGTTGACAGCAACTGTTCAATTTGAACCTTCTTTTACCATCTTTGCCAGAGAAACTAACACAATTTTCAGGTTCAAAAAGGTCAACAGAACTTTGGATTCCCAGCCAGTCTCCCATGCTGGTACTTGCCAAGCCTTAAGCTGCATTGCTGCTGCGATCTGACGAGAGCAGGCACATGCACCTTAGAATGGCCGTTGACAGCAGCTGTTCAATTTGAACCTTATTTTACAATCTTTGACAGAGAAACTAACACAATTTTCAGGTTCAAAAAGGTCAACAGAACTTGGGATTCCCAGCCAGTCTCCCATGCTGGTACTTGCCAAGCCTTAAGCTGCATTGCTGCTGCGATCTGACGAGAGCAGGCACATTCAGCTTAGAATGGCCGTTGACAGCAGCTGTTCAATTTTAACCTTCTTTTACCATCTTTGACAGAGAAACTAATACAATTTTCAGGTTCAAAAAGGGCAACGGAACTTGGGATTCCCAGCCAGTCTCCCATGCTGGTATTTGCCAAGCCTTAAGCTGCATTGCTGCTGTGATCTGATGAGAGCAGGCACATTCAGCTTAGAATGGCCGTTGACAGCAGCTGTTCAATTTGAACCTTCTTTTACCATCTTTGACAGAGAAACTAATACAATTTTCAGGTTCAAAAAGGGCAACGGAACTTGGGATTCCCAGCCAGTCTCCCATGCTGGTACTTGCCAAGCCTTAAGCTGCATTGCTGCTGCAATCTGATGAAAGCAGGCACATTCAGCTTAGAATGGCCGTTGACAGCAGCTGTTCAATTTGAACCTTATTTTACAATCTTTGACAGAGAAACTAACACAATTTTCAGGTTCAAAAAGGTCAACAGAACTTGGGATTCCCAGCCAGTCTCCCATGCTGGTACTTGCCAAGCCTTAAGCTGCATTGCTGCTGCGATCTGACGAGAGCAGGCACATTCAGCTTAGAATGGCCGTTGACAGCAGCTGTTCAATTTTAACCTTCTTTTACCATCTTTGACAGAGAAACTAATACAATTTTCAGGTTCAAAAAGGGCAACGGAACTTGGGATTCCCAGCCAGTCTCCCATGCTGGTACTTGCCAAGCCTTAAGCTGCATTGCTGCTGTGATCTGACGAGAGCAGGCACATTCAGCTTAGAATGGCCGTTGACAGCAGCTGTTCAATTTGAACCTTCTTTTACCATCTTTGACAGAGAAACTAACACAATTTTCAGGTTCAAAAAGGTCAACGGAACTTGGGATTCCCAGCCAGTCTCCCATTCTGGTACTTGCCAAGCCTTAAACTGCATTGCTGCTGTGATCTGACGAGAGCAGGCACATTCAGCTTAGAATGGCTGTTGACAGCGGCTGTTCAAATTGAACCTTCTTTTACTATCTCATAGCGAAACTAACACAATTTTCAGTTCAAAAAGGTCAACAGAACTTGGGATTCCCAGCCAGTCTCCCATGCTGGTACTTGCCAAGCCTTAAGCTGCATTGCTGCTGCGATCTGACAAGAGCAGGCAAATTCAGCTTAGAATGGCCGTTGACAGCAACTGTTCAATTTGAACCTTCTTTTACCATCTTTGCCAGAGAAACTAACACAATTTTCAGGTTCAAAAAGGTCAACAGAACTTTGGATTCCCAGCCAGTCTCCCATGCTGGTACTTGCCAAGCCTTAAGCTGCATTGCTGCTGCGATCTGATGAGAGCAGGCACATTCAGCTTAGAATGGCCGTTGACAGCAGCTGTTCAATTTGAACCTTCTTTTACTATCTCCTAGAGAAACTAACACAATTTTCAGGTTCAAAAAGGTCAATGGAACTTGGGATTCCCAACCAGTCTCCCATTCTGGTACTTGCCAAACCTTAAGCTGCATTGCTGCTGCGATCTGACGAGAGCAGGCACATTCAGCTTAGAATGACCGTTGACAGCAGCTGTTCAATTTGAACCTTCTTTTACTATCTCATAGAGAAACTAACACAATTTTCAGGTTCAAAAAGGTCAACGGAACTTGGGATTCCCAGCCAGTCTCCCATGCTGGCACTTGCCAAGCCTTAAGCTGCATTGCTGCTGCGATCTGACGAGAGCAGGCACATTCAGCTTAGAATGGCCGTTGACAGCAGCTGTTCAATTTGAACCTTCTTTTACTATCTCATAGAGAAACTAACACAATTTTCAGGTTCAAAAAGGTCAACGGAACTTGGGATTCCCAGCCAGTCTCCCATGCTGGTACTTGCCAAGCCTTAAGCTGCATTGCTGCTGCGATCTGACGAGAGCAGGCACATTCAGCTTAGAATGGCCGTTGACAGCAGCTGTTCAATTTGAACCTTCTTTTACCATCTTTGACAGAGAAACTAATACAATTTTCAGGTTCAAAAAGGGCAACGGAACTTGGGATTCCCAGCCAGTCTCCCATGCTGGTACTTGCCAAGCCTTAAGCTGCATTGCTGCTGCAATCTGATGAGAGCAGGCACATTCAGCTTAGAATGGCCGTTGACAGCAGCTGTTCAATTTGAACCTTATTTTACAATCTTTGACAGAGAAACACACAATTTTCAGGTTCAAAAAGGTCAACAGAACTTGGGATTCCCAGCCAGTCTCCCATGCTGGTACTTGCCAAGCCTTAAGCTGCATTGCTGCTGCGATCTGACGAGAGCAGGCACATTCAGCTTAGAATGGCCGTTGACAGCAGCTGTTCAATTTTAACCTTCTTTTACCATCTTTGACAGAGAAACTAATACAATTTTCAGGTTCAAAAAGGGCAACGGAACTTGGGATTCCCAGCCAGTCTCCCATGCTGGTACTTGCCAAGCCTTAAGCTGCATTGCTGCTGTGATCTGACGAGAGCAGGCACATTCAGCTTAGAATGGCCGTTGACAGCAGCTGTTCAATTTGAACCTTCTTTTACCATCTTTGACAGAGAAACTAACACAATTTTCAGGTTCAAAAAGGTCAACGGAACTTGGGATTCCCAGCCAGTCTCCCATTCTGGTACTTGCCAAGCCTTAAACTGCATTGCTGCTGTGATCTGACGAGAGCAGGCACATTCAGCTTAGAATGGCCGTTGACAGCGGCTGTTCAAATTGAACCTTCTTTTACTATCTCATAGCGAAACTAACACAATTTTCAGTTCAAAAAGGTCAACAGAACTTGGGATTCCCAGCCAGTCTCCCATGCTGGTACTTGCCAAGCCTTAAGCTGCATTGCTGCTGCGATCTGACAAGAGCAGGCAAATTCAGCTTAGAATGGCCGTTGACAGCAACTGTTCAATTTGAACCTTCTTTTACCATCTTTGCCAGAGAAACTAACACAATTTTCAGGTTCAAAAAGGTCAACAGAACTTTGGATTCCTAGCCAGTCTCCCATGCTGGTACTTGCCAAGCCTTAAGCTGCATTGCTGCTGCGATCTGACGAGAGCAGGCACATTCAGCTTAGAATGGCCGTTGACAGCAGCTGTTCAATTTGAACCTTCTTTTACTATCTCCTAGAGAAACTAACACAATTTTCAGGTTCAAAAAGGTCAATGGAACTTGGGATTCCAAACCAGTCTCCCATTCTGGTACTTGCCAAGCCTTAAGCTGCATTGCTGCTGCGATCTGACGAGAGCAGGCACATTCAGCTTAGAATGGCCGTTGACAGCAGCTGTTCAATTTGAACCTTCTTTTACTATCTCATAGAGAAACTAACACAATTTTCAGGTTCAAAAAGGTCGACGGAACTTGGGATTCCCAGCCAGTCTCGCATGCTGGTACTTGCCAAGCCTTAAGCTGCATTGCTGCTGCGATCTGACGAGAGCAGGCACATTCACCTTAGAATGGCCGTTGACAGCAGCTGTTCAATTTGAACCTTCTTTTACCATCTTTGACAGAGAAACTAATACAATTTTCAGGTTCAAAAAGGTCAACGGAACTTGGGATTCCCAGCCAGACTCCCATGCTGGTACTTGCCAAGCCTTAAGCTGCATTGCTGCTGCGATCTGATGAGAGCAGGCACATTGAGCTTAGAATGGCCGTTGACAGCAGCTGTTCAATTTGAACCTTCTTTTACTATCTCATAGAGAAACTAACACAATTTTCAGGTTCAAAAAGGTCAACGGAACTTGGGATTCCCAGCCAGTCTCCCAATCTGGTACTTGCCAAACCTTAAGCTGCATTGCTGCTGCGATCTGACGAGAGCAGGCACATTCAGCTTAGAATGGCCGTTGACAGCAGCTGTTCAATTTGAACCTTCTTTTACTATCTCATAGAGAAACTAACACAATTTTCAGGTTCAAAAAGGTCAACGGAACTTGGGATTCCCAGCCAGTCTCCCATGCTGGTACTTGCCAAGCCTTAAGCTGCATTGCTGCTGCGATCTGACGAGAGCAGGCACATTCAGCTTAGAATGGCCGTTGACAGCAGCTGTTCAATTTGAACCTTCTTTTACTATCTCATAGAGAAACTAACACAATTTTCAGGTTCAAAAAGGTCAACGGAACTTGGGATTCCCAGCCAGTCTCCCATGCTGGTACTTGCCAAGCCTTAAGCTGCATTGCTGCTGCGATCTGACGAGAGCAGGCACATTCAGCTTAGAATGGCCGTTGACAGCAGCTGTTCAATTTGAACCTTCTTTTACTATCTCATAGAGAAACTAACACAATTTTCAGGTTCAAAAAGGTCAACGGAACTTGGGATTCCCAGCCAGTCTCCCATGCTGGTACTTGCCAAGCCTTAAGCTGCATTGATGCTGCGATCTGACGACAGCAGGCACATTCAGCTTAGAATGGCCGTTGACAACAGCTGTTCAATTTGAACCTTCTTTTACTATCTCATAGAGAAACTAACACAATTTTCAGGTTCAAAAAGGTCAACGGAACTTGGGATTCCCAGCCAGTCTCCCATGCTGGTACTTGCCAAGCCTTAAGCTGCATTGCTGCTGCGATCTGACGAGAGCAGGCACATTCAGCTTAGAATGGCCGTTGACAGCAGCTGTTCAATTTGAACCTTCTTTTACTATCTCATAGAGAAACTAACACAATTTTCAGGTTCAAAGAGGTCAACGGAACTTGGGATTCCCAGCCAGCCTCCCATGCTGGTACTTGCCAAGCCTTAAGCTGCATTGCTGCTGCGATCTGACGAGAGCAGGCACATTCAGCTTAGAATGGCCGTTGACAGCAGCTGTTCAATTTTAACCTTCTTTTACCATCTTTGACAGAGAAACTAATACAATTTTCAGGTTCAAAAAGGGCAACGGAACTTGGGATTCCCAGCCAGTCTCCCATGCTGGTACTTGCCAAGCCTTAAGCTGCATTGCTGCTGTGATCTGACGAGAGCAGGCACATTCAGCTTAGAATGGCCGTTGACAGCAGCTGTTCAATTTGAACCTTCTTTTACCATCTTTGACAGAGAAACTAACACAATTTTCAGGTTCAAAAAGGTCAACGGAACTTGGGATTCCCAGCCAGTCTCCCATTCTGGTACTTGCCAAGCCTTAAACTGCATTGCTGCTGTGATCTGACGAGAGCAGGCACATTCAGCTTAGAATGGCCGTTGACAGTGGCTGTTCAAATTGAACCTTCTTTTACTATCTCATAGCGAAACGAACACAATTTTCAGTTCAAAAAGGTCAACAGAACTTGGGATTCCCAGCCAGTCTCCCATGCTGGTACTTGCCAAGCCTTAAGCTGCATTGCTGCTGCGATCTGACAAGAGCAGGCAAATTCAGCTTAGAATGGCCGTTGACAGCAACTGTTCAATTTGAACCTTCTTTTACCATCTTTGCCAGAGAAACTAACACAATTTTCAGGTTCAAAAAGGTCAACAGAACTTTGGATTCCCAGCCAGTCTCCCATGCTGGTACTTGCCAAGCCTTAAGCTGCATTGCTGCTGCGATCTGACGAGAGCAGGCACATTCAGCTTAGAATGGCCGTTGACAGCAGCTGTTCAATTTGAACCTTCTTTTACTATCTCATAGAGAAACTAACACAATTTTCAGGTTCAAAGAGGTCAACGGAACTTGGGATTCCCAGCCAGTCTCCCATGCTGGTACTTGCCAAGCCTTAAGCTGCATTGCTGCTGCGATCTGACGAGAGCAGGCACATTCAGCTTAGAATGGCCGTTGACAGCAGCTGTTCAATTTGAACCTTCTTTTACCATCTTTGACAGAGAAACTAATACAATTTTCAGGTTCAAAAAGGGCAACGGAACTTGGGATTCCTAGCCAGTCTCCCATGCTGGTACTTGCCAAGCCTTAAGCTGCATTGCTGCTGCGATCTGACGAGAGCAGGCACATTCAGCTTAGAATGGCCGATGACAGCAGCTGTTCAATTTGAACCTTCTTTTACCATCTTTGACAGAGAAACTAATACAATTTTCAGGTTCAAAAAGGGCAACGGAACTTGGGATTCCTAGCCAGTCTCCCATGCTGGTACTTGCCAAGCCTTAAGCTGCATTGCTGCTGCAATCTGATGAGAGCATGCACATTCAGCTTAGAATGGCCGTTGACAGCAGCTGTTCAATTTGAACCTTATTTTACCATCTTTGACAGAGAAACTAACACAATTTTCAGGTTCAAAAAGGTCAACAGAACTTGGGATTCCCAGCCAGTCTCCCATGCTGGTACTTGCCAAGCCTTAAGCTGCATTGCTGCTGCGATCTGACGAGAGCAGGCACATTCAGCTTAGAATGGCCGTTGACAGCAGCTGTTCAATTTTAACCTTCTTTTACCATCTTTGACAGAGAAACTAATACAATTTTCAGGTTCAAAAAGGGCAACGGAACTTGGGATTCCCAGCCAGTCTCCCATGCTGGTACTTGCCAAGCCTTAAGCTGCATTGCTGCTGTGATCTGACGAGAGCAGGCACATTCAGCTTAGAATGGCCGTTGACAGCAGCTGTTCAATTTGAACCTTCTTTTACCATCTTTGACAGAGAAACTAACACAATTTTCAGGTTCAAAAAGGTCAACGGAACTTGGGATTCCCAGCCAGTCTCCCATTCTGGTACTTGCCAAGCCTTAAACTGCATTGCTGCTGTGATCTGACGAGAGCAGGCACATTCAGCTTAGAATGGCTGTTGACAGCGGCTGTTCAAATTGAACCTTCTTTTACTATCTCATAGCGAAACTAACACAATTTTCAGTTCAAAAAGGTCAACAGAACTTGGGATTCCCAGCCAGTCTCCCATGCTGGTACTTGCCAAGCCTTAAGCTGCATTGCTGCTGCGATCTGACAAGAGCAGGCAAATTCAGCTTAGAATGGCCGTTGACAGCAACTGTTCAATTTGAACCTTCTTTTACCATCTTTGCCAGAGAAACTAACACAATTTTCAGGTTCAAAAAGGTCAACAGAACTTTGGATTCCCAGCCAGTCTCCCATGCTGGTACTTGCCAAGCCTTAAGCTGCATTGCTGCTGCGATCTGATGAGAGCAGGCACATTCAGCTTAGAATGGCCGTTGACAGCAGCTGTTCAATTTGAACCTTCTTTTACTATCTCCTAGAGAAACTAACACAATTTTCAGGTTCAAAAAGGTCAATGGAACTTGGGATTCCCAACCAGTCTCCCATTCTGGTACTTGCCAAACCTTAAGCTGCATTGCTGCTGCGATCTGACGAGAGCAGGCACATTCAGCTTAGAATGACCGTTGACAGCAGCTGTTCAATTTGAACCTTCTTTTACTATCTCATAGAGAAACTAACACAATTTTCAGGTTCAAAAAGGTCAACGGAACTTGGGATTCCCAGCCAGTCTCCCATGCTGGCACTTGCCAAGCCTTAAGCTGCATTGCTGCTGCGATCTGACGAGAGCAGGCACATTCAGCTTAGAATGGCCGTTGACAGCAGCTGTTCAATTTGAACCTTCTTTTACTATCTCATAGAGAAACTAACACAATTTTCAGGTTCAAAAAGGTCAACGGAACTTGGGATTCCCAGCCAGTCTCCCATGCTGGTACTTGCCAAGCCTTAAGCTGCATTGCTGCTGCGATCTGACGAGAGCAGGCACATTCAGCTTAGAATGGCCGTTGACAGCAGCTGTTCAATTTGAACCTTCTTTTACCATCTTTGACAGAGAAACTAATACAATTTTCAGGTTCAAAAAGGGCAACGGAACTTGGGATTCCCAGCCAGTCTCCCATGCTGGTACTTGCCAAGCCTTAAGCTGCATTGCTGCTGCAATCTGATGAGAGCAGGCACATTCAGCTTAGAATGGCCGTTGACAGCAGCTGTTCAATTTGAACCTTATTTTACAATCTTTGACAGAGAAACACACAATTTTCAGGTTCAAAAAGGTCAACAGAACTTGGGATTCCCAGCCAGTCTCCCATGCTGGTACTTGCCAAGCCTTAAGCTGCATTGCTGCTGCGATCTGACGAGAGCAGGCACATTCAGCTTAGAATGGCCGTTGACAGCAGCTGTTCAATTTTAACCTTCTTTTACCATCTTTGACAGAGAAACTAATACAATTTTCAGGTTCAAAAAGGGCAACGGAACTTGGGATTCCCAGCCAGTCTCCCATGCTGGTACTTGCCAAGCCTTAAGCTGCATTGCTGCTGTGATCTGACGAGAGCAGGCACATTCAGCTTAGAATGGCCGTTGACAGCAGCTGTTCAATTTGAACCTTCTTTTACCATCTTTGACAGAGAAACTAACACAATTTTCAGGTTCAAAAAGGTCAACGGAACTTGGGATTCCCAGCCAGTCTCCCATTCTGGTACTTGCCAAGCCTTAAACTGCATTGCTGCTGTGATCTGACGAGAGCAGGCACATTCAGCTTAGAATGGCCGTTGACAGCGGCTGTTCAAATTGAACCTTCTTTTACTATCTCATAGCGAAACTAACACAATTTTCAGTTCAAAAAGGTCAACAGAACTTGGGATTCCCAGCCAGTCTCCCATGCTGGTACTTGCCAAGCCTTAAGCTGCATTGCTGCTGCGATCTGACAAGAGCAGGCAAATTCAGCTTAGAATGGCCGTTGACAGCAACTGTTCAATTTGAACCTTCTTTTACCATCTTTGCCAGAGAAACTAACACAATTTTCAGGTTCAAAAAGGTCAACAGAACTTTGGATTCCTAGCCAGTCTCCCATGCTGGTACTTGCCAAGCCTTAAGCTGCATTGCTGCTGCGATCTGACGAGAGCAGGCACATTCAGCTTAGAATGGCCGTTGACAGCAGCTGTTCAATTTGAACCTTCTTTTACTATCTCCTAGAGAAACTAACACAATTTTCAGGTTCAAAAAGGTCAATGGAACTTGGGATTCCAAACCAGTCTCCCATTCTGGTACTTGCCAAGCCTTAAGCTGCATTGCTGCTGCGATCTGACGAGAGCAGGCACATTCAGCTTAGAATGGCCGTTGACAGCAGCTGTTCAATTTGAACCTTCTTTTACTATCTCATAGAGAAACTAACACAATTTTCAGGTTCAAAAAGGTCGACGGAACTTGGGATTCCCAGCCAGTCTCGCATGCTGGTACTTGCCAAGCCTTAAGCTGCATTGCTGCTGCGATCTGACGAGAGCAGGCACATTCACCTTAGAATGGCCGTTGACAGCAGCTGTTCAATTTGAACCTTCTTTTACCATCTTTGACAGAGAAACTAATACAATTTTCAGGTTCAAAAAGGTCAACGGAACTTGGGATTCCCAGCCAGACTCCCATGCTGGTACTTGCCAAGCCTTAAGCTGCATTGCTGCTGCGATCTGATGAGAGCAGGCACATTGAGCTTAGAATGGCCGTTGACAGCAGCTGTTCAATTTGAACCTTCTTTTACTATCTCATAGAGAAACTAACACAATTTTCAGGTTCAAAAAGGTCAACGGAACTTGGGATTCCCAGCCAGTCTCCCAATCTGGTACTTGCCAAACCTTAAGCTGCATTGCTGCTGCGATCTGACGAGAGCAGGCACATTCAGCTTAGAATGGCCGTTGACAGCAGCTGTTCAATTTGAACCTTCTTTTACTATCTCATAGAGAAACTAACACAATTTTCAGGTTCAAAAAGGTCAACGGAACTTGGGATTCCCAGCCAGTCTCCCATGCTGGTACTTGCCAAGCCTTAAGCTGCATTGCTGCTGCGATCTGACGAGAGCAGGCACATTCAGCTTAGAATGGCCGTTGACAGCAGCTGTTCAATTTGAACCTTCTTTTACTATCTCATAGAGAAACTAACACAATTTTCAGGTTCAAAAAGGTCAACGGAACTTGGGATTCCCAGCCAGTCTCCCATGCTGGTACTTGCCAAGCCTTAAGCTGCATTGCTGCTGCGATCTGACGAGAGCAGGCACATTCAGCTTAGAATGGCCGTTGACAGCAGCTGTTCAATTTGAACCTTCTTTTACTATCTCATAGAGAAACTAACACAATTTTCAGGTTCAAAAAGGTCAACGGAACTTGGGATTCCCAGCCAGTCTCCCATGCTGGTACTTGCCAAGCCTTAAGCTGCATTGATGCTGCGATCTGACGACAGCAGGCACATTCAGCTTAGAATGGCCGTTGACAACAGCTGTTCAATTTGAACCTTCTTTTACTATCTCATAGAGAAACTAACACAATTTTCAGGTTCAAAAAGGTCAACGGAACTTGGGATTCCCAGCCAGTCTCCCATGCTGGTACTTGCCAAGCCTTAAGCTGCATTGCTGCTGCGATCTGACGAGAGCAGGCACATTCAGCTTAGAATGGCCGTTGACAGCAGCTGTTCAATTTGAACCTTCTTTTACTATCTCATAGAGAAACTAACACAATTTTCAGGTTCAAAGAGGTCAACGGAACTTGGGATTCCCAGCCAGCCTCCCATGCTGGTACTTGCCAAGCCTTAAGCTGCATTGCTGCTGCGATCTGACGAGAGCAGGCACATTCAGCTTAGAATGGCCGTTGACAGCAGCTGTTCAATTTTAACCTTCTTTTACCATCTTTGACAGAGAAACTAATACAATTTTCAGGTTCAAAAAGGGCAACGGAACTTGGGATTCCCAGCCAGTCTCCCATGCTGGTACTTGCCAAGCCTTAAGCTGCATTGCTGCTGTGATCTGACGAGAGCAGGCACATTCAGCTTAGAATGGCCGTTGACAGCAGCTGTTCAATTTGAACCTTCTTTTACCATCTTTGACAGAGAAACTAACACAATTTTCAGGTTCAAAAAGGTCAACGGAACTTGGGATTCCCAGCCAGTCTCCCATTCTGGTACTTGCCAAGCCTTAAACTGCATTGCTGCTGTGATCTGACGAGAGCAGGCACATTCAGCTTAGAATGGCCGTTGACAGTGGCTGTTCAAATTGAACCTTCTTTTACTATCTCATAGCGAAACGAACACAATTTTCAGTTCAAAAAGGTCAACAGAACTTGGGATTCCCAGCCAGTCTCCCATGCTGGTACTTGCCAAGCCTTAAGCTGCATTGCTGCTGCGATCTGACAAGAGCAGGCAAATTCAGCTTAGAATGGCCGTTGACAGCAACTGTTCAATTTGAACCTTCTTTTACCATCTTTGCCAGAGAAACTAACACAATTTTCAGGTTCAAAAAGGTCAACAGAACTTTGGATTCCCAGCCAGTCTCCCATGCTGGTACTTGCCAAGCCTTAAGCTGCATTGCTGCTGCGATCTGACGAGAGCAGGCACATTCAGCTTAGAATGGCCGTTGACAGCAGCTGTTCAATTTGAACCTTCTTTTACTATCTCATAGAGAAACTAACACAATTTTCAGGTTCAAAGAGGTCAACGGAACTTGGGATTCCCAGCCAGTCTCCCATGCTGGTACTTGCCAAGCCTTAAGCTGCATTGCTGCTGCGATCTGACGAGAGCAGGCACATTCAGCTTAGAATGGCCGTTGACAGCAGCTGTTCAATTTGAACCTTCTTTTACCATCTTTGACAGAGAAACTAATACAATTTTCAGGTTCAAAAAGGGCAACGGAACTTGGGATTCCTAGCCAGTCTCCCATGCTGGTACTTGCCAAGCCTTAAGCTGCATTGCTGCTGCGATCTGACGAGAGCAGGCACATTCAGCTTAGAATGGCCGATGACAGCAGCTGTTCAATTTGAACCTTCTTTTACCATCTTTGACAGAGAAACTAATACAATTTTCAGGTTCAAAAAGGGCAACGGAACTTGGGATTCCTAGCCAGTCTCCCATGCTGGTACTTGCCAAGCCTTAAGCTGCATTGCTGCTGCAATCTGATGAGAGCATGCACATTCAGCTTAGAATGGCCGTTGACAGCAGCTGTTCAATTTGAACCTTATTTTACCATCTTTGACAGAGAAACTAACACAATTTTCAGGTTCAAAAAGGTCAACAGAACTTGGGATTCCCAGCCAGTCTCCCATGCTGGTACTTGCCAAGCCTTAAGCTGCATTGCTGCTGCAATCTGATGAGAGCATGCACATTCAGCTTAGAATGGCCGTTGACAGCAGCTGTTCAATTTGAACCTTATTTTACCATCTTTGACAGAGAAACTAACACAATTTTCAGGTTCAAAAAGGTCAACAGAACTTGGGATTCCCAGCCAGTCTCCCATGCTGGTACTTGCCAAGCCTTAAGCTGCATTGCTGCTGCGATCTGACGAGAGCAGGTACATTCAGCTTAGAATGGCCGTTGACAGCAGCTGTTCAATTTTAACCTTCTTTTACCATCTTTGACAGAGAAACTAATACAATTTTCAGGTTCAAAAAGGGCAACGGAACTTGGGATTCCCCGCCAGTCTCCCATGCTGGTACTTGCCAAGCCTTAAGCTGCATTGCTGCTGTGATCTGACGAGAGCAGGCACATTCAGCTTAGAATGGCCGTTGACAGCAGCTGTTCAATTTGAACCTTCTTTTACCATCTTTGCCAGAGAAACTAACACAATTTTCAGGTTCAAAAAGGTCAACAGAACTTTGGATTCCCAGCCAGTCTCCCATGCTGGTACTTGCCAAGCCTTAAGCTGCATTGCTGCTGCGATCTGACGAGAGCAGGCACATTCAGCTTAGAATGGCCGTTGACAGCAGCTGTTCAATTTGAACCTTCTTTTACTATCTCCTAGAGAAACTAACACAATTTTCAGGTTCAAAAAGGTCAATGGAACTTGGGATTCCCAGCCAGTCTCCCATGCTGGTACTTGCCAAGCCTTAAGCTGCATTGCTGCTGCGATCTGACGAGAGCAGGCACATTCAGCTTAGAATGGCCGTTGACAGCAGCTGTTCAATTTTAACCTTCTTTTACCATCTTTGACAGAGAAACTAACACAATTTTCAGGTTCAAAATGGTCGACGGAACTTGGGATTCCCAGCCAGTCTCCCATGCTGGTACTTACCAAGCCTTAAGCTGCATTGCTGCTGCGATCTGACGAGAGCAGGCACATGCACCTTAGAATGGCCGTTGACAGCAGCTGTTCAATTTGAACCTTCTTTTACCATCTTTGACAGAGAAACTAATACAATTTTCAGGTTCAAAAAGGTCAACGGAACTTGGGATTCCCAGCCAGACTCCCATGCTGGTACTTGCCAAGCCTTAAGCTGCATTGCTGCTGCGATCTGATGAGAGCAGGCACATTGAGCTTAGAATGGCCGTTGACAGCAGCTGTTCAATTTGAACCTTCTTTTACTATCTCATAGAGAAACTAACACAATTTTCAGGTTCAAAAAGGTCAACGGAACTTGGGATTCCCAGCCAGTCTCCCAATCTGGTACTTGCCAAACCTAAAGCTGCATTGCTGCTGCGATCTGACGAGAGCAGGCACATTCAGCTTAGAATGACCGTTGACAGCAGCTGTTCAATTTGAACCTTCTTTTACTATCTCATAGAGAAACTAACACAATTTTCAGGTTCAAAAAGGTCAACGGAACTTGGGATTCCCAGCCAGTCTCCCATGCTGGTACTTGCCAAGCCTTAAGCTGCATTGCTGCTGCGATCTGACGAGAGCAGGCACATTCAGCTTAGAATGGCCGTTGACAGCAGCTGTTCAATTTGAACCTTCTTTTACTATCTCATAGAGAAACTAACACAATTTTCAGGTTCAAAAAGGTCAACAGAACTTGGGATTCCCAGCCAGTCTCCCATGCTGGTACTTGCCAAGCCTTAAGCTGCATTGCTGCTGCGATCTGACGAGAGCAGGCACATTCAGCTTAGAATGGCCGTTGACAGCAGCTGTTCAATTTGAACCTTCTTTTACTATCTCATAGAGAAACTAACACAATTTTCAGGTTCAAAAAGGTCAACGGAACTTGGGATTCCCAGCCAGTCTCCCAATCTGGTACTTGCCAAGCCTTAAGCTGCATTGCTGCTGCGATCTGACGAGAGCAGGCACATTCAGCTTAGAATGGCCGTTGACAGCAGCTGTTCAATTTGAACCTTCTTTTACTATCTCATAGAGAAACTAACACAATTTTCAGGTTCAAAAAGGTCAACGGAACTTGGGATTCCCAGCCAGTCTCCCAATCTGGTACTTGCCAAGCCTTAAGCTGCATTGCTGCTGCGATCTGACGAGAGCAGGCACATTCAGCTTAGAATGGCCGTTGACAGCAGCTGTTCAATTTTAACCTTCTTTTACCATCTTTGACAGAGAAACTAATACAATTTTCAGGTTCAAAAAGGGCAACGGAACTTGGGATTCCCAGCCAGTCTCCCATGCTGGTACTTGCCAAGCCTTAAGCTGCATTGCTGCTGTGATCTGACGAGAGCAGGCACATTCAGCTTAGAATGGCCGTTGACAGCAGCTGTTCAATTTGAACCTTCTTTTACCATCTTTGACAGAGAAACTAACACAATTTTCAGGTTCAAAAAGGTCAACGGAACTTGGGATTCCCAGCCAGTCTCCCATTCTGGTACTTGCCAAGCCTTAAACTGCATTGCTGCTGTGATCTGATGAGAGCAGGCACATTCAGCTTAGAATGGCCGTTGACAGCGGCTGTTCAAATTGAACCTTCTTTTACTATCTCATAGCGAAACTAACACAATTTTCAGTTCAAAAAGGTCAACAGAACTTGGGATTCCCAGCCAGTCTCCCATGCTGGTACTTGCCAAGCCTTAAGCTGCATTGCTGCTGCGATCTGACAAGAGCAGGCAAATTCAGCTTAGAATGGCCGTTGACAGCAACTGTTCAATTTGAACCTTCTTTTACCATCTTTGCCAGAGAAACTAACACAATTTTCAGGTTCAAAAAGGTCAACAGAACTTTGGATTCCCAGCCAGTCTCCCATGCTGGTACTTGCCAAGCCTTAAGCTGCATTGCTGCTGCGATCTGACGAGAGCAGGCACATTCAGCTTAGAATGGCCGTTGACAGCAGCTGTTCAATTTGAACCTTCTTTTACTATCTCCTAGAGAAACTAACACAATTTTCAGGTTCAAAAAGGTCAATGGAACTTGGGATTCCCAGCCAGTCTCCCATGCTGGTACTTGCCAAGCCTTAAGCTGCATTGCTGCTGCGATCTGACGAGAGCAGGCACATTCAGCTTAGAATGGCCGTTGACAGCAGCTGTTCAATTTTAACCTTCTTTTACTATCTCATAGAGAAACTAACACAATTTTCAGGTTCAAAAAGGTCAACGGAACTTGGGATTCCCAGCCAGTCTCCCAATCTGGTACTTGCCAAGCCTTAAGCTGCATTGCTGCTGCGATCTGACGAGAGCAGGCACATTCAGCTTAGAATGGCCGTTGACAGCAGCTGTTCAATTTTAACCTTCTTTTACCATCTTTGACAGAGAAACTAATACAATTTTCAGGTTCAAAAAGGGCAACGGAACTTGGGATTCCCAGCCAGTCTCCCATGCTGGTACTTGCCAAGCCTTAAGCTGCATTGCTGCTGTGATCTGACGAGAGCAGGCACATTCAGCTTAGAATGGCCGTTGACAGCAGCTGTTCAATTTGAACCTTCTTTTACCATCTTTGACAGAGAAACTAACACAATTTTCAGGTTCAAAAAGGTCAACAGAACTTGGGATTCCCAGCCAGTCTCCCATGCTGGTACTTGCCAAGCCTTAAGCTGCATTGCTGCTGCGATCTGACGAGAGCAGGTACATTCAGCTTAGAATGGCCGTTGACAGCAGCTGTTCAATTTTAACCTTCTTTTACCATCTTTGACAGAGAAACTAATACAATTTTCAGGTTCAAAAAGGGCAACGGAACTTGGGATTCCCCGCCAGTCTCCCATGCTGGTACTTGCCAAGCCTTAAGCTGCATTGCTGCTGTGATCTGACGAGAGCAGGCACATTCAGCTTAGAATGGCCGTTGACAGCAGCTGTTCAATTTGAACCTTCTTTTACCATCTTTGCCAGAGAAACTAACACAATTTTCAGGTTCAAAAAGGTCAACAGAACTTTGGATTCCCAGCCAGTCTCCCATGCTGGTACTTGCCAAGCCTTAAGCTGCATTGCTGCTGCGATCTGACGAGAGCAGGCACATTCAGCTTAGAATGGCCGTTGACAGCAGCTGTTCAATTTGAACCTTCTTTTACTATCTCCTAGAGAAACTAACACAATTTTCAGGTTCAAAAAGGTCAATGGAACTTGGGATTCCCAGCCAGTCTCCCATGCTGGTACTTGCCAAGCCTTAAGCTGCATTGCTGCTGCGATCTGACGAGAGCAGGCACATTCAGCTTAGAATGGCCGTTGACAGCAGCTGTTCAATTTTAACCTTCTTTTACCATCTTTGACAGAGAAACTAACACAATTTTCAGGTTCAAAAAGGTCGACGGAACTTGGGATTCCCAGCCAGTCTCCCATGCTGGTACTTACCAAGCCTTAAGCTGCATTGCTGCTGCGATCTGACGAGAGCAGGCACATGCACCTTAGAATGGCCGTTGACAGCAGCTGTTCAATTTGAACCTTCTTTTACCATCTTTGACAGAGAAACTAATACAATTTTCAGGTTCAAAAAGGTCAACGGAACTTGGGATTCCCAGCCAGACTCCCATGCTGGTACTTGCCAAGCCTTAAGCTGCATTGCTGCTGCGATCTGATGAGAGCAGGCACATTGAGCTTAGAATGGCCGTTGACAGCAGCTGTTCAATTTGAACCTTCTTTTACTATCTCATAGAGAAACTAACACAATTTTCAGGTTCAAAAAGGTCAACGGAACTTGGGATTCCCAGCCAGTCTCCCAATCTGGTACTTGCCAAACCTTAAGCTGCATTGCTGCTGCGATCTGACGAGAGCAGGCACATTCAGCTTAGAATGACCGTTGACAGCAGCTGTTCAATTTGAACCTTCTTTTACTATCTCATAGAGAAACTAACACAATTTTCAGGTTCAAAAAGGTCAACGGAACTTGGGATTCCCAGCCAGTCTCCCATGCTGGTACTTGCCAAGCCTTAAGCTGCATTGCTGCTGCGATCTGACGAGAGCAGGCACATTCAGCTTAGAATGGCCGTTGACAGCAGCTGTTCAATTTGAACCTTCTTTTACTATCTCATAGAGAAACTAACACAATTTTCAGGTTCAAAAAGGTCAACGGAACTTGGGATTCCCAGCCAGTCTCCCATGCTGGTACTTGCCAAGCCTTAAGCTGCATTGCTGCTGCGATCTGACGAGAGCAGGCACATTCAGCTTAGAATGGCCGTTGACAGCAGCTGTTCAATTTGAACCTTCTTTTACTATCTCATAGAGAAACTAACACAATTTTCAGGTTCAAAAAGGTCAACAGAACTTGGGATTCCCAGCCAGTCTCCCATGCTGGTACTTGCCAAGCCTTAAGCTGCATTGCTGCTGCGATCTGACGAGAGCAGGCACATTCAGCTTAGAATGGCCGTTGACAGCAGCTGTTCAATTTGAACCTTCTTTTACTATCTCATAGAGAAACTAACACAATTTTCAGGTTCAAAAAGGTCAACGGAACTTGGGATTCCCAGCCAGTCTCCCAATCTGGTACTTGCCAAGCCTTAAGCTGCATTGCTGCTGCGATCTGACGAGAGCAGGCACATTCAGCTTAGAATGGCCGTTGACAGCAGCTGTTCAATTTGAACCTTCTTTTACTATCTCATAGAGAAACTAACACAATTTTCAGGTTCAAAAAGGTCAACGGAACTTGGGATTCCCAGCCAGTCTCCCAATCTGGTACTTGCCAAGCCTTAAGCTGCATTGCTGCTGCGATCTGACGAGAGCAGGCACATTCAGCTTAGAATGGCCGTTGACAGCAGCTGTTCAATTTTAACCTTCTTTTACCATCTTTGACAGAGAAACTAATACAATTTTCAGGTTCAAAAAGGGCAACGGAACTTGGGATTCCCAGCCAGTCTCCCATGCTGGTACTTGCCAAGCCTTAAGCTGCATTGCTGCTGTGATCTGACGAGAGCAGGCACATTCAGCTTAGAATGGCCGTTGACAGCAGCTGTTCAATTTGAACCTTCTTTTACCATCTTTGACAGAGAAACTAACACAATTTTCAGGTTCAAAAAGGTCAACGGAACTTGGGATTCCCAGCCAGTCTCCCATTCTGGTACTTGCCAAGCCTTAAACTGCATTGCTGCTGTGATCTGATGAGAGCAGGCACATTCAGCTTAGAATGGCCGTTGACAGCGGCTGTTCAAATTGAACCTTCTTTTACTATCTCATAGCGAAACTAACACAATTTTCAGTTCAAAAAGGTCAACAGAACTTGGGATTCCCAGCCAGTCTCCCATGCTGGTACTTGCCAAGCCTTAAGCTGCATTGCTGCTGCGATCTGACAAGAGCAGGCAAATTCAGCTTAGAATGGCCGTTGACAGCAACTGTTCAATTTGAACCTTCTTTTACCATCTTTGCCAGAGAAACTAACACAATTTTCAGGTTCAAAAAGGTCAACAGAACTTTGGATTCCCAGCCAGTCTCCCATGCTGGTACTTGCCAAGCCTTAAGCTGCATTGCTGCTGCGATCTGACGAGAGCAGGCACATTCAGCTTAGAATGGCCGTTGACAGCAGCTGTTCAATTTGAACCTTCTTTTACTATCTCCTAGAGAAACTAACACAATTTTCAGGTTCAAAAAGGTCAATGGAACTTGGGATTCCCAGCCAGTCTCCCATGCTGGTACTTGCCAAGCCTTAAGCTGCATTGCTGCTGCGATCTGACGAGAGCAGGCACATTCAGCTTAGAATGGCCGTTGACAGCAGCTGTTCAATTTTAACCTTCTTTTACCATCTTTGACAGAGAAACTAACACAATTTTCAGGTTCAAAAAGGTCGACGGAACTTGGGATTCCCAGCCAGTCTCCCATGCTGGTACTTACCAAGCCTTAAGCTGCATTGCTGCTGCGATCTGACGAGAGCAGGCACATGCACCTTAGAATGGCCGTTGACAGCAGCTGTTCAATTTGAACCTTCTTTTACCATCTTTGACAGAGAAACTAATACAATTTTCAGGTTCAAAAAGGTCAACGGAACTTGGGATTCCCAGCCAGACTCCCATGCTGGTACTTGCCAAGCCTTAAGCTGCATTGCTGCTGCGATCTGATGAGAGCAGGCACATTGAGCTTAGAATGGCCGTTGACAGCAGCTGTTCAATTTGAACCTTCTTTTACTATCTCATAGAGAAACTAACACAATTTTCAGGTTCAAAAAGGTCAACGGAACTTGGGATTCCCAGCCAGTCTCCCAATCTGGTACTTGCCAAACCTTAAGCTGCATTGCTGCTGCGATCTGACGAGAGCAGGCACATTCAGCTTAGAATGACCATTGACAGCAGCTGTTCAATTTGAACCTTCTTTTACTATCTCATAGAGAAACTAACACAATTTTCAGGTTCAAAAAGGTCAACGGAACTTGGGATTCCCAGCCAGTCTCCCATGCTGGTACTTGCCAAGCCTTAAGCTGCATTGCTGCTGCGATCTGACGAGAGCAGGCACATTCAGCTTAGAATGGCCGTTGACAGCAGCTGTTCAATTTGAACCTTCTTTTACTATCTCATAGAGAAACTAACACAATTTTCAGGTTCAAAAAGGTCAACGGAACTTGGGATTCCCAGCCAGTCTCCCATGCTGGTACTTGCCAAGCCTTAAGCTGCATTGCTGCTGCGATCTGACGAGAGCAGGCACATTCAGCTTAGAATGGCCGTTGACAGCAGCTGTTCAATTTGAACCTTCTTTTACTATCTCATAGAGAAACTAACACAATTTTCAGGTTCAAAAAGGTCAACAGAACTTGGGATTCCCAGCCAGTCTCCCATGCTGGTACTTGCCAAGCCTTAAGCTGCATTGCTGCTGCGATCTGACGAGAGCAGGCACATTCAGCTTAGAATGGCCGTTGACAGCAGCTGTTCAATTTGAACCTTCTTTTACTATCTCATAGAGAAACTAACACAATTTTCAGGTTCAAAAAGGTCAACGGAACTTGGGATTCCCAGCCAGTCTCCCAATCTGGTACTTGCCAAGCCTTAAGCTGCATTGCTGCTGCGATCTGACGAGAGCAGGCACATTCAGCTTAGAATGGCCGTTGACAGCAGCTGTTCAATTTGAACCTTCTTTTACTATCTCATAGAGAAACTAACACAATTTTCAGGTTCAAAAAGGTCAACGGAACTTGGGATTCCCAGCCAGTCTCCCAATCTGGTACTTGCCAAGCCTTAAGCTGCATTGCTGCTGCGATCTGACGAGAGCAGGCACATTCAGCTTAGAATGGCCGTTGACAGCAGCTGTTCAATTTTAACCTTCTTTTACCATCTTTGACAGAGAAACTAATACAATTTTCAGGTTCAAAAAGGGCAACGGAACTTGGGATTCCCAGCCAGTCTCCCATGCTGGTACTTGCCAAGCCTTAAGCTGCATTGCTGCTGTGATCTGACGAGAGCAGGCACATTCAGCTTAGAATGGCCGTTGACAGCAGCTGTTCAATTTGAACCTTCTTTTACCATCTTTGACAGAGAAACTAACACAATTTTCAGGTTCAAAAAGGTCAACGGAACTTGGGATTCCCAGCCAGTCTCCCATTCTGGTACTTGCCAAGCCTTAAACTGCATTGCTGCTGTGATCTGATGAGAGCAGGCACATTCAGCTTAGAATGGCCGTTGACAGCGGCTGTTCAAATTGAACCTTCTTTTACTATCTCATAGCGAAACTAACACAATTTTCAGTTCAAAAAGGTCAACAGAACTTGGGATTCCCAGCCAGTCTCCCATGCTGGTACTTGCCAAGCCTTAAGCTGCATTGCTGCTGCGATCTGACAAGAGCAGGCAAATTCAGCTTAGAATGGCCGTTGACAGCAACTGTTCAATTTGAACCTTCTTTTACCATCTTTGCCAGAGAAACTAACACAATTTTCAGGTTCAAAAAGGTCAACAGAACTTTGGATTCCCAGCCAGTCTCCCATGCTGGTACTTGCCAAGCCTTAAGCTGCATTGCTGCTGCGATCTGACGAGAGCAGGCACATTCAGCTTAGAATGGCCGTTGACAGCAGCTGTTCAATTTGAACCTTCTTTTACTATCTCCTAGAGAAACTAACACAATTTTCAGGTTCAAAAAGGTCAATGGAACTTGGGATTCCCAGCCAGTCTCCCATGCTGGTACTTGCCAAGCCTTAAGCTGCATTGCTGCTGCGATCTGACGAGAGCAGGCACATTCAGCTTAGAATGGCCGTTGACAGCAGCTGTTCAATTTTAACCTTCTTTTACCATCTTTGACAGAGAAACTAACACAATTTTCAGGTTCAAAAAGGTCGACGGAACTTGGGATTCCCAGCCAGTCTCCCATGCTGGTACTTACCAAGCCTTAAGCTGCATTGCTGCTGCGATCTGACGAGAGCAGGCACATGCACCTTAGAATGGCCGTTGACAGCAGCTGTTCAATTTGAACCTTCTTTTACCATCTTTGACAGAGAAACTAATACAATTTTCAGGTTCAAAAAGGTCAACGGAACTTGGGATTCCCAGCCAGACTCCCATGCTGGTACTTGCCAAGCCTTAAGCTGCATTGCTGCTGCGATCTGATGAGAGCAGGCACATTGAGCTTAGAATGGCCGTTGACAGCAGCTGTTCAATTTGAACCTTCTTTTACTATCTCATAGAGAAACTAACACAATTTTCAGGTTCAAAAAGGTCAACGGAACTTGGGATTCCCAGCCAGTCTCCCAATCTGGTACTTGCCAAACCTTAAGCTGCATTGCTGCTGCGATCTGACGAGAGCAGGCACATTCAGCTTAGAATGACCGTTGACAGCAGCTGTTCAATTTGAACCTTCTTTTACTATCTCATAGAGAAACTAACACAATTTTCAGGTTCAAAAAGGTCAACGGAACTTGGGATTCCCAGCCAGTCTCCCATGCTGGTACTTGCCAAGCCTTAAGCTGCATTGCTGCTGCGATCTGACGAGAGCAGGCACATTCAGCTTAGAATGGCCGTTGACAGCAGCTGTTCAATTTGAACCTTCTTTTACTATCTCATAGAGAAACTAACACAATTTTCAGGTTCAAAAAGGTCAACGGAACTTGGGATTCCCAGCCAGTCTCCCATGCTGGTACTTGCCAAGCCTTAAGCTGCATTGCTGCTGCGATCTGACGAGAGCAGGCACATTCAGCTTAGAATGGCCGTTGACAGCAGCTGTTCAATTTGAACCTTCTTTTACTATCTCATAGAGAAACTAACACAATTTTCAGGTTCAAAAAGGTCAACAGAACTTGGGATTCCCAGCCAGTCTCCCATGCTGGTACTTGCCAAGCCTTAAGCTGCATTGCTGCTGCGATCTGACGAGAGCAGGCACATTCAGCTTAGAATGGCCGTTGACAGCAGCTGTTCAATTTGAACCTTCTTTTACTATCTCATAGAGAAACTAACACAATTTTCAGGTTCAAAAAGGTCAACGGAACTTGGGATTCCCAGCCAGTCTCCCAATCTGGTACTTGCCAAGCCTTAAGCTGCATTGCTGCTGCGATCTGACGAGAGCAGGCACATTCAGCTTAGAATGGCCGTTGACAGCAGCTGTTCAATTTTAACCTTCTTTTACCATCTTTGACAGAGAAACTAATACAATTTTCAGGTTCAAAAAGGGCAACGGAACTTGGGATTCCCAGCCAGTCTCCCATGCTGGTACTTGCCAAGCCTTAAGCTGCATTGCTGCTGTGATCTGACGAGAGCAGGCACATTCAGCTTAGAATGGCCGTTGACAGCAGCTGTTCAATTTGAACCTTCTTTTACCATCTTTGACAGAGAAACTAACACAATTTTCAGGTTCAAAAAGGTCAACGGAACTTGGGATTCCCAGCCAGTCTCCCATTCTGGTACTTGCCAAGCCTTAAACTGCATTGCTGCTGTGATCTGATGAGAGCAGGCACATTCAGCTTAGAATGGCCGTTGACAGCGGCTGTTCAAATTGAACCTTCTTTTACTATCTCATAGCGAAACTAACACAATTTTCAGTTCAAAAAGGTCAACAGAACTTGGGATTCCCAGCCAGTCTCCCATGCTGGTACTTGCCAAGCCTTAAGCTGCATTGCTGCTGCGATCTGACAAGAGCAGGCAAATTCAGCTTAGAATGGCCGTTGACAGCAACTGTTCAATTTGAACCTTCTTTTACCATCTTTGCCAGAGAAACTAACACAATTTTCAGGTTCAAAAAGGTCAACAGAACTTTGGTTTCCCAGCCAGTCTCCCATGCTGGTACTTGCCAAGCCTTAAGCTGCATTGCTGCTGCGATCTGACGAGAGCAGGCACATTCAGCTTAGAATGGCCGTTGACAGCAGCTGTTCAATTTGAACCTTCTTTTACTATCTCCTAGAGAAACTAACACAATTTTCAGGTTCAAAAAGGTCAATAGAACTTGGGATTCCCAACCAGTCTCCCATTCTGGTACTTGCCAAGCCTTAAGCTGCATTGCTGCTGCGATCTGACGAGAGCAGGCACATTCAGCTTAGAATGGCCGTTGACAGCAGCTGTTCAATTTGAACCTTCTTTTACTATCTCATAGAGAAACTAACACAATTTTCAGGTTCAAAAAGGTCAACGGAACTTGGGATTCCCAGCCAGTCTCCCATGCTGGTACTTGCCAAGCCTTAAGCTGCATTGCTGCTGCGATCTGACGAGAGCAGGCACATTCAGCTTAGAATGGCCGTTGACAGCAGCTGTTCAATTTTAACCTTCTTTTACCATCTTTGACAGAGAAACTAATACAATTTTCAGGTTCAAAAAGGGCAACGGAACTTGGGATTCCCAGCCAGTCTCCCATGCTGGTACTTGCCAAGCCTTAAGCTGCATTGCTGCTGCGATCTGACGAGAGCAGGCACATTCAGCTTAGAATGGCCGTTGACAGCAGCTGTTCAATTTGAACCTTCTTTTACCATCTTTGACAGAGAAACTAACACAATTTTCAGGTTCAAAAAGGTCAACGGAACTTGGGATTCCCAGCCAGTCTCCCAATCTGGTACTTGCCAAACCTTAAGCTGCATTGCTGCTGCGATCTGACGAGAGCAGGCACATTCAGCTTAGAATGGCCGTTGACAGCAGCTGTTCAATTTGAACCTTCTTTTACTATCTCATAGAGAAACTAACACAATTTTCAGGTTCAAAAAGGTCAACGGAACTTGGGATTCCCAGCCAGTCTCCCATGCTGGTACTTGCCAAGCCTTAAGCTGCATTGCTGCTACGATCTGACGAGAGCAGGCACATTCAGCTTAGAATGGCCGTTGACAGCAGCTGTTCAATTTGAACCTTCTTTTACTATCTCATAGAGAAACTAACACAATTTTCAGGTTCAAAAAGGTCAACGGAACTTGGGATTCCCAGCCAGTCTCCCATGCTGGTACTTGCCAAGCCTTAAGCTGCATTGCTGCTGCGATCTGACGAGAGCAGGCACATTCACCTTAGAATGGCCGTTGACAGCAGCTGTTCAATTTGAACCTTCTTTTACCATCTTTGACAGAGAAACTAATACAATTTTCAGGTTCAAAAAGGTCAACGGAACTTGGGATTCCCAGCCAGACTCCCATGCTGGTACTTGCCAAGCCTTAAGCTGCATTGCTGCTGCGATCTGATGAGAGCAGGCACATTGAGCTTAGAATGGCCGTTGACAGCAGCTGTTCAATTTGAACCTTCTTTTACTATCTCATAGAGAAACTAACACAATTTTCAGGTTCAAAAAGGTCAACGGAACTTGGGATTCCCAGCCAGTCTCCCATGCTGGTACTTGCCAAGCCTTAAGCTGCATTGCTGCTGCGATCTGACGAGAGCAGGCACATTCAGCTTAGAATGGCCGTTGACAGCAGCTGTTCAATTTGAACCTTCTTTTACTATCTCATAGAGAAACTAACACAATTTTCAGGTTCAAAAAGGTCAACGGAACTTGGGATTCCCAGCCAGTCTCCCATGCTGGTACTTGCCAAGCCTTAAGCTGCATTGCTGCTGCGATCTGACGAGAGCAGGCACATTCAGCTTAGAATGGCCGTTGACAGCAGCTGTTCAATTTGAACCTTCTTTTACTATCTCATAGAGAAACTAACACAATTTTCAGGTTCAAAAAGGTCAACGGAACTTGGGATTCCCAGCCAGTCTCCCATGCTGGTACTTGCCAAGCCTTAAGCTGCATTGATGCTGCGATCTGACGACAGCAGGCACATTCAGCTTAGAATGGCCGTTGACAACAGCTGTTCAATTTGAACCTTCTTTTACTATCTCATAGAGAAACTAACACAATTTTCAGGTTCAAAAAGGTCAACGGAACTTGGGATTCCCAGCCAGTCTCCCATGCTGGTACTTGCCAAGCCTTAAGCTGCATTGCTGCTGCGATCTGACGAGAGCAGGCACATTCAGCTTAGAATGGCCGTTGACAGCAGCTGTTCAATTTGAACCTTCTTTTACTATCTCATAGAGAAACTAACACAATTTTCAGGTTCAAAGAGGTCAACGGAACTTGGGATTCCCAGCCAGCCTCCCATGCTGGTACTTGCCAAGCCTTAAGCTGCATTGCTGCTGCGATCTGACGAGAGCAGGCACATTCAGCTTAGAATGGCCGTTGACAGCAGCTGTTCAATTTTAACCTTCTTTTACCATCTTTGACAGAGAAACTAATACAATTTTCAGGTTCAAAAAGGGCAACGGAACTTGGGATTCCCAGCCAGTCTCCCATGCTGGTACTTGCCAAGCCTTAAGCTGCATTGCTGCTGTGATCTGACGAGAGCAGGCACATTCAGCTTAGAATGGCCGTTGACAGCAGCTGTTCAATTTGAACCTTCTTTTACCATCTTTGACAGAGAAACTAACACAATTTTCAGGTTCAAAAAGGTCAACGGAACTTGGGATTCCCAGCCAGTCTCCCATTCTGGTACTTGCCAAGCCTTAAACTGCATTGCTGCTGTGATCTGACGAGAGCAGGCACATTCAGCTTAGAATGGCCGTTGACAGTGGCTGTTCAAATTGAACCTTCTTTTACTATCTCATAGCGAAACGAACACAATTTTCAGTTCAAAAAGGTCAACAGAACTTGGGATTCCCAGCCAGTCTCCCATGCTGGTACTTGCCAAGCCTTAAGCTGCATTGCTGCTGCGATCTGACAAGAGCAGGCAAATTCAGCTTAGAATGGCCGTTGACAGCAACTGTTCAATTTGAACCTTCTTTTACCATCTTTGCCAGAGAAACTAACACAATTTTCAGGTTCAAAAAGGTCAACAGAACTTTGGATTCCCAGCCAGTCTCCCATGCTGGTACTTGCCAAGCCTTAAGCTGCATTGCTGCTGCGATCTGACGAGAGCAGGCACATTCAGCTTAGAATGGCCGTTGACAGCAGCTGTTCAATTTGAACCTTCTTTTACTATCTCATAGAGAAACTAACACAATTTTCAGGTTCAAAGAGGTCAACGGAACTTGGGATTCCCAGCCAGTCTCCCATGCTGGTACTTGCCAAGCCTTAAGCTGCATTGCTGCTGCGATCTGACGAGAGCAGGCACATTCAGCTTAGAATGGCCGTTGACAGCAGCTGTTCAATTTTAACCTTCTTTTACCATCTTTGACAGAGAAACTAATACAATTTTCAGGTTCAAAAAGGGCAACGGAACTTGGGATTCCTAGCCAGTCTCCCATGCTGGTACTTGCCAAGCCTTAAGCTGCATTGCTGCTGCGATCTGACGAGAGCAGGCACATTCAGCTTAGAATGGCCGATGACAGCAGCTGTTCAATTTGAACCTTCTTTTACCATCTTTGACAGAGAAACTAATACAATTTTCAGGTTCAAAAAGGGCAACGGAACTTGGGATTCCTAGCCAGTCTCCCATGCTGGTACTTGCCAAGCCTTAAGCTGCATTGCTGCTGCAATCTGATGAGAGCATGCACATTCAGCTTAGAATGGCCGTTGACAGCAGCTGTTCAATTTGAACCTTATTTTACCATCTTTGACAGAGAAACTAACACAATTTTCAGGTTCAAAAAGGTCAACAGAACTTGGGATTCCCAGCCAGTCTCCCATGCTGGTACTTGCCAAGCCTTAAGCTGCATTGCTGCTGCAATCTGATGAGAGCATGCACATTCAGCTTAGAATGGCCGTTGACAGCAGCTGTTCAATTTGAACCTTATTTTACCATCTTTGACAGAGAAACTAACACAATTTTCAGGTTCAAAAAGGTCAACAGAACTTGGGATTCCCAGCCAGTCTCCCATGCTGGTACTTGCCAAGCCTTAAGCTGCATTGCTGCTGCGATCTGACGAGAGCAGGTACATTCAGCTTAGAATGGCCGTTGACAGCAGCTGTTCAATTTTAACCTTCTTTTACCATCTTTGACAGAGAAACTAATACAATTTTCAGGTTCAAAAAGGGCAACGGAACTTGGGATTCCCCGCCAGTCTCCCATGCTGGTACTTGCCAAGCCTTAAGCTGCATTGCTGCTGTGATCTGACGAGAGCAGGCACATTCAGCTTAGAATGGCCGTTGACAGCAGCTGTTCAATTTGAACCTTCTTTTACCATCTTTGCCAGAGAAACTAACACAATTTTCAGGTTCAAAAAGGTCAACAGAACTTTGGATTCCCAGCCAGTCTCCCATGCTGGTACTTGCCAAGCCTTAAGCTGCATTGCTGCTGCGATCTGACGAGAGCAGGCACATTCAGCTTAGAATGGCCGTTGACAGCAGCTGTTCAATTTGAACCTTCTTTTACTATCTCCTAGAGAAACTAACACAATTTTCAGGTTCAAAAAGGTCAATGGAACTTGGGATTCCCAGCCAGTCTCCCATGCTGGTACTTGCCAAGCCTTAAGCTGCATTGCTGCTGCGATCTGACGAGAGCAGGCACATTCAGCTTAGAATGGCCGTTGACAGCAGCTGTTCAATTTTAACCTTCTTTTACCATCTTTGACAGAGAAACTAACACAATTTTCAGGTTCAAAAAGGTCGACGGAACTTGGGATTCCCAGCCAGTCTCCCATGCTGGTACTTACCAAGCCTTAAGCTGCATTGCTGCTGCGATCTGACGAGAGCAGGCACATGCACCTTAGAATGGCCGTTGACAGCAGCTGTTCAATTTGAACCTTCTTTTACCATCTTTGACAGAGAAACTAATACAATTTTCAGGTTCAAAAAGGTCAACGGAACTTGGGATTCCCAGCCAGACTCCCATGCTGGTACTTGCCAAGCCTTAAGCTGCATTGCTGCTGCGATCTGATGAGAGCAGGCACATTGAGCTTAGAATGGCCGTTGACAGCAGCTGTTCAATTTGAACCTTCTTTTACTATCTCATAGAGAAACTAACACAATTTTCAGGTTCAAAAAGGTCAACGGAACTTGGGATTCCCAGCCAGTCTCCCAATCTGGTACTTGCCAAACCTTAAGCTGCATTGCTGCTGCGATCTGACGAGAGCAGGCACATTCAGCTTAGAATGACCGTTGACAGCAGCTGTTCAATTTGAACCTTCTTTTACTATCTCATAGAGAAACTAACACAATTTTCAGGTTCAAAAAGGTCAACGGAACTTGGGATTCCCAGCCAGTCTCCCATGCTGGTACTTGCCAAGCCTTAAGCTGCATTGCTGCTGCGATCTGACGAGAGCAGGCACATTCAGCTTAGAATGGCCGTTGACAGCAGCTGTTCAATTTGAACCTTCTTTTACTATCTCATAGAGAAACTAACACAATTTTCAGGTTCAAAAAGGTCAACGGAACTTGGGATTCCCAGCCAGTCTCCCATGCTGGTACTTGCCAAGCCTTAAGCTGCATTGCTGCTGCGATCTGACGAGAGCAGGCACATTCAGCTTAGAATGGCCGTTGACAGCAGCTGTTCAATTTGAACCTTCTTTTACTATCTCATAGAGAAACTAACACAATTTTCAGGTTCAAAAAGGTCAACAGAACTTGGGATTCCCAGCCAGTCTCCCATGCTGGTACTTGCCAAGCCTTAAGCTGCATTGCTGCTGCGATCTGACGAGAGCAGGCACATTCAGCTTAGAATGGCCGTTGACAGCAGCTGTTCAATTTGAACCTTCTTTTACTATCTCATAGAGAAACTAACACAATTTTCAGGTTCAAAAAGGTCAACGGAACTTGGGATTCCCAGCCAGTCTCCCAATCTGGTACTTGCCAAGCCTTAAGCTGCATTGCTGCTGCGATCTGACGAGAGCAGGCACATTCAGCTTAGAATGGCCGTTGACAGCAGCTGTTCAATTTGAACCTTCTTTTACTATCTCATAGAGAAACTAACACAATTTTCAGGTTCAAAAAGGTCAACGGAACTTGGGATTCCCAGCCAGTCTCCCAATCTGGTACTTGCCAAGCCTTAAGCTGCATTGCTGCTGCGATCTGACGAGAGCAGGCACATTCAGCTTAGAATGGCCGTTGACAGCAGCTGTTCAATTTTAACCTTCTTTTACCATCTTTGACAGAGAAACTAATACAATTTTCAGGTTCAAAAAGGGCAACGGAACTTGGGATTCCCAGCCAGTCTCCCATGCTGGTACTTGCCAAGCCTTAAGCTGCATTGCTGCTGTGATCTGACGAGAGCAGGCACATTCAGCTTAGAATGGCCGTTGACAGCAGCTGTTCAATTTGAACCTTCTTTTACCATCTTTGACAGAGAAATTAACACAATTTTCAGGTTCAAAAAGGTCAACGGAACTTGGGATTCCCAGCCAGTCTCCCATTCTGGTACTTGCCAAGCCTTAAACTGCATTGCTGCTGTGATCTGATGAGAGCAGGCACATTCAGCTTAGAATGGCCGTTGACAGCGGCTGTTCAAATTGAACCTTCTTTTACTATCTCATAGCGAAACTAACACAATTTTCAGTTCAAAAAGGTCAACAGAACTTGGGATTCCCAGCCAGTCTCCCATGCTGGTACTTGCCAAGCCTTAAGCTGCATTGCTGCTGCGATCTGACAAGAGCAGGCAAATTCAGCTTAGAATGGCCGTTGACAGCAACTGTTCAATTTGAACCTTCTTTTACCATCTTTGCCAGAGAAACTAACACAATTTTCAGGTTCAAAAAGGTCAACAGAACTTTGGTTTCCCAGCCAGTCTCCCATGCTGGTACTTGCCAAGCCTTAAGCTGCATTGCTGCTGCGATCTGACGAGAGCAGGCACATTCAGCTTAGAATGGCCGTTGACAGCAGCTGTTCAATTTGAACCTTCTTTTACTATCTCCTAGAGAAACTAACACAATTTTCAGGTTCAAAAAGGTCAACGGAACTTGGGATTCCCAGCCAGTCTCCCATGCTGGTACTTGCCAAGCCTTAAGCTGCATTGCTGCTGCGATCTGACGAGAGCAGGCACATTCAGCTTAGAATGGCCGTTGACAGCAGCTGTTCAATTTTAACCTTCTTTTACCATCTTTGACAGAGAAACTAATACAATTTTCAGGTTCAAAAAGGGCAACGGAACTTGGGATTCCCAGCCAGTCTCCCATGCTGGTACTTGCCAAGCCTTAAGCTGCATTGCTGCTGTGATCTGACGAGAGCAGGCACATTCAGCTTAGAATGGCCGTTGACAGCAGCTGTTCAATTTGAACCTTCTTTTACCATCTTTGACAGAGAAACTAACACAATTTTCAGGTTCAAAAAGGTCAACGGAACTTGGGATTCCCAGCCAGTCTCCCAATCTGGTACTTGCCAAACCTTAAGCTGCATTGCGTCTGCGATCTGACGAGAGCAGGCACATTCAGCTTAGAATGGCCGTTGACAGCAGCTGTTCAATTTGAACCTTCTTTTACTATCTCATAGAGAAACTAACACAATTTTCAGGTTCAAAAAGGTCAACGGAACTTGGGATTCCCAGCCAGTCTCCCATGCTGGTACTTGCCAAGCCTTAAGCTGCATTGCTGCTACGATCTGACGAGAGCAGGCACATTCAGCTTAGAATGGCCGTTGACAGCAGCTGTTCAATTTGAACCTTCTTTTACTATCTCATAGAGAAACTAACACAATTTTCAGGTTCAAAAAGGTCAACGGAACTTGGGATTCCCAGCCAGTCTCCCATGCTGGTACTTGCCAAGCCTTAAGCTGCATTGCTGCTGCGATCTGACGAGAGCAGGCACATTCAGCTTAGAATGGCCGTTGACAGCAGCTGTTCAATTTGAACCTTCTTTTACTATCTCATAGAGAAACTAACACAATTTTCAGGTTCAAAAAGGTCAACGGAACTTGGGATTCCCAGCCAGTCTCCCATGCTGGTACTTGCCAAGCCTTAAGCTGCATTGCTGCTACGATCTGACGAGAGCAGGCACATTCAGCTTAGAATGGCCGTTGACAGCAGCTGTTCAATTTGAACCTTCTTTTACTATCTCATAGAGAAACTAACACAATTTTCAGGTTCAAAAAGGTCAACGGAACTTGGGATTCCCAGCCAGTCTCCCATGCTGGTACTTGCCAAGCCTTAAGCTGCATTGCTGCTGCGATCTGACGAGAGCAGGCACATTCACCTTAGAATGGCCGTTGACAGCAGCTGTTCAATTTGAACCTTCTTTTACCATCTTTGACAGAGAAACTAATACAATTTTCAGGTTCAAAAAGGTCAACGGAACTTGGGATTCCCAGCCAGACTCCCATGCTGGTACTTGCCAAGCCTTAAGCTGCATTGCTGCTGCGATCTGATGAGAGCAGGCACATTGAGCTTAGAATGGCCGTTGACAGCAGCTGTTCAATTTGAACCTTCTTTTACTATCTCATAAAGAAACTAACACAATTTTCAGGTTCAAAAAGGTCAACGGAACTTGGGATTCCCAGCCAGTCTCCCAATCTGGTACTTGCCAAGCCTTAAGCTGCATTGCTGCTGCGATCTGACGAGAGCAGGCACATTCAGCTTAGAATGGCCGTTGACAGCAGCTGTTCAATTTTAACCTTCTTTTACCATCTTTGACAGAGAAACTAATACAATTTTCAGGTTCAAAAAGGGCAACGGAACTTGGGATTCCCAGCCAGTCTCCCATGCTGGTACTTGCCAAGCCTTAAGCTGCATTGCTGCTGTGATCTGACGAGAGCAGGCACATTCAGCTTAGAATGGCCGTTGACAGCAGCTGTTCAATTTGAACCTTCTTTTACCATCTTTGACAGAGAAACTAACACAATTTTCAGGTTCAAAAAGGTCAACGGAACTTGGGATTCCCAGCCAGTCTCCCATTCTGGTACTTGCCAAGCCTTAAACTGCATTGCTGCTGTGATCTGATGAGAGCAGGCACATTCAGCTTAGAATGGCCGTTGACAGCGGCTGTTCAAATTGAACCTTCTTTTACTATCTCATAGCGAAACTAACACAATTTTCAGTTCAAAAAGGTCAACAGAACTTGGGATTCCCAGCCAGTCTCCCATGCTGGTACTTGCCAAGCCTTAAGCTGCATTGCTGCTGCGATCTGACAAGAGCAGGCAAATTCAGCTTAGAATGGCCGTTGACAGCAACTGTTCAATTTGAACCTTCTTTTACCATCTTTGCCAGAGAAACTAACACAATTTTCAGGTTCAAAAAGGTCAACAGAACTTTGGTTTCCCAGCCAGTCTCCCATGCTGGTACTTGCCAAGCCTTAAGCTGCATTGCTGCTGCGATCTGACGAGAGCAGGCACATTCAGCTTAGAATGGCCGTTGACAGCAGCTGTTCAATTTGAACCTTCTTTTACTATCTCCTAGAGAAACTAACACAATTTTCAGGTTCAAAAAGGTCAACGGAACTTGGGATTCCCAGCCAGTCTCCCATGCTGGTACTTGCCAAGCCTTAAGCTGCATTGCTGCTGCGATCTGACGAGAGCAGGCACATTCAGCTTAGAATGGCCGTTGACAGCAGCTGTTCAATTTTAACCTTCTTTTACCATCTTTGACAGAGAAACTAATACAATTTTCAGGTTCAAAAAGGGCAACGGAACTTGGGATTCCCAGCCAGTCTCCCATGCTGGTACTTGCCAAGCCTTAAGCTGCATTGCTGCTGTGATCTGACGAGAGCAGGCACATTCAGCTTAGAATGGCCGTTGACAGCAGCTGTTCAATTTGAACCTTCTTTTACCATCTTTGACAGAGAAACTAACACAATTTTCAGGTTCAAAAAGGTCAACGGAACTTGGGATTCCCAGCCAGTCTCCCAATCTGGTACTTGCCAAACCTTAAGCTGCATTGCTGCTGCGATCTGACGAGAGCAGGCACATTCAGCTTAGAATGGCCGTTGACAGCAGCTGTTCAATTTGAACCTTCTTTTACTATCTCATAGAGAAACTAACACAATTTTCAGGTTCAAAAAGGTCAACGGAACTTGGGATTCCCAGCCAGTCTCCCATGCTGGTACTTGCCAAGCCTTAAGCTGCATTGCTGCTACGATCTGACGAGAGCAGGCACATTCAGCTTAGAATGGCTGTTGACAGCAGCTGTTCAATTTGAACCTTCTTTTACTATCTCATAGAGAAACTAACACAATTTTCAGGTTCAAAAAGGTCAACGGAACTTGGGATTCCCAGCCAGTCTCCCATGCTGGTACTTGCCAAGCCTTAAGCTGCATTGCTGCTGCGATCTGACGAGAGCAGGCACATTCAGCTTAGAATGGCCGTTGACAGCAGCTGTTCAATTTGAACCTTCTTTTACTATCTCATAGAGAAACTAACACAATTTTCAGGTTCAAAAAGGTCAACGGAACTTGGGATTCCCAGCCAGTCTCCCATGCTGGTACTTGCCAAGCCTTAAGCTGCATTGCTGCTACGATCTGACGAGAGCAGGCACATTCAGCTTAGAATGGCCGTTGACAGCAGCTGTTCAATTTGAACCTTCTTTTACTATCTCATAGAGAAACTAACACAATTTTCAGGTTCAAAAAGGTCAACGGAACTTGGGATTCCCAGCCAGTCTCCCATGCTGGTACTTGCCAAGCCTTAAGCTGCATTGCTGCTGCGATCTGACGAGAGCAGGCACATTCACCTTAGAATGGCCGTTGACAGCAGCTGTTCAATTTGAACCTTCTTTTACCATCTTTGACAGAGAAACTAATACAATTTTCAGGTTCAAAAAGGTCAACGGAACTTGGGATTCCCAGCCAGACTCCCATGCTGGTACTTGCCAAGCCTTAAGCTGCATTGCTGCTGCGATCTGATGAGAGCAGGCACATTGAGCTTAGAATGGCCGTTGACAGCAGCTGTTCAATTTGAACCTTCTTTTACTATCTCATAGAGAAACTAACACAATTTTCAGGTTCAAAAAGGTCAACGGAACTTGGGATTCCCAGCCAGTCTCCCAATCTGGTACTTGCCAAACCTTAAGCTGCATTGCTGCTGCGATCTGACGAGAGCAGGCACATTCAGCTTAGAATGGCCGTTGACAGCAGCTGTTCAATTTGAACCTTCTTTTACTATCTCATAGAGAAACTAACACAATTTTCAGGTTCAAAAAGGTCAACGGAACTTGGGATTCCCAGCCAGTCTCCCATGCTGGTACTTGCCAAGCCTTAAGCTGCATTGCTGCTGCGATCTGACGAGAGCAGGCACATTCAGCTTAGAATGGCCGTTGACAGCAGCTGTTCAATTTGAACCTTCTTTTACTATCTCATAGAGAAACTAACACAATTTTCAGGTTCAAAAAGGTCAACGGAACTTGGGATTCCCAGCCAGTCTCCCATGCTGGTACTTGCCAAGCCTTAAGCTGCATTGCTGCTGCGATCTGACGAGAGCAGGCACATTCAGCTTAGAATGGCCGTTGACAGCAGCTGTTCAATTTGAACCTTCTTTTACTATCTCATAGAGAAACTAACACAATTTTCAGGTTCAAAAAGGTCAACGGAACTTGGGATTCCCAGCCAGTCTCCCATGCTGGTACTTGCCAAGCCTTAAGCTGCATTGATGCTGCGATCTGACGACAGCAGGCACATTCAGCTTAGAATGGCCGTTGACAACAGCTGTTCAATTTGAACCTTCTTTTACTATCTCATAGAGAAACTAACACAATTTTCAGGTTCAAAAAGGTCAACGGAACTTGGGATTCCCAGCCAGTCTCCCATGCTGGTACTTGCCAAGCCTTAAGCTGCATTGCTGCTGCGATCTGACGAGAGCAGGCACATTCAGCTTAGAATGGCCGTTGACAGCAGCTGTTCAATTTGAACCTTCTTTTACTATCTCATAGAGAAACTAACACAATTTTCAGGTTCAAAGAGGTCAACGGAACTTGGGATTCCCAGCCAGCCTCCCATGCTGGTACTTGCCAAGCCTTAAGCTGCATTGCTGCTGCGATCTGACGAGAGCAGGCACATTCAGCTTAGAATGGCCGTTGACAGCAGCTGTTCAATTTTAACCTTCTTTTACCATCTTTGACAGAGAAACTAATACAATTTTCAGGTTCAAAAAGGGCAACGGAACTTGGGATTCCCAGCCAGTCTCCCATGCTGGTACTTGCCAAGCCTTAAGCTGCATTGCTGCTGTGATCTGACGAGAGCAGGCACATTCAACTTAGAATGGCCGTTGACAGCAGCTGTTCAATTTGAACCTTCTTTTACCATCTTTGACAGAGAAACTAACACAATTTTCAGGTTCAAAAAGGTCAACGGAACTTGGGATTCCCAGCCAGTCTCCCATTCTGGTACTTGCCAAGCCTTAAACTGCATTGCTGCTGTGATCTGACGAGAGCAGGCACATTCAGCTTAGAATGGCCGTTGACAGTGGCTGTTCAAATTGAACCTTCTTTTACTATCTCATAGCGAAACGAACACAATTTTCAGTTCAAAAAGGTCAACAGAACTTGGGATTCCCAGCCAGTTTCCCATGCTGGTACTTGCCAAGCCTTAAGCTGCATTGCTGCTGCGATCTGACAAGAGCAGGCAAATTCAGCTTAGAATGGCCGTTGACAGCAACTGTTCAATTTGAACCTTCTTTTACCATCTTTGCCAGAGAAACTAACACAATTTTCAGGTTCAAAAAGGTCAACAGAACTTTGGATTCCCAGCCAGTCTCCCATGCTGGTACTTGCCAAGCCTTAAGCTGCATTGCTGCTGCGATCTGACGAGAGCAGGCACATTCAGCTTAGAATGGCCGTTGACAGCAGCTGTTCAATTTGAACCTTCTTTTACTATCTCATAGAGAAACTAACACAATTTTCAGGTTCAAAGAGGTCAACGGAACTTGGGATTCCCAGCCAGTCTCCCATGCTGGTACTTGCCAAGCCTTAAGCTGCATTGCTGCTGCGATCTGACGAGAGCAGGCACATTCAGCTTAGAATGGCCGTTGACAGCAGCTGTTCAATTTGAACCTTCTTTTACCATCTTTGACAGAGAAACTAATACAATTTTCAGGTTCAAAAAGGGCAACGGAACTTGGGATTCCTAGCCAGTCTCCCATGCTGGTACTTGCCAAGCCTTAAGCTGCATTGCTGCTGCAATCTGATGAGAGCATGCACATTCAGCTTAGAATGGCCGTTGACAGCAGCTGTTCAATTTGAACCTTATTTTACCATCTTTGACAGAGAAACTAACACAATTTTCAGGTTCAAAAAGGTCAACAGAACTTGGGATTCCCAGCCAGTCTCCCATGCTGGTACTTGCCAAGCCTTAAGCTGCATTGCTGCTGCAATCTGATGAGAGCATGCACATTCAGCTTAGAATGGCCGTTGACAGCAGCTGTTCAATTTGAACCTTATTTTACCATCTTTGACAGAGAAACTAACACAATTTTCAGGTTCAAAAAGGTCAACAGAACTTGGGATTCCCAGCCAGTCTCCCATGCTGGTACTTGCCAAGCCTTAAGCTGCATTGCTGCTGCGATCTGACGAGAGCAGGTACATTCAGCTTAGAATGGCCGTTGACAGCAGCTGTTCAATTTTAACCTTCTTTTACCATCTTTGACAGAGAAACTAATACAATTTTCAGGTTCAAAAAGGGCAACGGAACTTGGGATTCCCCGCCAGTCTCCCATGCTGGTACTTGCCAAGCCTTAAGCTGCATTGCTGCTGTGATCTGACGAGAGCAGGCACATTCAGCTTAGAATGGCCGTTGACAGCAGCTGTTCAATTTGAACCTTCTTTTACCATCTTTGCCAGAGAAACTAACACAATTTTCAGGTTCAAAAAGGTCAACAGAACTTTGGATTCCCAGCCAGTCTCCCATGCTGGTACTTGCCAAGCCTTAAGCTGCATTGCTGCTGCGATCTGACGAGAGCAGGCACATTCAGCTTAGAATGGCCGTTGACAGCAGCTGTTCAATTTGAACCTTCTTTTACTATCTCATAGAGAAACTAACACAATTTTCAGGTTCAAAAAGGTCAACGGAACTTGGGATTCCCAGCCAGTCTCCCATGCTGGTACTTGCCAAGCCTTAAGCTGCATTGCTGCTGCGATCTGACGAGAGCAGGCACATTCAGCTTAGAATGGCCGTTGACAGCAGCTGTTCAATTTTAACCTTCTTTTACCATCTTTGACAGAGAAACTAACACAATTTTCAGGTTCAAAAAGGTCGACGGAACTTGGGATTCCCAGCCAGTCTCCCATGCTGGTACTTACCAAGCCTTAAGCTGCATTGCTGCTGCGATCTGACGAGAGCAGGCACATGCACCTTAGAATGGCCGTTGACAGCAGCTGTTCAATTTGAACCTTCTTTTACCATCTTTGACAGAGAAACTAATACAATTTTCAGGTTCAAAAAGGTCAACGGAACTTGGGATTCCCAGCCAGACTCCCATGCTGGTACTTGCCAAGCCTTAAGCTGCATTGCTGCTGCGATCTGATGAGAGCAGGCACATTGAGCTTAGAATGGCCGTTGACAGCAGCTGTTCAATTTGAACCTTCTTTTACTATCTCATAGAGAAACTAACACAATTTTCAGGTTCAAAAAGGTCAACGGAACTTGGGATTCCCAGCCAGTCTCCCAATCTGGTACTTGCCAAACCTTAAGCTGCATTGCTGCTGCGATCTGACGAGAGCAGGCACATTCAGCTTAGAATGACCGTTGACAGCAGCTGTTCAATTTGAACCTTCTTTTACTATCTCATAGAGAAACTAACACAATTTTCAGGTTCAAAAAGGTCAACGGAACTTGGGATTCCCAGCCAGTCTCCCATGCTGGTACTTGCCAAGCCTTAAGCTGCATTGCTGCTGCGATCTGACGAGAGCAGGCACATTCAGCTTAGAATGGCCGTTGACAGCAGCTGTTCAATTTGAACCTTCTTTTACTATCTCATAGAGAAACTAACACAATTTTCAGGTTCAAAAAGGTCAACGGAACTTGGGATTCCCAGCCAGTCTCCCATGCTGGTACTTGCCAAGCCTTAAGCTGCATTGCTGCTGCGATCTGACGAGAGCAGGCACATTCAGCTTAGAATGGCCGTTGACAGCAGCTGTTCAATTTGAACCTTCTTTTACTATCTCATAGAGAAACTAACACAATTTTCAGGTTCAAAAAGGTCAACAGAACTTGGGATTCCCAGCCAGTCTCCCATGCTGGTACTTGCCAAGCCTTAAGCTGCATTGCTGCTGCGATCTGACGAGAGCAGGCACATTCAGCTTAGAATGGCCGTTGACAGCAGCTGTTCAATTTGAACCTTCTTTTACTATCTCATAGAGAAACTAACACAATTTTCAGGTTCAAAAAGGTCAACGGAACTTGGGATTCCCAGCCAGTCTCCCAATCTGGTACTTGCCAAGCCTTAAGCTGCATTGCTGCTGCGATCTGACGAGAGCAGGCACATTCAGCTTAGAATGGCCGTTGACAGCAGCTGTTCAATTTGAACCTTCTTTTACTATCTCATAGAGAAACTAACACAATTTTCAGGTTCAAAAAGGTCAACGGAACTTGGGATTCCCAGCCAGTCTCCCATGCTGGTACTTGCCAAGCCTTAAGCTGCATTGCTGCTGCGATCTGACGAGAGCAGGCACATTCAGCTTAGAATGGCCGTTGACAGCAGCTGTTCAATTTTAACCTTCTTTTACCATCTTTGACAGAGAAACTAATACAATTTTCAGGTTCAAAAAGGGCAACGGAACTTGGGATTCCCAGCCAGTCTCCCATGCTGGTACTTGCCAAGCCTTAAGCTGCATTGCTGCTGTGATCTGACGAGAGCAGGCACATTCAGCTTAGAATGGCCGTTGACAGCAGCTGTTCAATTTGAACCTTCTTTTACCATCTTTGACAGAGAAACTAACACAATTTTCAGGTTCAAAAAGGTCAACGGAACTTGGGATTCCCAGCCAGTCTCCCATGCTGGTACTTGCCAAGCCTTAAGCTGCATTGCTGCTACGATCTGACGAGAGCAGGCACATTCAGCTTAGAATGGCCGTTGACAGCAGCTGTTCAATTTGAACCTTCTTTTACTATCTCATAGAGAAACTAACACAATTTTCAGGTTCAAAAAGGTCAACGGAACTTGGGATTCCCAGCCAGTCTCCCATGCTGGTACTTGCCAAGCCTTAAGCTGCATTGCTGCTGCGATCTGACGAGAGCAGGCACATTCAGCTTAGAATGGCCGTTGACAGCAGCTGTTCAATTTGAACCTTCTTTTACTATCTCATAGAGAAACTAACACAATTTTCAGGTTCAAAAAGGTCAACGGAACTTGGGATTCCCAGCCAGTCTCCCATGCTGGTACTTGCCAAGCCTTAAGCTGCATTGCTGCTGCGATCTGACGAGAGCAGGCACATTCAACTTAGAATGGCCGTTGACAGCAGCTGTTCAATTTGAACCTTCTTTTACTATCTCATAGAGAAAATAACACAATTTTCAGGTTCAAAAAGGTCAACGGAACTTGGGATTCCCAGCCAGTCTCCCAATCTGGTACTTGCCAAGCCTTAAGCTGCATTGCTGCTGCGATCTGACGAGAGCAGGCACATTCAGCTTAGAATGGCCGTTGACAGCAGCTGTTCAATTTTAACCTTCTTTTACCATCTTTGACAGAGAAACTAATACAATTTTCAGGTTCAAAAAGGGCAACGGAACTTGGGATTCCCAGCCAGTCTCCCATGCTGGTACTTGCCAAGCCTTAAGCTGCATTGCTGCTGTGATCTGACGAGAGCAGGCACATTCAGCTTAGAATGGCCGTTGACAGCAGCTGTTCAATTTGAACCTTCTTTTACCATCTTTGACAGAGAAACTAACACAATTTTCAGGTTCAAAAAGGTCAACGGAACTTGGGATTCCCAGCCAGTCTCCCATTCTGGTACTTGCCAAGCCTTAAACTGCATTGCTGCTGTGATCTGACGAGAGCAGGCACATTCAGCTTAGAATGGCCGTTGACAGCGGCTGTTCAAATTGAACCTTCTTTTACTATCTCATAGCGAAACTAACACAATTTTCAGTTCAAAAATGTCAACAGAACTTGGGATTCCCAGCCAGTCTCCCATGCTGGTACTTGCCAAGCCTTAAGCTGCATTGCTGCTGCGATCTGACAAGAGCAGGCAAATTCAGCTTAGAATGGCCGTTGACAGCAACTGTTCAATTTGAACCTTCTTTTACCATCTTTGCCAGAGAAACTAACACAATTTTCAGGTTCAAAAAGGTCAACAGAACTTTGGTTTCCCAGCCAGTCTCCCATGCTGGTACTTGCCAAGCCTTAAGCTGCATTGCTGCTGCGATCTGACGAGAGCAGGCACATTCAGCTTAGAATGGCCGTTGACAGCAGCTGTTCAATTTGAACCTTCTTTTACTATCTCCTAGAGAAACTAACACAATTTTCAGGTTCAAAAAGGTCAATGGAACTTGGGATTCCCAACCAGTCTCCCATTCTGGTACTTGCCAAGCCTTAAGCTGCATTGCTGCTGCGATCTGACGAGAGCAGGCACATTCAGCTTAGAATGGCCGTTGACAGCAGCTGTTCAATTTGAACCTTCTTTTACTATCTCATAGAGAAACTAACACAATTTTCAGGTTCAAAATGGTCGACGGAACTTGGGATTCCCAGCCAGTCTCCCATGCTGGTACTTGCCAAGCCTTAAGCTGCATTGCTGCTGCGATCTGACGAGAGCAGGCACATGCACCTTAGAATGGCCGTTGACAGCAGCTTTTCAATTTGAACCTTCTTTTACCATCTTTGACAGAGAAACTAATACAATTTTCAGGTTCAAAAAGGTCAACGGAACTTGGGATTCCCAGCCAGACTCCCATGCTGGTACTTGCCAAGCCTTAAGCTGCATTGCTGCTGCGATCTGATGAGAGCAGGCACATTGAGCTTAGAATGGCCGTTGACAGCAGCTGTTCAATTTGAACCTTCTTTTACTATCTCATAGAGAAACTAACACAATTTTCAGGTTCAAAAAGGTCAACGGAACTTGGGATTCCCAGCCAGTCTCCCAATCTGGTACTTGCCAAACCTTAAGCTGCATTGCTGCTGCGATCTGACGAGAGCAGGCACATTCAGCTTAGAATGGCCGTTGACAGCAGCTGTTCAATTTGAACCTTCTTTTACTATCTCATAGAGAAACTAACACAATTTTCAGGTTCAAAAAGGGCAACGGAACTTGGGATTCCCAGCCAGTCTCCCATGCTGGTACTTGCCAAGCCTTAAGCTGCATTGCTGCTGCGATCTGACGAGAGCAGGCACATTCAGCTTAGAATGGCCGTTGACAGCAGCTGTTCAATTTGAACCTTCTTTTACTATCTCATAGAGAAACTAACACAATTTTCAGGTTCAAAAAGGTCAACGGAACTTGGGATTCCCAGCCAGTCTCCCATGCTGGTACTTGCCAAGCCTTAAGCTGCATTGCTGCTGCGATCTGACGAGAGCAGGCACATTCAGCTTAGAATGGCCGTTGACAGCAGCTCTTCAATTTGAACCTTCTTTTACTATCTCATAGAGAAACTAACACAATTTTCAGGTTCAAAAAGGTCAACGGAACTTGGGATTCCCAGCCAGTCTCCCATGCTGGTACTTGCCAAGCCTTAAGCTGCATTGCTGCTGCGATCTGACGAGAGCAGGCACATTCAGCTTAGAATGGCCGTTGACAGCAGCTGTTCAATTTGAACCTTCTTTTACTATCTCATAGAGAAAATAACACAATTTTCAGGTTCAAAAAGGTCAACGGAACTTGGGATTCCCAGCCAGTCTCCCAATCTGGTACTTGCCAAGCCTTAAGCTGCATTGCTGCTGCGATCTGACGAGAGCAGGCACATTCAGCTTAGAATGGCCGTTGACAGCAGCTGTTCAATTTGAACCTTCTTTTACTATCTCATAGAGAAACTAACACAATTTTCAGGTTCAAAAAGGTCAACGGAACTTGGGATTCCCAGCCAGTCTCCCAATCTGGTACTTGCCAAGCCTTAAGCTGCATTGCTGCTGCGATCTGACGAGAGCAGGCACATTCAGCTTAGAATGGCCGTTGACAGCAGCTGTTCAATTTTAACCTTCTTTTACCATCTTTGACAGAGAAACTAATACAATTTTCAGGTTCAAAAAGGGCAACGGAACTTGGGATTCCCAGCCAGTCTCCCATGCTGGTACTTGCCAAGCCTTAAGCTGCATTGCTGCTGTGATCTGACGAGAGCAGGCACATTCAGCTTAGAATGGCCGTTGACAGCAGCTGTTCAATTTGAACCTTCTTTTACTATCTCCTAGAGAAACTAACACAATTTTCAGGTTCAAAAAGGTCAATAGAACTTGGGATTCCCAACCAGTCTCCCATTCTGGTACTTGCCAAGCCTTAAACTGCATTGCTGCTGTGATCTGACGAGAGCAGGCACATTCAGCTTAGAATGGCCGTTGACAGCGGCTGTTCAAATTGAACCTTCTTTTACTATCTCATAGCGAAACTAACACAATTTTCAGTTCAAAAAGGTCAACAGAACTTGGGATTCCCAGCCAGTCTCCCATGCTGGTACTTGCCAAGCCTTAAGCTGCATTGCTGCTGCGATCTGACAAGAGCAGGCAAATTCAGCTTAGAATGGCCGTTGACAGCAACTGTTCAATTTGAACCTTCTTTTACCATCTTTGCCAGAGAAACTAACACAATTTTCAGGTTCAAAAAGGTCAACAGAACTTTGGTTTCCCAGCCAGTCTCCCATGCTGGTACTTGCCAAGCCTTAAGCTGCATTGCTGCTGCGATCTGACGAGAGCAGGCACATTCAGCTTAGAATGGCCGTTGACAGCAGCTGTTCAATTTGAACCTTCTTTTACTATCTCCTAGAGAAACTAACACAATTTTCAGGTTCAAAAAGGTCAATAGAACTTGGGATTCCCAACCAGTCTCCCATTCTGGTACTTGCCAAGCCTTAAGCTGCATTGCTGCTGCGATCTGACGAGAGCAGGCACATTCAGCTTAGAATGGCCGTTGACAGCAGCTGTTCAATTTGAACCTTCTTTTACTATCTCATAGAGAAACTAACACAATTTTCAGGTTCAAAATGGTCGACGGAACTTGGGATTCCCAGCCAGTCTCCCATGCTGGTACTTGCCAAGCCTTAAGCTGCATTGCTGCTGCGATCTGACGAGAGCAGGCACATGCACCTTAGAATGGCCGTTGACAGCAGCTTTTCAATTTGAACCTTCTTTTACCATCTTTGACAGAGAAACTAATACAATTTTCAGGTTCAAAAAGGTCAACGGAACTTGGGATTCCCAGCCAGACTCCCATGCTGGTACTTGCCAAGCCTTAAGCTGCATTGCTGCTGCGATCTGATGAGAGCAGGCACATTGAGCTTAGAATGGCCGTTGACAGCAGCTGTTCAATTTGAACCTTCTTTTACTATCTCATAGAGAAACTAACACAATTTTCAGGTTCAAAAAGGTCAACGGAACTTGGGATTCCCAGCCAGTCTCCCAATCTGGTACTTGCCAAACCTTAAGCTGCATTGCTGCTGCGATCTGACGAGAGCAGGCACATTCAGCTTAGAATGGCCGTTGACAGCAGCTGTTCAATTTGAACCTTCTTTTACTATCTCATAGAGAAACTAACACAATTTTCAGGTTCAAAAAGGTCAACGGAACTTGGGATTCCCAGCCAGTCTCCCATGCTGGTACTTGCCAAGCCTTAAGCTGCATTGCTGCTACGATCTGACGAGAGCAGGCACATTCAGCTTAGAATGGCCGTTGACAGCAGCTGTTCAATTTGAACCTTCTTTTACCATCTTTGACAGAGAAACTAACTCAATTTTCAGGTTCAAAAAGGGCAACGGAACTTGGGATTCCCAGCCAGTCTCCCATGCTGGTACTTGCCAAGCCTTAAGCTGCATTGCTGCTGCGATCTGACAAGAGCAGGCAAATTCAGCTTAGAATGGCCGTTGACAGCAGCTGTTCAATTTGAACCTTCTTTTACCATCTTTGACAGAGAAACTAACTCAATTTTCAGGTTCAAAAAGGGCAACGGAACTTGGGATTCCCAGCCAGTCTCCCATGCTGGTACTTGCCAAGCCTTAAGCTGCATTGCTGCTGCGATCTGACAAGAGCAGGCAAATTCAGCTTAGAATGGCCGTTGACAGCAGCTGTTCAATTTGAACCTTCTTTTACCATCTTTGACAGAGAAACTAACACAATTTTCAGGTTCAAAAAGGTCAACGGAACTTGGGATTCCCAGCCAGTCTCCCATGCTGGTACTTGCCAAGCCTTAAGCTGCATTGCTGCTGCGATCTGACGAGAGCAGGCACGTTCAGCTTAGAATGGCCGTTGACAGCAGCTGTTCAATTTGAACCTTCTTTTACTATCTCCTAGAGAAACTAACACAATTTTCAGGTTCAAAAAGGTCAATGGAACTTGGGATTCCCAACCAGTCTCCCATGCTGGTACTTGCCAAGCCTTAAGCTGCATTGCTGCTGCGATCTGACGAGAGCAGGCACATTCACCTTAGAATGGCCGTTGACAGCAGCTGTTCAATTTCAAAAAGGTTCAAAAAGGTCGACGGAACTTGGGATTCCCAGCCAGTCTCCCATGCTGGTACTTGCCAAGCCTTAAGCTGCATTGCTGCTGCGATCTGACGAGAGCAGGCACATTCACCTTAGAATGGCCGTTGACAGCAGCTGTTCAATTTGAACCTTCTTTTACCATCTTTGACAGAGAAACTTATACAATTTTCAGGTTCAAAAAGGTCAACGGAACTTGGGATTCCCAGCCAGACTCCCATGCTGGTACTTGCCAAGCCTTAAGCTTTATTGCTGCTGCGATCTGATGAGAGCAGGCACATTCAGCTTAGAATGGCCGTTGACAGCACCTGTTCAATTTGAACCTTCTTTTACTATCTCATAGAGAAACTAACACAATTTTCAGGTTCAAAAAGGTCAACGGAACTTGGGATTCCCAGCCAGTCTCCCATGCTGGTACTTGCCAAGCCTTAAGCTGTATTGCTGCTGCAATCTGACGAGAGCAGGCACATTCAGCTTAGAATAACCGTTGACAGCAGCTGTTCAATTTGAACCTTCTTTTACTATCTCATAGAGAAACTAACACAATTTTCAGGTTCAAAAAGGTCAACGGAACTTGGGATTCCCAGCCAGTCTCCCATTCTGGTACTTGCCAAGCCTTAAGCTGCATTGCTGCTGCGATCTGACGAGAGCAGGCACATTCAGCTTAGAATGGCCGTTGACAGCGGCTGTTCAAATTGAACCTTCTTTTACTATCTCATAGAGAAACTAACACAATTTTCAGTTCAAAAAGGTCAACAGAACTTGGGATTCCCAGCCAGTCTCCCATGCTGGTACTTGCCAAGCCTTAAGCTGCATTGCTGCTGCGATCTGACGAGAGCAGGCACATTCACCTTAGAATGGCCGTTGACAGCAGCTGTTCAATTTGAACCTTCTTTTACCATCTTTGACAGAGAAACTAATACAATTTTCAGGTTCAAAAAGGTCAACGGAACTTGGGATTCCCAGCCAGACTCCCATGCTGGTACTTGCCAAGCCTTAAGCTTTATTGCTGCTGCGATCTGATGAGAGCAGGCACATTCAGCTTAGAATGGCCGTTGACAGCACCTGTTCAATTTGAACCTTCTTTTACTATCTCATAGAGAAACTAACACAATTTTCAGGTTCAAAAAGGTCAACGGAACTTGGGATTCCCAGCCAGTCTCCCATGCTGGTACTTGCCAAGCCTTAAGCTGTATTGCTGCTGCAATCTGACGAGAGCAGGCACATTCAGCTTAGAATGGCCGTTGACAGCAGCTGTTCAATTTGAACCTTCTTTTACTATCTCATAGAGAAACTAACACAATTTTCAGGTTCAAAAAGGTCAACGGAACTTGGGATTCCCAGCCAGTCTCCCATTCTGGTACTTGCCAAGCCTTAAGCTGCATTGCTGCTGCGATCTGACGAGAGCAGGCACATTCAGCTTAGAATGGCCGTTGACAGCGGCTGTTCAAATTGAACCTTCTTTTACTATCTCATAGAGAAACTAACACAATTTTCAGTTCAAAAAGGTCAACAGAACTTGGGATTCCCAGCCAGTCTCCCATGCTGGTACTTGCCAAGCCTTAAGCTGCTGCGATCTGACGAGAGCAGGCACATTCAGCTTAGAATGGCCGTTGACAGCAGCTGTTCAATTTGAACCTTCTTTTACCATCTTTGACAGAGAAACTAACTCAATTTTCAGGTTCAAAAAGGGAAATGGAACTTGGGATTCCCAGCCAGTCTCCCATGCTGGTACTTGCCAAGCCTTAAGCTGCATTGCTGCTGCGATCTGACAAGAGCAGGAAAATTCAGCTTAGAATGGCCGTTGACAGCAGCTGTTCAATTTGAACCTTCTTTTACCATCTTTGACAGAGAAACTAACTCAATTTTCAGGTTCAAAAAGGGCAACGGAACTTGGGATTCCCAGCCAGACTCCCGTGCTGGTACTTGCCAAGCCTTAAGCTGCATTGCTGCTGCGATCTGACGAGAGCAGGTACATTCAGCTTAGAATGGCCGTTGACAGCAGCTGTTCAATTTGAACCTTCTTTTACTATCTCATAGAGAAACTAACACAATTTTCAGGTTCAAAAAGGTCAACGGAACTTGGGATTCCCAGCCAGTCTCCCAATCTGGTACTTGCCAAGCCTTAAGCTGCATTGCTGCTGCGATCTGACGAGAGCAGGCACATTCAGCTTAGAATGGCCGTTGACAGCAGCTGTTCAATTTGAACCTTCTTTTACTATCTCATAGAGAAACTAACACAATTTTCAGGTTCAAAAAGGTCAACGGAACTTGGGATTCCCAGCCAGTCTCCCATGCTGGTACTTGCCAAGCCTTAAGCTGCATTGCTGCTGCGATCTGACGAGAGCAGGCACATTCAGCTTAGAATGGCCGTTGACAGCAGCTGTTCAATTTGAACCTTCTTTTACTATCTCATAGAGAAACTAACACAATTTTCAGGTTCAAAAAGGTCAACGGAACTTGGGATTCCCAGCCAGCCTCCCATGCTGGTACTTGCCAAGCCTTAAGCTGCATTGCTGCTGCGATCTGACGAGAGCAGGCACATTCAGCTTAGAATGGCCGTTGACAGTAGCTGTTCAATTTGAACCTTCTTTTACCATCTTTGACAGAGAAACTAACTCAATTTTCAGGTTCAAAAAGGGCAATGGAACTTGGGATTCCCAGCCAGTCTCCCATGCTGGTACTTGCCAAGCCTTAAGCTGCATTGCTGCTGCGATCTGACGAGAGCAGGCACATTCAGCTTAGAATGGCCGTTGACAGCAGCTGTTCAATTTGAACCTTCTTTTACTATCTCATAGAGAAACTAACACAATTTTCAGGTTCAAAAAGGTCAACGGAACTTGGGATTCCCAGCCAGTCTCCCATGCTGGTACTTGCCAAGCCTTAACCTGCATTGCTGCTGCGATCTGACGAGAGCAGGCACATTCACCTTAGAATGGCCGTTGACAGCAGCTGTTCAATTTGAACCTTCTTTTACTATCTCATAGAGAAACTAACACAATTTTCAGGTTCAAAAAGGTCAACGGAACTTGGGATTCCCAGCCAGTCTCCCATGCTGGTACTTGCCAAGCCTTAAGCTGCATTGCTGCTGCGATCTGACGAGAGCAGGCACATTCAGCTTAGAATGGCCGTTGACAGCAGCTGTTCAATTTGAACCTTCTTTTACTATCTCATAGAGAAACTAACACAATTTTCAGGTTCAAAAAGGTCAACGGAACTTGGGATTCCCAGCCAGCCTCCCATGCTGGTACTTGCCAAGCCTTAAGCTGCATTGCTGCTGCGATCTGACGAGAGCAGGCACATTCAGCTTAGAATGGCCGTTGACAGCAGCTGTTCAATTTGAACCTTCTTTTACCATCTTTGACAGAGAAACTAACTCAATTTTCAGGTTCAAAAAGGGCAATGGAACTTGGGATTCCCAGCCAGTCTCCCATGCTGGTACTTGCCAAGCCTTAAGCTGCATTGCTGCTGCGATCTGACGAGAGCAGGCACATTCAGCTTAGAATGGCCGTTGACAGCAGCTGTTCAATTTGAACCTTCTTTTACTATCTCATAGAGAAACTAACACAATTTTCAGGTTCAAAAAGGTCAACGGAACTTGGGATTCCCAGCCAGTCTCCCATGCTGGTACTTGCCAAGCCTTAACCTGCATTGCTGCTGCGATCTGACGAGAGCAGGCACATTCACCTTAGAATGGCCGTTGACAGCAGCTGTTCAATTTGAACCTTCTTTTACTATCTCATAGAGAAACTAACACAATTTTCAGGTTCAAAAAGGTCAACGGAACTTGGGATTCCCAGCCAGTCTCCCATGCTGGTACTTGCCAAGCCTTAAGCTGCATTGCTGCTGCGATCTGACGAGAGCAGGCACATTCAGCTTAGAATGGCCGTTGACAGCAGCTGTTCAATTTGAACCTTCTTTTACCATCTTTGACAGAGAAACTAATACAATTTTCAGGTTCAAAAAGGGCAACGGAACTTGGGATTCCCAGCCAGTCTCCCATGCTGGTACTTGCCAAGCCTTAAGCTGCATTGCTGCTGCAATCTGATGAGAGCAGGCACATTCAGCTTAGAATGGCCGTTGACAGCAGCTGTTCAATTTGAACCTTCTTTTACCATCTTTGCCAGAGAAACTAACACAATTTTCAGGTTCAAAAAGGTCAACAGAACTTTGGATTCCCAGCCAGTCTCCCATGCTGGTACTTGCCAAGCCTTAAGCTGCATTGCTGCTGCGATCTGACGAGAGCAGGCACATTCAGCTTAGAATGGCCGTTGACAGCAGCTGTTCAATTTGAACCTTCTTTTACTATCTCATAGAGAAACTAACACAATTTTCAGGTTCAAAAAGGTCAACGGAACTTGGGATTCCCAGCCAGCCTCCCATGCTGGTACTTGCCAAGCCTTAAGCTGCATTGCTGCTGCGATCTGACGAGAGCAGGCACATTCAGCTTAGAATGGCCGTTGACAGCAGCTGTTCAATTTGAACCTTCTTTTACCATCTTTGACAGAGAAACTAACTCAATTTTAAGGTTCAAAAAGGGCAATGGAACTTGGGATTCCCAGCCAGTCTCCCATGCTGGTACTTGCCAAGCCTTAAGCTGCATTGCTGCTGCGATCTGACGAGAGCAGGCACATTCAGCTTAGAATGGCCGTTGACAGCAGCTGTTCAATTTGAACCTTCTTTTACTATCTCATAGAGAAACTAACACAATTTTCAGGTTCAAAAAGGTCAACGGAACTTGGGATTCCCAGCCAGTCTCCCATGCTGGTACTTGCCAAGCCTTAACCTGCATTGCTGCTGCGATCTGACGAGAGCAGGCACATTCACCTTAGAATGGCCGTTGACAGCAGCTGTTCAATTTGAACCTTCTTTTACTATCTCATAGAGAAACTAACACAATTTTCAGGTTCAAAAAGGTCAACGGAACTTGGGATTCCCAGCCAGTCTCCCATGCTGGTACTTGCCAAGCCTTAAGCTGCATTGCTGCTGCGATCTGACGAGAGCAGGCACATTCAGCTTAGAATGGCCGTTGACAGCAGCTGTTCAATTTGAACCTTCTTTTACCATCTTTGACAGAGAAACTAATACAATTTTCAGGTTCAAAAAGGGCAACGGAACTTGGGATTCCCAGCCAGTCTCCCATGCTGGTACTTGCCAAGCCTTAAGCTGCATTGCTGCTGCAATCTGATGAGAGCAGGCACATTCAGCTTAGAATGGCCGTTGACAGCAGCTGTTCAATTTGAACCTTCTTTTACCATCTTTGCCAGAGAAACTAACACAATTTTCAGGTTCAAAAAGGTCAACAGAACTTTGGATTCCCAGCCAGTCTCCCATGCTGGTACTTGCCAAGCCTTAAGCTGCATTGCTGCTGCGATCTGACGAGAGCAGGCACATTCAGCTTAGAATGGCCGTTGACAGCAGCTGTTCAATTTGAACCTTCTTTTACTATCTCCTAGAGAAACTAACACAATTTTCAGGTTCAAAAAGGTCAATGGAACTTGGGATTCCCAACCAGTCTCCCATTCTGGTACTTGCCAAGCCTTAAGCTGCATTGCTGCTGCGATCTGACGAGAGCAGGCACATTCAGTTTAGAATGGCCGTTGACAGCAGCTGTTCAATTTGAACCTTCTTTTACTATCTCATAGAGAAACTAACACAATTTTCAGGTTCAAAAAGGTCGACGGAACTTGGGATTCCCAGCCAGTCTCCCATGCTGGTACTTGCCAAGCCTTAAGCTGCATTGCTGCTGCGATCTGACGAGAGCAGGCACATTCACCTTAGAATGGCCGTTGACAGCAGCTGTTCAATTTGAACCTTCTTTTACCATCTTTAACAGAGAAACTAATACAATTTTCAGGTTCAAAAAGGTCAACGGAACTTGGGATTCCCAGCCAGACTCCCATGCTGGTACTTGCCAAGCCTTAAGCTGCATTGCTGCTGCGATCTGATGAGAGCAGGCACATTGAGCTTAGAATGGCCGTTGACAGCAGCTGTTCAATTTGAACCTTCTTTTACTATCTCATAGAGAAACTAACACAATTTTCAGGTTCAAAAAGGTCAACGGAACTTGGGATTCCCAGCCAGTCTCCCAATCTGGTACTTGCCAAACCTTAAGCTGCATTGCTGCTGCGATCTGACGAGAGCAGGCACATTCAGCTTAGAATGGCCGTTGACAGCAGCTGTTCAATTTGAACCTTCTTTTACTATCTCATAGAGAAACTAACACAATTTTCAGGTTCAAAAAGGTCAACGGAACTTGGGATTCCCAGCCAGTCTCCCATGCTGGCACTTGCCAAGCCTTAAGCTGCATTGCTGCTGCGATCTGACGAGAGCAGGCACATTCAGCTTAGAATGGCCGTTGACAGCAGCTGTTCAATTTGAACCTTCTTTTACTATCTCATAGAGAAACTAACACAATTTTCAGGTTCAAAAAGGTCAACGGAACTTGGGATTCCCAGCCAGTCTCCCATGCTGGTACTTGCCAAGCCTTAAGCTGCATTGCTGCTGCGATCTGACGAGAGCAGGCACATTCAGCTTAGAATGGCCGTTGACAGCAGCTGTTCAATTTGAACCTTCTTTTACTATCTCATAGAGAAACTAACACAATTTTCAGGTTCAAAAAGGTCAACGGAACTTGGGATTCCCAGCCAGTCTCCCATGCTGGTACTTGCCAAGCCTTAAGCTGCATTGCTGCTGCGATCTGACGAGAGCAGGCACATTCAGCTTAGAATGGCCGTTGACAGCAGCTCTTCAATTTGAACCTTCTTTTACTATCTCATAGAGAAACTAACACAATTTTCAGGTTCAAAAAGGTCAACGGAACTTGGGATTCCTAGCCAGTTTCCCAATCTGGTACTTGCCAAGCCTTAAGCTGCATTGCTGCTGCGATCTGACGAGAGCAGGCACATTCAGCTTAGAATGGCCGTTGACAGCAGCTGTTCAATTTTAACCTTCTTTTACCATCTTTGACAGAGAAACTAATACAATTTTCAGGTTCAAAAAGGGCAACGGAACTTGGGATTCCCAGCCAGTCTCCCATGCTGGTACTTGCCAAGCCTTAAGCTGCATTGCTGCTGCGATCTGACAAGAGCAGGCACATTCAGCTTAGAATGGCCGTTGACAGCAGCTGTTCAATTTGAACCTTCTTTTACTATCTCATAGAGAAACTAACACAATTTTCAGGTTCAAAAAGGTCGACGGAATTTGGGATTCCCAGCCAGTCTCCCATTCTGGTACTTGCCAAGCCTTAAGCTGCATTGCTGCTGCGATCTGACGAGAGCAGGCACATTCAGCTTAGAATAGCCGTTGACAGCAGCTGTTCAATTTGAACCTTCTTTTACTATCTCATAGAGAAACTAACACAATTTTCAGGTTCAAAAAGGTCAACGGAACTTGGGATTCCCAGCCAGTCTCCCATGCTGGTACTTGCCAAGCCTTAAGCTGCATTGCTGCTGCAATCTGATGAGAGCAGGCACATTCAGCTTAGAATGGCCGTTGACAGCAGCTGTTCAATTTGAACCTTATTTTACCATCTTTGACAGAGAAACTAACACAATTTTCAGGTTCAAAAAGGTCAACAGAACTTGGGATTCCCAGCCAGTCTCCCATGCTGGTACTTGCCAAGCCTTAAGCTGCATTGCTGCTGCGATCTGACGAGAGCAGGCACATTCAGCTTAGAATGGCCGTTGACAGCAGCTGTTCAATTTTAACCTTCTTTTACCATCTTTGACAGAGAAACTAATACAATTTTCAGGTTCAAAAAGGGCAACGGAACTTGGGATTCCCAGCCAGTCTCCCATGCTGGTACCTGCCAAGCCTTAAGCTGCATTGCTGCTGTGATCTGACGAGAGCAGGCACATTCAGCTTAGAATGGCCGTTGACAGCAGCTGTTCAATTTGAACCTTCTTTTACCATCTTTGACAGAGAAACTAACACAATTTTCAGGTTCAAAAAGGTCAACGGAACTTGGGATTCCCAGCCAGTCTCCCATTCTGGTACTTGCCAAGCCTTAAACTGCATTGCTGCTGTGATCTGACGAGAGCAGGCACATTCAGCTTAGAATGGCCGTTGACAGTGGCTGTTCAAATTGAACCTTCTTTTACTATCTCATAGCGAAACTAACACAATTTTCAGTTCAAAAAGGTCAACAGAACTTGGGATTCCCAGCCAGTCTCCCATGCTGGTACTTGCCAAGCCTTAAGCTGCATTGCTGCTGCGATCTGACAAGAGCAGGCACATTCAGCTTAGAATGGCCGTTGACAGCAGCTGTTCAATTTGAACCTTCTTTTACTATCTCATAGAGAAACTAACACAATTTTCAGGTTCAAAAAGGTCAACGGAACTTGGGATTCCCAGCCAGTCTCCCATTCTGGTACTTGCCAAGCCTTAAGCTGCATTGCTGCTGCGATCTGACGAGAGCAGGCACATTCAGCTTAGAATGGCCGTTGACAGCAGCTGTTCAATTTGAACCTTCTTTTACTATCTCATAGAGAAACTAACACAATTTTCAGGTTCAAAAAGGTCAACGGAACTTGGGATTCCCAGCCAGTCTCCCATGCTGGTACTTGCCAAGCCTTAAGCTGCATTGCTGCTGCGATCTGACGAGAGCAGGCACATTCAGCTTAGAATGGCCGTTGACAGCAGCTGTTCAATTTGAACCTTCTTTTACCATCTTTGACAGAGAAACTAATACAATTTTCAGGTTCAAAAAGGGCAACGGAACTTGGGATTCCCAGCCAGTCTCCCATGCTGGTACTTGCCAAGCCTTAAGCTGCATTGCTACTGCAATCTGATGAGAGCAGGCACATTCAGCTTAGAATGGCCGTTGACAGCAGCTGTTCAATTTGAACCTTATTTTACCATCTTTGACAGAGAAACTAACACAATTTTCAGGTTCAAAATGGTCAACAGAACTTGGGATTCCCAGCCAGTCTCCCATGCTGGTACTTGCCAAGCCTTAAGCTGCATTGCTGCTGCGATCTGACGAGAGCAGGCACATTCAGCTTAGAATGGCCGTTGACAGCAGCTGTTCAATTTTAACCTTCTTTTACCATCTTTGACAGAGAAACTAATACAATTTTCAGGTTCAAAAAGGGCAACGGAACTTGGGATTCCCAGCCAGTCTCCCATGCTGGTACTTGCCAAGCCTTAAGCTGCATTGCTGCTGTGATCTGACGAGAGCAGGCACATTCAGCTTAGAATGGCCGTTGACAGCAGCTGTTCAATTTGAACCTTCTTTTACCATCTTTGACAGAGAAACTAACACAATTTTCAGGTTCAAAAAGGTCAACGGAACTTGGGATTCCCAGCCAGTCTCCCATTCTGGTACTTGCCAAGCCTTAAACTGCATTGCTGCTGTGATCTGACGAGAGCAGGCACATTCAGCTTAGAATGGCCGTTGACAGCGGCTGTTCAAATTGAACCTTCTTTTACTATCTCATAGCGAAACTAACACAATTTTCAGTTCAAAAAGGTCAACAGAACTTGGGATTCCCAGCCAGTCTCCCATGCTGGTACTTGCCAAGCCTTAAGCTGCATTGCTGCTGCGATCTGACAAGAGCAGGCAAATTCAGCTTAGAATGGCCGTTGACAGCAACTGTTCAATTTGAACCTTCTTTTACCATCTTTGCCAGAGAAACTAACACAATTTTCAGGTTCAAAAAGGTCAACAGAACTTTGGATTCCCAGCCAGTCTCCCATGCTGGTACTTGCCAAGCCTTAAGCTGCATTGCTGCTGCGATCTGACGAGAGCAGGCACATTCAGCTTAGAATGGCCGTTGACAGCAGCTGTTCAATTTGAACCTTCTTTTACTATCTCCTAGAGAAACTAACACAATTTTCAGGTTCAAAAAGGTCAATGGAACTTGGGATTCCCAGCCAGTCTCCCATGCTGGTACTTGCCAAGCCTTAAGCTGCATTGCTGCTGCGATCTGATGAGAGCAGGCACATTGAGCTTAGAATGGCCGTTGACAGCAGCTGTTCAATTTGAACCTTCTTTTACTATCTCATAGAGAAACTAACACAATTTTCAGGTTCAAAAAGGTCAACGGAACTTGGGATTCCCAGCCAGTCTCCCAATCTGGTACTTGCCAAACCTTCAGCTGCATTGCTGCTGCGATCTGACGAGAGCAGGCACATTCAGCTTAGAATGGCCGTTGACAGCAGCTGTTCAATTTGAACCTTCTTTTACTATCTCATAGGGAAACTAACACAATTTTCAGGTTCAAAAAGGTCAACGGAACTTGGGATTCCCAGCCAGTCTCCCATGCTGGCACTTGCCAAGCCTTAAGCTGCATTGCTGCTGCGATCTGACGAGAGCAGGCACATTCAGCTTAGAATGGCCGTTGACAGCAGCTGTTCAATTTGAACCTTCTTTTACTATCTCATAGAGAAACTAACACAATTTTCAGGTTCAAAAAGGTCAACGGAACTTGGGATTCCCAGCCAGTCTCCCATGCTGGTACTTGCCAAGCCTTAAGCTGCATTGCTGCTGCGATCTGACGAGAGCAGGCACATTCAGCTTAGAATGGCCGTTGACAGCAGCTGTTCAATTTGAACCTTCTTTTACTATCTCATAGAGAAACTAACACAATTTTCAGGTTCAAAAAGGTCAACGGAACTTGGGATTCCCAGCCAGTCTCCCATGCTGGTACTTGCCAAGCCTTAAGCTGCATTGCTGCTGCGATCTGACGAGAGCAGGCACATTCAGCTTAGAATGGCCGTTGACAGCAGCTGTTCAATTTTAACCTTCTTTTACCATCTTTGACAGAGAAACTAATACAATTTTCAGGTTCAAAAAGGGCAACGGAACTTGGGATTCCCAGCCAGTCTCCCATGCTGGTACTTGCCAAGCCTTAAGCTGCATTGCTGCTGTGATCTGACGAGAGCAGGCACATTCAGCTTAGAATGGCCGTTGACAGCAGCTGTTCAATTTGAACCTTCTTTTACCATCTTTGACAGAGAAACTAACACAATTTTCAGGTTCAAAAAGGTCAACGGAACTTGGGATTCCCAGCCAGTCTCCCATTCTGGTACTTGCCAAGCCTTAAACTGCATTGCTGCTGTGATCTGACGAGAGCAGGCACATTCAGCTTAGAATGGCCGATGACAGCGGCTGTTCAAATTGAACCTTCTTTTACTATCTCATAGCGAAACTAACACAATTTTCATTTCTAAAAGGTCAACAGAACTTGGGATTCCCAGCCAGTCTCCCATGCTGGTACTTGCCAAGCCTTAAGCTGCATTGCTGCTGCGATCTGACAAGAGCAGGCACATTCAGCTTAGAATGGCCGTTGACAGCAGCTGTTCAATTTGAACCTTCTTTTACTATCTCATAGAGAAACTAACACAATTTTCAGGTTCAAAAAGGTCAACGGAACTTGGGATTCCCAGCCAGTCTCCCATTCTGGTACTTGCCAAGCCTTAAGCTGCATTGCTGCTGCGATCTGACGAGAGCAGGCACATTCAGCTTAGAATAGCCGTTGACAGCAGCTGTTCAATTTGAACCTTCTTTTACTATCTCATAGAGAAACTAACACAATTTTCAGGTTCAAAAATGTCAACGGAACTTGGGATTCCCAGCCAGTCTCCCATGCTGGTACTTGCCAAGCCTTAAGCTGCATTGCTGCTGCGATCTGACGAGAGCAGGCACATTCAGCTTAGAATAGCCGTTGACAGCAGCTGTTCAATTTGAACCTTCTTTTACCATCTTTGACAGAGAAACTAATACAATTTTCAGGTTCAAAAAGGGCAACGGAACTTGGGATTCCCAGCCAGTCTCCCATGCTGGTACTTTCCAAGCCTTAAGCTGCATTGCTGCTGCAATCTGATGAGAGCAGGCACATTCAGCTTAGAATGGCCGTTGACAGCAGCTGTTCAATTTGAACCTTATTTTACCATCTTTGACAGAGAAACTAACACAATTTTCAGGTTCAAAAAGGTCAACAGAACTTGGGATTCCCAGCCAGTCTCCCATGCTGGTACTTGCCAAGCCTTAAGCTGCATTGCTGCTGCGATCTGACGAGAGCAGGCACATTCAGCTTAGAATGGCCGTTGACAGCAGCTGTTCAATTTTAACCTTCTTTTACCATCTTTGACAGAGAAACTAATACAATTTTCAGGTTCAAAAAGGGCAACGGAACTTGGGATTCCCAGCCAGTCTCCCATGCTGGTACTTGCCAAGCCTTAAGCTGCATTGCTGCTGTGATCTGACAAGAGCAGGCACATTCAGCTTAGAATGGCCGTTGACAGCAGCTGTTCAATTTGAACCTTCTTTTACCATCTTTGACAGAGAAACTAACACAATTTTCAGGTTCAAAAAGGTCAACGGAACTTGGGATTCCCAGCCAGTCTCCCATTCTGGTACTTGCCAAGCCTTAAACTGCATTGCTGCTGTGATCTGACGAGAGCAGGCACATTCAGCTTAGAATGGCCGTTGACAGCAACTGTTCAATTTGAACCTTCTTTTACCATCTTTGCCAGAGAAACTAACACAATTTTCAGGTTCAAAAAGGTCAACAGAACTTTGGATTCCCAGCCAGTCTCCCATGCTGGTACTTGCCAAGCCTTAAGCTGCATTGCTGCTGCGATCTGACGAGAGCAGGCACATTCAGCTTAGAATGGCCGTTGACAGCAGCTGTTCAATTTGAACCTTCTTTTACTATCTCCTAGAGAAACTAACACAATTTTCAGGTTCAAAAAGGTCAATGGAACTTGGGATTCCCAACCAGTCTCCCATTCTGGTACTTGCCAAGCCTTAAGCTGCATTGCTGCTGCGATCTGACGAGAGCAGGCACATTCAGCTTAGAATGGCCGTTGACAGCAGCTGCTCAATTTGAACCTTCTTTTACTATCTCATAGAGAAACTAACACAATTTTCAGGTTCAAAAAGGTCGACGGAACTTGGGATTCCCAGCCAGTCTCCCATGCTGGTACTTGCCAAGCCTTAAGCTGCATTGCTGCTGCGATCTGACGAGAGCAGGCACATTCAGCTTAGAATGGCCGTTGACAGCAGCTGTTCAATTTGAACCTTCTTTTACTATCTCATAGCGAAACTAACACAATTTTCAGTTCAAAAAGGTCAACAGAACTTGGGATTCCCAGCCAGTCTCCCATGCTGGTACTTGCCAAGCCTTAAGCTGCATTGCTGCTGCGATCTGACAAGAGCAGGCAAATTCAGCTTAGAATGGCCGTTGACAGCAACTGTTCAATTTGAACCTTCTTTTACCATCTTTGCCAGAGAAACTAACACAATTTTCAGGTTCAAAAAGGTCAACAGAACTTTGGATTCCCAGCCAGTCTCCCATGCTGGTACTTGCCAAGCCTTAAGCTGCATTGCTGCTGCGATCTGACGAGAGCAGGCACATTCAGCTTAGAATGGCCGTTGACAGCAGCTGTTCAATTTGAACCTTCTTTTACTATCTCCTAGAGAAACTAACACAATTTTCAGGTTCAAAAAGGTCAATGGAACTTGGGATTCCCAACCAGTCTCCCATTCTGGTACTTGCCAAGCCTTAAGCTGCATTGCTGCTGCGATCTGACGAGAGCAGGCACATTCAGCTTAGAATGGCCGTTGACAGCAGCTGCTCAATTTGAACCTTCTTTTACTATCTCATAGAGAAACTAACACAATTTTCAGGTTCAAAAAGGTCGACGGAACTTGGGATTCCCAGCCAGTCTCCCATGCTGGTACTTGCCAAGCCTTAAGCTGCATTGCTGCTGCGATCTGACGAGAGCAGGCACATTCAGCTTAGAATGGCCGTTGACAGCAGCTGTTCAATTTGAACCTTCTTTTACTATCTCCTAGAGAAACTAACACAATTTTCAGGTTCAAAAAGGTCAATGGAACTTGGGATTCCCAACCAGTCTCCCATTCTGGTACTTGCCAAGCCTTAAGCTGCATTGCTGCTGCGATCTGACGAGAGCAGGCACATTCAGCTTAGAATGGCCGTTGACAGCAGCTGTTCAATTTGAACCTTCTTTTACCATCTTTGACAGAGAAACTAATACAATTTTCAGGTTCAAAAAGGTCAACGGAACTTGGGATTCCCAGCCAGACTCCCATGCTGGTACTTGCCAAGCCTTAAGCTGCATTGCTGCTGCGATCTGATGAGAGCAGGCACATTGAGCTTAGAATGGCCGTTGACAGCAGCTGTTCAATTTGAACCTTCTTTTACTATCTCATAGAGAAACTAACAGAATTTTCAGGTTCAAAAAGGTCAACGGAACTTGGGATTCCCAGCCAGTCTCCCAATCTGGTACTTGCCAAACCTTAAGCTGCATTGCTGCTGCGATCTGACGAGAGCAGGCACATTCAGCTTAGAATGGCCGTTGACAGCAGCTGTTCAATTTGAACCTTCTTTTACTATCTCATAGAGAAACTAACACAATTTTCAGGTTCAAAAAGGTCAACGGAACTTGGGATTCCCAGCCAGTCTCCCATGCTGGTACTTGCCAAGCCTTAAGCTGCATTGCTGCTGCGATCTGACGAGAGCAGGCACATTCAGCTTAGAATGGCCGTTGACAGCAGCTGTTCAATTTGAACCTTCTTTTACTATCTCATAGAGAAACTAACACAATTTTCAGGTTCAAAAAGGTCAACGGAACTTGGGATTCCCAGCCAGTCTCCCATGCTGGTACTTGCCAAGCCTTAAGCTGCATTGCTGCTGCGATCTGACGAGAGCAGGCACATTCAGCTTAGAATGGCCGTTGACAGCAGCTGTTCAATTTGAACCTTCTTTTACTATCTCATAGAGAAACTAACACAATTTTCAGGTTCAAAAAGGTCAACGGAACTTGGGATTCCCAGCCAGTCTCCCATGCTGGTACTTGCCAAGCCTTAAGCTGCATTGATGCTGCGATCTGACGACAGCAGGCACATTCAGCTTAGAATGGCCGTTGACAACAGCTGTTCAATTTGAACCTTCTTTTACTATCTCATAGAGAAACTAACACAATTTTCAGGTTCAAAAAGGTCAACGGAACTTGGGATTCCCAGCCAGTCTCCCATGCTGGTACTTGCCAAGCCTTAAGCTGCATTGCTGCTGCGATCTGACGAGAGCAGGCACATTCAGCTTAGAATGGCCGTTGACAGCAGCTGTTCAATTTGAACCTTCTTTTACTATCTCATAGAGAAACTAACACAATTTTCAGGTTCAAAGAGGTCAACGGAACTTGGGATTCCCAGCCAGTCTCCCATGCTGGTACTTGCCAAGCCTTAAGCTGCATTGCTGCTGCGATCTGACGAGAGCAGGCACATTCAGCTTAGAATGGCCGTTGACAGCAGCTGTTCAATTTGAACCTTCTTTTACCATCTTTGACAGAGAAACTAATACAATTTTCAGGTTCAAAAAGGGCAACGGAACTTGGGATTCCCAGCCAGTCTCCCATGCTGGTACTTGCCAAGCCTTAAGCTGCATTGCTGCTGCAATCTGATGAGAGCAGGCACATTCAGCTTAGAATGGCCGTTGACAGCAGCTGTTCAATTTGAACCTTATTTTACCATCTTTGACAGAGAAACTAACACAATTTTCAGGTTCAAAAAGGTCAACAGAACTTGGGATTCCCAGCCAGTCTCCCATGCTGGTACTTGCCAAGCCTTAAGCTGCATTGCTGCTGCGATCTGACGAGAGCAGGCACATTCAGCTTAGAATGGCCGTTGACAGCAGCTGTTCAATTTTAACCTTCTTTTACCATCTTTGACAGAGAAACTAATACAATTTTCAGGTTCAAAAAGGGCAACGGAACTTGGGATTCCCAGCCAGTCTCCCATGCTGGTACTTGCCAAGCCTTAAGCTGCATTGCTGCTGCAATCTGATGAGAGCAGGCACATTCAGCTTAGAATGGCCGTTGACAGCAGCTGTTCAATTTGAACCTTATTTTACCATCTTTGACAGAGAAACTAACACAATTTTCAGGTTCAAAAAGGTCAACAGAACTTGGGATTCCCAGCCAGTCTCCCATGCTGGTACTTGCCAAGCCTTAAGCTGCATTGCTGCTGCGATCTGACGAGAGCAGGCACATTCAGCTTAGAATGGCCGTTGACAGCAGCTGTTCAATTTTAACCTTCTTTTACCATCTTTGACAGAGAAACTAATACAATTTTCAGGTTCAAAAAGGGCAACGGAACTTGAGATTCCCAGCCAGTCTCCCATGCTGGTACTTGCCAAGCCTTAAGCTGCATTGCTGCTGTGATCTGACGAGAGCAGGCACATTCAGCTTAGAATGGCCGTTGACAGCAGCTGTTCAATTTGAACCTTCTTTTACCATCTTTGACAGAGAAACTAACACAATTTTCAGGTTCAAAAAGGTCAACGGAACTTGGGATTCCCAGCCAGTCTCCCATTCTGGTACTTGCCAAGCCTTAAACTGCATTGCTGCTGTGATCTGACGAGAGCAGGCACATTCAGCTTAGAATGGCCGTTGACAGCGGCTGTTCAAATTGAACCTTCTTTTACTATCTCATAGCGAAACTAACACAATTTTCAGTTCAAAAAGGTCAACAGAACTTGGGATTCCCAGCCAGTCTCCCATGCTGGTACTTGCCAAGCCTTAAGCTGCATTGCTGCTGCGATCTGACGAGAGCAGGCACATTCAGCTTAGAATGGCCGTTGACAGCAGCTGTTCAATTTGAACCTTCTTTTACTATCTCCTAGAGAAACTAACACAATTTTCAGGTTCAAAAAGGTCAATGGAACTTGGGATTCCCAACCAGTCTCCCATTCTGGTACTTGCCAAGCCTTAAGCTGCATTGCTGCTGCGATCTGACGAGAGCAGGCACATTCAGCTTAGAATGGCCGTTGACAGCAGCTGTTCAATTTGAACCTTCTTTTACTATCTCCTAGAGAAACTAACACAATTTTCAGGTTCAAAAAGGTCAATGGAACTTGGGATTCCCAACCAGTCTCCCATTCTGGTACTTGCCAAGCCTTAAGCTGCATTGCTGCTGCGATCTGACGAGAGCAGGCACATTCAGCTTAGAATGGCCGTTGACAGCAGCTGTTCAATTTGAACCTTCTTTTACTATCTCATAGAGAAACTAACACAATTTTCAGGTTCAAAAAGGTCGACGGAACTTGGGATTCCCAGCCAGTCTCCCATGCTGGTACTTGCCAAGCCTTAAGCTGCATTGCTGCTGCGATCTGACGAGAGCAGGCACATTCACCTTAGAATGGCCGTTGACAGCAGCTGTTCAATTTGAACCTTCTTTTACCATCTTTAACAGAGAAACTAATACAATTTTCAGGTTCAAAAAGGTCAACGGAACTTGGGATTCCCAGCCAGACTCCCATGCTGGTACTTGCCAAGCCTTAAGCTGCATTGCTGCTGCGATCTGACGAGAGCAGGCACATTCAGCTTAGAATGGCCGTTGACAGCAGCTGTTCAATTTGAACCTTCTTTTACTATCTCATAGAGAAACTAACACAATTTTCAGGTTCAAAAAGGTCAACGGAACTTGGGATTCCCAGCCAGTCTCCCATGCTGGTACTTGATAAGCCTTAAGCTGCATTGCTGCTGCGATCTGACGAGAGCAGGCACATTCAGCTTAGAATGGCCGTTGACAGCAGCTGTTCAATTTGAACCTTCTTTTACTATCTCATAGAGAAACTAACACAATTTTCAGGTTCAAAAAGGTCAACGGAACTTGGGATTCCCAGCCAGTCTCCCATGCTGGTACTTGCCAAGCCTTAAGCTGCATTGATGCTGCGATCTGACGACAGCAGGCACATTCAGCTTAGAATGGCCGTTGACAACAGCTGTTCAATTTGAACCTTCTTTTACTATCTCATAGAGAAACTAACACAATTTTCAGGTTCAAAAAGGTCGACGGAACTTGGGATTCCCAGCCAGTCTCCCATGCTGGTACTTGCCAAGCCTTAAGCTGCATTGCTGCTGCGATCTGACGAGAGCAGGCACATGCACCTTAGAATGGCCGTTGACAGCAGCTGTTCAATTTGAACCTTCTTTTACCATCTTTGACAGAGAAACTAATACAATTTTCAGGTTCAAAAAGGGCAACGGAACTTGGGATTCCCAGCCAGTCTCCCAATCTGGTACTTGCCAAACCTTAAGCTGCATTGCTGCTGCGATCTGACGAGAGCAGGCACATTCAGCTTAGAATGACCGTTGACAGCAGCTGTTCAATTTGAACCTTCTTTTACTATCTCATAGAGAAACTAACACAATTTTCAGGTTCAAAAAGGTCAACGGAACTTGGGATTCCCAGCCAGTCTCCCATGCTGGCACTTGCCAAGCCTTAAGCTGCATTGCTGCTGCGATCTGACGAGAGCAGGCACATTCAGCTTAGAATGGCCGTTGACAGCAGCTGTTCAATTTGAACCTTCTTTTACTATCTCATAGAGAAACTAACACAATTTTCAGGTTCAAAAAGGTCAACGGAACTTGGGATTCCCAGCCAGTCTCCCATGCTGGTACTTGCCAAGCCTTAAGCTGCATTGCTGCTGCGATCTGACGAGAGCAGGCACATTCAGCTTAGAATGGCCGTTGACAGCAGCTGTTCAATTTGAACCTTCTTTTACCATCTTTGACAGAGAAACTAATACAATTTTCAGGTTCAAAAAGGGCAACGGAACTTGGGATTCCCAGCCAGTCTCCCATGCTGGTACTTGCCAAGCCTTAAGCTGCATTGCTGCTGCAATCTGATGAGAGCAGGCACATTCAGCTTAGAATGGCCGTTGACAGCAGCTGTTCAATTTGAACCTTATTTTACCATCTTTGACAGAGAAACTAACACAATTTTCAGGTTCAAAAAGGTCAACAGAACTTGGGATTCCCAGCCAGTCTCCCATGCTGGTACTTGCCAAGCCTTAAGCTGCATTGCTGCTGAGATCTGACGAGAGCAGGCACATTCAGCTTAGAATGGCCGTTGACAGCAGCTGTTCAATTTGAACCTTCTTTTACCATCTTTGACAGAGAAACTAATACAATTTTCAGGTTCAAAAAGGGCAACGGAACTTGGGATTCCCAGCCAGTCTCCCATGCTGGTACTTGCCAAGCCTTAAGCTGCATTGCTGCTGCAATCTGATGAGAGCAGGCACATTCAGCTTAGAATGGCCGTTGACAGCAGCTGTTCAATTTGAACCTTATTTTACCATCTTTGACAGAGAAACTAACACAATTTTCAGGTTCAAAAAGGTCAACAGAACTTGGGATTCCCAGCCAGTCTCCCATGCTGGTACTTGCCAAGCCTTAAGCTGCATTGCTGCTGCGATCTGACGAGAGCAGGCACATTCAGCTTAGAATGGCCGTTGACAGCAGCTGTTCAATTTTAACCTTCTTTTACCATCTTTGACAGAGAAACTAATACAATTTTCAGGTTCAAAAAGGGCAACGGTACTGGGGATTCCCAGCCAGTCTCCCATGCTGGTACCTGCCAAGCCTTAAGCTGCATTGCTGCTGTGATCTGACGAGAGCAGGCACATTCAGCTTAGAATGGCCGTTGACAGCAGCTGTTCAATTTGAACCTTCTTTTACCATCTTTGACAGAGAAACTAACACAATTTTCAGGTTCAAAAAGGTCAACGGAACTTGGGATTCCCAGCCAGTCTCCCATTCTGGTACTTGCCAAGCCTTAAACTGCATTGCTGCTGTGATCTGACGAGAGCAGGCACATTCAGCTTAGAATGGCCGTTGACAGCGGCTGTTCAAATTGAACCTTCTTTTACTATCTCATAGCGAAACTAACACAATTTTCAGTTCAAAAAGGTCAACAGAACTTGGGATTCCCAGCCAGTCTCCCATGCTGGTACTTGCCAAGCCTTAAGCTGCATTGCTGCTGCGATCTGACAAGAGCAGGCAAATTCAGCTTAGAATTGCCGTTGACAGCAACTGTTCAATTTGAACCTTCTTTTACCATCTTTGCCAGAGAAACTAACACAATTTTCAGGTTCAAAAAGGTCAACAGAACTTTGGATTCCCAGCCAGTCTCCCATGCTGGTACTTGCCAAGCCTTAAGCTGCATTGCTGCTGCGATCTGACGAGAGCAGGCACATTCAGCTTAGAATGGCCGTTGACAGCAGCTGTTCAATTTGAACCTTCTTTTACTATCTCCTAGAGAAACTAACACAATTTTCAGGTTCAAAAAGGTCAATGGAACTTGGGATTCCCAACCAGTCTCCCATTCTGGTACTTGCCAAGCCTTAAGCTGCATTGCTGCTGCGATCTGACGAGAGCAGGCACATTCAGCTTAGAATGGCCGTTGACAGCAGCTGTTCAATTTGAACCTTCTTTTACTATCTCATAGAGAAACTAACACAATTTTCAGGTTCAAAAAGGTCGACGGAACTTGGGATTCCCAGCCAGTCTCCCATGCTGGTACTTGCCAAGCCTTAAGCTGCATTGCTGCTGCGATCTGACGAGAGCAGGCACATGCACCTTAGAATGGCCGTTGACAGCAGCTGTTCAATTTGAACCTTCTTTTACCATCTTTGACAGAGAAACTAATACAATTTTCAGGTTCAAAAAGGTCAACGGAACTTGGGATTCCCAGCCAGACTCCCATGCTGGTACTTGACAAGCCTTAAGCTGCATTGCTGCTGCGATCTGATGAGAGCAGGCACATTGAGCTTAGAATGGCCGTTGACAGCAGCTGTTCAATTTGAACCTTCTTTTACTATCTCATAGAGAAACTAACACAATTTTCAGGTTCAAAAAGGTCAACGGAACTTGGGATTCCCAGCCAGTCTCCCAATCTGGTACTTGCCAAACCTTAAGCTGCATTGCTGCTGCGATCTGACGAGAGCAGGCACATTCAGCTTAGAATGACCGTTGACAGCAGCTGTTCAATTTGAGCCTTCTTTTACTATCTCATAGAGAAACTAACACAATTTTCAGGTTCAAAAAGGTCAACGGAACTTGGGATTCCCAGCCAGTCTCCCATGCTGGCACTTGCCAAGCCTTAAGCTGCATTGCTGCTGCGATCTGACGAGAGCAGGCACATTCAGCTTAGAATGGCCGTTGACAGCAGCTGTTCAATTTGAACCTTCTTTTACTATCTCATAGAGAAACTAACACAATTTTCAGGTTCAAAAAGGTCAACGGAACTTGGGATTCCCAGCCAGTCTCCCATGCTGGTACTTGCCAAGCCTTAAGCTGCATTGCTGCTGCGATCTGACGAGAGCAGGCACATTCAGCTTAGAATGGCCGTTGACAGCAGCTGTTCAATTTGAACCTTCTTTTACCATCTTTGACAGAGAAACTAATACAATTTTCAGGTTCAAAAAGGGCAACGGAACTTGGGATTCCCAGCCAGTCTCCCATGCTGGTACTTGCCAAGCCTTAAGCTGCATTGCTGCTGCAATCTGATGAGAGCAGGCACATTCAGCTTAGAATGGCCGTTGACAGCAGCTGTTCAATTTGAACCTTATTTTACCATCTTTGACAGAGAAACTAACACAATTTTCAGGTTCAAAAAGGTCAACAGAACTTGGGATTCCCAGCCAGTCTCCCATGCTGGTACTTGCCAAGCCTTAAGCTGCATTGCTGCTGCGATCTGACGAGAGCAGGCACATTCAGCTTAGAATGGCCGTTGACAGCAGCTGTTCAATTTGAACCTTCTTTCACCATCTTTGACAGAGAAACTAATACAATTTTCAGGTTCAAAAAGGGCAACGGAACTTGGGATTCCCAGCCAGTCTCCCATGCTGGTACTTGCCAAGCCTTAAGCTGCATTGCTGCTGCAATCTGATGAGAGCAGGCACATTCAGCTTAGAATGGCCGTTGACAGCAGCTGTTCAATTTGAACCTTATTTTACCATCTTTGACAGAGAAACTAACACAATTTTCAGGTTCAAAAAGGTCAACAGAACTTGGGATTCCCAGCCAGTCTCCCATGCTGGTACTTGCCAAGCCTTAAGCTGCATTGCTGCTGCGATCTGACGAGAGCAGGCACATTCAGCTTAGAATGGCCGTTGACAGCAGCTGTTCAATTTTAACCTTCTTTTACCATCTTTGACAGAGAAACTAATACAATTTTCAGGTTCAAAAAGGGCAACGGTACTGGGGATTCCCAGCCAGTCTCCCATTCTGGTACTTGCCAAGCCTTAAACTGCATTGCTGCTGTGATCTGACGAGAGCAGGCACATTCAGCTTAGAATGGCCGTTGACAGTGGCTGTTCAAATTGAACCTTCTTTTACTATCTCATAGCGAAACTAACACAATTTTCAGTTCAAAAAGGTCAACAGAACTTGGGATTCCCAGCCAGTCTCCCATGCTGGTACTTGCCAAGCCTTAAGCTGCATTGCTGCTGCGATCTGACAAGAGCAGGCACATTCAGCTTAGAATGGCCGTTGACAGCAGCTGTTCAATTTGAACCTTCTTTTACTATCTCATAGAGAAACTAACACAATTTTCAGGTTCAAAAAGGTCAACGGAACTTGGGATTCCCAGCCAGTCTCCCATGCTGGTACTTGCCAAGCCTTAAGCTGCATTGCTGCTGCGATCTGACGAGAGCAGGCACATTCAGCTTAGAATGGCCGTTGACAGCAGCTGTTCAATTTTAACCTTCTTTTACCATCTTTGACAGAGAAACTAATACAATTTTCAGGTTCAAAAAGGGCAACGGAACTTGGGATTCCCAGCCAGTCTCCCATGCTGGTACTTGCCAAGCCTTAAGCTGCATTGCTGCTGCAATCTGATGAGAGCAGGCACATTCAGCTTAGAATGGCCGTTGACAGCAGCTGTTCAATTTGAACCTTATTTTACCATCTTTGACAGAGAAACTAACACAATTTTCAGGTTCAAAAAGGTCAACAGAACTTGGGATTCCCAGCCAGTCTCCCATGCTGGTACTTGCCAAGCCTTAAGCTGCATTGCTGCTGCGATCTGACGAGAGCAGGCACATTCAGCTTAGAATGGCCGTTGACAGCAGCTGTTCAATTTTAACCTTCTTTTACCATCTTTGACAGAGAAACTAATACAATTTTCAGGTTCAAAAAGGGCAACGGAACTTGGGATTCCCAGCCAGTCTCCCATGCTGGTACTTGCCAAGCCTTAAGCTGCATTGCTGCTGTGATCTGACGAGAGCAGGCACATTCAGCTTAGAATGGCCGTTGACAGCAGCTGTTCAATTTGAACCTTCTTTTACCATCTTTGACAGAGAAACTAACACAATTTTCAGGTTCAAAAAGGTCAACGGAACTTGGGATTCCCAGCCAGTCTCCCATTCTGGTACTTGCCAAGCCTTAAACTGCATTGCTGCTGTGATCTGACGAGAGCAGGCACATTCAGCTTAGAATGGCCGTTGACAGCGGCTGTTCAAATTGAACCTTCTTTTACTATCTCATAGCGAAACTAACACAATTTTCAGTTCAAAAAGGTCAACAGAACTTGGGATTCCCAGCCAGTCTCCCATGCTGGTACTTGCCAAGCCTTAAGCTGCATTGCTGCTGCGATCTGACAAGAGCAGGCAAATTCAGCTTAGAATGGCCGTTGACAGCAACTGTTCAATTTGAACCTTCTTTTACCATCTTTGCCAGAGAAACTAACACAATTTTCAGGTTCAAAAAGGTCAACAGAACTTTGGATTCCCAGCCAGTCTCCCATGCTGGTACTTGCCAAGCCTTAAGCTGCATTGCTGCTGCGATCTGACGAGAGCAGGCACATACAGCTTAGAATGGCCGTTGACAGCAGCTGTTCAATTTGAACCTTCTTTTACTATCTCCTAGAGAAACTAACACAATTTTCAGGTTCAAAAAGGTCAATGGAACTTGGGATTCCCAATTAGTCTCCCATTCTGGTACTTGCCAAGCCTTAAGCTGCATTGCTGCTGCGATCTGACGAGAGCAGGCACATTCAGCTTAGAATGGCCGTTGACAGCAGCTGTTCAATTTGAACCTTCTTTTACTATCTCATAGAGAAACTAACACAATTTTCAGGTTCAAAAAGGTCAACGGAACTTGGGATTCCCAGCCAGTCTCCCATGCTGGTACTTGCCAAGCCTTAAGCTGCATTGCTGCTGCGATCTGACGAGAGCAGGCACATTCAGCTTAGAATGGCCGTTGACAGCAGCTGTTCAATTTTAACCTTCTTTTACCATCTTTGACAGAGAAACTAATACAATTTTCAGGTTCAAAAAGGGCAACGGAACTTGGGATTCCCAGCCAGTCTCCCATGCTGGTACTTGCCAAGCCTTAAGCTGCATTGCTGCTGCAATCTGATGAGAGCAGGCACATTCAGCTTAGAATGGCCGTTGACAGCAGCTGTTCAATTTGAACCTTATTTTACCATCTTTGACAGAGAAACTAACACAAATTTCAGGTTCAAAAAGGTCAACAGAACTTGGGATTCCCAGCCAGTCTCCCATTCTGGTACTTGCCAAGCCTTAAACTGCATTGCTGCTGTGATCTGACGAGAGCAGGCACATTCAGCTTAGAATGGCCGTTGACAGTGGCTGTTCAAATTGAACCTTCTTTTACTATCTCATAGCGAAACTAACACAATTTTCAGTTCAAAAAGGTCAACAGAACTTGGGATTCCCAGCCAGTCTCCCATGCTGGTACTTGCCAAGCCTTAAGCTGCATTGCTGCTGCGATCTGACAAGAGCAGGCACATTCAGCTTAGAATGGCCGTTGACAGCAGCTGTTCAATTTGAACCTTCTTTTACTATCTCATAGAGAAACTAACACAATTTTCAGGTTCAAAAAGGTCAACGGAACTTGGGATTCCCAGCCAGTCTCCCATGCTGGTACTTGCCAAGCCTTAAGCTGCATTGCTGCTGCGATCTGACGAGAGCAGGCACATTCAGCTTAGAATGGCCGTTGACAGCAGCTGTTCAATTTGAACCTTCTTTTACCATCTTTGACAGAGAAACTAATACAATTTTCAGGTTCAAAAAGGGCAACGGAACTTGGGATTCCCAGCCAGTCTCCCATGCTGGTACTTGCCAAGCCTTAAGCTGCATTGCTGCTGCAATCTGATGAGAGCAGGCACATTCAGCTTAGAATGGCCGTTGACAGCAGCTGTTCAATTTGAACCTTATTTTACCATCTTTGACAGAGAAACTAACACAATTTTCAGGTTCAAAAAGGTCAACAGAACTTGGGATTCCCAGCCAGTCTCCCATGCTGGTACTTGCCAAGCCTTAAGCTGCATTGCTGCTGCGATCTGACGAGAGCAGGCACATTCAGCTTAGAATGGCCGTTGACAGCAGCTGTTCAATTTTAACCTTCTTTTACCATCTTTGACAGAGAAACTAATACAATTTTCAGGTTCAAAAAGGGCAACGGAACTTGGGATTCCCAGCCAGTCTCCCATGCTGGTACTTGCCAAGCCTTAAGCTGCATTGCTGCTGTGATCTGACGAGAGCAGGCACATTCAGCTTAAAATGGCCGTTGACAGCAGCTGTTCAATTTGAACCTTCTTTTACCATCTTTGACAGAGAAACTAACACAATTTTCAGGTTCAAAAAGGTCAACGGAACTTGGGATTCCCAACCAGTCTCCCATTCTGGTACTTGCCAAGCCTTAAGCTGCATTGCTGCTGCGATCTGACGAGAGCAGGCACATTCAGCTTAGAACGGCCGTTGACAGCAGCTGTTCAATTTGAACCTTCTTTTACTATCTCATAGAGAAACTAACACAATTTTCAGGTTCAAAAAGGTCGACGGAACTTGGGATTCCCAGCCAGTCTCCCATGCTGGTACTTGCCAAGCCTTAAGCTGCATTGCTGCTGCGATCTGACGAGAGCAGGCACATTCACCTTAGAATGGCCGTTGACAGCAGCTGTTCAATTTGAACCTTCTTTTACCATCTTTAACAGAGAAACTAATACAATTTTCAGGTTCAAAAAGGTCAACGGAACTTGGGATTCCCAGCCAGACTCCCATGCTGGTACTTGCCAAGCCTTAAGCTGCATTGCTGCTGCGATCTGATGAGAGCAGGCACATTGAGCTTAGAATGGCTGTTGACAGCAGCTGTTCAATTTGAACCTTCTTTTACTATCTCATAGAGAAACTAACACAATTTTCAGGTTCAAAAAGGTCAACGGAACTTGGGATTCCCAGCCAGTCTCCCAATCTGGTACTTGCCAAACCTTAAACTGCATTGCTGCTGTGATCTGACGAGAGCAGGCACATTCAGCTTAGAATGGCCGTTGACAGCGGCTGTTCAAATTGAACCTTCTTTTACTATCTCATAGCGAAACTAACACAATTTTCAGTTCAAAAAGGTCAACAGAACTTGGGATTCCCAGCCAGTCTCCCATGCTGGTACTTGCCAAGCCTTAAGCTGCATTGCTGCTGCGATCTGACAAGAGCAGGCAAATTCAGCTTAGAATGGCCGTTGACAGCAACTGTTCAATTTGAACCTTCTTTTACCATCTTTGCCAGAGAAACTAACACAATTTTCAGGTTCAAAAAGGTCAACAGAACTTTGGATTCCCAGCCAGTCTCCCATGCTGGTACTTGCCAAGCCTTAAGCTGCATTGCTGCTGCGATCTGACGAGAGCAGGCACATTCAGCTTAGAATGGCCGTTGACAGCAGCTGTTCAATTTGAACCTTCTTTTACTATCTCCTAGAGAAACTAACACAATTTTCAGGTTCAAAAAGGTCAATGGAACTTGGGATTCCCAACCAGTCTCCCATTCTGGTACTTGCCAAGCCTTAAGCTGCATTGCTGCTGCGATCTGACGAGAGCAGGCACATTCAGCTTAGAATGGCCGTTGACAGCAGCTGTTCAATTTGAACCTTCTTTTACTATCTCATAGAGAAACTAACACAATTTTCAGGTTCAAAAAGGTCGACGGAACTTGGGATTCCCAGCCAGTCTCCCATGCTGGTACTTGCCAAGCCTTAAGCTGCATTGCTGCTGCGATCTGACGAGAGCAGGCACATTCACCTTAGAATGGCCGTTGACAGCAGCTGTTCAATTTGAACCTTCTTTTACCATCTTTGACAGAGAAACTAATACAATTTTCAGGTTCAAAAAGGTCAACGGAACTTGGGATTCCCAGCCAGACTCCCATGCTGGTACTTGCCAAGCCTTAAGCTGCATTGCTGCTGCGATCTGATGAGAGCAGGCACATTGAGCTTAGAATGGCCGTTGACAGCAGCTGTGCAATTTGAACCTTCTTTTACTATCTCATAGAGAAACTAACACAATTTTCAGGTTCAAAAAGGTCAACGGAACTTGGGATTCCCAGCCAGTCTCCCAATCTGGTACTTGCCAAACTTTAAGCTGCATTGCTGCTGAGATCTGACGAGAGCAGGCACATTCAGCTTAGAATGGCCGTTGACAGCAGCTGTTCAATTTGAACCTTCTTTTACCATCTTTGACAGAGAAACTAACACAATTTTCAGGTTCAAAAAGGTCAACAGAACTTTGGATTCCCAGCCAGTCTCCCATGCTGGTACTTGCCAAGCCTTAAGCTGCATTGCTGCTGCGATCTGACGAGAGCAGGCACATTCAGCTTAGAATGGCCGTTGACAGCAGCTGTTCAATTTGAACCTTCTTTTACTATCTCCTAGAGAAACTAACACAATTTTCAGGTTCAAAAAGGTCAATGGAACTTGGGATTCCCAACCAGTCTCCCATTCTGGTACTTGCCAAGCCTTAAGCTGCATTGCTGCTGCGATCTGACGAGAGCAGGCACATTCAGCTTAGAATGGCCGTTGACAGCAGCTGTTCAATTTGAACCTTCTTTTACTATCTCATAGAGAAACTAACACAATTTTCAGGTTCAAAAAGGTCAACGGAACTTGGGATTCCCAGCCAGTCTCCCATGCTGGTACTTGCCAAGCCTTAAGCTGCATTGATGCTGCGATCTGACGACAGCAGGCACATTCAGCTTAGAATGGCCGTTGACAACAGCTGTTCAATTTGAACCTTCTTTTACTATCTCATAGAGAAACTAACACAATTTTCAGGTTCAAAAAGGTCAACGGAACTTGGGATTCCCAGCCAGTCTCCCATGCTGGTACTTGCCAAGCCTTAAGCTGCATTGCTGCTGCGATCTGACGAGAGCAGGCACATTCAGCTTAGAATGGCCGTTGACAGCAGCTGTTCAATTTGAACCTTCTTTTACTATCTCCTAGAGAAACTAACACAATTTTCAGGTTCAAAAAGGTCAATGGAACTTGGGATTCCCAACCAGTCTCCCATTCTGGTACTTGCCAAGCCTTAAGCTGCATTGCTGCTGCGATCTGACGAGAGCAGGCACATTCAGCTTAGAATGGCCGTTGACAGCAGCTGTTCAATTTGAACCTTCTTTTACCATCTTTGACAGAGAAACTAATACAATTTTCAGGTTCAAAAAGGTCAACGGAACTTAGGATTCCCAGCCAGACTCCCATGCTGGTACTTGCCAAGCCTTAAGCTGCATTGCTGCTGCGATCTGATGAGAGCAGGCACATTGAGCTTAGAATGGCCGTTGACAGCAGCTGTTCAATTTGAACCTTCTTTTACTATCTCATAGAGAAACTAACACAATTTTCAGGTTCAAAAAGGTCAACGGAACTTGGGATTCCCAGCCAGTCTCCCAATCTGGTACTTGCCAAACCTTAAGCTGCATTGCTGCTGCGATCTGACGAGAGCAGGCACATTCAGCTTAGAATGGCCGTTGACAGCAGCTGTTCAATTTGAACCTTCTTTTACTATCTCATAGAGAAACTAACACAATTTTCAGGTTCAAAAAGGTCAACGGAACTTGGGATTCCCAGCCAGTCTCCCATGCTGGTACTTGCCAAGCCTTAAGCTGCATTGCTGCTGCGATCTGACGAGAGCAGGCACATTCAGCTTAGAATGGCCGTTGACAGCAGCTGTTCAATTTGAACCTTCTTTTACTATCTCATAGAGAAACTAACACAATTTTCAGGTTCAAAAAGGTCAACGGAACTTGGGATTCCCAGCCAGTCTCCCATGCTGGTACTTGCCAAGCCTTAAGCTGCATTGCTGCTGCGATCTGACGAGAGCAGGCACATTCAGCTTAGAATGGCCGTTGACAGCAGCTGTTCAATTTGAACCTTCTTTTACTATCTCATAGAGAAACTAACACAATTTTCAGGTTCAAAAAGGTCAACGGAACTTGGGATTCCCAGCCAGTCTCCCATGCTTGTACTTGCCAAGCCTTAAGCTGCATTGATGCTGCGATCTGACGACAGCAGGCACATTCAGCTTAGAATGGCCGTTGACAACAGCTGTTCAATTTGAACCTTCTTTTACTATCTCATAGAGAAACTAACACAATTTTCAGGTTCAAAAAGGTCAACGGAACTTGGGATTCCCAGCCAGTCTCCCATGCTGGTACTTGCCAAGCCTTAAGCTGCATTGCTGCTGCGATCTGACGAGAGCAGGCACATTCAGCTTAGAATGGCCGTTGACAGCAGCTGTTCAATTTGAACCTTCTTTTACTATCTCATAGAGAAACTAACACAATTTTCAGGTTCAAAGAGGTCAACGGAACTTGGGATTCCCAGCCAGTCTCCCATGCTGGTACTTGCCAAGCCTTAAGCTGCATTGCTGCTGCGATCTGACGAGAGCAGGCACATTCAGCTTAGAATGGCCGTTGACAGCAGCTGTTCAATTTGAACCTTCTTTTACCATCTTTGACAGAGAAACTAATACAATTTTCAGGTTCAAAAAGGGCAACGGAACTTGGGATTCCCAGCCAGTCTCCCATGCTGGTACTTGCCAAGCCTTAAGCTGCATTGCTGCTGCAATCTGATGAGAGCAGGCACATTCAGCTTAGAATGGCCGTTGACAGCAGCTGTTCAATTTGAACCTTATTTTACCATCTTTGACAGAGAAACTAACACAATTTTCAGGTTCAAAAAGGTCAACAGAACTTGGGATTCCCAGCCAGTCTCCCATGCTGGTACTTGCCAAGCCTTAAGCTGCATTGCTGCTGCGATCTGACGAGAGCAGGCACATTCAGCTTAGAATGGCCGTTGACAGCAGCAGTTCAATTTTAACCTTCTTTTACCATCTTTGACAGAGAAACTAATACAATTTTCAGGTTCAAAAAGGGCAACGGAACTTGGGATTCCCAGCCAGTCTCCCATGCTGGTACTTGCCAAGCCTTAAGCTGCATTGCTGCTGTGATCTGACGAGAGCAGGCACATTCAGCTTAGAATGGCCGTTGACAGCAGCTGTTCAATTTGAACCTTCTTTTACCATCTTTGACAGAGAAACTAACACAATTTTCAGGTTCAAAAAGGTCAACGGAACTTGGGATTCCCAGCCAGTCTCCCATTCTGGTACTTTCCAAGCCTTAAACTGCATTGCTGCTGTGATCTGACGAGAGCAGGCACATTCAGCTTAGAATAGCCGTTGACAGCGGCTGTTCAAATTGAACCTTCTTTTACTATCTCATAGCGAAACTAACACAATTTTCAGTTCAAAAAGGTCAACAGAACTTGGGATTCCCAGCCAGTCTCCCATGCTGGTACTTGCCAAGCCTTAAGCTGCATTGCTGCTGCGATCTGACAAGAGCAGGCAAATTCAGCTTAGAATGGCCGTTGACAGCAACTGTTCAATTTGAACCTTCTTTTACCATCTTTGCCAGAGAAACTAACACAGTTTTCAGGTTCAAAAAGGTCAACAGAACTTTGGATTCCCAGCCAGTCTCCCATGCTGGTACTTGTCAAGCCTTAAGCTGCATTGCTGCTGCGATCTGACGAGAGCAGGCACATGCACCTTAGAATGGCCGTTGACAGCAGCTGTTCAATTTGAACCTTCTTTTACCATCTTTGACAGAGAAACTAATACAATTTTCAGGTTCAAAAAGGTCAACGGAACTTGGGATTCCCAGCCAGACTCCCATGCTGGTACTTGCCAAGCCTTAAGCTGCATTGCTGCTGCGATCTGATGAGAGCAGGCACATTGAGCTTAGAATGGCCGTTGACAGCAGCTGTTCAATTTGAACCTTCTTTTACTATCTCATAGAGAAACTAACACAATTTTCAGGTTCAAAAAGGTCAACGGAACTTGGGATTCCCAGCCAGTCTCCCAATCTGGTACTTGCCAAACCTTAAGCTGCATTGCTGCTGCGATCTGACGAGAGCAGGCACATTCAGCTTAGAATGACCGTTGACAGCAGCTGTTCAATTTGAACCTTCTTTTACTATCTCATAGAGAAACTAACACAATTTTCAGGTTCAAAAAGGTCAACGGAACTTGGGATTCCCAGCCAGTCTCCCATGCTGGCACTTGCCAAGCCTTAAGCTGCATTGCTGCTGCGATCTGACGAGAGCAGGCACATTCAGCTTAGAATGGCCGTTGACAGCAGCTGTTCAATTTGAACCTTCTTTTACTATCTCATAGAGAAACTAACACAATTTTCAGGTTCAAAAAGGTCAACGGAACTTGGGATTCCCAGCCAGTCTCCCATGCTGGTACTTGCCAAGCCTTAAGCTGCATTGCTGCTGCGATCTGACGAGAGCAGGCACATTCAGCTTAGAATGGCCGTTGACAGCAGCTGTTCAATTTGAACCTTCTTTTACCATCTTTGACAGAGAAACTAATACAATTTTCAGGTTCAAAAAGGGCAACGGAACTTGGGATTCCTAGCCAGTCTCCCATGCTGGTACTTGCCAAGCCTTAAGCTGCATTGCTGCTGCAATCTGATGAAAGCAGACACATTCAGCTTAGAATGGCCGTTGACAGCAGCTGTTCAATTTGAACCTTATTTTACAATCTTTGACAGAGAAACTAACACAATTTTCAGGTTCAAAAAGGTCAACAGAACTTGGGATTCCCAGCCAGTCTCCCATGCTGGTACTTGCCAAGCCTTAAGCTGCATTGCTGCTGCGATCTGACGAGAGCAGGCACATTCAGCTTAGAATGGCCGTTGACAGCAGCTGTTCAATTTTAACCTTCTTTTACCATCTTTGACAGAGAAACTAATACAATTTTCAGGTTCAAAAAGGGCAACGGAACTTGGGATTCCCAGCCAGTCTCCCATGCTGGTACTTGCCAAGCCTTAAGCTGCATTGCTGCTGTGATCTGACGAGAGCAGGCACATTCAGCTTAGAATGGCCGTTGACAGCAGCTGTTCAATTTGAACCTTCTTTTACCATCTTTGACAGAGAAACTAACACAATTTTCAGGTTCAAAAAGGTCAACGGAACTTGGGATTCCCAGCCAGTCTCCCATTCTGGTACTTGCCAAGCCTTAAACTGCATTGCTGCTGTGATCTGACGAGAGCAGGCACATTCAGCTTAGAATGGCCGTTGACAGTGGCTGTTCAAATTGAACCTTCTTTTACTATCTCATAGCGAAACTAACACAATTTTCAGTTCAAAAAGGTCAACAGAACTTGGGATTCCCAGCCAGTCTCCCATGCTGGTACTTGCCAAGCCTTAAGCTGCATTGCTGCTGCGATCTGACAAGAGCAGGCAAATTCAGCTTAGAATGGCCGTTGACAGCAACTGTTCAATTTGAACCTTCTTTTACCATCTTTGCCAGAGAAACTAACACAATTTTCAGGTTCAAAAAGGTCAACAGAACTTTGGATTCCCAGCCAGTCTCCCATGCTGGTACTTGCCAAGCCTTAAGCTGCATTGCTGCTGCGATCTGACGAGAGCAGGCACATTCAGCTTAGAATGGCCGTTGACAGCAGCTGTTCAATTTGAACCTTCTTTTACTATCTCCTAGAGAAACTAACACAATTTTCAGGTTCAAAAAGGTCAATGGAACTTGGGATTCCCAACCAGTCTCCCATTCTGGTACTTGCCAAGCCTTAAGCTGCATTGCTGCTGCGATCTGACGAGAGCAGGCACATTCAGCTTAGAATGGCCGTTGACAGCAGCTGTTCAATTTGAACCTTCTTTTACTATCTCATAGAGAAACTAACACAATTTTCAGGTTCAAAAAGGTCGACGGAACTTGGGATTCCCAGCCAGTCTCCCATGCTGGTACTTGCCAAGCCTTAAGCTGCATTGCTGCTGCGATCTGACGAGAGCAGGCACATGCACCTTAGAATGGCCGTTGACAGCAGCTGTTCAATTTGAACCTTCTTTTACCATCTTTGACAGAGAAACTAATACAATTTTCAGGTTCAAAAAGGTCAACGGAACTTGGGATTCCCAGCCAGACTCCCATGCTGGTACTTGCCAAGCCTTAAGCTGCATTGCTGCTGCGATCTGATGAGAGCAGGCACATTCAGCTTAGAATGGCCGTTGACAGCAGCTGTTCAATTTGAACCTTCTTTTACTATCTCATAGAGAAACTAACACAATTTTCAGGTTCAAAAAGGTCAACGGAACTTGGGATTCCCAGCCAGTCTCCCAATCTGGTACTTGCCAAACCTTAAGCTGCATTGCTGCTGCGATCTGACGAGAGCAGGCACATTCAGCTTAGAATGACCGTTGACAGCAGCTGTTCAATTTGAACCTTCTTTTACTATCTCATAGAGAAACTAACACAATTTTCAGGTTCAAAAAGGTCAACGGAACTTGGGATTCCCAGCCAGTCTCCCATGCTGGCACTTGCCAAGCCTTAAGCTGCATTGCTGCTGCGATCTGACAAGAGCAGGCACATTCAGCTTAGAATGGCCGTTGACAGCAGCTGTTCAATTTGAACCTTCTTTTACTATCTCATAGAGAAACTAACACAATTTTCATGTTCAAAAAGGTCAACGGAACTTGGGATTCCCAGCCAGTCTCCCATGCTGGTACTTGCCAAGCCTTAAGCTGCATTGCTGCTGCGATCTGACGAGAGCAGGCACATTCAGCTTAGAATGGCCGTTGACAGCAGCTGTTCAATTTGAACCTTATTTTACTATCTCATAGAGAAACTAACACAATTTTCAGGTTCAAAAAGGTCAATGGAACTTGGGATTCCTAGCCAGTCTCCCATGCTGGTACTTGCCAAGCCTTAAGCTGCATTGCTGCTGCGATCTGACGAGAGCAGGTACATTCAGCTTAGAATGGCCGTTGACAGCAGCTGTTCAATTTTAACCTTCTTTTACCATCTTTGACAGAGAAACTAATACAATTTTCAGGTTCAAAAAGGGCAACGGAACTTGGGATTCCCAGCCAGTCTCCCATGCTGGTACTTGCCAAGCCTTAAGCTGCATTGCTGCTGTGATCTGACGAGAGCAGGAACATTCAGCTTAGAATGGCCGTTGACAGCAGCTGTTCAATTTGAACCTTCTTTTACCATCTTTGACAGAGAAACTAACACAATTTTCAGGTTCAAAAAGGTCAACGGAACTTGGGATTCCCAGCCAGTCTCCCATTCTGGTACTTGCCAAGCCTTAAACTGCATTGCTGCTGTGATCTGACGAGAGCAGACACATTCAGCTTAGAATGGCCGTTGACAGCGGCTATTCAAATTGAACCTTCTTTTACTATCTCATAGCGAAACTAACACAATTTTCAGTTCAAAAAGGTCAACAGAACTTGGGATTCCCAGCCAGTCTCCCATGCTGGTACTTGCCAAGCCTCAAGCTGCATTACTGCTGCGATCTGACAAGAGCAGGCAAATTCAGCTTAGAATGGCCGTTGACAGCAACTGTTCAATTTGAACCTTCTTTTACCATCTTTGCCAGAGAAACTAACACAATTTTCAGGTTCAAAAAGGTCAACAGAACTTTGGATTCCCAGCCAGTCTCCCATGCTGGTACTTGCCAAGCCTTAAGCTGCATTGCTGCTGCGATCTGACGAGAGCAGGCACATTCAGCTTAGAATGGCCGTTGACAGCAGCTGTTCAATTTGAACCTTCTTTTACCATCTTTGACAGAGAAACTAATACAATTTTCAGGTTCAAAAAGGGCAACGGAACTTGGGATTCCCAGCCAGTCTCCCATGCTGGTACTTGCCAAGCCTTAAGCTGCATTGCTGCTGCAATCTGATGAGAGCAGGCACATTCAGCTTAGAATGGCCGTTGACAGCAGCTGTTCAATTTGAACCTTATTTTACAATCTTTGACAGAGAAACTAACACAATTTTCAGGTTCAAAAAGGTCAACAGAACTTGGGATTCCCAGCCAGTCTCCCATGCTGGTACTTGCCAAGCCTTAAGCTGCATTGCTGCTGCGATCTGACGAGAGCAGGCACATTCAGCTTAGAATGGCCGTTGACAGCAGCTGTTCAATTTTAACCTTCTTTTACCATCTTTGACAGAGAAACTAATACAATTTTCAGGTTCAAAAAGGGCAACGGAACTTGGGATTCCCAGCCAGTCTCCCATGCTGGTACTTGCCAAGCCTTAAGCTGCATTGCTGCTGTGATCTGACGAGAGCAGGCACATTCAGCTTAGAATGGCCGTTGACAGCAGCTGTTCAATTTGAACCTTCTTTTACCATCTTTGACAGAGAAACTAACACAATTTTCAGGTTCAAAAAGGTCAACGGAACTTGGGATTCCCAGCCAGTCTCCCATTCTGGTACTTGCCATGCCTTAAACTGCATTGCTGCTGTGATCTGACGAGAGCAGGCACATTCAGCTTAGAATGGCCGTTGACAGCGGCTGTTCAAATTGAACCTTCTTTTACTATCTCATAGCGAAACTAACACAATTTTCAGTTCAAAAAGGTCAACAGAACTTAGGATTCCCAGCCAGTCTCCCATGCTGGTACTTGCCAAGCCTTAAGCTGCATTGCTGCTGCGATCTGACAAGAGCAGGCAAATTCAGCTTAGAATGGCCGTTGACAGCAACTGTTCAATTTGAACCTTCTTTTACCATCTTTGCCAGAGAAACTAACACAATTTTCAGGTTCAAAAAGGTCAACAGAACTTTGGATTCCCAGCCAGTCTCCCATGCTGGTACTTGCCAAGCCTTAAGCTGCATTGCTGCTGCGATCTGACGAGAGCAGGCACATTCAGCTTAGAATGGCCGTTGACAGCAGCTGTTCAATTTGAACCTTCTTTTACTATCTCCTAGAGAAACTAACACAATTTTCAGGTTCAAAAAGGTCAATGGAACTTGGGATTCCCAACCAGTCTCCCATTCTGGTACTTGCCAAGCCTTAAGCTGCATTGCTGCTGCGATCTGACGAGAGCAGGCACATTCAGCTTAGAATGGCCGTTGACAGCAGCTGTTCAATTTGAACCTTCTTTTACTATCTCATAGAGAAACTAACACAATTTTCAGGTTCAAAAAGGTCGACGGAACTTGGGATTCCCAGCCAGTCTCCCATGCTGGTACTTGCCAAGCCTTAAGCTGCATTGCTGCTGCGATCTGACGAGAGCAGGCACATGCACCTTAGAATGGCCGTTGACAGCAGCTGTTCAATTTGAACCTTCTTTTACCATCTTTGACAGAGAAACTAATACAATTTTCAGGTTCAAAAAGGTCAACGGAACTTGGGATTCCCAGGCAGACTCCCATGCTGGTACTTGCCAAGCCTTAAGCTGCATTGCTGCTGCGATCTGATGAGAGCAGGCACATTGAGCTTAGAATGGCCGTTGACAGCAGCTGTTCAATTTGAACCTTCTTTTACTATCTCATAGAGAAACTAACACAATTTTCAGGTTCAAAAAGGTCAACGGAACTTGGGATTCCCAGCCAGTCTCCCATGCTGGTACTTGCCAAGCCTTAAGCTGCATTGCTGCTGCGATCTGACGAGAGCAGGCACATTCAGCTTAGAATGGCCGTTGACAGCAGCTGTTCAATTTGAACCTTATTTTACTATCTCATAGAGAAACTAACACAATTTTCAGGTTCAAAAAGGTCAACGGAACTTGGGATTCCCAGCCAGTCTCCCATGCTGGCACTTGCCAAGCCTTAAGCTGCATTGCTGCTGCGATCTGACGAGAGCAGGCACATTCAGCTTAGAATGGCCGTTGACAGCAGCTGTTCAATTTGAACCTTCTTTTACTATCTCATAGAGAAACTAACACAATTTTCAGGTTCAAAAAGGTCAACGGAACTTGGGATTCCCAGCCAGTCTCCCATGCTGGTACTTGCCAAGCCTTAAGCTGCATTGCTGCTGCGATCTGACGAGAGCAGGCACATTCAGCTTAGAATGGCCGTTGACAGCAGCTGTTCAATTTGAACCTTATTTTACTATCTCATAGAGAAACTAACACAATTTTCAGGTTCAAAAAGGTCAACGGAACTTGGGATTCCTAGCCAGTCTCCCATGCTGGTACTTGCCAAGCCTTAAGCTGCATTGCTGCTGCGATCTGACGAGAGCAGGCACATTCAGCTTAGAATGGCCGTTGACAGCAGCTGTTCAATTTGAACCTTCTTTTACTATCTCATAGAGAAACTAACACAATTTTCAGGTTCAAAAAGGTCAACGGAACTTGGGATTCCTAGCCAGTTTCCCAATCTGGTACTTGCCAAGCCTTAAGCTGCATTGCTGCTGCGATCTGACGAGAGCAGGCACATTCAGCTTAGAATGGCCGTTGACAGCAGCTGTTCAATTTTAACCTTCTTTTACCATCTTTGACAGAGAAACTAATACAATTTTCAGGTTCAAAAAGGGCAACGGAACTTGGGATTCCCAGCCAGTCTCCCATGCTGGTACTTGCCAAGCCTTAAGCTGCATTGCTGCTGTGATCTGACGAGAGCAGGCACATTCAGCTTAGAATGGCCGTTGACAGCAGCTGTTCAATTTGAACCTTCTTTTACCATCTTTGACAGAGAAACTAACAAAATTTTCAGGTTCAAAAAGGTCAACGGAACTTGGGATTCCCAGCCAGTCTCCCATTCTGGTACTTGCCAAGCCTTAAACTGCATTGCTGCTGTGATCTGACGAGAGCAGACACATTCAGCTTAGAATGGCCGTTGACAGCGGCTGTTCAAATTGAACCTTCTTTTACTATCTCATAGCGAAACTAACACAATTTTCAGTTCAAAAAGGTCAACAGAACTTGGGATTCCCAGCCAGTCTCCCATGCTGGTACTTGCCAAGCCTTAAGCTGCATTGCTGCTGCGATCTGACAAGAGCAGGCAAATTCAGCTTAGAATGGCCGTTGACAGCAACTGTTCAATTTGAACCTTCTTTTACCATCTTTGCCAGAGAAACTAACACAATTTTCAGGTTAAAAAAGGTCAACAGAACTTTGGATTCCCAGCCAGTCTCCCATGCTGGTACTTGCCAAGCCTTAAGCTGCATTGCTGCTGCGATCTGACGAGAGCAGGCACATTCAGCTTAGAATGGCCGTTGACAGCAGCTGTTCAATTTGAACCTTCTTTTACTATCTCCTAGAGAAACTAACACAATTTTCAGGTTTAAAAAGGTCAATGGAACTTGGGATTCCAAACCAGTCTCCCATTCTGGTACTTGCCAAGCCTTAAGCTGCATTGCTGCTGCGATCTGACGAGAGCAGGCACATTCAGCTTAGAATGGCCGTTGACAGCAGCTGTTCAATTTGAACCTTCTTTTACTATCTCATAGAGAAACTAACACAATTTTCAGGTTCAAAAAGGTCGACGGAACTTGGTATTCCCAGCCAGTCTCGCATGCTGGTACTTGCCAAGCCTTAAGCTGCATTGCTGCTGCGATCTGACGAGAGCAGGCACATTCACCTTAGAATGGCCGTTGACAGCAGCTGTTCAATTTGAACCTTCTTTTACCATCTTTGACAGAGAAACTAATACAATTTTCAGGTTCAAAAAGGTCAACGGAACTTGGGATTCCCAGCCAGACTCCCATGCTGGTACTTGCCAAGCCTTAAGCTGCATTGCTGCTGCCATCTGACGAGAGCAGGCACATTCAGCTTAGAATGGCCGTTGACAGCAGCTGTTCAATTTGAACCTTCTTTTACTATCTCCTAGAGAAACTAACACAATTTTCAGGTTCAAAAAGGTCAATGGAACTTGGGATTCCCAACCAGTCTCCCATTCTGGTACTTGCCAAGCCTTAAGCTGCATTGCTGCTGCGATCTGACGAGAGCAGGCACATTCAGCTTAGAATGGCCGTTGACAGTAGCTGTTCAATTTGAACCTTCTTTTACCATCTTTGACAGAGAAACTAATACAATTTTCAGGTTCAAAAAGGTCAACGGAACTTGGGATTCCCAGCCAGACTCCCATGCTGGTACTTGCCAAGCCTTAAGCTGCATTGCTGCTGCGATCTGATGAGAGCAGGCACATTGAGCTTAGAATGGCCGTTGACAGCAGCTGTTCAATTTGAACCTTCTTTTACTATCTCATAGAGAAACTAACACAATTTTCAGGTTCAAAAAGGTCAACGGAACTTGGGATTCCCAGCCAGTCTCCCAATCTGGTACTTGCCAAACCTTAAGCTGCATTGCTGCTGCGATCTGACGAGAGCAGGCACATTCAGCTTAGAATGGCCGTTGACAGCAGCTGTTCAATTTGAACCTTCTTTTACTATCTCATAGAGAAACTAACACAATTTTCAGGTTCAAAAAGGTCAACGGAACTTGGGATTCCCAGCCAGTCTCCCATGCTGGTACTTGCCAAGCCTTAAGCTGCATTGCTGCTGCGATCTGACGAGAGCAGGCACATTCAGCTTAGAATGGCCGTTGACAGCAGCTGTTCAATTTGAACCTTCTTTTACTATCTCATAGAGAAAATAACACAATTTTCAGGTTCAAAAAGGTCAACGGAACTTGGGATTCCCAGCCAGTCTCCCATGCTGGTACTTGCCAAGCCTTAAGCTGCATTGCTGCTGCGATCTGACGAGAGCAGGCACATTCAGCTTAGAATGGCCGTTGACAGCAGCTGTTCAATTTGAACCTTCTTTTACTATCTCATAGAGAAACTAACACAATTTTCAGGTTCAAAAAGGTCAACGGAACTTGGGATTCCCAGCCAGTCTCCCATGCTGGTACTTGCCAAGCCTTAAGCTGCATTGCTGCTGCGATCTGACGAGAGCAGGCACATTCAGCTTAGAATGGCCGTTGACAGCAGCTGTTCAATTTGAACCTTCTTTTACTATCTCATAGAGAAACTAACACAATTTTCAGGTTCAAAGAGGTCAACGGAACTTGGGATTCCCAGCCAGTCTCCCATGCTGGTACTTGCCAAGCCTTAAGCTGCATTGCTGCTGCGATCTGACGAGAGCAGGCACATTCAGCTTAGAATGGCCGTTGACAGCAGCTGTTCAATTTTAACCTTCTTTTACCATCTTTGACAGAGAAACTAATACAATTTTCAGGTTCAAAAAGGGCAACGGAACTTGGGATTCCCAGCCAGTCTCCCATGCTGGTACTTGCCAAGCCTTAAGCTGCATTGCTGCTGTGATCTGACGAGAGCAGGCACATTCAGCTTAGAATGGCCGTTGACAGCAGCTGTTCAATTTGAACCTTCTTTTACCATCTTTGACAGAGAAACTAACACAATTTTCAGGTTCAAAAAGGTCAACGGAACTTGGGATTCCCAGCCAGTCTCCCATTCTGGTACTTGCCAAGCCTTAAACTGCATTGCTGCTGTGATCTGACGAGAGCAGGCACATTCAGCTTAGAATGGCCGTTGACAGCGGCTGTTCAAATTGAACCTTCTTTTACTATCTCATAGCGAAACGAACACAATTTTCAGTTCAAAAAGGTCAACAGAACTTGGGATTCCCAGCCAGTCTCCCATGCTGGTACTTGCCAAGCCTTAAGCTGCATTGCTGCTGCAATCTGACAAGAGCAGGCAAATTCAGCTTAGAATGGCCGTTGACAGCAACTGTTCAATTTGAACCTTCTTTTACCATCTTTGCCAGAGAAACTAACACAATTTTCAGGTTCAAAAAGGTCAACAGAACTTTGGATTCCCAGCCAGTCTCCCATGCTGGTACTTGCCAAGCCTTAAGCTGCATTGCTGCTGCGATCTGACGAGAGCAGGCACATTCAGCTTAGAATGGCCGTTGACAGCAGCTGTTCAATTTGAACCTTCTTTTACTATCTCATAGAGAAACTAACACAATTTTCAGGTTCAAAGAGGTCAACGGAACTTGGGATTCCCAGCCAGTCTCCCAATCTGGTACTTGCCAAACTTTAAGCTGCATTGCTGCTGCGATCTGACGAGAGCAGGCACATTCAGCTTAGAATGGCCGTTGACAGCAGCTGTTCAATTTGAACCTTCTTTTACCATCTTTGACAGAGAAACTAACACAATTTTCAGGTTCAAAAAGGTCAACAGAACTTTGGATTCCCAGCCAGTCTCCCATGCTGGTACTTGCCAAGCCTTAAGCTGCATTGCTGCTGCGATCTGACGAGAGCAGGCACATTCAGCTTAGAATGGCCGTTGACAGCAGCTGTTCAATTTGAACCTTCTTTTACTATCTCCTAGAGAAACTAACACAATTTTCAGGTTCAAAAAGGTCAATGGAACTTGGGATTCCCAACCAGTCTCCCATTCTGGTACTTGCCAAGCCTTAAGCTGCATTGCTGCTGCGATCTGACGAGAGCAGGCACATTCAGCTTAGAATGGCCGTTGACAGCAGCTGTTCAATTTGAACCTTCTTTTACCATCTTTGACAGAGAAACTAATACAATTTTCAGGTTCAAAAAGGTCAACGGAACTTGGGATTCCCAGCCAGACTCCCATGCTGGTACTTGCCAAGCCTTAAGCTGCATTGCTGCTGCGATCTGATGAGAGCAGGCACATTGAGCTTAGAATGGCCGTTGACAGCAGCTGTTCAATTTGAACCTTCTTTTACTATCTCATAGAGAAACTAACACAATTTTCAGGTTCAAAAAGGTCAACGGAACTTGGGATTCCCAGCCAGTCTCCCATGCTGGTACTTGCCAAGCCTTAAGCTGCATTGCTGCTGCGATCTGACGAGAGCAGGCACATTCAGCTTAGAATGGCCGTTGACAGCAGCTGTTCAATTTGAACCTTCTTTTACTATCTCATAGAGAAACTAACACAATTTTCAGGTTCAAAAAGGTCAACGGAACTTGGGATTCCCAGCCAGTCTCCCATGCTGGTACTTGCCAAGCCTTAAGCTGCATTGCTGCTGCGATCTGACGAGAGCAGGCACATTCAGCTTAGAATGGCCGTTGACAGCAGCTGTTCAATTTGAACCTTATTTTACTATCTCATAGAGAAACTAACACAATTTTCAGGTTCAAAAAGGTCAACGGAACTTGGGATTCCCAGCCAGTCTCCCATGCTGGTACTTGCCAAGCCTTAAGCTGCATTGATGCTGCGATCTGACGACAGCAGGCACATTCAGCTTAGAATGGCCGTTGACAACAGCTGTTCAATTTGAACCTTCTTTTACTATCTCATAGAGAAACTAACACAATTTTCAGGTTCAAAAAGGTCAACGGAACTTGGGATTCCCAGCCAGTCTCCCATGCTGGTACTTGCCAAGCCTTAAGCTGCATTGCTGCTGCGATCTGACGAGAGCAGGCACATTCAGCTTAGAATGGCCGTTGACAGCAGCTGTTCAATTTGAACCTTCTTTTACTATCTCATAGAGAAACTAACACAATTTTCAGGTTCAAAGAGGTCAACGGAACTTGGGATTCCCAGCCAGTCTCCCATGCTGGTACTTGCCAAGCCTTAAGCTGCATTGCTGCTGCGATTTGACGAGAGCAGGCACATTCAGCTTAGAATGGCCGTTGACAGCAGCTGTTCAATTTGAACCTTCTTTTACCATCTTTGACAGAGAAACTAATACAATTTTCAGGTTCAAAAAGGGCAACGGAACTTGGGATTCCCAGCCAGTCTCCCATGCTGGTACTTGCCAAGCCTTAAGCTGCATTGCTGCTGCAATCTGATGAGAGCAGGCACATTCAGCTTAGAATGGCCGTTGACAGCAGCTGTTCAATTTGAACCTTATTTTACCATCTTTGACAGAGAAACTAACACAATTTTCAGGTTCAAAAAGGTCAACAGAACTTGGGATTCCCAGCCAGTCTCCCATGCTGGTACTTGCCAAGCCTTAAGCTGCATTGCTGCTGCGATCTGACGAGAGCAGGCACATTCAGCTTAGAATGGCCGTTGACAGCAGCAGTTCAATTTTAACCTTCTTTTACCATCTTTGACAGAGAAACTAATACAATTTTCAGGTTCAATAAGGGCAACGGAACTTGGGATTCCCAGCCAGTCTCCCATGCTGGTACTTGCCAAGCCTTAAGCTGCATTGCTGCTGTGATCTGACGAGAGCAGGCACATTCAGCTTAGAATGGCCGTTGACAGCAGCTGTTCAATTTGAACCTTCTTTTACCATCTTTGACAGAGAAACTAACACAATTTTCAGGTTCAAAAAGGTCAACGGAACTTGGGATTCCCAGCCAGTCTCCCATTCTGGTACTTGCCAAGCCTTAAACTGCATTGCTGCTGTGATCTGACGAGAGCAGGCACATTCAGCTTAGAATGGCCGTTGACAGCGGCTGTTCAAATTGAACCTTCTTTTACTATCTCATAGCGAAACTAACACAATTTTCAGTTCAAAAAGGTCAACAGAACTTGGGATTCCCAGCCAGTCTCCCATGCTGGTACTTGCCAAGCCTTAAGCTGCATTGCTGCTGCGATCTGACAAGAGCAGGCAAATTCAGCTTAGAATGGCCGTTGACAGCAACTGTTCAATTTGAACCTTCTTTTACCATCTTTGCCAGAGAAACTAACACAATTTTCAGGTTCAAAAAGGTCAACAGAACTTTGGATTCCCAGCCAGTCTCCCATGCTGGTACTTGCCAAGCCTTAAGCTGCATTGCTGCTGCGATCTGACGAGAGCAGGCACATGCACCTTAGAATGGCCGTTGACAGCAGCTGTTCAATTTGAACCTTCTTTTACCATCTTTGACAGAGAAACTAATACAATTTTCAGGTTCAAAAAGGTCAACGGAACTTGGGATTCCCAGCCAGACTCCCATGCTGGTACTTGCCAAGCCTTAAGCTGCATTGCTGCTGCGATCTGATGAGAGCAGGCACATTGAGCTTAGAATGGCCGTTGACAGCAGCTGTTCAATTTGAACCTTCTTTTACTATCTCATAGAGAAACTAACACAATTTTCAGGTTCAAAAAGGTCAACGGAACTTGGGATTCCCAGCCAGTCTCCCAATCTGGTACTTGCCAAACCTTAAGCTGCATTGCTGCTGCGATCTGACGAGAGCAGGCACATTCAGCTTAGAATGTCCGTTGACAGCAGCTGTTCAATTTGAACCTTCTTTTACTATCTCATAGAGAAACTAACACAATTTTCAGGTTCAAAAAGGTCAACGGAACTTGGGATTCCCAGCCAGTCTCCCATGCTGGCACTTGCCAAGCCTTAAGCTGCATTGCTGCTGCGATCTGACGAGAGCAGGCACATTCAGCTTAGAATGGCCGTTGACAGCAGCTGTTCAATTTGAACCTTCTTTTACTATCTCATAGAGAAACTAACACAATTTTCAGGTTCAAAAAGGTCAACGGAACTTTGGATTCCCAGCCAGTCTCCCATGCTGGTACTTGCCAAGCCTTAAGCTGCATTGCTGCTGCGATCTGACGAGAGCAGGCACATTCAGCTTAGAATGGCCGTTGACAGCAGCTGTTCAATTTGAACCTTCTTTTACCATCTTTGACAGAGAAACTAATACAATTTTCAGGTTCAAAAAGGGCAACGGAACTTGGGATTCCCAGCCAGTCTCCCATGCTGGTACTTGCCAAGCCTTAAGCTGCATTGCTGCTGCAATCTGATGAAAGCAGGCACATTCAGCTTAGAATGGCCGTTGACAGCAGCTGTTCAATTTGAACCTTATTTTACAATCTTTGACAGAGAAACTAACACAATTTTCAGGTTCAAAAAGGTCAACAGAACTTGGGATTCCCAGCCAGTCTCCCATGCTGGTACTTGCCAAGCCTTAAGCTGCATTGCTGCTGCGATCTGACGAGAGCAGGCACATTCAGCTTAGAATGGCCGTTGACAGCAGCTGTTCAATTTTAACCTTCTTTTACCATCTTTGACAGAGAAACTAATACAATTTTCAGGTTCAAAAAGGGCAACGGAACTTGGGATTCCCAGCCAGTCTCCCATGCTGGTACTTGCCAAGCCTTAAGCTGCATTGCTGCTGTGATCTGACGAGAGCAGGCACATTCAGCTTAGAATGGCCGTTGACAGCAGCTGTTCAATTTGAACCTTCTTTTACCATCTTTGACAGAGAAACTAACACAATTTTCAGGTTCAAAAAGGTCAACGGAACATGGGATTCCCAGCCAGTCTCCCATTCTGGTACTTGCCAAGCCTTAAACTGCATTGCTGCTGTGATCTGACGAGAGCAGGCACATTCAGCTTAGAATGGCTGTTGACAGCGGCTGTTCAAATTGAACCTTCTTTTACTATCTCATAGCGAAACTAACACAATTTTCAGTTCAAAAAGGTCAACAGAACTTGGGATTCCCAGCCAGTCTCCCATGCTGGTACTTGCCAAGCCTTAAGCTGCATTGCTGCTGCGATCTGACAAGAGCAGGCAAATTCAGCTTAGAATGGCCGTTGACAGCAACTGTTCAATTTGAACCTTCTTTTACCATCTTTGCCAGAGAAACTAACACAATTTTCAGGTTCAAAAAGGTCAACAGAACTTTGGATTCCCAGCCAGTCTCCCATGCTGGTACTTGCCAAGCCTTAAGCTTCATTGCTGCTGCGATCTGATGAGAGCAGGCACATTCAGCTTAGAATGGCCGTTGACAGCAGCTGTTCAATTTGAACCTTCTTTTACTATCTCCTAGAGAAACTAACACAATTTTCAGGTTCAAAAAGGTCAATGGAACTTGGGATTCCCAACCAGTCTCCCATTCTGGTACTTGCCAAGCCTTAAGCTGCATTGCTGCTGCGATCTGACGAGAGCAGGCACATTCAGCTTAGAATGGCCGTTGACAGCAGCTGTTCAATTTGAACCTTCTTTTACCATCTTTGACAGAGAAACTAATACAATTTTCAGGTTCAAAAAGGGCAACGGAACTTGGGATTCCCAGCCAGTCTCCCATGCTGGTACTTGCCAAGCCTTAAGCTGCATTGCTGCTGCAATCTGATGAGAGCAGGCACATTCAGCTTAGAATGGCCGTTGACAGCAGCTGTTCAATTTTAACCTTCTTTTACCATCTTTGACAGAGAAACTAATACAATTTTCAGGTTCAAAAAGGGCAACGGAACTTGGGATTCCCAGCCAGTCTCCCATGCTGGTACTTGCCAAGCCTTAAGCTGCATTGCTGCTGTGATCTGACGAGAGCAGGCACATTCAGCTTAGAATGGCCGTTGACAGCAGCTGTTCAATTTGAACCTTCTTTTACCATCTTTGACAGAGAAACTAACACAATTTTCAGGTTCAAAAAGGTCAACGGAACTTGGGATTCCCAGCCAGTCTCCCATTCTGGTACTTGCCAAGCCTTAAACTGCATTGCTGCTGTGATCTGACGAGAGCAGGCACATTCAGCTTAGAATGGCCGTTGACAGCGGCTGTTCAAATTGAACCTTCTTTTACTATCTCATAGCGAAACTAACACAATTTTCAGTTCAAAAAGGTCAACAGAACTTGGGATTCCCAGCCAGTCTCCCATGCTGGTACTTGCCAAGCCTTAAGCTGCATTGCTGCTGCGATCTGACAAGAGCAGGCAAATTCAGCTTAGAATGGCCGTTGACAGCAACTGTTCAATTTGAACCTTCTTTTACCATCTTTGCCAGAGAAACTAACACAATTTTCAGGTTCAAAAAGGTCAACAGAACTTTGGATTCCCAGCCAGTCTCCCATGCTGGTACTTGCCAAGCCTTAAGCTGCATTGCTGCTGCGATCTGACGAGAGCAGGCACATTCAGCTTAGAATGGCCGTTGACAGCAGCTGTTCAATTTGAACCTTCTTTTACTATCTCCTAGAGAAACTAACACAATTTTCAGGTTCAAAAAGGTCAATGGAACTTGGGATTCCCAACCAGTCTCCCATTCTGGTACTTGCCAAGCCTTAAGCTGCATTGCTGCTGCGATCTGACGAGAGCAGGCACATTCAGCTTAGAATGGCCGTTGACAGCAGCTGTTCAATTTGAACCTTCTTTTACCATCTTTGACAGAGAAACTAATACAATTTTCAGGTTCAAAAAGGTCAACGGAACTTGGGATTCCCAGCCAGACTCCCATGCTGGTACTTGCCAAGCCTTAAGCTGCATTGCTGCTGCGATCTGATGAGAGCAGGCACATTGAGCTTAGAATGGCCGTTGACAGCAGCTGTTCAATTTGAACCTTCTTTTACTATCTCATAGAGAAACTAACACAATTTTCAGGTTCAAAAAGGTCAACGGAACTTGGGATTCCCAGCCAGTCTCCCAATCTGGTACTTGCCAAACCTTAAGCTGCATTGCTGCTGCGATCTGACGAGAGCAGGCACATTCAGCTTAGAATGGCCGTTGACAGCAGCTGTTCAATTTGAACCTTCTTTTACTATCTCATAGAGAAACTAACACAATTTTCAGGTTCAAAAAGGTCAACGGAACTTGGGATTCCCAGCCAGTCTCCCATGCTGGTACTTGCCAAGCCTTAAGCTGCATTGCTGCTGCGATCTGACGAGAGCAGGCACATTCAGCTTAGAATGGCCGTTGACAGCAGCTGTTCAATTTGAACCTTCTTTTACTATCTCATAGAGAAACTAACACAATTTTCAGGTTCAAAAAGGTCAACGGAACTTGGGATTCCCAGCCAGTCTCCCATGCTGGTACTTGCCAAGCCTTAAGCTGCATTGCTGCTGCGATCTGACGAGAGCAGACACATTCAGCTTAGAATGGCCGTTGACAGCAGCTGTTCAATTTGAACCTTATTTTACTATCTCATAGAGAAACTAACACAATTTTCAGGTTCAAAAAGGTCAACGGAACTTGGGATTCCCAGCCAGTCTCCCATGCTGGTACTTGCCAAGCCTTAAGCTGCATTGCTGCTGCGATCTGACGAGAGCAGGCACATTCAGCTTAGAATGGCCGTTGACAGCAGCTGTTCAATTTGAACCTTCTTTTACTATCTCATAGAGAAACTAACACAATTTTCAGGTTCAAAGAGGTCAACGGAACTTGGGATTCCCAGCCAGTCTCCCATGCTGGTACTTGCCAAGCCTTAAGCTGCATTGCTGCTGCGATCTGACGAGAGCAGGCACATTCAGCTTAGAATGGCCGTTGACAGCAGCTGTTCAATTTGAACCTTCTTTTACCATCTTTGACAGAGAAACTAATACAATTTTCAGGTTCAAAAAGGGCAACGGAACTTGGGATTCCCAGCCAGTCTCCCATGCTGGTACTTGCCAAGCCTTAAGCTGCATTGCTGCTGCAATCTGATGAGAGCAGGCACATTCAGCTTAGAATGGCCGTTGACAGCAGCTGTTCAATTTGAACCTTATTTTACCATCTTTGACAGAGAAACTAACACAATTTTCAGGTTCAAAAAGGTCAACAGAACTTGGGATTCCCAGCCAGTCTCCCATGCTGGTACTTGCCAAGCCTTAAGCTGCATTGCTGCTGCGATCTGACGAGAGCAGGCACATTCAGCTTAGAATGGCCGTTGACAGCATCAGTTCAATTTTAACCTTCTTTTACCATCTTTGACAGAGAAACTAATACAATTTTCAGGTTCAAAAAGGGCAACGGAACTTGGGATTCCCAGCCAGTCTCCCATGCTGGTACTTGCCAAGCCTTAAGCTGCATTGCTGCTGTGATCTGACGAGAGCAGGCACATTCAGCTTAGAATGGCCGTTGACAGCAGCTGTTCAATTTGAACCTTCTTTTACCATCTTTGACAGAGAAACTAACACAATTTTCAGGTTCAAAAAGGTCAACGGAACTTGGGATTCCCAGCCAGTCTCCCATGCTGGCACTTGCCAAGCCTTAAGCTGCATTGCTGCTGCGATCTGACGAGAGCAGGCACATTCAGCTTAGAATGGCCGTTGACAGCAGCTGTTCAATTTGAACCTTCTTTTACTATCTCATAGAGAAACTAACACAATTTTCAGGTTCAAAAAGGTCAACGGAACTTGGGATTCCCAGCCAGTCTCCCATGCTGGTACTTGCCAAGCCTTAAGCTGCATTGCTGCTGCGATCTGACGAGAGCAGGCACATTCAGCTTAGAATGGCCGTTGACAGCAGCTGTTCAATTTGAACCTTCTTTTACCATCTTTGACAGAGAAACTAATACAATTTTCAGGTTCAAAAAGGGCAACGGAACTTGGGATTCCCAGCCAGTCTCCCATGCTGGTACTTGCCAAGCCTTAAGCTGCATTGCTGCTGCAATCTGATGAAAGCAGGCACATTCAGCTTAGAATGGCCGTTGACAGCAGCTGTTCAATTTGAACCTTATTTTACAATCTTTGACAGAGAAACTAACACAATTTTCAGGTTCAAAAAGGTCAACAGAACTTGGGATTCCCAGCCAGTCTCCCATGCTGGTACTTGCCAAGCCTTAAGCTGCATTGCTGCTGCGATCTGACGAGAGCAGGCACATTCAGCTTAGAATGGCCGTTGACAGCAGCTGTTCAATTTTAACCTTCTTTTACCATCTTTGACAGAGAAACTAATACAATTTTCAGGTTCAAAAAGGGCAACGGAACTTGGGATTCCCAGCCAGTCTCCCATGCTGGTACTTGCCAAGCCTTAAGCTGCATTGCTGCTGTGATCTGACGAGAGCAGGCACATTCAGCTTAGAATGGCCGTTGACAGCAGCTGTTCAATTTGAACCTTCTTTTACCATCTTTGACAGAGAAACTAACACAATTTTCAGGTTCAAAAAGGTCAACAGAACTTTGGATTCCCAGCCAGTCTCCCATGCTGGTACTTGCCAAGCCTTAAGCTGCATTGCTGCTGCGATCTGATGAGAGCAGGCACATTCAGCTTAGAATGGCCGTTGACAGCAGCTGTTCAATTTGAACCTTCTTTTACTATCTCCTAGAGAAACTAACACAATTTTCAGGTTCAAAAAGGTCAATGGAACTTGGGATTCCCAACCAGTCTCCCATTCTGGTACTTGCCAAGCCTTAAGCTGCATTGCTGCTGCGATCTGACGAGAGCAGGCACATTCAGCTTAGAATGGCCGTTGACAGCAGCTGTTCAATTTGAACCTTCTTTTACTATCTCATAGAGAAACTAACACAATTTTCAGGTTCAAAAAGGTCGACGGAACTTGGGATTCCCAGCCAGTCTCCCATGCTGGTACTTGCCAAGCCTTAAGCTGCATTGCTGCTGCGATCTGACGAGAGCAGGCACATGCACCTTAGAATGGCCGTTGACAGCAGCTGTTCAATTTGAACCTTCTTTTACCATCTTTGACAGAGAAACTAATACAATTTTCAGGTTCAAAAAGGTCAACGGAACTTGGGATTCCCAGCCAGACTCCCATGCTGGTACTTGCCAAGCCTTAAGCTGCATTGCTGCTGCGATCTGATGAGAGCAGGCACATTGAGCTTAGAATGGCCGTTGACAGCAGCTGTTCAATTTGAACCTTCTTTTACTATCTCATAGAGAAACTAACACAATTTTCAGGTTCAAAAAGGTCAACGGAACTTGGGATTCCCAGCCAGTCTCCCAATCTGGTACTTGCCAAACCTTAAGCTGCATTGCTGCTGCGATCTGACGAGAGCAGGCACATTCAGCTTAGAATGACCGTTGACAGCAGCTGTTCAATTTGAACCTTCTTTTACTATCTCATAGAGAAACTAACACAATTTTCAGGTTCAAAAAGGTCAACGGAACTTGGGATTCCCAGCCAGTCTCCCATGCTGGCACTTGCCAAGCCTTAAGCTGCATTGCTGCTGCGATCTGACGAGAGCAGGCACATTCAGCTTAGAATGGCCGTTGACAGCAGCTGTTCAATTTGAACCTTCTTTTACTATCTCATAGAGAAACTAACACAATTTTCAGGTTCAAAAAGGTCAACGGAACTTGGGATTCCCAGCCAGTCTCCCATGCTGGTACTTGCCAAGCCTTAAGCTGCATTGCTGCTGCGATCTGACGAGAGCAGGCACATTCAGCTTAGAATGGCCGTTGACAGCAGCTGTTCAATTTGAACCTTCTTTTACCATCTTTGACAGAGAAACTAATACAATTTTCAGGTTCAAAAAGGGCAACGGAACTTGGGATTCCCAGCCAGTCTCCCATGCTGGTACTTGCCAAGCCTTAAGCTGCATTGCTGCTGCAATCTGATGAGAGCAGGCACATTCAGCTTAGAATGGCCGTTGACAGCAGCTGTTCAATTTGAACCTTATTTTACAATCTTTGACAGAGAAACTAACACAATTTTCAGGTTCAAAAAGGTCAACAGAACTTGGGATTCCCAGCCAGTCTCCCATGCTGGTACTTGCCAAGCCTTAAGCTGCATTGCTGCTGCGATCTGACGAGAGCAGGCACATTCAGCTTAGAATGGCCGTTGACAGCAGCTGTTCAATTTTAACCTTCTTTTACCATCTTTGACAGAGAAACTAATACAATTTTCAGGTTCAAAAAGGGCAACGGAACTTGGGATTCCCAGCCAGTCTCCCATGCTGGTACTTGCCAAGCCTTAAGCTGCATTGCTGCTGTGATCTGACGAGAGCAGGCACATTCAGCTTAGAATGGCCGTTGACAGCAGCTGTTCAATTTGAACCTTCTTTTACCATCTTTGACAGAGAAACTAACACAATTTTCAGGTTCAAAAAGGTCAACGGAACTTGGGATTCCCAGCCAGTCTCCCATTCTGGTACTTGCCAAGCCTTAAACTGCATTGCTGCTGTGATCTGACGAGAGCAGGCACATTCAGCTTAGAATGGCCGTTGACAGCGGCTGTTCAAATTGAACCTTCTTTTACTATCTCATAGCGAAATTAACACAATTTTCAGTTCAAAAAGGTCAACAGAACTTGGGATTCCCAGCCAGTCTCCCATGCTGGTACTTGCCAAGCCTTAAGCTGCATTGCTGCTGCGATCTGACAAGAACAGGCAAATTCAGCTTAGAATGGCCGTTGACAGCAACTGTTCAATTTGAACCTTCTTTTACCATCTTTGCCAGAGAAACTAACACAATTTTCAGGTTCAAAAAGGTCAACAGAACTTTGGATTCCCAGCCAGTCTCCCATGCTGGTACTTGCCAAGCCTTAAGCTGCATTGCTGCTGCGATCTGACGAGAGCAGGCACATTCAGCTTAGAATGGCCGTTGACAGCAGCTGTTCAATTTGAACCTTCTTTTACTATCTCCTAGAGAAACTAACACAATTTTCAGGTTCAAAAAGGTCAATGGAACTTGGGATTCCAAACCAGTCTCCCATTCTGGTACTTGCCAAGCCTTAAGCTGCATTGCTGCTGCGATCTGACGAGAGCAGGCACATTCAGCTTAGAATGGCCGTTGACAGCAGCTGTTCAATTTGAACCTTCTTTTACTATCTCATAGAGAAACTAACACAATTTTCAGGTTCAAAAAGGTCGACGGAACTTGGGATTCCCAGCCAGTCTCGCATGCTGGTACTTGCCAAGCCTTAAGCTGCATTGCTGCTGCGATCTGACGAGAGCAGGCACATTCACCTTAGAATGGCCGTTGACAGCAGCTGTTCAATTTGAACCTTCTTTTACCATCTTTGACAGAGAAACTAATACAATTTTCAGGTTCAAAAAGGTCAACGGAACTTGGGATTCCCAGCCAGACTCCCATGCTGGTACTTGCCAAGCCTTAAGCTGCATTGCTGCTGCGATCTGATGAGAGCAGGCACATTGAGCTTAGAATGGCCGTTGACAGCAGCTGTGCAATTTGAACCTTCTTTTACTATCTCATAGAGAAACTAACACAATTTTCAGGTTCAAAAAGGTCAACGGAACTTGGGATTCCCAGCCAGTCTCCCAATCTGGTACTTGCCAAACTTTAAGCTGCATTGCTGCTGCGATCTGACGAGAGCAGGCACATTCAGCTTAGAATGGCCGTTGACAGCAGCTGTTCAATTTGAACCTTCTTTTACCATCTTTGACAGAGAAACTAACACAATTTTCAGGTTCAAAAAGGTCAACAGAACTTTGGATTCCCAGCCAGTCTCCCATGCTGGTACTTGCCAAGCCTTAAGCTGCATTGCTGCTGCCATCTGACGAGAGCAGGCACATTCAGCTTAGAATGGCCGTTGACAGCAGCTGTTCAATTTGAACCTTCTTTTACTATCTCCTAGAGAAACTAACACAATTTTCAGGTTCAAAAAGGTCAATGGAACTTGGGATTCCCAACCAGTCTCCCAATCTGGTACTTGCCAAGCCTTAAGCTGCATTGCTGCTGCGATCTGACGAGAGCAGGCACATTCAGCTTAGAATGGCCGTTGACAGCAGCTGTTCAATTTGAACCTTCTTTTACCATCTTTGACAGAGAAACTAATACAATTTTCAGGTTCAAAAAGGTCAACGGAACTTGGGATTCCCAGCCAGTCTCCCATGCTGGTACTTGCCAAGCCTTAAGCTGCATTGCTGCTGCGATCTGACGAGAGCAGGCACATTCAGCTTAGAATGGCCGTTGACAGCAGCTGTTCAATTTGAACCTTCTTTTACTATCTCATAGAGAAACTAACACAATTTTCAGGTTCAAAAAGGTCAACGGAACTTGGGATTCCCAGCCAGTCTCCCATGCTGGTACTTGCCAAGCCTTAAGCTGCATTGCTGCTGCGATCTGACGAGAGCAGGCACATTGAGCTTAGAATGGCCGTTGACAGCAGCTCTTCAATTTGAACCTTCTTTTACTATCTCATAGAGAAACTAATACAATTTTCAGGTTCAAAAAGGTCAACGGAACTTGGGATTCCCAGCCAGTCTCCCATGCTGGTACTTGCCAAGCCTTAAGCTGCATTGCTGCTGCGATCTGACGAGAGCAGGCACATTCACCTTAGAATGGCCATTGACAGCAGCTGTTCAATTTGAACCTTCTTTTACCATCTTTGACAGAGAAACTAATACAATTTTCAGGTTCAAAAAGGTCAACGAAACTTGGGATTCCCAGCCAGACTCCCATGCTGGTACTTGCCAAGCCTTAAGCTGCATTGCTGCCGCGATCTGACGAGAGCAGGCACATTGAGCTTAGAATGGCCGTTGACAGCAGCTGTTCAATTTGAACCTTCTTTTACTATCTCATAGAGAAACTAACACAATTTTCAGGTTCAAAAAGGTCAACGGAACTTGGGATTCCCAGCCAGTCTCCCAATCTGGTACTTGCCAAGCCTTAAGCTGCATTGCTGCTGCGATCTGACGAGAGCAGGCACATTCAGCTTAGAATGGCCGTTGACAGCAGCTGTTCAATTTGAACCTTCTTTTACTATCTCATAGAGAAACTAACACAATTTTCAGGTTCAAAAAGGTCAACGGAACTTGGGATTCCCAGCCAGTCTCCCATGCTGGTACTTGCCAAGCCTTAAGCTGCATTGCTGCTGCGATCTGACGAGAGCAGGCACATTCAGCTTAGAATGGCCGTTGACAGCAGCTGTTCAATTTGAACCTTCTTTTACCATCTTTGACAGAGAAACTAATACAATTTTCAGGTTCAAAAAGGTCAACGGAACTTGGGATTCCCAGCCAGTCTCCCATGCTGGTACTTGCCAAGCCTTAAGCTGCATTGCTGCTGCGATCTGACGAGAGCAGGCACATTCAGCTTAGAATGGCCGTTGACAGCAGCTGTTCAATTTGAACCTTCTTTTACTATCTCATAGAGAAACTAACACAATTTTCAGGTTCAAAAAGGTCAACGGAACTTGGGATTCCCAGCCAGTCTCCCATGCTGGTACTTGCCAAGCCTTAAGCTGCATTGCTGCTGCGATCTGACGAGAGCAGGCACATTGAGCTTAGAATGGCCGTTGACAGCAGCTCTTCAATTTGAACCTTCTTTTACTATCTCATAGAGAAACTAATACAATTTTCAGGTTCAAAAAGGTCAACGGAACTTGGGATTCCCAGCCAGTCTCCCATGCTGGTACTTGCCAAGCCTTAAGCTGCATTGCTGCTGCGATCTGACGAGAGCAGGCACATTCACCTTAGAATGGCCATTGACAGCAGCTGTTCAATTTGAACCTTCTTTTACCATCTTTGACAGAGAAACTAATACAATTTTCAGGTTCAAAAAGGTCAACGAAACTTGGGATTCCCAGCCAGACTCCCATGCTGGTACTTGCCAAGCCTTAAGCTGCATTGCTGCCGCGATCTGACGAGAGCAGGCACATTGAGCTTAGAATGGCCGTTGACAGCAGCTGTTCAATTTGAACCTTCTTTTACTATCTCATAGAGAAACTAACACAATTTTCAGGTTCAAAAAGGTCAACGGAACTTGGGATTCCCAGCCAGTCTCCCAATCTGGTACTTGCCAAGCCTTAAGCTGCATTGCTGCTGCGATCTGACGAGAGCAGGCACATTCAGCTTAGAATGGCCGTTGACAGCAGCTGTTCAATTTGAACCTTCTTTTACTATCTCATAGAGAAACTAACACAATTTTCAGGTTCAAAAAGGTCAACGGAACTTGGGATTCCCAGCCAGTCTCCCATGCTGGTACTTGCCAAGCCTTAAGCTGCATTGCTGCTGCGATCTGACGAGAGCAGGCACATTCAGCTTAGAATGGCCGTTGACAGCAGCTGTTCAATTTGAACCTTCTTTTACCATCTTTGACAGAGAAACTAACACAATTTTCAGGTTCAAAAAGGTCAACGGAACTTGGGATTCCCAGCCAGTCTCCCATGCTGGTACTTGCCAAGCCTTAAGCTGCATTGCTGCAGCGATCTGACGAGAGCAGGCACATTCAGCTTAGAATGGCCGTTGACAGCAGCTGTTCAATTTGAACCTTCTTTTACTATCTCATAGAGAAACTAACACAATTTTCAGGTTCAAAAAGGTCAACGGAACTTGGGATTCCCAGCCAGTCTCCCATGCTGGTACTTGCCAAGCCTTAAGCTGCATTGCTGCTGCGATCTGACGAGAGCAGGCACATTCAGCTTAGAATGGCCGTTGACAGCAGCTGTTCAATTTGAACCTTCTTTTACTATCTCATAGAGAAACTAACACAATTTTCAGGTTCAAAAAGGTCAACGGAACTTGGGATTCCCAGCCAGTCTCCCATGCTGGTACTTGCCAAGCCTTAAGCTGCATTGCTGCTGCGATCTGACGAGAGCAGGCACATTCACCTTAGAATGGCCGTTGACAGCAGCTGTTCAATTTGAACCTTCTTTTACCATCTTTGACAGAGAAACTAATACAATTTTCAGGTTCAAAAAGGTCAACGGAACTTGGGATTCCCAGCCAGACTCCCATGCTGGTACTTGCCAAGCCTTAAGCTGCATTGCTGCTGCGATCTGATGAGAGCAGGCACATTGAGCTTAGAATGGCCGTTGACAGCAGCTGTGCAATTTGAACCTTCTTTTACTATCTCATAGAGAAACTAACACAATTTTCAGGTTCAAAAAGGTCAACGGAACTTGGGATTCCCAGCCAGTCTCCCAATCTGGTACTTGCCAAACTTTAAGCTGCATTGCTGCTGCGATCTGACGAGAGCAGGCACATTCAGCTTAGAATGGCCGTTGACAGCAGCTGTTCAATTTGAACCTTCTTTTACCATCTTTGACAGAGAAACTAACACAATTTTCAGGTTCAAAAAGGTCAACAGAACTTTGGATTCCCAGCCAGTCTCCCATGCTGGTACTTGCCAAGCCTTAAGCTGCATTGCTGCTGCCATCTGACGAGAGCAGGCACATTCAGCTTAGAATGGCCGTTGACAGCAGCTGTTCAATTTGAACCTTCTTTTACTATCTCCTAGAGAAACTAACACAATTTTCAGGTTCAAAAAGGTCAATGGAACTTGGGATTCCCAACCAGTCTCCCAATCTGGTACTTGCCAAGCCTTAAGCTGCATTGCTGCTGCGATCTGACGAGAGCAGGCACATTCAGCTTAGAATGGCCGTTGACAGCAGCTGTTCAATTTGAACCTTCTTTTACCATCTTTGACAGAGAAACTAATACAATTTTCAGGTTCAAAAAGGTCAACGGAACTTGGGATTCCCAGCCAGACTCCCATGCTGGTACTTGCCAAGCCTTAAGCTGCATTGCTGCTGCGATCTGATGAGAGCAGGCACATTGAGCTTAGAATGGCCGTTGACAGCAGCTGTTCAATTTGAACCTTCTTTTACTATCTCATAGAGAAACTAACACAATTTTCAGGTTCAAAAAGGTCAACGGAACTTGGGATTCCCAGCCAGTCTCCCATGCTGATACTTGCCAAGCCTTAAGCTGCATTGCTGCTGCGATCTGACGAGAGCAGGCACATTCAGCTTAGAATGGCCGTTGACAGCAGCTGTTCAATTTGAACCTTCTTTTACTATCTCATAGAGAAACTAACACAATTTTCAGGTTCAAAAAGGTCAACGGAACTTGGGATTCCCAGCCAGTCTCCCATGCTGGTACTTGCCAAGCCTTAAGCTGCATTGCTGCTGCGATCTGACGAGAGCAGGCACATTCAGCTTAGAATGGCCGTTGACAACAGCTGTTCAATTTGAACCTTCTTTTACTATCTCATAGAGAAACTAACACAATTTTCAGGTTCAAAAAGGTCAACGGAACTTGGGATTCCCAGCCAGTCTCCCATGCTGGTACTTGCCAAGCCTTAAGCTGCATTGCTGCTGCGATCTGACGAGAGCAGGCACATTCAGCTTAGAATGGCCGTTGACAGCAGCTGTTCAATTTGAACCTTCTTTTACTATCTCATAGAGAAACTAACACAATTTTCAGGTTCAAAGAGGTCAACGGAACTTGGGATTCCCAGCCAGCCTCCCATGCTGGTACTTGCCAAGCCTTAAGCTGCATTGCTGCTGCGATCTGACGAGAGCAGGCACATTCAGCTTAGAATGGCCGTTGACAGCAGCTGTTCAATTTTAACCTTCTTTTACCATCTTTGACAGAGAAACTAATACAATTTTCAGGTTCAAAAAGGGCAACGGAACTTGGGATTCCCAGCCAGTCTCCCATGCTGGTACTTGCCAAGCCTTAAGCTGCATTGCTGCTGTGATCTGACGAGAGCAGGCACATTCAGCTTAGAATGGCCGTTGACAGCAGCTGTTCAATTTGAACCTTCTTTTACCATCTTTGACAGAGAAACTAACACAATTTTCAGGTTCAAAAAGGTCAACGGAACTTGGGATTCCCAGCCAGTCTCCCATTCTGGTACTTGCCAAGCCTTAAACTGCATTGCTGCTGTGATCTGACGAGAGCAGGCACATTCAGCTTAGAATGGCCGTTGACAGTGGCTGTTCAAATTGAACCTTCTTTTACTATCTCATAGCGAAACGAACACAATTTTCAGTTCAAAAAGGTCAACAGAACTTGGGATTCCCAGCCAGTCTCCCATGCTGGTACTTGCCAAGCCTTAAGCTGCATTGCTGCTGCGATCTGACGAGAGCAGGCACATTCAGCTTAGAATGGCCGTTGACAGCAGCTGTTCAATTTTAACCTTCTTTTACCATCTTTGCCAGAGAAACTAACACAATTTTCAGGTTCAAAAAGGTCAACAGAACTTTGGATTCCCAGCCAGTCTCCCATGCTGGTACTTGCCAAGCCTTAAGCTGCATTGCTGCTGCGATCTGACGAGAGCAGGCACATTCAGCTTAGAATGGCCGTTGACAGCAGCTGTTCAATTTGAACCTTCTTTTACTATCTCATAGAGAAACTAACACAATTTTCAGGTTCAAAGAGGTCAACGGAACTTGGGATTCCCAGCCAGTCTCCCATGCTGGTACTTGCCAAGCCTTAAGCTGCATTGCTGCTGCGATCTGACGAGAGCAGGCACATTCAGCTTAGAATGGCCGTTGACAGCAGCTGTTCAATTTGAACCTTCTTTTACCATCTTTGACAGAGAAACTAATACAATTTTCAGGTTCAAAAAGGGCAACGGAACTTGGGATTCCTAGCCAGTCTCCCATGCTGGTACTTGCCAAGCCTTAAGCTGCATTGCTGCTGCGATCTGACGAGAGCAGGCACATTCAGCTTAGAATGGCCGATGACAGCAGCTGTTCAATTTGAACCTTCTTTTACCATCTTTGACAGAGAAACTAATACAATTTTCAGGTTCAAAAAGGGCAACGGAACTTGGGATTCCTAGCCAGTCTCCCATGCTGGTACTTGCCAAGCCTTAAGCTGCATTGCTGCTGCAATCTGATGAGAGCATGCACATTCAGCTTAGAATGGCCGTTGACAGCAGCTGTTCAATTTGAACCTTATTTTACCATCTTTGACAGAGAAACTAACACAATTTTCAGGTTCAAAAAGGTCAACAGAACTTGGGATTCCCAGCCAGTCTCCCATGCTGGTACTTGCCAAGCCTTAAGCTGCATTGCTGCTGCGATCTGACGAGAGCAGGTACATTCAGCTTAGAATGGCCGTTGACAGCAGCTGTTCAATTTTAACCTTCTTTTACCATCTTTGACAGAGAAACTAATACAATTTTCAGGTTCAAAAAGGGCAACGGAACTTGGGATTCCCAGCCAGTCTCCCATGCTGGTACTTGCCAAGCCTTAAGCTGCATTGCTGCTGCAATCTGATGAGAGCATGCACATTCAGCTTAGAATGGCCGTTGACAGCAGCTGTTCAATTTGAACCTTATTTTACCATCTTTGACAGAGAAACTAACACAATTTTCAGGTTCAAAAAGGTCAACAGAACTTGGGATTCCCAGCCAGTCTCCCATGCTGGTACTTGCCAAGCCTTAAGCTGCATTGCTGCTGCGATCTGACGAGAGCAGGTACATTCAGCTTAGAATGGCCGTTGACAGCAGCTGTTCAATTTTAACCTTCTTTTACCATCTTTGACAGAGAAACTAATACAATTTTCAGGTTCAAAAAGGGCAACGGAACTTGGGATTCCCAGCCAGTCTCCCATGCTGGTACTTGCCAAGCCTTAAGCTGCATTGCTGCTGTGATCTGACGAGAGCAGGCACATTCAGCTTAGAATGGCCGTTGACAGCAGCTGTTCAATTTGAACCTTCTTTTACCATCTTTGCCAGAGAAACTAACACAATTTTCAGGTTCAAAAAGGTCAACAGAACTTTGGATTCCCAGCCAGTCTCCCATGCTGGTACTTGCCAAGCCTTAAGCTGCATTGCTGCTGCGATCTGACGAGAGCAGGCACATTCAGCTTAGAATGGCCGTTGACAGCAGCTGTTCAATTTGAACCTTCTTTTACTATCTCCTAGAGAAACTAACACAATTTTCAGGTTCAAAAAGGTCAATGGAACTTGGGATTCCCAGCCAGTCTCCCATGCTGGTACTTGCCAAGCCTTAAGCTGCATTGCTGCTGCGATCTGACGAGAGCAGGCACATTCAGCTTAGAATGGCCGTTGACAGCAGCTGTTCAATTTTAACCTTCTTTTACCATCTTTGACAGAGAAACTAACACAATTTTCAGGTTCAAAAAGGTCGACGGAACTTGGGATTCCCAGCCAGTCTCCCATGCTGGTACTTACCAAGCCTTAAGCTGCATTGCTGCTGCGATCTGACGAGAGCAGGCACATGCACCTTAGAATGGCCGTTGACAGCAGCTGTTCAATTTGAACCTTCTTTTACCATCTTTGACAGAGAAACTAATACAATTTTCAGGTTCAAAAAGGTCAACGGAACTTGGGATTCCCAGCCAGACTCCCATGCTGGTACTTGCCAAGCCTTAAGCTGCATTGCTGCTGCGATCTGATGAGAGCAGGCACATTGAGCTTAGAATGGCCGTTGACAGCAGCTGTTCAATTTGAACCTTCTTTTACTATCTCATAGAGAAACTAACACAATTTTCAGGTTCAAAAAGGTCAACGGAACTTGGGATTCCCAGCCAGTCTCCCAATCTGGTACTTGCCAAACCTTAAGCTGCATTGCTGCTGCGATCTGACGAGAGCAGGCACATTCAGCTTAGAATGACCGTTGACAGCAGCTGTTCAATTTGAACCTTCTTTTACTATCTCATAGAGAAACTAACACAATTTTCAGGTTCAAAAAGGTCAACGGAACTTGGGATTCCCAGCCAGTCTCCCATGCTGGTACTTGCCAAGCCTTAAGCTGCATTGCTGCTGCGATCTGACGAGAGCAGGCACATTCAGCTTAGAATGGCCGTTGACAGCAGCTGTTCAATTTGAACCTTCTTTTACTATCTCATAGAGAAACTAACACAATTTTCAGGTTCAAAAAGGTCAACGGAACTTGGGATTCCCAGCCAGTCTCCCATGCTGGTACTTGCCAAGCCTTAAGCTGCATTGCTGCTGCGATCTGACGAGAGCAGGCACATTCAGCTTAGAATGGCCGTTGACAGCAGCTGTTCAATTTGAACCTTCTTTTACTATCTCATAGAGAAACTAACACAATTTTCAGGTTCAAAAAGGTCAACAGAACTTGGGATCCCCAGCCAGTCTCCCATGCTGGTACTTGCCAAGCCTTAAGCTGCATTGCTGCTGCGATCTGACGAGAGCAGGCACATTCAGCTTAGAATGGCCGTTGACAGCAGCTGTTCAATTTGAACCTTCTTTTACCATCTTTGACAGAGAAACTAACACAATTTTCAGGTTCAAAAAGGTCAACGGAACTTGGGATTCCCAGCCAGTCTCCCAATCTGGTACTTGCCAAGCCTTAAGCTGCATTGCTGCTGCGATCTGACGAGAGCAGGCACATTCAGCTTAGAATGGCCGTTGACAGCAGCTGTTCAATTTGAACCTTCTTTTACTATCTCATAGAGAAACTAACACAATTTTCAGGTTCAAAAAGGTCAACGGAACTTGGGATTCCCAGCCAGTCTCCCAATCTGGTACTTGCCAAGCCTTAAGCTGCATTGCTGCTGCGATCTGACGAGAGCAGGCACATTCAGCTTAGAATGGCCGTTGACAGCAGCTGTTCAATTTTAACCTTCTTTTACCATCTTTGACAGAGAAACTAATACAATTTTCAGGTTCAAAAAGGGCAACGGAACTTGGGATTCCCAGCCAGTCTCCCATGCTGGTACTTGCCAAGCCTTAAGCTGCATTGCTGCTGTGATCTGACGAGAGCAGGCACATTCAGCTTAGAATGGCCGTTGACAGCAGCTGTTCAATTTGAACCTTCTTTTACCATCTTTGACAGAGAAACTAACACAATTTTCAGGTTCAAAAAGGTCAACGGAACTTGGGATTCCCAGCCAGTCTCCCATTCTGGTACTTGCCAAGCCTTAAACTGCATTGCTGCTGTGATCTGATGAGAGCAGGCACATTCAGCTTAGAATGGCCGTTGACAGCGGCTGTTTAAATTGAACCTTCTTTTACTATCTCATAGCGAAACTAACACAATTTTCAGTTCAAAAAGGTCAACAGAACTTGGGATTCCCAGCCAGTCTCCCATGCTGGTACTTGCCAAGCCTTAAGCTGCATTGCTGCTGCGATCTGACAAGAGCAGGAAAATTCAGCTTAGAATGGCCGTTGACAGCAACTGTTCAATTTGAACCTTCTTTTACCATCTTTGCCAGAGAAACTAACACAATTTTCAGGTTCAAAAAGGTCAACGGAACTTGGGATTCCCAGCCAGTCTCCCATGCTGGTACTTGCCAAGCCTTAAGCTGCATTGCTGCTGCGATCTGACGAGAGCAGGCACATTCAGCTTAGAATGGCCGTTGACAGCAGCTGTTCAATTTGAACCTTCTTTTACTATCTCATAGAGAAACTAACACAATTTTCAGGTTCAAAAAGGTCAACGGAACTTGGGATTCCCAGCCAGTCTCCCATGCTGGTACTTGCCAAGCCTTAAGCTGCATTGCTGCTGCGATCTGACGAGAGCAGGCACATTCAGCTTAGAATGGCCGTTGACAGCAGCTGTTCAATTTGAACCTTCTTTTACTATCTCATAGAGAAAATAACACAATATTTAGGTTCAAAAAGGTCAACGGAACTTGGGATTCCCAGCCAGTCTCCCAATCTGGTACTTGCCAAGCCTTAAGCTGCATTGCTGCTGCGATCTGACGAGAGCAGGCACATTCAGCTTAGAATGGCCGTTGACAGCAGCTGTTCAATTTTAACCTTCTTTTACCATCTTTGACAGAGAAACTAATACAATTTTCAGGTTCAAAAAGGGCAACGGAACTTGGGATTCCCAGCCAGTCTCCCATGCTGGTACTTGCCAAGCCTTAAGCTGCATTGCTGCTGTGATCTGACGAGAGCAGGCACATTCAGCTTAGAATGGCCGTTGACAGCAGCTGTTCAATTTGAACCTTCTTTTACCATCTTTGACAGAGAAACTAACACAATTTTCAGGTTCAAAAAGGTCAACGGAACTTGGGATTCCCAGCCAGTCTCCCATTCTGGTATTTGCCAAGCCTTAAACTGCATTGCTGCTGTGATCTGATGAGAGCAGGCACATTCAGCTTAGAATGGCCGTTGACAGCGGCTGTTCAAATTGAACCTTCTTTTACTATCTCATAGCGAAACTAACACAATTTTCAGTTCAAAAAGGTCAACAGAACTTGGGATTCCCTGCCAGTCTCCCATGCTGGTACTTGCCAAGCCTTAAGCTGCATTGCTGCTGCGATCTGACAAGAGCAGGCAAATTCAGCTTAGAATGGCTGTTGACAGCAACTGTTCAATTTGAACCTTCTTTTACCATCTTTGCCAGAGAAACTAACACAATTTTCAGGTTCAAAAAGGTCAACAGAACTTTGGTTTCCCAGCCAGTCTCCCATGCTGGTACTTGCCAAGCCTTAAGCTGCATTGCTGCTGCGATCTGACGAGAGCAGGCACATTCAGCTTAGAATGGCCGTTGACAGCAGCTGTTCAATTTGAACCTTCTTTTACTATCTCCTAGAGAAACTAACACAATTTTCAGGTTCAAAAAGGTCAATGGAACTTGGGATTCCCAACCAGTCTCCCATTCTGGTACTTGCCAAGCCTTAAGCTGCATTGCTGCTGCGATCTGACGAGAGCAGGCACATTCAGCTTAGAATGGCCATTGACAGCAGCTGTTCAATTTGAACCTTCTTTTACTATCTCATAGAGAAACTAACACAATTTTCAGGTTCAAAATGGTCGACGGAACTTGGGATTCCCAGCCAGTCTCCCATGCTGGTACTTGCCAAGCCTTAAGCTGCATTGCTGCTGCGATCTGACGAGAGCAGGCACATGCACCTTAGAATGGCCGTTGACAGCAGCTTTTCAATTTGAACCTTCTTTTACCATCTTTGACAGAGAAACTAATACAATTTTCAGGTTCAAAAAGGTCAACGGAACTTGGGATTCCCAGCCAGACTCCCATGCTGGTACTTGCCAAGCCTTAAGCTGCATTGCTGCTGCGATCTGATGAGAGCAGGCACATTGAGCTTAGAATGGCCGTTGACAGCAGCTGTTCAATTTGAACCTTCTTTTACTATCTCATAGAGAAACTAACACAATTTTCAGGTTCAAAAAGGTCAACGGAACTTGGGATTCCCAGCCAGTCTCCCAATCTGGTACTTGCCAAACCTTAAGCTGCATTGCTGCTGCGATCTGACGAGAGCAGGCACATTCAGCTTAGAATGGCCGTTGACAGCAGCTGTTCAATTTGAACCTTCTTTTACTATCTCATAGAGAAACTAACACAATTTTCAGGTTCAAAAAGGTCAACGGAACTTGGGATTCCCAGCCAGTCTCCCATGCTGGTACTTGCCAAGCCTTAAGCTGCATTGCTGCTGCGATCTGACGAGAGCAGGCACATTCAGCTTAGAATGGCCGTTGACAGCAGCTGTTCAATTTGAACCTTCTTTTACTATCTCATAGAGAAACTAACACAATTTTCAGGTTCAAAAAGGTCAACGGAACTTGGGATTCCCAGCCAGTCTCCCATGCTGGTACTTGCCAAGCCTTAAGCTGCATTGCTGCTGCGATCTGACGAGAGCAGGCACATTCAGCTTAGAATGGCCGTTGATAGCAGCTCTTCAATTTGAACCTTCTTTTACTATCTCATAGAGAAACTAACACAATTTTCAGGTTCAAAAAGGTCAACGGAACTTGGGCTTCCCAGCCAGTCTCCCATGCTGGTACTTGCCAAGCCTTAAGCTGCATTGCTGCTGCGATCTGACGAGAGCAGGCACATTCAGCTTAGAATGGCCGTTGACAGCAGCTGTTCAATTTGAACCTTCTTTTACTATCTCATAGAGAAAATAACACAATTTTCAGGTTCAAAAAGGTCAACGGAACTTGGGATTCCCAGCCAGTCTCCCAATCTGGTACTTGCCAAGCCTTAAGCTGCATTGCTGCTGCGATCTGACGAGAGCAGGCACATTCAGCTTAGAATGGCCGTTGACAGCAGCTGTTCAATTTGAACCTTCTTTTACTATCTCATAGAGAAACTAACACAATTTTCAGGTTCAAAAAGGTCAACGGAACTTGGGATTCCCAGCCAGTCTCCCAATCTGGTACTTGCCAAGCCTTAAGCTGCATTGCTGCTGCGATCTGACGAGAGCAGGCACATTCAGCTTAGAATGGCCGTTGACAGCAGCTGTTCAATTTTAACCTTCTTTTACCATCTTTGACAGAGAAACTAATACAATTTTCAGGTTCAAAAAGGGCAACGGAACTTGGGATTCCCAGCCAGTCTCCCATGCTCGTACTTGCCAAGCCTTAAGCTGCATTGCTGCTGTGATCTGACGAGAGCAGGCACATTCAGCTTAGAATGGCCGTTGACAGCAGCTGTTCAATTTGAACCTTCTTTTACTATCTCCTAGAGAAACTAACACAATTTTCAGGTTCAAAAAGGTCAATAGAACTTGGGATTCCCAACCAGTCTCCCATTCTGGTACTTGCCAAGCCTTAAACTGCATTGCTGCTGTGATCTGACGAGAGCAGGCACATTCAGCTTAGAATGGCCGTTGACAGCGGCTGTTCAAATTGAACCTTCTTTTACTATCTCATAGCGAAACTAACACAATTTTCAGTTCAAAAAGGTCAACAGAACTTGGGATTCCCAGCCAGTCTCCCATGCTGGTACTTGCCAAGCCTTAAGCTGCATTGCTGCTGCGATCTGACAAGAGCAGGCAAATTCAGCTTAGAATGGCCGTTGACAGCAACTGTTCAATTTGAACCTTCTTTTACCATCTTTGCCAGAGAAACTAACACAATTTTCAGGTTCAAAAAGGTCAACAGAACTTTGGTTTCCCAGCCAGTCTCCCATGCTGGTACTTGCCAAGCCTTAAGCTGCATTGCTGCTGCGATCTGACGAGAGCAGGCACATTCAGCTTAGAATGGCTGTTGACAGCAGCTGTTCAATTTGAACCTTCTTTTACTATCTCCTAGAGAAACTAACACAATTTTCAGGTTCAAAAAGGTCAATAGAACTTGGGATTCCCAACCAGTCTCCCATTCTGGTACTTGCCAAGCCTTAAGCTGCATTGCTGCTGCGATCTGACGAGAGCAGGCACATTCAGCTTAGAATGGCCGTTGACAGCAGCTGTTCAATTTGAACCTTCTTTTACTATCTCATAGAGAAACTAACACAATTTTCAGGTTCAAAATGGTCGACGGAACTTGGGATTCCCAGCCAGTCTCCCATGCTGGTACTTGCCAAGCCTTAAGCTGCATTGCTGCTGCGATCTGACGAGAGCAGGCACATGCACCTTAGAATGGCCGTTGACAGCAGCTTTTCAATTTGAACCTTCTTTTACCATCTTTGACAGAGAAACTAATACAATTTTCAGGTTCAAAAAGGTCAACGGAACTTGGGATTCCCAGCCAGACTCCCATGCTGGTACTTGCCAAGCCTTAAGCTGCATTGCTGCTGCGATCTGATGAGAGCAGGCACATTGAGCTTAGAATGGCCGTTGACAGCAGCTGTTCAATTTGAACCTTCTTTTACTATCTCATAGAGAAACTAACACAATTTTCAGGTTCAAAAAGGTCAACGGAACTTGGGATTCCCAGCCAGTCTCCCAATCTGGTACTTGCCAAACCTTAAGCTGCATTGCTGCTGCGATCTGACGAGAGCAGGCACATTCAGCTTAGAATGGCCGTTGACAGCAGCTGTTCAATTTGAACCTTCTTTTACTATCTCATAGAGAAACTAACACAATTTTCAGGTTCAAAAAGGTCAACGGAACTTGGGATTCCCAGCCAGTCTCCCATGCTGGTACTTGCCAAGCCTTAAGCTGCATTGCTGCTACGATCTGACGAGAGCAGGCACATTCAGCTTAGAATGGCCGTTGACAGCAGCTGTTCAATTTGAACCTTCTTTTACTATCTCATAGAGAAACTAACACAATTTTCAGGTTCAAAAAGGTCAACGGAACTTGGGATTCCCAGCCAGTCTCCCATGCTGGTACTTGCCAAGCCTTAAGCTGCATTGCTGCTGCGATCTGACGAGAGCAGGCACATTCAGCTTAGAATGGCCGTTGACAGCAGCTGTTCAATTTGAACCTTCTTTTACTATCTCATAGAGAAACTAACACAATTTTCAGGTTCAAAAAGGTCAACGGAACTTGGGATTCCCAGCCAGTCTCCCATGCTGGTACTTGCCAAGCCTTAAGCTGCATTGCTGCTGCGATCTGACGAGAGCAGGCACATTCAGCTTATAATGGCCGTTGACAGCAGCTGTTCAATTTGAACCTTCTTTTACTATCTCATAGAGAAAATAACACAATTTTCAGGTTCAAAAAGGGCAACGGAACTTGGGATTCCCAGCCAGTCTCCCAATCTGGTACTTGCCAAGCCTTAAGCTGCATTGCTGCTGCGATCTGACGAGAGCAGGCACATTCAGCTTAGAATGGCCGTTGACAGCAGCTGTTCAATTTGAACCTTCTTTTACCATCTTTGACAGAGAAACTAACACAATTTTCAGGTTCAAAAAGGTCAACGGAACTTGGGAGTCCCAGCCAGTCTCCCATTCTGGTACTTGCCAAGCCTTAAACTGCATTGCTGCTGTGATCTGACGAGAGCAGGCACATTCAGCTTAGAATGGCCGTTGACAGCGGCTGTTCAAATTGAACCTTCTTTTACTATCTCATAGCGAAACTAACACAATTTTCAGTTCAAAAAGGTCAACAGAACTTGGGATTCCCAGCCAGTCTCCCATGCTGGTACTTGCCAAGCCTTAAGCTGCATTGCTGCTGCGATCTGACAAGAGCAGGCAAATTCAGCTTAGAATGGCCGTTGACAGCAACTGTTCAATTTGAACCTTCTTTTACCATCTTTGCCAGAGAAACTAACACAATTTTCAGGTTCAAAAAGGTCAACAGAACTTTGGTTTCCCAGCCAGTCTCCCATGCTGGTACTTGCCAAGCCTTAAGCTGCATTGCTGCTGCGATCTGACGAGAGCAGGCACATTCAGCTTAGAATGGCCGTTGACAGCAGCTGTTCAATTTGAACCTTCTTTTACTATCTCCTAGAGAAACTAACACAATTTTCAGGTTCAAAAAGGTCAATGGAACTTGGGATTCCCAACCAGTCTCCCATTCTGGTACTTGCCAAGCCTTAAGCTGCATTGCTGCTGCGATCTGACGAGAGCAGGCACATTCAGCTTAGAATGGCCGTTGACAGCAGCTGTTCAATTTGAACCTTCTTTTACTATCTCATAGAGAAACTAACACAATTTTCAGGTTCAAAATGGTCGACGGAACTTGGGATTCCCAGCCAGTCTCCCATGCTGGTACTTGCCAAGCCTTAAGCTGCATTGCTGCTGCGATCTGACGAGAGCAGGCACATTCAGCTTAGAATGGCCGTTGACAGCAGCTGTTCAATTTTAACCTTCTTTTACCATCTTTGACAGAGAAACTAATACAATTTTCAGGTTCAAAAAGGGAAACGGAACTTGGGATTCCCAGCCAGTCTCCCATGCTGGTACTTGCCAAGCCTTAAGCTGCATTGCTGCTGTGATCTGACGAGAGCAGGCCCATTCAGCTTAGAATGGCCGTTGACAGCAGCTGTTCAATTTGAACCTTCTTTTACCATCTTTGACAGAGAAACTAACACAATTTTCAGGTTCAAAAAGGTCAACGGAACTTGGGATTCCCAGCCAGTCTCCCATTCTTGTACTTGCCAAGCCTTAAACTGCATTGCTGCTGTGATCTGACGAGAGCAGGCACATTCAGCTTAGAATGGCCGTTGACAGCGGCTGTTCAAATTGAACCTTCTTTTACTATCTCATAGCGAAACTAACACAATTTTCAGTTCAAAAAGGTCAACAGAACTTGGGATTCCCAGCCAGTCTCCCATGCTGGTACTTGCCAAGCCTTAAGCTGCATTGCTGCTGCGATCAGACAAGAGCAGGCAAATTCAGCTTAGAATGGCCGTTGACAGCAGCTGTTCAATTTGAACCTTCTTTTACTATCTCCTAGAGAAACTAACACAATTTTCAGGTTCAAAAAGGTCAATAGAACTTGGGATTCCCAACCAGTCTCCCATTCTGGTACTTGCCAAGCCTTAAGCTGCATTGCTGCTGCGATCTGACGAGAGCAGGCACATTCAGCTTAGAATGGCCGTTGACAGCAGCTGTTCAATTTGAACCTTCTTTTACTATCTCATAGAGAAACTAACACAATTTTCAGGTTCAAAATGGTCGACGGAACTTGGGATTCCCAGCCAGTCTCCCATGCTGGTACTTGCCAAGCCTTAAGCTGCATTGCTGCTGCGATCTGACGAGAGCAGGCACATGCACCTTAGAATGGCCGTTGACAGCAGCTTTTCAATTTGAACCTTCTTTTACCATCTTTGACAAAGAAACTAATACAATTTTCAGGTTCAAAAAGGTCAACGGAACTTGGGATTCCCAGCCAGACTCCCATGCTGGTACTTGCCAAGCCTTAAGCTGCATTGCTGCTGCGATCTGATGAGAGCAGGCACATTGAGCTTAGAATGGCCGTTGACAGCAGCTGTTCAATTTGAACCTTCTTTTACTATCTCATAGAGAAACTAACACAATTTTCAGGTTCAAAAAGGTCAACGGAACTTGGGATTCCCAGCCAGTCTCCCAATCTGGTACTTGCCAAACCTTAAGCTGCATTGCTGCTGCGATCTGACGAGAGCAGGCACATTCAGCTTAGAATGGCCGTTGACAGCAGCTGTTCAATTTGAACCTTCTTTTACTATCTCATAGAGAAACTAACACAATTTTCAGGTTCAAAAAGGTCAACGGAACTTGGGATTCCCAGCCAGTCTCCCATGCTGGTACTTGCCAAGCCTTAAGCTGCATTGCTGCTGCGATCTGACGAGAGCAGGCACATTCAGCTTAGAATGGCCGTTGACAGCAGCTGTTCAATTTGAACCTTTTTTTACTATCTCATAGAGAAACTAACACAATTTTCAGGTTCAAAAAGGTCAACGGAACTTGGGATTCCCAGCCAGTCTCCCATGCTGGTACTTGCCAAGCCTTAAGCTGCATTGCTGCTGCGATCTGACGAGAGCAGGCACATTCAGCTTAGAATGGCCGTTGACAGCAGCTGTTCAATTTGAACCTTCTTTTACTATCTCATAGAGAAACTAACACAATTTTCAGGTTCAAAAAGGTCAACGGAACTTGGGATTCCCAGCCAGTCTCCCATGCTGGTACTTGCCAAGCCTTAAGCTGCATTGCTGCTGCGATCTGACGAGAGCAGGCACATTCAGCTTAGAATGGCCGTTGACAGCAGCTGTTCAATTTGAACCTTCTTTTACTATCTCATAGAGAAACTAACACAATTTTCAGGTTCAAAAAGGTCAACGGAACTTGGGATTCCCAGCCAGTCTCCCAATCTGGTACTTGCCAAGCCTTAAGCTGCATTGCTGCTGCGATCTGACGAGAGCAGGCACATTCAGGTTAGAATGGCCGTTGACAGCAGCTGTTCAATTTTAACCTTCTTTTACCATCTTTGACAGAGAAACTAATACAATTTTCAGGTTCAAAAAGGGCAACGGAACTTGGGATTCCCAGCCAGTCTCCCATGCTGGTACTTGCCAAGCCTTAAGCTGCATTGCTGCTGTGATCTGACGAGAGCAGGCACATTCAGCTTAGAATGGCCGTTGACAGCAGCTGTTCAATTTGAACCTTCTTTTACCATCTTTGACAGAGAAACTAACACAATTTTCAGGTTCAAAAAGGTCAACGGAACTTGGGATTCCCAGAAAGTCTCCCATTCTGGTACTTGCCAAGCCTTAAACTGCATTGCTGCTGTGATCTGACGAGAGCAGGCACATTCAGCTTAGAATGGCCGTTGACAGCGGCTGTTCAAATTGAACCTTCTTTTACTATCTCATAGCGAAACTAACACAATTTTCAGTTCAAAAAGGTCAACAGAACTTGGGATTCCCAGCCAGTCTCCCATGCTGGTACTTGCCAAGCCTTAAGCTGCATTGCTGCTGCGATCTGACAAGAGCAGGCAAACTCAGCTTAGAATGGCCGTTGACAGCAACTGTTCAATTTGAACCTTCTTTTACCATCTTTGCCAGAGAAACTAACACAATTTTCAGGTTCAAAAAGGTCAACAGAACTTTGGTTTCCCAGCCAGTCTCCCATGCTGGTACTTGCCAAGCCTTAAGCTGCATTGCTGCTGCGATCTGACGAGAGCAGGCACATTCAGCTTAGAATGGCCGTTGACAGCAGCTGTTCAATTTGAACCTTCTTTTACTATCTCCTAGAGAAACTAACACAATTTTCAGGTTCAAAAAGGTCAATAGAACTTGGGATTCCCAACCAGTCTCCCATTCTGGTACTTGCCAAGCCTTAAGCTGCATTGCTGCTGCGATCTGACGAGAGCAGGCACATTCAGCTTAGAATGGCCGTTGACAGCAGCTGTTCAATTTGAACCTTCTTTTACTATCTCATAGAGAAACTAACACAATTTTCAGGTTCAAAATGGTCGACGGAACTTGGGATTCCCAGCCAGTCTCCCAATCTGGTACTTGCCAAGCCTTAAGCTGCATTGCTGCTGCGATCTGACGAGAGCAGGCACATGCACCTTAGAATGGCCGTTGACAGCAGCTTTTCAATTTGAACCTTCTTTTACCATCTTTGACAGAGAAACTAATACAATTTTCAGGTTCAAAAAGGTCAACGGAACTTGGGATTCCCAGCCAGACTCCCATGCTGGTACTTGCCAAGCCTTAAGCTGCATTGCTGCTGCGATCTGATGAGAGCAGGCACATTGAGCTTAGAATGGCCGTTGACAGCAGCTGTTCAATTTGAACCTTCTTTTACTATCTCATAGAGAAACTAACACAATTTTCAGGTTCAAAAAGGTCAACGGAACTTGGGATTCCCAGCCAGTCTCCCATGCTGGTACTTGCCAAGCCTTAAGCTGCATTGCTGCTGCGATCTGACGAGGGCAGGCACATTCAGCTTAGAATGGCCGTTGACAGCAGCTGTTCAATTTGAACCTTCTTTTACTATCTCATAGAGAAACTAACACAATTTTCAGGTTCAAAAAGGTCAACGGAACTTGGGATTCCCAGCCAGTCTCCCATGCTGGTACTTGCCAAGCCTTAAGCTGCATTGCTGCTGCGATCTGACGAGAGCAGGCACATTCAGCTTAGAATGGCCGTTGACAGCAGCTGTTCAATTTGAACCTTCTTTTACTATCTCATAGAGAAAATAACACAATTTTCAGGTTCAAAAAGGTCAACGGAACTTGGGATTCCCAGCCAGTCTCCCAATCTGGTACTTGCCAAGCCTTAAGCTGCATTGCTGCTGCGATCTGACGAGAGCAGGCACATTCAGCTTAGAATGGCCGTTGACAGCAGCTGTTCAATTTTAACCTTCTTTTACCATCTTTGACAGAGAAACTAATACAATTTTCAGGTTCAAAAAGGGCAACGGAACTTGGGATTCCCAGCCAGTCTCCCATGCTGGTACTTGCCAAGCCTTAAGCTGCATTGCTGCTGTGATCTGACGAGAGCAGGCACATTCAGCTTAGAATGGCCGTTGACAGCGGCTGTTCAAATTGAACCTTCTTTTACTATCTCATAGCGAAACTAACACAATTTTCAGTTCAAAAAGGTCAACAGAACTTGGGATTCCCAGCCAGTCTCCCATGCTGGTACTTGCCAAGCCTTAAGCTGCATTGCTGCTGCGATCTGACAAGAGCAGGCAAATTCAGCTTAGAATGGCCGTTGACAGCAACTGTTCAATTTGAACCTTCTTTTACCATCTTTGCCAGAGAAACTAACACAATTTTCAGGTTCAAAAAGGTCAACAGAACTTTGGTTTCCCAGCCAGTCTCCCATGCTGGTACTTGCCAAGCCTTAAGCTGCATTGCTGCTGCGATCTGACGAGAGCAGGCACATTCAGCTTAGAATGGCCGTTGACAGCAGCTGTTCAATTTGAACCTTCTTTTACTATCTCATAGAGAAACTAACACAATTTTCAGGTTCAAAAAGGTCAATGGAACTTGGGATTCCCAGCCAGTCTCCCATGCTGGTACTTGCCAAGCCTTAAGCTGCATTGCTGCTGCGATCTGACGAGAGCAGTCACATTCAGCTTAGAATGGCCGTTGACAGCAGCTGTTCAATTTGAACCTTCTTTTACCATCTTTGACAGAGAAACTAATACAATTTTCAGGTTCAAAAAGGTCAACGGAACTTGGGATTCCCAGCCAGTCTCCCATGCTGGTACTTGCCAAGCCTTAAGCTGCATTGCTGCTGTGATCTGACGAGAGCAGGCACATTCAGCTTAGAATGGCCGTTGACAGCGGCTGTTCAAATTGAACCTTCTTTTACTCTCTCATAGCGAAACTAACACAATTTTCAGTTCAAAAAGGTCAACAGAACTTGGGATTCCCAGCCAGTCTCCCATGCTGGTACTTGCCAAGCCTTAAGCTGCATTGCTGCTGCGATCTGACAAGAGCAGGCAAATTCAGCTTAGAATGGCCGTTGACAGCAACTGTTCAATTTGAACCTTCTTTTACCATCTTTGCCAGAGAAACTAACACAATTTTCAGGTTCAAAAAGGTCAATGGAACTTGGGATTCCCAACCAGTCTCCCATTCTGGTACTTGCCAAGCCTTAAGCTGCATTGCTGCTGCGATCTGACGAGAGCAGGCACATTAAGCTTAGAATGGCCGTTGACAGCAGCTGTTCAATTTGAACCTTCTTTTACTATCTCATAGAGAAACTAACACAATTTTCAGGTTCAAAAAGGTCGATGGAACTTGGGATTCCCAGCCAGTCTCCCATGCTGGTACTTGCCAAGCCTTAAGCTGCATTGCTGCTGCGATCTGACGAGAGCAGGCACATTCACCTTAGAATGGCCGTTGACAGCAGCTGTTCAATTTGAACCTTCTTTTACCATCTTTGACAGAGAAACTAATACAATTTTCAGGTTCAAAAAGGTCAACGGAACTTGGGATTCCCAGCCAGACTCCCATGCTGGTACTTGCCAAGCCTTAAGCTGCATTGCTGCTGCGATCTGACGAGAGCAGGCACATTCAGCTTAGAATGGCCGTTGACAGCAGCTGTTCAATTTGAACCTTCTTTTACTATCTCATAGAGAAACTAACACAATTTTCAGGTTCAAAAAGGTCGATGGAACTTGGGATTCCCAGCCAGTCTCCCATGCTGGTACTTGCCAAGCCTTAAGCTGCATTGCTGCTGCGATCTGACGAGAGCAGGCACATTCACCTTAGAATGGCCGTTGACAGCAGCTGTTCAATTTGAACCTTCTTTTACCATCTTTGACAGAGAAACTAATACAATTTTCACGTTCAAAAAGGTCAACGGAACTTGGGATTCCCAGCCAGACTCCCATGCTGGTACTTGCCAAGCCTTAAGCTGCATTGCTGCTGCGATCTGATGAGAGCAGGCACATTGAGCTTAGAATGGCCGTTGACAGCAGCTGTTCAATTTGAACCTTCTTTTACTATCTCATAGAGAAACTAACACAATTTTCAGGTTCAAAAAGGTCAACGGAACTTGGGATTCCCAGCCAGTCTCCCAATCTGGTACTCGCCAAACCTTAAGCTGCATTGCTGCTGCGATCTGACGAGAGCAGGCACATTCAGCTTAGAATGGCCGTTGACAGCAGCTGTTCAATTTGAACCTTCTTTTACTATCTCATAGAGAAACTAACACAATTTTCAGGTTCAAAAAGGTCAACGGAACTTGGGATTCCCAGCCAGTCTCCCATGCTGGTACTTGCCAAGCCTTAAGCTGCATTGCTGCTGCGATCTGACATGAGCAGGCACATTCAGCTTAGAATGGCCGTTGACAGCAGCTGTTCAATTTGAACCTTCTTTTACTATCTCATATAGAAACTAACACAATTTTCAGGTTCAAAAAGGTCAACGGAACTTGGGATTCCCAGCCAGTCTCCCATGCTGGTACTTGCCAAGCCTTAAGCTGCATTGCTGCTGCGATCTGACGAGAGCAGGCACATTCAGCTTAGAATGGCCGTTGACAGCAGCTGTTCAATTTGAACCTTCTTTTACTATCTCCTAGAGAAACTAACACAATTTTCAGGTTCAAAAAGGTCAATGGAACTTGGGATTCCCAACCAGTCTCCCATTCTGGTACTTGCCAAGCCTTAAGCTGCATTGCTGCTGCGATCTGATGAGAGCAGGCACATTGAGCTTAGAATGGCCGTTGACAGCAGCTGTTCAATTTGAACCTTCTTTTACTATCTCATAGAGAAACTAACACAATTTTCAGGTTCAAAAAGGTCAACGGAACTTGGGATTCCCAGCCAGTCTCCCATGCTGGTACTTGCCAAGCCTTAAGCTGCATTGCTGCTGCGATCTGACGAGAGCAGTCACATTCAGCTTAGAATGGCCGTTGACAGCAGCTGTTCAATTTGAACCTTCTTTTACCATCTTTGACAGAGAAACTAATACAATTTTCAGGTTCAAAAAGGTCAACGGAACTTGGGATTCCCAGCCAGACTCCCATGCTGGTACTTGCCAAGCCTTAAGCTGCATTGCTGCTGCGATCTGATGAGAGCAGGCACATTGAGCTTAGAATGGCCGTTGACAGCAGCTGTTCAATTTGAACCTTCTTTTACTATCTCATAGAGAAACTAACACAATTTTCAGGTTCAAAAAGGTCAACGGAACTTGGGATTCCCAGCCAGTCTCCCAATCTGGTACTTGCCAAGCCTTAAGCTGCATTGCTGCTGCGATCTGACGAGAGCAGGCACATTCAGCTTAGAATGGCCGTTGACAGCAGCTGTTCAATTTGAACCTTCTTTTACTATCTCATAGAGAAACTAACACAATTTTCAGGTTCAAAAAGGTCAACGGAACTTGGGATTCCCAGCCAGTCTCCCATGCTGGTACTTGCCAAGCCTTAAGCTGCATTGCTGCTGCGATCTGACGAGAGCAGGCACATTCAGCTTAGAATGGCCGTTGACAGCAGCTGTTTAATTTGAACCTTCTTTTACCATCTTTGACAGAGAAACTAACACAATTTTCAGGTTCAAAAAGGTCAACGGAACTTGGGATTCCCAGCCAGTCTCCCATGCTGGTACTTGCCAAGCCTTAAGCTGCATTGCTGCTGCGATCTGACAAGAGCAGGCAAATTCAGCTTAGAATGGCCGTTGACAGCAACTGTTCAATTTGAACCTTCTTTTACCATCTTTGCCAGAGAAACTAACACAATTTTCAGGTTCAAAAAGGTCAACGGATCTTGGGATTCCCAGCCAGTCTCCCAATCTGGTACTTGCCAAACCTTAAGCTGCATTGCTGCTGCGATCTGACGAGAGCAGGCACATTCAGCTTAGAATGGCCGTTGACAGCAGCTGTTCAATTTGAACCTTCTTTTACTATCTCATAGAGAAACTAACACAATTTTCAGGTTCAAAAAGGTCAACGGAACTTGGGATTCCCAGCCAGTCTCCCATGCTGGTACTTGCCAAGCCTTAAGCTGCATTGCTGCTGCGATCTGACGAGAGCTGGCACATTCAGCTTAGAATGGCCGTTGACAGCAGCTGTTCAATTTGAACCTTCTTTTTCCATCTTTGACAGAGAAACTAATACAATTTTAAGGTTCAAAAAGGTCAACGGAACTTGGGATTCCCAGCCAGTCTCCCATGCTGGTACTTGCCAAGCCTTAAGCTGCATTGCTGCTGCGATCTCACGAGAGCAGGCACATTCAGCTTAGAATGGCCGTTGACAGCAGCTGTTCAATTTGAACCTTCTTTTACCATCTTTGACAGAGAAACTAACACAATTTTCAGGTTCAAAAAGGTCAACGGAACTTGGGATTCCCAGCCAGTCTCCCATGCTGGTACTTGCCAAGCCTTAAGCTGCATTGCTGCTGCGATCTGATGAGAGCAGGCACATTGAGCTTAGAATGGCCGTTGACAGCAGCTTTTTAATTTGAACCTTCTTTTACTATCTCATAGAGAAACTAACACAATTTTCAGGTTTAAAAACGTCAACGGAACTTGGGATTCCCAGCCAGTCTCCCATGCTGGTACTTGCCAAGCCTTAAGCTGCATTACTGCTGCGATCTGACGAGAGCAGGCACATTCAGCTTAGAATGGCCGTTGACAGCAGCTGTTCAATTCGAACCTTCTTTTACTATCTCATAGAGAAACTAACACAATTTTCAGGTTCAAAAAGGTCAACGGAACTTGGGATTCCCAGCCAGTCTCCCATGCTGGTACTTGCCAAGCCTTAAGCTGCATTGCTGCTGCGATCTGACGAGAGCAGGCACATTCACCTTAGAATGGCCGTTGACAGCAGCTGTTCAATTTAAACCTTCTTTTACCATCTTTGACAGAGAAACTAATACAATTTTCAGGTTCAAAAAGGTCAACGGAACTTGGGATTCCCAGCCAGACTCCCATGCTGGTACTTGTCAAGCCTTAAGCTGCATTGCTGTTGCGATCTGATGAGAGCAGGCACATTGAGCTTAGAATGGCCGTTGACAGCAGCTGTTCAATTTGAACCTTCTTTTACTATCTCATAGAGAAACTAACACAATTTTCAGGTTCAAAAAGGTCAACGGAACTTGGGATTCCCAGCCAGTCTCCCATGCTGGTACTTGCCAAGCCTTAAGCTGCATTGCTGCTGCGATCTGACGAGAGCAGGCACATTCAGCTTAGAATGGCCGTTGACAGCAGCTGTTCAATTTGAACCTTCTTTTACTATATCATAGAGAAACTAACACAATTTTCAGGTTCAAAAAGGTCAACGGAACTTTGGATTCCCAGCCAGTCTCCCATGCTGGTACTTGCCAAGCCTTAAGCTGCATTGCTGCTGCGATCTGATGAGAGCAGGCACATTCAGCTTAGAATGGCCGTTGACAGCAGCTGTTCAATTTGAACCTTCTTTTACTATCTCATAGAGAAACTAACACAATTTTCAGTTCAAAAAGGTCAACAGAACTTGGGATTCCCAGCCAGTCTCCCAATCTGGTACTTGCCAAGCCTTAAGCTGCATTGCTGCTGCGATCTGACGAGAGCAGGCACATTCAGCTTAGAATGGCCGTTGACAGATGCTGTTCAATTTGAACCTTCTTTTACCATCTTTGACAGAGAAACTAACACAATTTTCAGGTTCAAAAAGGTCAACAGAACTTGGGATTCCCAGCCAGTCTCCCAATCTGGTACTTGCCAAGCCTTAAGCTGCATTGCTGCTGCGATCTGACGAGAGCAGGCACATTCAGCTTAGAATGGCCGTTGACAGATGCTGTTCAATTTGAACCTTCTTTTACCATCTTTGACAGAGAAACTAACACAATTTTCAGGTTCAAAAAGGTCAACGGAACTTGGGATTCCCAGGCAGTCTCCCATGCTGGTACTTGCCAAGCCTTAAGCTGCATTGCTGCTGCGATCTGACGAGAGCTGGCACATTCAGCTTAGAATGGCCTTTGACAGCAGCTGTTCAATTTGAACCTTCTTTTACCATCTTTGACAGAGAAACTAATACATATTTCAGGTTCAAAAAGGTCAACGGAACTTGGGATTCCCAGCCAGTCTCCCATGCTGGTACTTGCCAAGCCTTAAGCTGCATTGCTGCTGCGATCTCACGAGAGCAGGCACATTCAGCTTAGAATGGCCGTTGACAGCAGCTGTTCAATTTGAACCTTCTTTTACCATCTTTGACAGAGAAACTAACACAATTTTCAGGTTCAAAAAGGTCAACGGAACTTGGGATTCCCAGCCAGTCTCCCATGCTGGTACTTGCCAAGCCTTAAGCTGCATTGCTGCTGCGATCTGACGAGAGCAGGCACATTCAGCTTAGAATGGCCGTTGACAGCAGCTGTTCAATTTGAACCTTCTTTTACTATCTCATAGAGAAACTAACACAATTTTCAGGTTCAAAAAGGTCAACGGAACTTGGGATTCCCAGCCAGTCTCCCATGCTGGTACTTGCCAAGCCTTAAGCTGCATTGCTGCTGCGATCTGACGAGAGCAGGCACATTGAGCTTAGAATGGCCGTTGACAGCAGCTCTTCAATTTGAACCTTCTTTTACTATCTCATAGAGAAACTAATACAATTTTCAGGTTCAAAAAGGTCAACGGAACTTGGGATTCCCAGCCAGTCTCCCATGCTGGTACTTGCCAAGCCTTAAGCTGCATTGCTGCTGCGATCTGACGAGAGCAGGCACATTCACCTTAGAATGGCCATTGACAGCAGCTGTTCAATTTGAACCTTCTTTTACCATCTTTGACAGAGAAACTAATACAATTTTCAGGTTCAAAAAGGTCAACGAAACTTGGGATTCCCAGCCAGACTCCCATGCTGGTACTTGCCAAGCCTTAAGCTGCATTGCTGCCGCGATCTGACGAGAGCAGGCACATTGAGCTTAGAATGGCCGTTGACAGCAGCTGTTCAATTTGAACCTTCTTTTACTATCTCATAGAGAAACTAACACAATTTTCAGGTTCAAAAAGGTCAACGGAACTTGGGATTCCCAGCCAGTCTCCCAATCTGGTACTTGCCAAGCCTTAAGCTGCATTGCTGCTGCGATCTGACGAGAGCAGGCACATTCAGCTTAGAATGGCCGTTGACAGCAGCTGTTCAATTTGAACCTTCTTTTACTATCTCATAGAGAAACTAACACAATTTTCAGGTTCAAAAAGGTCAACGGAACTTGGGATTCCCAGCCAGTCTCCCATGCTGGTACTTGCCAAGCCTTAAGCTGCATTGCTGCTGCGATCTGACGAGAGCAGGCACATTCAGCTTAGAATGGCCGTTGACAGCAGCTGTTCAATTTGAACCTTCTTTTACCATCTTTGACAGAGAAACTAACACAATTTTCAGGTTCAAAAAGGTCAACGGAACTTGGGATTCCCAGCCAGTCTCCCATGCTGGTACTTGCCAAGCCTTAAGCTGCATTGCTGCAGCGATCTGACGAGAGCAGGCACATTCAGCTTAGAATGGCCGTTGACAGCAGCTGTTCAATTTGAACCTTCTTTTACTATCTCATAGAGAAACTAACACAATTTTCAGGTTCAAAAAGGTCAACGGAACTTGGGATTCCCAGCCAGTCTCCCATGCTGGTACTTGCCAAGCCTTAAGCTGCATTGCTGCTGCGATCTGACGAGAGCAGGCACATTCAGCTTAGAATGGCCGTTGACAGCAGCTGTTCAATTTGAACCTTCTTTTACTATCTCATAGAGAAACTAACACAATTTTCAGGTTCAAAAAGGTCAACGGAACTTGGGATTCCCAGCCAGTCTCCCATGCTGGTACTTGCCAAGCCTTAAGCTGCATTGCTGCTGCGATCTGACGAGAGCAGGCACATTGAGCTTAGAATGGCCGTTGACAGCAGCTGTTCAATTTGAACCTTCTTTTACTATCTCATAGAGAAACTAACACAATTTTCAGGTTCAAAAAGGTCAACGGATCTTGGGATTCCCAGCCAGTCTCCCAATCTGGTACTTGCCAAACCTTAAGCTGCATTGCTGCTGCGATCTGACGAGAGCTGGCACATTCAGCTTAGAATGGCCGTTGACAGCAGCTGTTCAATTTGAACCTTCTTTTACTATCTCATAGAGAAACTAACACAATTTTCAGGTTCAAAAAGGTCAACGGAACTTGGGATTCCCAGCCAGTCTCCCATGCTGGTACTTGCCAAGCCTTAAGCTGCATTGCTGCTGCGATCTCACGAGAGCAGGCACATTCAGCTTAGAATGGCCGTTGACAGCAGCTGTTCAATTTGAACCTTCTTTTACCATCTTTGACAGAGAAACTAACACAATTTTCAGGTTCAAAAAGGTCAACGGAACTTGGGATTCCCAGCCAGTCTCCCATGCTGGTACTTGCCAAGCCTTAAGCTGCATTGCTGCTGCGATCTGACGAGAGCAGGCACATTCAGCTTAGAATGGCCGTTGACAGCAGCTGTTCAATTTGAACCTTCTTTTACCATCTTTGACAGGGAAACTAACACAATTTTCAGGTTCAAAAAGGTCAACGGAACTTGGGATTCCCAGCCAGTCTCCCATGCTGGTACTTGCCAAGCCTTAAGCTGCATTGCTGCTGCGATCTGACGAGAGCAGGCACATTCAGCTTAGAATGGCCGTTGACAGCAGCTGTTCAATTTGAACCTTCTTTTACCATCTTTGACAGGGAAACTAACACAATTTTCAGGTTCAAAAAGGTCAACGGAACTTGGGATTCCCAGGCAGTCTCGCATGCTGGTACTTGCCAAGCCTTAAGCTGCATTGCTGCTGCGATCTGATGAGAGCAGGCACATTGAGCTTAGAATGGCCGTTGACAGCAGCTGTTTAATTTGAACCTTCTTTTACTATCTCATAGAGAAACTAACACAATTTTCAGGTTCAAAAAGGTCAACGGAACTTGGGATTCCCAGCCAGTCTCCCAATCTGGTACTTGCCAAGCCTTAAGCTGCATTGCTGCTGCGATCTGACGAGAGCAGGCACATTCAGCTTAGAATGGCCGTTGACAGCAGCTGTTCAATTTGAACCTTCTTTTACTGTCTCATAGAGAAACTAACACAATTTTCAGGTTCAAAAAGGTCAACGGAACTTGGGATTCCCAGCCAGTCTCCCATGCTGGTACTTGCCAAGCCTTAAGCTGCATTGCTGCTGCGATCTGACGAGAGCAGGCACATTCAGCTTAGAATGGCCGTTGACAGCAGCTGTTCAATTTGAACCTTCTTTTACTATCTCATAGAGAAACTAACACAATTTTCAGGTTCAAAAAGGTCAACGGAACTTGGGATTCCCAGCCAGTCTCCCATGCTGGTACTTGCCAAGCCTTAAGCTGCATTGCTGCTGCGATCTGACGAGAGCAGGCACATTCAGCTTAGAATGGCCGTTGACAGCAGCTGTTCAATTTGAACCTTCTTTTACCATCTTTGACAGAGAAACTAATACAATTTTAAGGTTCAAAAAGGTCAACGGAACTTGGGTTTCCCAGCCAGTCTCCCATGCTGGTACTTGCCAAGCCTTAAGCTGCATTGCTGCTGCGATCTCACGAGAGCAGGCACATTCAGCTTAGAATGGCCGTTGACAGCAGCTGTTCAATTTGAACCTTCTTTTACCATCTTTGACAGAGAAACTAACACAATTTTCAGGTTCAAAAAGGTCAACGGAACTTGGGATTCCCAGCCAGTCTCCCATGCTGGTACTTGCCAAGCCTTAAGCTGCATTGCTGCTGCGATCTGACGAGAGCAGGTACATTCAGCTTAGAATGGCCGTTGACAGCAGCTGTTCAATTTGAACCTTCTTTTACTATCTCATAGAGAAACTAACACAATTTTCAGGTTCAATAAGGTCAACGGAACTTGGGATTCCCAGCCAGTCTCCCATGCTGGTACTTGCCAAGCCTTAAGCTGCATTGCTGCTGCGATCTGACGAGAGCAGGCACATTCAGCTTAGAATGGCCGTTGACAGCAGCTGTTCAATTTTAACCTTCTTTTACCATCTTTGACAGGGAAACTAACACAATTTTCAGGTTCAAAAAGGTCAACGGAACTTGGGATTCCCAGCCAGTCTCCCATGCTGGTACTTGCCAAGCCTTAAGCTGCATTGCTGCTGCGATCTGACGAGAGCAGGCACATTCAGCTTAGAATGGCCGTTGACAGCAGCTGTTCAATTTGAACCTTCTTTTACCATCTTTGACAGAGAAACTAACACAATTTTCAGGTTCAAAAAGGTCAACGGAACTTGGGATTCCCAGCCAGTCTCCCATGCTGGTACTTGCCAAGCCTTAAGCTGCATTGCTGCTGCGATCTGACGAGAGCAGGCACATTCAGCTTAGAATGGCCGTTGACAGCAGCTGTTCAATTTGAACCTTCTTTTACTATCTCATAGAGAAACTAACACAATTTTCAGGTTCAAAAAGGTCAACGGAACTTGGGATTCCCAGCCAGTCTCCCATGCTGGTACTTGCCAAGCCTTAAGCTGCATTGCTGCTGCGATCTGACGAGAGCAGGCACATTCAGCTTAGAATGGCCGTTGACAGCAGCTGTTCAATTTGAACCTTCTTTTACCATCTTTGACAGGGAAACTAACACAATTTTCAGGTTCAAAAAGGTCAACGTAACTTGGGATTCCCAGCCAGTCTCCCATGCTGGTACTTGCCAAGCCTTAAGCTGCATTGCTGCTGCGATCTGACGAGAGCAGGCACATTCAGCTTAGAATGGCCGTTGACAGCAGCTGTTCAATTTGAACCTTCTTTTACCATCTTTGACAGAGAAACTAACACAATTTTCAGGTTCAAAAAGGTCAACGGAACTTGGGATTCCCAGCCAGTCTCCCATGCTGGTACTTGCCAAGCCTTAAGCTGCATTGCTGCTGCGATCTGACGAGAGCAGGTACATTCAGCTTAGAATGGCCGTTGACAGCAGCTGTTCAATTTGAACCTTCTTTTACTATCTCATAGAGAAACTAACACAATTTTCAGGTTCAAAAAGGTCAACGGAACTTGGGATTCCCAGCCAGTCTCCCATGCTGGTACTTGCCAAGCCTTAAGCTGCATTGCTGCTGCGATCTGACGAGAGCAGGCACATTCAGCTTAGAATGGCCGTTGACAGCAGCTGTTCAATTTGAACCTTCTTTTACTATCTCATAGAGAAACTAACACAATTTTAAGGTTCAAAAAGGTCAACGGAACTTGGGATTCCCAGCCAGTCTCCCATGCTGGTACTTGCCAAGCCTTAAGCTGCATTGCTGCTGCGATCTCACGAGAGCAGGCACATTCAGCTTAGAATGGCCGTTGACAGCAGCTGTTCAATTTGAACCTTCTTTTACTATCTCATAGAGAAACTAACACAATTTTCAGGTTCAAAAAGGTCAACGGAACTTGGGATTCCCAGCCAGTCTCCCATGCTGGTACTTGCCAAGCCTTAAGCTGCATTGCTGCTGCGATCTGACGAGAGCAGGCACATTCAGCTTAGAATGGCCGTTGACAGCAGCTGTTCAATTTGAACCTTCTTTTACTATCTCATAGAGAAACTAACACAATTTTAAGGTTCAAAAAGGTCAACGGAACTTGGGATTCCCAGCCAGTCTCCCATGCTGGTACTTGCCAAGCCTTAAGCTGCATTGCTGCTGCGATCTCACGAGAGCAGGCACATTCAGCTTAGAATGGCCGTTGACAGCAGCTGTTCAATTTGAACCTTCTTTTACTGTCTCATAGAGAAACTAACACAATTTTCAGGTTCAAAAAGGTCAACGGAACTTGGGATTCCCAGCCAGTCTCCCATGCTGGTACTTGCCAAGCCTTAAGCTGCATTGCTGCTGCGATCTGACGAGAGCAGGCACATTCAGCTTAGAATGGCCGTTGACAGCAGCTGTTCAATTTGAACCTTCTTTTACTATCTCATAGAGAAACTAACACAATTTTCAGGTTCAAAAAGGTCAACGGAACTTGGGATTCCCAGCCAGTCTCCCATGCTGGTACTTGCCAAGCCTTAAGCTGCATTGCTGCTGCGATCTGACGAGAGCAGGCACATTCACCTTAGAATGGCCGTTGACAGCAGGTGTTCAATTTGAACCTTCTTTTACCATCTTTGACAGAGAAACTAATACAATTTTCAGGTTCAAAAAGGTCAACGGAACTTGGGATTCCCAGCCAGTCTCCCATGCTGGTACTTGCCAAGCCTTAAGCTGCATTGCTGCTGCGATCTGACGAGAGCAGGCACATTCAGCTTAGAATGGCCATTGACAGCAGCTGTTCAATTTGAACCTTCTTTTACTATCTCATAGAGAAACTAACACAATTTTCAGGTTCAAAAAGGTCAACGGAACTTGGGATTCCCAGGCAGTCTCCCATGCTGGTACTTGCCAAGCCTTAAGCTGCATTGCTGCTGCGATCTGACGAGAGCTGGCACATTCAGCTTAGAATGGCTGTTGACAGCAGCTGTTCAATTTGAACCTTCTTTTACCATCTTTGACAGAGAAACTAATACAATTTTCAGGTTCAAAAAGGTCAACGGAACTTGGGATTCCCAGCCAGTCTCCCATGCTGGTACTTGCCAAGCCTTAAGCTGCATTGCTGCTGCGATCTGACGAGAGCAGGCACATTCAGCTTAGAATGGCCGTTGACAGCAGCTGTTCAATTTGAACCTTCTTTTACTATCTCATAGAGAAACTAACACAATTTTCAGGTTCAAAAAGGTCAACGGAACTTGGGATTCCCAGCCAGTCTCCCATGCTGGTACTTGCCAAGCCTTAAGCTGCATTGCTGCTGCGATCTGACGAGAGCAGGCACATTCAGCTTAGAATGGCCGTTGACAGCAGCTGTTCAATTTGAACCTTATTTTACCATCTTTGACAGAGAAACTAACACAATTTTCAGGTTCAAAAAGGTCAACAGAACTTGGGATTCCCAGCCAGTCTCCCATGCTGGTACTTGCCAAGCCTTAAGCTGCATTGCTGCTGCGATCTGACGAGAGCAGGCACATTCAGCTTAGAATGGCCGTTGACAGCAGCTGTTCAATTTGAACCTTCTTTTACTATCTCATAGAGAAACTAACACAATTTTCAGTTCAAAAAGGTCAACAGAACTTGGGATTCCCAGCCAGTCTCCCATGCTGGTACTTGCCAAGCCTTAAGCTGCATTGCTGCTGCGATCTGACGAGAGCAGGCACATTCAGCTTAGAATGGCCGTTGACAGCAGCTGTTCAATTTTAACCTTCTTTTACCATCTTTGACAGAGAAACTAATACAATTTTCAGGTTCAAAAAGGGCAACGGAACTTGGGATTCCCAGCCAGTCTCCAATGCTGGTACTTGCCAAGCCTTAAGCTGCATTGCTGCTGTGATCTGATGAGAGCAGGCACATTCAGCTTAGAATGGCCGTTGACAGCAGCTGTTCAATTTGAACCTTCTCTTACCATCTTTGACAGAGAAACTAACACAATTTTCAGGTTCAAAAAGGTCAACGGAACTTGGGATTCCCAGCCAGTCTCCCATGCTGGTACTTGCCAAGCCTTAAGCTGCATTGCTGCTGCGATCTGACAAGAGCAGGCAAATTCAGCTTAGAATGGCCGTTGACAGCAACTGTTCAATTTGAACCTTCTTTTACCATCTTTGCCAGAGAAACTAACACAATTTTCAGGTTCAAAAAGGTCAACGGATCTTGGGATTCCCAGCCAGTCTCCCAATCTGGTACTTGCCAAACCTTAAGCTGCATTGCTGCTGCGATCTGACGAGAGCAGGCACATTCAGCTTAGAATGGCCGTTGACAGCAGCTGTTCAATTTGAACCTTCTTTTACTATCTCATAGAGAAACTAACACAATTTTCAGGTTCAAAAAGGTCAACGGAACTTGGGATTCCCAGCCAGTCTCCCATGCTGGTACTTGCCAAGCCTTAAGCTGCATTGCTGCTGCGATCTGACGAGAGCTGGCACATTCAGCTTAGAATGGCCGTTGACAGCAGCTGTTCAATTTGAACCTTCTTTTACCATCTTTGACAGAGAAACTAATACAATTTTAAGGTTCAAAAAGGTCAACGGAACTTGGGATTCCCAGCCAGTCTCCAATGCTGGTACTTGCCAAGCCTTAAGCTGCATTGCTGCTGTGATCTGATGAGAGCAGGCACATTCAGCTTAGAATGGCCGTTGACAGCAGCTGTTCAATTTGAACCTTCTTTTACCATCTTTGACAGAGAAACTAATACAATTTTCAGGTTCAAAAAGGGCAACGGAACTTGGGATTCCCAGCCAGTCTCCAATGCTGGTACTTGCCAAGCCTTAAGCTGCATTGCTGCTGTGATCTGATGAGAGCAGGCACATTCAGCTTAGAATGGCCGTTGACAGCAGCTGTTCAATTTGAACCTTCTCTTACCATCTTTGACAGAGAAACTAACACAATTTTCAGGTTCAAAAAGGTCAACGGAACTTGGGATTCCCAGCCAGTCTCCCATGCTGGTACTTGCCAAGCCTTAAGCTGCATTGCTGCTGCGATCTGACAAGAGCAGGCAAATTCAGCTTAGAATGGCCGTTGACAGCAACTGTTCAATTTGAACCTTCTTTTACCATCTTTGCCAGAGAAACTAACACAATTTTCAGGTTCAAAAAGGTCAACGGATCTTGGGATTCCCAGCCAGTCTCCCAATCTGGTACTTGCCAAACCTTAAGCTGCATTGCTGCTGCGATCTGACGAGAGCAGGCACATTCAGCTTAGAATGGCCGTTGACAGCAGCTGTTCAATTTGAACCTTCTTTTACTATCTCATAGAGAAACTAACACAATTTTCAGGTTCAAAAAGGTCAACGGAACTTGGGATTCCCAGCCAGTCTCCCATGCTGGTACTTGCCAAGCCTTAAGCTGCATTGCTGCTGCGATCTGACGAGAGCTGGCACATTCAGCTTAGAATGGCCGTTGACAGCAGCTGTTCAATTTGAACCTTCTTTTACTATCTCATAGAGAAACTAACACAATTTTCAGGTTCAAAAAGGTCAACGGAACTTGGGATTCCCAGCCAGTCTCCCATGCTGGTACTTGCCAAGCCTTAAGCTGCATTGCTGCTGCGATCTGACGAGAGCAGGCACATTCAGCTTAGAATGGCCGTTGACAGCAGCTGTTCAATTTGAACCTTCTTTTACCATCTTTGACAGAGAAACTAATACAATTTTAAGGTTCAAAAAGGTCAACGGAACTTGGGTTTCCCAGCCAGTCTCCCATGCTGGTACTTGCCAAGCCTTAAGCTGCATTGCTGCTGCGATCTCACGAGAGCAGGCACATTCAGCTTAGAATGGCCGTTGACAGCAGCTGTTCAATTTGAACCTTCTTTTACCATCTTTGACAGAGAAACTAACACAATTTTCAGGTTCAAAAAGGTCAACGGAACTTGGGATTCCCAGCCAGTCTCCCATGCTGGTACTTGCCAAGCCATAAGCTGCATTGCTGCTGCGATCTGACGAGAGCAGGTACATTCAGCTTAGAATGGCCGTTGACAGCAGCTGTTCAATTTGAACCTTCTTTTACTATCTCATAGAGAAACTAACACAATTTTCAGGTTCAATAAGGTCAACGGAACTTGGGATTCCCAGCCAGTCTCCCATGCTGGTACTTGCCAAGCCTTAAGCTGCATTGCTGCTGCGATCTGACGAGAGCAGGCACATTCAGCTTAGAATGGCCGTTGACAGCAGCTGTTCAATTTTAACCTTCTTTTACCATCTTTGACAGGGAAACTAACACAATTTTCAGGTTCAAAAAGGTCAACGGAACTTGGGATTCCCAGCCAGTCTCCCATGCTGGTACTTGCCAAGCCTTAAGCTGCATTGCTGCTGCGATCTGACGAGAGCAGGCACATTCAGCTTAGAATGGCCGTTGACAGCAGCTGTTCAATTTGAACCTTCTTTTACCATCTTTGACAGAGAAACTAACACAATTTTCAGGTTCAAAAAGGTCAACGGAACTTGGGATTCCCAGCCAGTCTCCCATGCTGGTACTTGCCAAGCCTTAAGCTGCATTGCTGCTGCGATCTGACGAGAGCAGGCACATTCAGCTTAGAATGGCCGTTGACAGCAGCTGTTCAATTTGAACCTTCTTTTACCATCTTTGACAGAGAAACTAACACAATTTTCAGGTTCAAAAAGGTCAACGGAACTTGGGATTCCCAGCCAGTCTCCCATGCTGGTACTTGCCAAGCCTTAAGCTGCATTGCTGCTGCGATCTGACGAGAGCAGGTACATTCAGCTTAGAATGGCCGTTGACAGCAGCTGTTCAATTTGAACCTTCTTTTACTATCTCATAGAGAAACTAACACAATTTTCAGGTTCAATAAGGTCAACGGAACTTGGGATTCCCAGCCAGTCTCCCATGCTGGTACTTGCCAAGCCTTAAGCTGCATTGCTGCTGCGATCTCACGAGAGCAGGCACATTCAGCTTAGAATGGCCGTTGACAGCAGCTGTTCAATTTGAACCTTCTTTTACTATCTCATAGAGAAACTAACACAATTTTCAGGTTCAAAAAGGTCAACGGATCTTGGGATTCCCAGCCAGTCTCCCAATCTGGTACTTGCCAAACCTTAAGCTGCATTGCTGCTGCGATCTGACGAGAGCAGGCACATTCAGCTTAGAATGGCCGTTGACAGCAGCTGTTCAATTTGAACCTTCTTTTACTATCTCATAGAGAAACTAACACAATTTTCAGGTTCAAAAAGGTCAACGGAACTTGGGATTCCCAGCCAGTCTCCCATGCTGGTACTTGCCAAGCCTTAAGCTGCATTGCTGCTGCGATCTGACGAGAGCAGGCACATTCAGCTTAGAATGGCCGTTGACAGCAGCTGTTCAATTTGAACCTTCTTTTACTATCTCATAGAGAAACTAACACAATTTTAAGGTTCAAATAGGTCAACGGAACTTGGGATTCCCAGCCAGTCTCCCATGCTGGTACTTGCCAAGCCTTAAGCTGCATTGCTGCTGCGATCTCACGAGAGCAGGCACATTCAGCTTAGAATGGCCGTTGACAGCAGCTGTTCAATTTGAACCTTCTTTTACTGTCTCATAGAGAAACTAACACAATTTTCAGGTTCAAAAAGGTCAACGGAACTTGGGATTCCCAGCCAGTCTCCCATGCTGGTACTTGCCAAGCCTTAAGCTGCATTGCTGCTGCGATCTGACGAGAGCAGGCACATTCAGCTTAGAATGGCCGTTGACAGCAGCTGTTCAATTTGAACCTTCTTTTACTATCTCATAGAGAAACTAACACAATTTTCAGGTTCAAAAAGGTCAACGGAACTTGGGATTCCCAGCCAGTCTCCCATGCTGGTACTTGCCAAGCCTTAAGCTGCATTGCTGCTGCGATCTGACGAGAGCAGGCACATTCACCTTAGAATGGCCGTTGACAGCAGGTGTTCAATTTGAACCTTCTTTTACCATCTTTGACAGAGAAACTAATACAATTTTCAGGTTCAAAAAGGTCAACGGAACTTGGGATTCCCAGCCAGTCTCCCATGCTGGTACTTGCCAAGCCTTAAGCTGCATTGCTGCTGCGATCTGACGAGAGCAGGCACATTCAGCTTAGAATGGCCATTGACAGCAGCTGTTCAATTTGAACCTTCTTTTACTATCTCATAGAGAAACTAACACAATTTTCAGGTTCAAAAAGGTCAACGGAACTTGGGATTCCCAGGCAGTCTCCCATGCTGGTACTTGCCAAGCCTTAAGCTGCATTGCTGCTGCGATCTGACGAGAGCTGGCACATTCAGCTTAGAATGGCTGTTGACAGCAGCTGTTCAATTTGAACCTTCTTTTACCATCTTTGACAGAGAAACTAATACAATTTTCAGGTTCAAAAAGGTCAACGGAACTTGGGATTCCCAGCCAGTCTCCCATGCTGGTACTTGCCAAGCCTTAAGCTGCATTGCTGCTGCGATCTGACGAGAGCAGGCACATTCAGCTTAGAATGGCCGTTGACAGCAGCTGTTCAATTTGAACCTTCTTTTACTATCTCATAGAGAAACTAACACAATTTTCAGGTTCAAAAAGGTCAACGGAACTTGGGATTCCCAGCCAGTCTCCCATGCTGGTACTTGCCAAGCCTTAAGCTGCATTGCTGCTGCGATCTGACGAGAGCAGGCACATTCAGCTTAGAATGGCCGTTGACAGCAGCTGTTCAATTTGAACCTTATTTTACCATCTTTGACAGAGAAACTAACACAATTTTCAGGTTCAAAAAGGTCAACAGAACTTGGGATTCCCAGCCAGTCTCCCATGCTGGTACTTGCCAAGCCTTAAGCTGCATTGCTGCTGCGATCTGACGAGAGCAGGCACATTCAGCTTAGAATGGCCGTTGACAGCAGCTGTTCAATTTGAACCTTCTTTTACTATCTCATAGAGAAACTAACACAATTTTCAGTTCAAAAAGGTCAACAGAACTTGGGATTCCCAGCCAGTCTCCCATGCTGGTACTTGCCAAGCCTTAAGCTGCATTGCTGCTGCGATCTGACGAGAGCAGGCACATTCAGCTTAGAATGGCCGTTGACAGCAGCTGTTCAATTTTAACCTTCTTTTACCATCTTTGACAGAGAAACTAATACAATTTTCAGGTTCAAAAAGGGCAACGGAACTTGGGATTCCCAGCCAGTCTCCAATGCTGGTACTTGCCAAGCCTTAAGCTGCATTGCTGCTGTGATCTGATGAGAGCAGGCACATTCAGCTTAGAATGGCCGTTGACAGCAGCTGTTCAATTTGAACCTTCTCTTACCATCTTTGACAGAGAAACTAACACAATTTTCAGGTTCAAAAAGGTCAACGGAACTTGGGATTCCCAGCCAGTCTCCCATGCTGGTACTTGCCAAGCCTTAAGCTGCATTGCTGCTGCGATCTGACAAGAGCAGGCAAATTCAGCTTAGAATGGCCGTTGACAGCAACTGTTCAATTTGAACCTTCTTTTACCATCTTTGCCAGAGAAACTAACACAATTTTCAGGTTCAAAAAGGTCAACGGATCTTGGGATTCCCAGCCAGTCTCCCAATCTGGTACTTGCCAAACCTTAAGCTGCATTGCTGCTGCGATCTGACGAGAGCAGGCACATTCAGCTTAGAATGGCCGTTGACAGCAGCTGTTCAATTTGAACCTTCTTTTACTATCTCATAGAGAAACTAACACAATTTTCAGGTTCAAAAAGGTCAACGGAACTTGGGATTCCCAGCCAGTCTCCCATGCTGGTACTTGCCAAGCCTTAAGCTGCATTGCTGCTGCGATCTGACGAGAGCTGGCACATTCAGCTTAGAATGGCCGTTGACAGCAGCTGTTCAATTTGAACCTTCTTTTACCATCTTTGACAGAGAAACTAATACAATTTTAAGGTTCAAAAAGGTCAACGGAACTTGGGATTCCCAGCCAGTCTCCAAGGCTGGTACTTGCCAAGCCTTAAGCTGCATTGCTGCTGTGATCTGATGAGAGCAGGCACATTCAGCTTAGAATGGCCGTTGACAGCAGCTGTTCAATTTGAACCTTCTTTTACCATCTTTGACAGAGAAACTAATACAATTTTCAGGTTCAAAAAGGGCAACGGAACTTGGGATTCCCAGCCAGTCTCCAATGCTGGTACTTGCCAAGCCTTAAGCTGCATTGCTGCTGTGATCTGATGAGAGCAGGCACATTCAGCTTAGAATGGCCGTTGACAGCAGCTGTTCAATTTGAACCTTCTCTTACCATCTTTGACAGAGAAACTAACACAATTTTCAGGTTCAAAAAGGTCAACGGAACTTGGGATTCCCAGCCAGTCTCCCATGCTGGTACTTGCCAAGCCTTAAGCTGCATTGCTGCTGCGATCTGACAAGAGCAGGCAAATTCAGCTTAGAATGGCCGTTGACAGCAACTGTTCAATTTGAACCTTCTTTTACCATCTTTGCCAGAGAAACTAACACAATTTTCAGGTTCAAAAAGGTCAACGGATCTTGGGATTCCCAGCCAGTCTCCCAATCTGGTACTTGCCAAACCTTAAGCTGCATTGCTGCTGCGATCTGACGAGAGCAGGCACATTCAGCTTAGAATGGCCGTTGACAGCAGCTGTTCAATTTGAACCTTCTTTTACTATCTCATAGAGAAACTAACACAATTTTCAGGTTCAAAAAGGTCAACGGAACTTGGGATTCCCAGCCAGTCTCCCATGCTGGTACTTGCCAAGCCTTAAGCTGCATTGCTGCTGCGATCTGACGAGAGCTGGCACATTCAGCTTAGAATGGCCGTTGACAGCAGCTGTTCAATTTGAACCTTCTTTTACCATCTTTGACAGAGAAACTAATACAATTTTAAGGTTCAAAAAGGTCAACGGAACTTGGGATTCCCAGCCAGTCTCCCATGCTGGTACTTGCCAAGCCTTAAGCTGCATTGCTGCTGCGATCTCACGAGAGCAGGCACATTCAGCTTAGAATGGCCATTGACAGCAGCTGTTCAATTTGAACCTTCTTTTACCATCTTTGACAGAGAAACTAACACAATTTTCAGGTTCAAAAAGGTCAACGGAACTTGGGATTCCCAGCCAGTCTCCCATGCTGGTACTTGCCAAGCCTTAAGCTGCATTGCTGCTGCGATCTGATGAGAGCAGGCACATTGAGCTTAGAATGGCCGTTGACAGCAGCTTTTTAATTTGAACCTTCTTTTACTATCTCATAGAGAAACTAACACAATTTTCAGGTTCAAAAAGGTCAACGGAACTTGGGATTCCCAGCCAGTCTCCCATGCTGGTACTTGCCAAGCCTTAAGCTGCATTACTGCTGCGATCTGACGAGAGCAGGCACATTCAGCTTAGAATGGCCGTTGACAGCAGCTGTTCAATTCGAACCTTCTTTTACTATCTCATAGAGAAACTAACACAATTTTCAGGTTCAAAAAGGTCAACGGAACTTGGGATTCCCAGCCAGTCTCCCATGCTGGTACTTGCCAAGCCTTAAGCTGCATTGCTGCTGCGATCTGACGAGAGCAGGCACATTCACCTTAGAATGGCCGTTGACAGCAGCTGTTCAATTTAAACCTTCTTTTACCATCTTTGACAGAGAAACTAATACAATTTTCAGGTTCAAAAAGGTCAACGGAACTTGGGATTCCCAGCCAGACTCCCATGCTGGTACTTGTCAAGCCTTAAGCTGCATTGCTGTTGCGATCTGATGAGAGCAGGCACATTGAGCTTAGAATGGCCGTTGACAGCAGCTGTTCAATTTGAACCTTCTTTTACTATCTCATAGAGAAACTAACACAATTTTCAGGTTCAAAAAGGTCAACGGAACTTGGGATTCCCAGCCAGTCTCCCATGCTGGTACTTGCCAAGCCCTAAGCTGCATTGCTGCTGCGATCTGACGAGAGCAGGCACATTCAGCTTAGAATGGCCGTTGACAGCAGCTGTTCAATTTGAACCTTCTTTTACTATATCATAGAGAAACTAACACAATTTTCAGGTTCAAAAAGGTCAACGGAACTTGGGATTCCCAGCCAGTCTCCCATGCTGGTACTTGCCAAGCCTTAAGCTGCATTGCTGCTGCGATCTGATGAGAGCAGGCACATTCAGCTTAGAATGGCCGTTGACAGCAGCTGTTCAATTTGAACCTTCTTTTACTATCTCATAGAGAAACTAACACAATTTTCAGTTCAAAAAGGTCAACAGAACTTGGGATTCCCAGCCAGTCTCCCAATCTGGTACTTGCCAAGCCTTAAGCTGCATTGCTGCTGCGATCTGACGAGAGCAGGCACATTCAGCTTAGAATGGCCGTTGACAGATGCTGTTCAATTTGAACCTTCTTTTACCATCTTTGACAGAGAAACTAACACAATTTTCAGGTTCAAAAAGGTCAACAGAACTTGGGATTCCCAGCCAGTCTCCCAATCTGGTACTTGCCAAGCCTTAAGCTGCATTGCTGCTGCGATCTGACGAGAGCAGGCACATTCAGCTTAGAATGGCCGTTGACAGATGCTGTTCAATTTGAACCTTCTTTTACCATCTTTGACAGAGAAACTAACACAATTTTCAGGTTCAAAAAGGTCAACGGAACTTGGGATTCCCAGGCAGTCTCCCATGCTGGTACTTGCCAAGCCTTAAGCTGCATTGCTGCTGCGATCTGACGAGAGCTGGCACATTCAGCTTAGAATGGCCGTTGACAGCAGCTGTTCAATTTGAACCTTCTTTTACCATCTTTGACAGAGAAACTAATACATATTTCAGGTTCAAAAAGGTCAACGGAACTTGGGATTCCCAGCCAGTCTCCCATGCTGGTACTTGCCAAGCCTTAAGCTGCATTGCTGCTGCGATCTCACGAGAGCAGGCACATTCAGCTTAGAATGGCCGTTGACAGCAGCTGTTCAATTTGAACCTTCTTTTACCATCTTTGACAGAGAAACTAACACAATTTTCAGGTTCAAAAAGGTCAACGGAACTTGGGATTCCCAGCCAGTCTCCCATGCTGGTACTTGCCAAGCCTTAAGCTGCATTGCTGCTGCGATCTGACGAGAGCAGGCACATTCAGCTTAGAATGGCCGTTGACAGCAGCTGTTCAATTTGAACCTTCTTTTACTATCTCATAGAGAAACTAACACAATTTTCAGGTTCAAAAAGGTCAACGGAACTTGGGATTCCCAGCCAGTCTCCCATGCTGGTACTTGCCAAGCCTTAAGCTGCATTGCTGCTGCGATCTGACGAGAGCAGGCACATTGAGCTTAGAATGGCCGTTGGCAGCAGCTGTTCAATTTGAACCTTCTTTTACTATCTCATAGAGAAACTAATACAATTTTCAGGTTCAAAAAGGTCAACGGAACTTGGGATTCCCAGCCAGTCTCCCATGCTGGTACTTGCCAAGCCTTAAGCTGCATTGCTGCTGCGATCTGACGAGAGCAGGCACATTCACCTTAGAATGGCCATTGACAGCAGCTGTTCAATTTGAACCTTCTTTTACCATCTTTGACAGAGAAACTAACACAATTTTCAGGTTCAAAAAGGTCAACGGAACTTGGGATTCCCAGCCAGTCTCCCATGCTGGTACTTGCCAAGCCTTAAGCTGCATTGCTGCTGCGATCTGATGAGAGCAGGCACATTGAGCTTAGAATGGCCGTTGACAGCAGCTTTTTAATTTGAACCTTCTTTTACTATCTCATAGAGAAACTAACACAATTTTCAGGTTCAAAAAGGTCAACGGAACTTGGGATTCCCAGCCAGTCTCCCATGCTGGTACTTGCCAAGCCTTAAGCTGCATTACTGCTGCGATCTGACGAGAGCAGGCACATTCAGCTTAGAATGGCCGTTGACAGCAGCTGTTCAATTCGAACCTTCTTTTACTATCTCATAGAGAAACTAACACAATTTTCAGGTTCAAAAAGGTCAACGGAACTTGGGATTCCCAGCCAGTCTCCCATGCTGGTACTTGCCAAGCCTTAAGCTGCATTACTGCTGCGATCTGACGAGAGCAGGCACATTCAGCTTAGAATGGCCGTTGACAGCAGCTGTTCAATTCGAACCTTCTTTTACTATCTCATAGAGAAACTAACACAATTTTCAGGTTCAAAAAGGTCAACGGAACTTGGGATTCCCAGCCAGTCTCCCATGCTGGTACTTGCCAAGCCTTAAGCTGCATTGCTGCTGCGATCTGACGAGAGCAGGCACATTCACCTTAGAATGGCCGTTGACAGCAGCTGTTCAATTTAAACCTTCTTTTACCATCTTTGACAGAGAAACTAATACAATTTTCAGGTTCAAAAAGGTCAACGGAACTTGGGATTCCCAGCCAGACTCCCATGCTGGTACTTGTCAAGCCTTAAGCTGCATTGCTGTTGCGATCTGATGAGAGCAGGCACATTGAGCTTAGAATGGCCGTTGACAGCAGCTGTTCAATTTGAACCTTCTTTTACTATCTCATAGAGAAACTAACACAATTTTCAGGTTCAAAAAGGTCAACGGAACTTGGGATTCCCAGCCAGTCTCCCATGCTGGTACTTGCCAAGCCTTAAGCTGCATTGCTGCTGCGATCTCACGAGAGCAGGCACATTCAGCTTAGAATGGCCGTTGACAGCAGCTGTTCAATTTGAACCTTCTTTTACTATATCATAGAGAAACTAACACAATTTTCAGGTTCAAAAAGGTCAACGGAACTTGGGATTCCCAGCCAGTCTCCCATGCTGGTACTTGCCAAGCCTTAAGCTGCATTGCTGCTGCGATCTGATGAGAGCAGGCACATTCAGCTTAGAATGGCCGTTGACAGCAGCTGTTCAATTTGAACCTTCTTTTACTATCTCATAGAGAAACTAACACAATTTTCAGTTCAAAAAGGTCAACAGAACTTGGGATTCCCAGCCAGTCTCCCAATCTGGTACTTGCCAAGCCTTAAGCTGCATTGCTGCTGCGATCTGACGAGAGCAGGCACATTCAGCTTAGAATGGCCGTTGACAGATGCTGTTCAATTTGAACCTTCTTTTACCATCTTTGACAGAGAAACTAACACAATTTTCAGGTTCAAAAAGGTCAACAGAACTTGGGATTCCCAGCCAGTCTCCCAATCTGGTACTTGCCAAGCCTTAAGCTGCATTGCTGCTGCGATCTGACGAGAGCAGGCACATTCAGCTTAGAATGGCCGTTGACAGATGCTGTTCAATTTGAACCTTCTTTTACCATCTTTGACAGAGAAACTAACACAATTTTCAGGTTCAAAAAGGTCAACGGAACTTGGGATTCCCAGGCAGTCTACCATGCTGGTACTTGCCAAGCCTTAAGCTGCATTGCTGCTGCGATCTGACGAGAGCTGGCACATTCAGCTTAGAATGGCCGTTGACAGCAGCTGTTCAATTTGAACCTTCTTTTACCATCTTTGACAGAGAAACTAATACATATTTCAGGTTCAAAAAGGTCAACGGAACTTGGGATTCCCAGCCAGTCTCCCATGCTGGTACTTGCCAAGCCTTAAGCTGCATTGCTGCTGCGATCTCACGAGAGCAGGCACATTCAGCTTAGAATGGCCGTTGACAGCAGCTGTTCAATTTGAACCTTCTTTTACCATCTTTGACAGAGAAACTAACACAATTTTCAGGTTCAAAAAGGTCAACGGAACTTGGGATTCCCAGCCAGTCTCCCATGCTGGTACTTGCCAAGCCTTAAGCTGCATTGCTGCTGCGATCTGACGAGAGCAGGCACATTCAGCTTAGAATGGCCGTTGACAGCAGCTGTTCAATTTGAACCTTCTTTTACTATCTCATAGAGAAACTAACACAATTTTCAGGTTCAAAAAGGTCAACGGAACTTGGGATTCCCAGCCAGTCTCCCATGCTGGTACTTGCCAAGCCTTAAGCTGCATTGCTGCTGCGATCTGACGAGAGCAGGCACATTGAGCTTAGAATGGCCGTTGACAGCAGCTGTTCAATTTGAACCTTCTTTTACTATCTCATAGAGAAACTAATACAATTTTCAGGTTCAAAAAGGTCAACGGAACTTGGGATTCCCAGCCAGTCTCCCATGCTGGTACTTGCCAAGCCTTAAGCTGCATTGCTGCTGCGATCTGACGAGAGCAGGCACATTCACCTTAGAATGGCCATTGACAGCAGCTGTTCAATTTGAACCTTCTTTTACCATCTTTGACAAAGAAACTAATACAATTTTCAGGTTCAAAAAGGTCAACGAAACTTGGGATTCCCAGCCAGACTCCCATGCTGGTACTTGCCAAGCCTTAAGCTGCATTGCTGCCGCGATCTGACGAGAGCAGGCACATTGAGCTTAGAATGGCCGTTGACAGCAGCTGTTCAATTTGAACCTTCTTTTACTATCTCATAGAGAAACTAACACAATTTTCAGGTTCAAAAAGGTCAACGGAACTTGGGATTCCCAGCCAGTCTCCCATGCTGGTACTTGCCAAGCCTTAAGCTGCATTGCTGCTGCAATCTGACGAGAGCAGGCACATTCAGCTTAGAATGGCCGTTGACAGCAGCTGTTCAATTTGAACCTTCTTTTACCATCTTTGACAGAGAAACTAATACAATTTTAAGGTTCAAAAAGGTCAACGGAACTTGGGATTCCCAGGCAGTCTCCCATGCTGGTACTTGCCAAGCCTTAAGCTGCATTGCTGCTGCGATCTGACGAGAGCAGGCACATTCAGCTTAGAATGGCCGTTGACAGCAGCTGTTCAATTTGAACCTTCTTTTACCATCTTTGACAGAGAAACTAACACAATTTTCAGGTTCAAAAAGGTCAACGGAACTTGGGATTCCCAGCCAGTCTCCCATGCTGGTACTTGCCAAGCCTTAAGCTGCATTGCTGCAGCGATCTGACGAGAGCAGGCACATTCAGCTTAGAATGGCCGTTGACAGCAGCTGTTCAATTTGAACCTTCTTTTACTATCTCATAGAGAAACTAACACAATTTTCAGGTTCAAAAAGGTCAACGGAACTTGGGATTCCCAGCCAGTCTCCCATGCTGGTACTTGCCAAGCCTTAAGCTGCATTGCTGCTGCGATCTGACGAGAGCAGGCACATTCAGCTTAGAATGGCCGTTGACAGCAGCTGTTCAATTTGAACCTTCTTTTACTATCTCATAGAGAAACTAACACAATTTTCAGGTTCAAAAAGGTCAACGGATCTTGGGATTCCCAGCCAGTCTCCCAATCTGGTACTTGCCAAACCTTAAGCTGCATTGCTGCTGCGATCTGACGAGAGCTGGCACATTCAGCTTAGAATGGCCGTTGACAGCAGCTGTTCAATTTGAACCTTCTTTTACTATCTCATAGAGAAACTAACACAATTTTCAGGTTCAAAAAGGTCAACGGAACTTGGGATTCCCAGCCAGTCTCCCATGCTGGTACTTGCCAAGCCTTAAGCTGCATTGCTGCTGCGATCTCACGAGAGCAGGCACATTCAGCTTAGAATGGCCGTTGACAGCAGCTGTTCAATTTGAACCTTCTTTTACCATCTTTGACAGAGAAACTAACACAATTTTCAGGTTCAAAAAGGTCAACGGAACTTGGGATTCCCAGCCAGTCTCCCATGCTGGTACTTGCCAAGCCTTAAGCTGCATTGCTGCTGCGATCTGACGAGAGCAGGCACATTCAGCTTAGAATGGCCGTTGACAGCAGCTGTTCAATTTGAACCTTCTTTTACCATCTTTGACAGGGAAACTAACACAATTTTCAGGTTCAAAAAGGTCAACGGAACTTGGGATTCCCAGCCAGTCTCCCATGCTGGTACTTGCCAAGCCTTAAGCTGCATTGCTGCTGCGATCTGACGAGAGCAGGCACATTCAGCTTAGAATGGCCGTTGACAGCAGCTGTTCAATTTGAACCTTCTTTTACCATCTTTGACAGAGAAACTAACACAATTTTCAGGTTCAAAAAGGTCAACGGAACTTGGGATTCCCAGCCAGTCTCCCATGCTGGTACTTGCCAAGCCTTAAGCTGCATTGCTGCTGCGATCTGACGAGAGCAGGCACATTCAGCTTAGAATGGCCGTTGACAGCAGCTGTTCAATTTGAACCTTCTTTTACCATCTTTGACAGGGAAACTAACACAATTTTCAGGTTCAAAAAGGTCAACGGAACTTGGGATTCCCAGCCAGTCTCCCATGCTGGTACTTGCCAAGCCTTAAGCTGCATTGCTGCTGCGATCTGACGAGAGCAGGCACATTCAGCTTAGAATGGCCGTTGACAGCAGCTGTTCAATTTGAACCTTCTTTTACTATCTCATAGAGAAACTAACACAATTTTCAGGTTCAAAAAGGTCAACGGAACTTGGGATTCCCAGCCAGTCTCCCATGCTGGTACTTGCCAAGCCTTAAGCTGCATTGCTGCTGCGATCTGACGAGAGCAGGCACATTCAGCTTAGAATGGCCGTTGACAGCAGCTGTTCAATTTGAACCTTCTTTTACTATATCATAGAGAAACTAACACAATTTTCAGGTTCAAAAAGGTCAACGGAACTTGGGATTCCCAGCCAGTCTCCCATGCTGGTACTTGCCAAGCCTTAAGCTGCATTGCTGCTGCGATCTGATGAGAGCAGGCACATTCAGCTTAGAATGGCCGTTGACAGCAGCTGTTCAATTTGAACCTTCTTTTACTATCTCATAGAGAAACTAACACAATTTTCAGTTCAAAAAGGTCAACAGAACTTGGGATTCCCAGCCAGTCTCCCAATCTGGTACTTGCCAAGCCTTAAGCTGCATTGCTGCTGCGATCTGACGAGAGCAGGCACATTCAGCTTAGAATGGCCGTTGACAGATGCTGTTCAATTTGAACCTTCTTTTACCATCTTTGACAGAGAAACTAACACAATTTTCAGGTTCAAAAAGGTCAACAGAACTTGGGATTCCCAGCCAGTCTCCCAATCTGGTACTTGCCAAGCCTTAAGCTGCATTGCTGCTGCGATCTGACGAGAGCAGGCACATTCAGCTTAGAATGGCCGTTGACAGATGCTGTTCAATTTGAACCTTCTTTTACCATCTTTGACAGAGAAACTAACACAATTTTCAGGTTCAAAAAGGTCAACGGAACTTGGGATTCCCAGGCAGTCTCCCATGCTGGTACTTGCCAAGCCTTAAGCTGCATTGCTGCTGCGATCTGACGAGAGCTGGCACATTCAGCTTAGAATGGCCGTTGACAGCAGCTGTTCAATTTGAACCTTCTTTTACCATCTTTGACAGAGAAACTAATACATATTTCAGGTTCAAAAAGGTCAACGGAACTTGGGATTCCCAGCCAGTCTCCCATGCTGGTACTTGCCAAGCCTTAAGCTGCATTGCTGCTGCGATCTCACGAGAGCAGGCACATTCAGCTTAGAATGGCCGTTGACAGCAGCTGTTCAATTTGAACCTTCTTTTACCATCTTTGACAGAGAAACTAACACAATTTTCAGGTTCAAAAAGGTCAACGGAACTTGGGATTCCCAGCCAGTCTCCCATGCTGGTACTTGCCAAGCCTTAAGCTGCATTGCTGCTGCGATCTGACGAGAGCAGGCACATTCAGCTTAGAATGGCCGTTGACAGCAGCTGTTCAATTTGAACCTTCTTTTACTATCTCATAGAGAAACTAACACAATTTTCAGGTTCAAAAAGGTCAACGGAACTTGGGATTCCCAGCCAGTCTCCCATGCTGGTACTTGCCAAGCCTTAAGCTGCATTGCTGCTGCGATCTGACGAGAGCAGGCACATTGAGCTTAGAATGGCCGTTGACAGCAGCTGTTCAATTTGAACCTTCTTTTACTATCTCATAGAGAAACTAATACAATTTTCAGGTTCAAAAAGGTCAACGGAACTTGGGATTCCCAGCCAGTCTCCCATGCTGGTACTTGCCAAGCCTTAAGCTGCATTGCTGCTGCGATCTGACGAGAGCAGGCACATTCACCTTAGAATGGCCATTGACAGCAGCTGTTCAATTTGAACCTTCTTTTACCATCTTTGACAGAGAAACTAATACAATTTTCAGGTTCAAAAAGGTCAACGAAACTTGGGATTCCCAGCCAGACTCCCATGCTGGTACTTGCCAAGCCTTAAGCTGCATTGCTGCCGCGATCTGACGAGAGCAGGCACATTGAGCTTAGAATGGCCGTTGACAGCAGCTGTTCAATTTGAACCTTCTTTTACTATCTCATAGAGAAACTAACACAATTTTCAGGTTCAAAAAGGTCAACGGAACTTGGGATTCCCAGCCAGTCTCCCATGCTGGTACTTGCCAAGCCTTAAGCTGCATTGCTGCTGCAATCTGACGAGAGCAGGCACATTCAGCTTAGAATGGCCGTTGACAGCAGCTGTTCAATTTGAACCTTCTTTTACCATCTTTGACAGAGAAACTAAAACAATTTTAAGGTTCAAAAAGGTCAACGGAACTTGGGATTCCCAGCCAGTCTCCCATGCTGGTACTTGCCAAGCCTTAAGCTGCATTGCTGCTGCGATCTGACGAGAGCAGGCACATTCAGCTTAGAATGGCCGTTGACAGCAGCTGTTCAATTTGAACCTTCTTTTACCATCTTTGACAGAGAAACTAACACAATTTTCAGGTTCAAAAAGGTCAACGGAACTTGGGATTCCCAGCCAGTCTCCCATGCTGGTACTTGCCAAGCCTTAAGCTGCATTGCTGCAGCGATCTGACGAGAGCAGGCACATTCAGCTTAGAATGGCCGTTGACAGCAGCTGTTCAATTTGAACCTTCTTTTACTATCTCATAGAGAAACTAACACAATTTTCAGGTTCAAAAAGGTCAACGGAACTTGGGATTCCCAGCCAGTCTCCCATGCTGGTACTTGCCAAGCCTTAAGCTGCATTGCTGCTGCGATCTGACGAGAGCAGGCACATTCAGCTTAGAATGGCCGTTGACAGCAGCTGTTCAATTTGAACCTTCTTTTACTATCTCATAGAGAAACTAACACAATTTTCAGGTTCAAAAAGGTCAACGGAACTTGGGATTCCCAGCCAGTCTCCCATGCTGGTACTTGCCAAGCCTTAAGCTGCATTGCTGCTGCGATCTGACGAGAGCAGGCACATTCAGCTTAGAATGGCCGTTGACAGCAGCTGTTCAATTTGAACCTTCTTTTACTATCTCATAGAGAAACTAACACAATTTTCAGGTTCAAAAAGGTCAACGGATCTTGGGATTCCCAGCCAGTCTCCCAATCTGGTACTTGCCAAACCTTAAGCTGCATTGCTGCTGCGATCTGACGAGAGCTGGCACATTCAGCTTAGAATGGCCGTTGACAGCAGCTGTTCAATTTGAACCTTCTTTTACTATCTCATAGAGAAACTAACACAATTTTCAGGTTCAAAAAGGTCAACGGAACTTGGGATTCCCAGCCAGTCTCCCATGCTGGTACTTGCCAAGCCTTAAGCTGCATTGCTGCTGCGATCTCACGAGAGCAGGCACATTCAGCTTAGAATGGCCGTTGACAGCAGCTGTTCAATTTGAACCTTCTTTTACCATCTTTGACAGAGAAACTAACACAATTTTCAGGTTCAAAAAGGTCAACGGAACTTGGGATTCCCAGCCAGTCTCCCATGCTGGTACTTGCCAAGCCTTAAGCTGCATTGCTGCTGCGATCTGACGAGAGCAGGCACATTCAGCTTAGAATGGCCGTTGACAGCAGCTGTTCAATTTGAACCTTCTTTTACCATCTTTGACAGGGAAACTAACACAATTTTCAGGTTCAAAAAGGTCAACGGAACTTGGGATTCCCAGCCAGTCTCCCATGCTGGTACTTGCCAAGCCTTAAGCTGCATTGCTGCTGCGATCTGACGAGAGCAGGCACATTCAGCTTAGAATGGCCGTTGACAGCAGCTGTTCAATTTGAACCTTCTTTTACCATCTTTGACAGAGAAACTAACACAATTTTCAGGTTCAAAAAGGTCAACGGAACTTGGGATTCCCAGCCAGTCTCCCATGCTGGTACTTGCCAAGCCTTAAGCTGCATTGCTGCTGCGATCTGACGAGAGCAGGCACATTCAGCTTAGAATGGCCGTTGACAGCAGCTGTTCAATTTGAACCTTCTTTTACCATCTTTGACAGGGAAACTAACACAATTTTCAGGTTCAAAAAGGTCAACGGAACTTGGGATTCCCAGCCAGTCTCCCATGCTGGTACTTGCCAAGCCTTAAGCTGCATTGCTGCTGCGATCTGACGAGAGCAGGCACATTCAGCTTAGAATGGCCGTTGACAGCAGCTGTTCAATTTGAACCTTCTTTTACTATCTCATAGAGAAACTAACACAATTTTCAGGTTCAAAAAGGTCAACGGAACTTGGGATTCCCAGCCAGTCTCCCATGCTGGTACTTGCCAAGCCTTAAGCTGCATTGCTGCTGCGATCTGACGAGAGCAGGCACATTCAGCTTAGAATGGCCGTTGACAGCAGCTGTTCAATTTGAACCTTCTTTTACCATCTTTGACAGGGAAACTAACACAATTTTCAGGTTCAAAAAGGTCAACGGAACTTGGGATTCCCAGCCAGTCTCCCATGCTGGTACTTGCCAAGCCTTAAGCTGCATTGCTGCTGCGATCTGACGAGAGCAGGCACATTCAGCTTAGAATGGCCGTTGACAGCAGCTGTTCAATTTGAACCTTCTTTTACCATCTTTGACAGAGAAACTAACACAATTTTCAGGTTCAAAAAGGTCAACGGAACTTGGGATTCCCAGCCAGTCTCCCATGCTGGTACTTGCCAAGCCTTAAGCTGCATTGCTGCTGCGATCTGACGAGAGCAGGCACATTCAGCTTAGAATGGCCGTTGACAGCAGCTGTTCAATTTGAACCTTCTTTTACTATCTCATAGAGAAACTAACACAATTTTCAGGTTCAAAAAGGTCAACGGAACTTGGGATTCCCAGGCAGTCTCGCATGCTGGTACTTGCCAAGCCTTAAGCTGCATTGCTGCTGCGATCTGACGAGAGCAGGCACATTCACCTTAGAATGGCCGTTGACAGCAGCTGTTCAATTTGAACCTTCTTTTACCATCTTTGACAGAGAAACTAATAAAATTTTCAGGTTCAATAAGGTCAACGGAACTTGGGATTCCCAGCCAGACTCCCATGCTGGTACTTGCCAAGCCTTAAGCTGCATTGCTGCTGCGATCTGATGAGAGCAGGCACATTGAGCTTAGAATGGCCGTTGACAGCAGCTGTTTAATTTGAACCTTCTTTTACTATCTCATAGAGAAACTAACACAATTTTCAGGTTCAAAAAGGTCAACGGAACTTGGGATTCCCAGCCAGTCTCCCAATCTGGTACTTGCCAAGCCTTAAGCTGCATTGCTGCTGCGATCTGACGAGAGCAGGCACATTCAGCTTAGAATGGCCGTTGACAGCAGCTGTTCAATTTGAACCTTCTTTTACTGTCTCATAGAGAAACTAACACAATTTTCAGGTTCAAAAAGGTCAACGGAACTTGGGATTCCCAGCCAGTCTCCCATGCTGGTACTTGCCAAACCTTAAGCTGCATTGCTGCTGCGATCTGACGAGAGCAGGCACATTCAGCTTAGAATGGCCGTTGACAGCAGCTGTTCAATTTGAACCTTCTTTTACTATCTCATAGAGAAACTAACACAATTTTCAGGTTCAAAAAGGTCAACGGAACTTGGGATTCCCAGCCAGTCTCCCATGCTGGTACTTGCCAAGCCTTAAGCTGCATTGCTGCTGCGATCTGACGAGAGCAGGCACATTCACCTTAGAATGGCCGTTGACAGCAGCTGTTCAATTTGAACCTTCTTTTACCATCTTTGACAGAGAAACTAATACAATTTTCAGGTTCAAAAAGGTCAACGGAACTTGGGATTCCCAGCCAGACTCCCATGCTGGTACTTGCCAAGCCTTAAGCTGCATTGCTGTTGCGATCTGATGAGAGCAGGCACATTGAGCTTAGAATGGCCGTTGACAGCAGCTGTTCAATTTGAACCTTCTTTTACTATCTCATAGAGAAACTAACACAATTTTCAGGTTCAAAAAGGTCAACGGAACTTGGGATTCCCAGCCAGTCTCCCATGCTGGTACTTGCCAAGCCTTAAGCTGCATTGCTGCTGCGATCTGACGAGAGCAGGCACATTCAGCTTAGAATGGCCGTTGACAGCAGCTGTTCAATTTGAACCTTCTTTTACTATCTCATAGAGAAACTAACACAATTTTCAGGTTCAAAAAGGTCAACGGAACTTGGGATTCCCAGCCAGTCTCCCATGCTGGTACTTGCCAAGCCTTAAGCTGCATTGCTGCTGCGATCTGACGAGAGCAGGCACATTCAGCTTAGAATGGCCGTTGACAGCAGCTGTTCAATTTGAACCTTCTTTTACCATCTTTGACAGAGAAACTAATACAATTTTAAGGTTCAAAAAGGTCAACGGAACTTGGGTTTCCCAGCCAGTCTCCCATGCTGGTACTTGCCAAGCCTTAAGCTGCATTGCTGCTGCGATCTCACGAGAGCAGGCACATTCAGCTTAGAATGGCCGTTGACAGCAGCTGTTCAATTTGAACCTTCTTTTACCATCTTTGACAGAGAAACTAACACAATTTTCAGGTTCAAAAAGGTCAACGGAACTTGGGATTCCCAGCCAGTCTCCCATGCTGGTACTTGCCAAGCCTTAAGCTGCATTGCTGCTGCGATCTGACGAGAGCAGGTACATTCAGCTTAGAATGGCCGTTGACAGCAGCTGTTCAATTTGAACCTTCTTTTACTATCTCATAGAGAAACTAACACAATTTTCAGGTTCAATAAGGTCAACAGAACTTGGGATTCCCAGCCAGTCTCCCATGCTGGTACTTGCCAAGCCTTAAGCTGCATTGCTGCTGCGATCTGACGAGAGCAGGCACATTCAGCTTAGAATGGCCGTTGACAGCAGCTGTTCAATTTTAACCTTCTTTTACCATCTTTGACAGGGAAACTAACACAATTTTCAGGTTCAAAAAGGTCAACGGAACTTGGGATTCCCAGCCAGTCTCCCATGCTGGTACTTGCCAAGCCTTAAGCTGCATTGCTGCTGCGATCTGACGAGAGCAGGCACATTCAGCTTAGAATGGCCGTTGACAGCAGCTGTTCAATTTGAACCTTCTTTTACCATCTTTGACAGAGAAACTAACAAAATTTTCAGGTTCAAAAAGGTCAACGGAACTTGGGATTCCCAGCCAGTCTCCCATGCTGGTACTTGCCAAGCCTTAAGCTGCATTGCTGCTGCGATCTGACGAGAGCAGGCACATTCAGCTTAGAATGGCCGTTGACAGCAGCTGTTCAATTTGAACCTTCTTTTACTATCTCATAGAGAAACTAACACAATTTTCAGGTTCAAAAAGGTCAACGGAACTTGGGATTCCCAGCCAGTCTCCCATGCTGGTACTTGCCAAGCCTTAAGCTGCATTGCTGCTGCGATCTCACGAGAGCAGGCACATTCAGCTTAGAATGGCCGTTGACAGCAGCTGTTCAATTTGAACCTTCTTTTACCATCTTTGACAGGGAAACTAACACAATTTTCAGGTTCAAAAAGGTCAACGGAACTTGGGATTCCCAGCCAGTCTCCCATGCTGGTACTTGCCAAGCCTTAAGCTGCATTGCTGCTGCGATCTGACGAGAGCAGGCACATTCAGCTTAGAATGGCCGTTGACAGCAGCTGTTCAATTTGAACCTTCTTTTACCATCTTTGACAGAGAAACTAACACAATTTTCAGGTTCAAAAAGGTCAACGGAACTTGGGATTCCCAGCCAGTCTCCCATGCTGGTACTTGCCAAGCCTTAAGCTGCATTGCTGCTGCGATCTGACGAGAGCAGGTACATTCAGCTTAGAATGGCCGTTGACAGCAGCTGTTCAATTTGAACCTTCTTTTACTATCTCATAGAGAAACTAACACAATTTTCAGGTTCAATAAGGTCAACGGAACTTGGGATTCCCAGCCAGTCTCCCATGCTGGTACTTGCCAAGCCTTAAGCTGCATTGCTGCTGCGATCTCACGAGAGCAGGCACATTCAGCTTAGAATGGCCGTTGACAGCAGCTGTTCAATTTGAACCTTCTTTTACCATCTTTGACAGGGAAACTAACACAATTTTCAGGTTCAAAAAGGTCAACGGAACTTGGGATTCCCAGCCAGTCTCCCATGCTGGTACTTGCCAAGCCTTAAGCTGCATTGCTGCTGCGATCTCACGAGAGCAGGCACATTCAGCTTAGAATGGCCGTTGACAGCAGCTGTTCAATTTGAACCTTCTTTTACTATCTCATAGAGAAACTAACACAATTTTCAGGTTCAAAAAGGTCAACGGATCTTGGGATTCCCAGCCAGTCTCCCAATCTGGTACTTGCCAAACCTTAAGCTGCATTGCTGCTGCGATCTGACGAGAGCAGGCACATTCAGCTTAGAATGGCCGTTGACAGCAGCTGTTCAATTTGAACCTTCTTTTACTATCTCATAGAGAAACTAACACAATTTTCAGGTTCAAAAAGGTCAACGGAACTTGGGATTCCCAGCCAGTCTCCCATGCTGGTACTTGCCAAGCCTTAAGCTGCATTGCTGCTGCGATCTGACGAGAGCAGGCACATTCAGCTTAGAATGGCCGTTGACAGCAGCTGTTCAATTTGAACCTTCTTTTACTATCTCATAGAGAAACTAACACAATTTTAAGGTTCAAAAAGGTCAACGGAACTTGGGATTCCCAGCCAGTCTCCCATGCTGGTACTTGCCAAGCCTTAAGCTGCATTGCTGCTGCGATCTCACGAGAGCAGGCACATTCAGCTTAGAATGGCCGTTGACAGCAGCTGTTCAATTTGAACCTTCTTTTACTGTCTCATAGAGAAACTAACACAATTTTCAGGTTCAAAAAGGTCAACGGAACTTGGGATTCCCAGCCAGTCTCCCATGCTGGTACTTGCCAAGCCTTAAGCTGCATTGCTGCTGCGATCTGACGAGAGCAGGCACATTCAGCTTAGAATGGCCGTTGACAGCAGCTGTTCAATTTGAACCTTCTTTTACTATCTCATAGAGAAACTAACACAATTTTCAGGTTCAAAAAGGTCAACGGAACTTGGGATTCCCAGCCAGTCTCCCATGCTGGTACTTGCCAAGCCTTAAGCTGCATTGCTGCTGCGATCTGACGAGAGCAGGCACATTCACCTTAGAATGGCCGTTGACAGCAGCTGTTCAATTTGAACCTTCTTTTACCATCTTTGACAGAGAAACTAATACAATTTTCAGGTTCAAAAAGGTCAACGGAACTTGGGATTCCCAGCCAGACTCCCATGCTGGTACTTGCCAAGCCTTAAGCTGCATTGCTGTTGCGATCTGATGAGAGCAGGCACATTGAGCTTAGAATGGCCGTTGACAGCAGCTGTTCAATTTGAACCTTCTTTTACTATCTCATAGAGAAACTAACACAATTTTCAGGTTCAAAAAGGTCAACGGAACTTGGGATTCCCAGCCAGTCTCCCATGCTGGTACTTGCCAAGCCTTAAGCTGCATTGCTGCTGCGATCTGACGAGAGCAGGCACATTCAGCTTAGAATGGCTGTTGACAGCAGCTGTTCAATTTGAACCTTCTTTTACTATCTCATAGAGAAACTAACACAATTTTCAGGTTCAAAAAGGTCAACGGAACTTGCGATTCCCAGCCAGTCTCCCATGCTGGTACTTGCCAAGCCTTAAGCTGCATTGCTGCTGCGATCTCACGAGAGCAGGCACATTCAGCTTAGAATGGCCGTTGACAGCAGCTGTTCAATTTGAACCTTCTTTTACTATCTCATAGAGAAACTAACACAATTTTCAGGTTCAAAAAGGTCAACGGAACTTGGGATTCCCAGCCAGTCTCCCATGCTGGTACTTGCCAAGCCTTAAGCTGCATTGCTGCTGCGATCTGACGAGAGCAGGCACATTCACCTTAGAATGGCCGTTGACAGCAGCTGTTCAATTTGAACCTTCTTTTACTATCTCATAGAGAAACTAACACAATTTTCAGGTTCAAAAAGGTCAACGGATCTTGGGATTCCCAGCCAGTCTCCCAATCTGGTACTTGCCAAACCTTAAGCTGCATTGCTGCTGCGATCTGACGAGAGCAGGCACATTCAGCTTAGAATGGCCGTTGACAGCAGCTGTTCAATTTGAACCTTCTTTTACTATCTCATAGAGAAACTAACACAATTTTCAGGTTCAAAAAGGTAAACGGAACTTGGGATTCCCAGCCAGTCTCCCATGCTGGTACTTGCCAAGCCTTAAGCTGCATTGCTGCTGCGATCTGACGAGAGCAGGCACATTCAGCTTAGAATGGCCGTTGACAGCAGCTGTTCAATTTGAACCTTCTTTTACTATCTCATAGAGAAACTAACACAATTTTAAGGTTCAAAAAGGTCAACGGAACTTGGGATTCCCAGCCAGTCTCCCATGCTGGTACTTGCCAAGCCTTAAGCTGCATTGCTGCTGCGATCTCACGAGAGCAGGCACATTCAGCTTAGAATGGCCGTTGACAGCAGCTGTTCAATTTGAACCTTCTTTTACTGTCTCATAGAGAAACTAACACAATTTTCAGGTTCAAAAAGGTCAACGGAACTTGGGATTCCCAGCCAGTCTCCCATGCTGGTACTTGCCAAGCCTTAAGCTGCATTGCTGCTGCGATCTGACGAGAGCAGGCACATTCAGCTTAGAATGGCCGTTGACAGCAGCTGTTCAATTTGAACCTTCTTTTACTATCTCATAGAGAAACTAACACAATTTTCAGGTTCAAAAAGGTCAACGGAACTTGGGATTCCCAGCCAGTCTCCCATGCTGGTACTTGCCAAGCCTTAAGCTGCATTGCTGCTGCGATCTGACGAGAGCAGGCACATTCACCTTAGAATGGCCGTTGACAGCAGCTGTTCAATTTGAACCTTCTTTTACCATCTTTGACAGAGAAACTAATACAATTTTCAGGTTCAAAAAGGTCAACGGAACTTGGGATTCCCAGCCAGACTCCCATGCTGGTACTTGCCAAGCCTTAAGCTGCATTGCTGTTGCGATCTGATGAGAGCAGGCACATTGAGCTTAGAATGGCCGTTGACAGCAGCTGTTCAATTTGAACCTTCTTTTACTATCTCATAGAGAAACTAACACAATTTTCAGGTTCAAAAAGGTCAACGGAACTTGGGATTCCCAGCCAGTCTCCCATGCTGGTACTTGCCAAGCCTTAAGCTGCATTGCTGCTGCGATCTGACGAGAGCAGGCACATTCAGCTTAGAATGGCTGTTGACAGCAGCTGTTCAATTTGAACCTTCTTTTACTATCTCATAGAGAAACTAACACAATTTTCAGGTTCAAAAAGGTCAACGGAACTTGCGATTCCCAGCCAGTCTCCCATGCTGGTACTTGCCAAGCCTTAAGCTGCATTGCTGCTGCGATCTGACGAGAGCAGGCACATTCAGCTTAGAATGGCCGTTGACAGCAGCTGTTCAATTTGAACCTTCTTTTACTATCTCATAGAGAAACTAACACAATTTTAAGGTTCAAAAAGGTCAACGGAACTTGGGATTCCCAGCCAGTCTCCCATGCTGGTACTTGCCAAGCCTTAAGCTGCATTGCTGCTGCGATCTGACGAGAGCAGGCACATTCACCTTAGAATGGCCGTTGACAGCAGCTGTTCAATTTGAACCTTCTTTTACTATCTCATAGAGAAACTAACACAATTTTCAGGTTCAAAAAGGTCAACGGATCTTGGGATTCCCAGCCAGTCTCCCAATCTGGTACTTGCCAAACCTTAAGCTGCATTGCTGCTGCGATCTGACGAGAGCAGGCACATTCAGCTTAGAATGGCCGTTGACAGCAGCTGTTCAATTTGAACCTTCTTTTACTATCTCATAGAGAAACTAACACAATTTTCAGGTTCAAAAAGGTCAACGGAACTTGGGATTCCCAGCCAGTCTCCCATGCTGGTACTTGCCAAGCCTTAGGCTGCATTGCTGCTGCGATCTGACGAGAGCAGGTACATTCAGCTTAGAATGGCCGTTGACAGCAGCTGTTCAATTTGAACCTTCTTTTACCATCTTTGACAGAGAAACTAATACAATTTTCAGGTTCAAAAAGGTCAACGGAACTTGGGATTCCCAGCCAGACTCCCATGCTGGTACTTGCCAAGCCTTAAGCTGCATTGCTGTTGCGATCTGATGAGAGCAGGCACATTGAGCTTAGAATGGCCGTTGACAGCAGCTGTTCAATTTGAACCTTCTTTTACTATCTCATAGAGAAACTAACACAATTTTCAGGTTCAAAAAGGTCAACGGAACTTGGGATTCCCAGCCAGTCTCCCATGCTGGTACTTGCCAAGCCTTAAGCTGCATTGCTGCTGCGATCTGACGAGAGCAGGCACATTCAGCTTAGAATGGCCGTTGACAGCAGCTGTTCAATTTGAACCTTCTTTTACTATCTCATAGAGAAACTAACACAATTTTCAGGTTCAAAAAGGTCAACGGAACTTGGGATTCCCAGCCAGTCTCCCATGCTGGTACTTGCCAAGCCTTAAGCTGCATTGCTGCTGCGATCTGACGAGAGCAGGCACATTCAGCTTAGAATGGCCGTTGACAGCAGCTGTTCAATTTGAACCTTCTTTTACTATCTCATAGAGAAACTAACACAATTTTCAGGTTCAAAAAGGTCAACGGATCTTGGGATTCCCAGCCAGTCTCCCAATCTGGTACTTGCCAAACCTTAAGCTGCATTGCTGCTGCGATCTGACGAGAGCAGGCACATTCAGCTTAGAATGGCCGTTGACAGCAGCTGTTCAATTTGAACCTTCTTTTACCATCTTTGACAGAGAAACTAATACAATTTTAAGGTTCAAAAAGGTCAACGGAACTTGGGTTTCCCAGCCAGTCTCCCATGCTGGTACTTGCCAAGCCTTAAGCTGCATTGCTGCTGCGATCTGACGAGAGCAGGCACATTCAGCTTAGAATGGCCGTTGACAGCAGCTGTTCAATTTGAACCTTCTTTTACTATCTCATAGAGAAACTAACACAATTTTCAGGTTCAAAAAGGTCAACGGAACTTGGGATTCCCAGCCAGTCTCCCATGCTGGTACTTGCCAAGCCTTAAGCTGCATTGCTGCTGCGATCTGACGAGAGCAGGCACATTCACCTTAGAATGGCCGTTGACAGCAGCTGTTCAATTTGAACCTTCTTTTACTATCTCATAGAGAAACTAACACAATTTTCAGGTTCAAAAAGGTCAACGGTTCTTGGGATTCCCAGCCAGTCTCCCAATCTGGTACTTGCCAAACCTTAAGCTGCATTGCTGCTGCGATCTGACGAGAGCAGGCACATTCAGCTTAGAATGGCCGTTGACAGCAGCTGTTCAATTTGAACCTTCTTTTACTATCTCATAGAGAAACTAACACAATTTTCAGGTTCAAAAAGGTCAACGGAACTTGGGATTCCCAGCCAGTCTCCCATGCTGGTACTTGCCAAGCCTTAGGCTGCATTGCTGCTGCTATCTGACGAGAGCTGGCACATTCAGCTTAGAATGGCCGTTGACAGCAGCTGTTCAATTTGAACCTTCTTTTACCATCTTTGACAGAGAAACTAATACAAATTTAAGGTTCAAAAAGGTCAACGGAACTTGGGATTCCCAGCCAGTCTCCCATGCTGGTACTTGCCAAGCCTTAAGCTGCATTGCTGCTGCGATCTCACGAGAGCAGGCACATTCAGCTTAGAATGGCTGTTGACAGCAGCTGTTCAATTTGAACCTTCTTTTACCATCTTTGACAGAGAAACTAACACAATTTTCAGGTTCAAAAAGGTCAACGGAACTTGGGATTCCCAGCCAGTCTCCCATGCTGGTACTTGCCAAGCCTTAAGCTGCATTGCTGCTGCGATCTGACGAGAGCAGGTACATTCAGCTTAGAATGGCCGTTGACAGCAGCTGTTCAATTTGAACCTTCTTTTACTATCTCATAGAGAAACTAACACAATTTTCAGGTTCAAAAAGGTCAACGGAACTTGGGATTCCCAGCCAGTCTCCCATGCTGGTACTTGCCAAGCCTTAAGCTGCATTGCTGCTGCGATCTGACGAGAGCAGGCACATTCAGCTTAGAATGGCCGTTGACAGCAGCTGTTCAATTTGAACCTTCTTTTACTGTCTCATAGAGAAACTAACACAATTTTCAGGTTCAAAAAGGTCAACGGAACTTGGGATTCCCAGCCAGTCTCCCATGCTGGTACTTGCCAAGCCTTAAGCTGCATTGCTGCTGCGATCTGACGAGAGCAGGCACATTCAGCTTAGAATGGCCGTTGACAGCAGCTGTTCAATTTGAACCTTCTTTTACTATCTCATAGAGAAACTAACACAATTTTCAGGTTCAAAAAGGTCAACGGAACTTGGGATTCCCAGCCAGTCTCCCATGCTGGTACTTGCCAAGCCTTAAGCTGCATTGCTGCTGCGATCTCACGAGAGCAGGCACATTCACCTTAGAATGGCCGTTGACAGCAGCTGTTCAATTTGAACCTTCTTTTACCATCTTTGACAGAGAAACTAATACAATTTTCAGGTTCAAAAAGGTCAACGGAACTTGGGATTCCCAGCCAGACTCCCATGCTGGTACTTGCCAAGCCTTAAGCTGCATTGCTGTTGCGATCTGATGAGAGCAGGCACATTGAGCTTAGAATGGCCGTTGACAGCAGCTGTTCAATTTGAACCTTCTTTTACTATCTCATAGAGAAACTAACACAATTTTCAGGTTCAAAAAGGTCAACGGAACTTGGGATTCCCAGCCAGTCTCCCATGCTGGTACTTGCCAAGCCTTAAGCTGCATTGCTGCTGCGATCTGACGAGAGCAGGCACATTCAGCTTAGAATGGCCGTTGACAGCAGCTGTTCAATTTGAACCTTCTTTTACTATCTCATAGAGAAACTAACACAATTTTCAGGTTCAAAAAGGTCAACGGAACTTGCGATTCCCAGCCAGTCTCCCATGCTGGTACTTGCCAAGCCTTAAGCTGCATTGCTGCTGCGATCTGACGAGAGCAGGCACATTCAGCTTAGAATGGCCGTTGACAGCAGCTGTTCAATTTGAACCTTCTTTTACTATCTCATAGAGAAACTAACACAATTTTCAGGTTCAAAAAGGTCAACGGATCTTGGGATTCCCAGCCAGTCTCCCAATCTGGTACTTGCCAAACCTTAAGCTGCATTGCTGCTGCGATCTGACGAGAGCAGGCACATTCAGCTTAGAATGGCCGTTGACAGCAGCTGTTCAATTTGAACCTTCTTTTACCATCTTTGACAGAGAAACTAATACAATTTTAAGGTTCAAAAAGGTCAACGGAACTTGGGTTTCCCAGCCAGTCTCCCATGCTGGTACTTGCCAAGCCTTAAGCTGCATTGCTGCTGCGATCTGACGAGAGCAGGCACATTCAGCTTAGAATGGCCGTTGACAGCAGCTGTTCAATTTGAACCTTCTTTTACCATCTTTGACAGAGAAACTAACACAATTTTCAGGTTCAAAAAGGTCAACGGAACTTGGGATTCCCAGCCAGTCTCCCATGCTGGTACTTGCCAAGCCTTAAGCTGCATTGCTGCTGCGATCTGACGAGAGCAGGTACATTCAGCTTAGAATGGCCGTTGACAGCAGCTGTTCAATTTGAACCTTCTTTTACTATCTCATAGAGAAACTAACACAATTTTCAGGTTCAATAAGGTCAACGGAACTTGGGATTCCCAGCCAGTCTCCCATGCTGGTACTTGCCAAGCCTTAAGCTGCATTGCTGCTGCGATCTCACGAGAGCAGGCACATTCAGCTTAGAATGGCCGTTGACAGCAGCTGTTCAATTTGAACCTTCTTTTACCATCTTTGACAGGGAAACTAACACAATTTTCAGGTTCAAAAAGGTCAACGGAACTTGGGATTCCCAGCCAGTCTCCCATGCTGGTACTTGCCAAGCCTTAAGCTGCATTGCTGCTGCGATCTCACGAGAGCAGGCACATTCAGCTTAGAATGGCCGTTGACAGCAGCTGTTCAATTTGAACCTTCTTTTACTATCTCATAGAGAAACTAACACAATTTTCAGGTTCAAAAAGGTCAACGGATCTTGGGATTCCCAGCCAGTCTCCCAATCTGGTACTTGCCAAACCTTAAGCTGCATTGCTGCTGCGATCTGACGAGAGCAGGCACATTCAGCTTAGAATGGCCGTTGACAGCAGCTGTTCAATTTGAACCTTCTTTTACTATCTCATAGAGAAACTAACACAATTTTCAGGTTCAAAAAGGTCAACGGAACTTGGGATTCCCAGCCAGTCTCCCATGCTGGTACTTGCCAAGCCTTAAGCTGCATTGCTGCTGCGATCTGACGAGAGCAGGCACATTCAGCTTAGAATGGCCGTTGACAGCAGCTGTTCAATTTGAACCTTCTTTTACTATCTCATAGAGAAACTAACACAATTTTAAGGTTCAAAAAGGTCAACGGAACTTGGGATTCCCAGCCAGTCTCCCATGCTGGTACTTGCCAAGCCTTAAGCTGCATTGCTGCTGCGATCTCACGAGAGCAGGCACATTCAGCTTAGAATGGCCGTTGACAGCAGCTGTTCAATTTGAACCTTCTTTTACTGTCTCATAGAGAAACTAACACAATTTTCAGGTTCAAAAAGGTCAACGGAACTTGGGATTCCCAGCCAGTCTCCCATGCTGGTACTTGCCAAGCCTTAAGCTGCATTGCTGCTGCGATCTGACGAGAGCAGGCACATTCAGCTTAGAATGGCCGTTGACAGCAGCTGTTCAATTTGAACCTTCTTTTACTATCTCATAGAGAAACTAACACAATTTTCAGGTTCAAAAAGGTCAACGGAACTTGGGATTCCCAGCCAGTCTCCCATGCTGGTACTTGCCAAGCCTTAAGCTGCATTGCTGCTGCGATCTGACGAGAGCAGGCACATTCACCTTAGAATGGCCGTTGACAGCAGCTGTTCAATTTGAACCTTCTTTTACCATCTTTGACAGAGAAACTAATACAATTTTCAGGTTCAAAAAGGTCAACGGAACTTGGGATTCCCAGCCAGACTCCCATGCTGGTACTTGCCAAGCCTTAAGCTGCATTGCTGTTGCGATCTGATGAGAGCAGGCACATTGAGCTTAGAATGGCCGTTGACAGCAGCTGTTCAATTTGAACCTTCTTTTACTATCTCATAGAGAAACTAACACAATTTTCAGGTTCAAAAAGGTCAACGGAACTTGGGATTCCCAGCCAGTCTCCCATGCTGGTACTTGCCAAGCCTTAAGCTGCATTGCTGCTGCGATCTGACGAGAGCAGGCACATTCAGCTTAGAATGGCTGTTGACAGCAGCTGTTCAATTTGAACCTTCTTTTACTATCTCATAGAGAAACTAACACAATTTTCAGGTTCAAAAAGGTCAACGGAACTTGCGATTCCCAGCCAGTCTCCCATGCTGGTACTTGCCAAGCCTTAAGCTGCATTGCTGCTGCGATCTCACGAGAGCAGGCACATTCAGCTTAGAATGGCCGTTGACAGCAGCTGTTCAATTTGAACCTTCTTTTACTATCTCATAGAGAAACTAACACAATTTTCAGGTTCAAAAAGGTCAACGGAACTTGGGATTCCCAGCCAGTCTCCCATGCTGGTACTTGCCAAGCCTTAAGCTGCATTGCTGCTGCGATCTGACGAGAGCAGGCACATTCACCTTAGAATGGCCGTTGACAGCAGCTGTTCAATTTGAACCTTCTTTTACTATCTCATAGAGAAACTAACACAATTTTCAGGTTCAAAAAGGTCAACGGATCTTGGGATTCCCAGCCAGTCTCCCAATCTGGTACTTGCCAAACCTTAAGCTGCATTGCTGCTGCGATCTGACGAGAGCAGGCACATTCAGCTTAGAATGGCCGTTGACAGCAGCTGTTCAATTTGAACCTTCTTTTACTATCTCATAGAGAAACTAACACAATTTTCAGGTTCAAAAAGGTAAACGGAACTTGGGATTCCCAGCCAGTCTCCCATGCTGGTACTTGCCAAGCCTTAAGCTGCATTGCTGCTGCGATCTGACGAGAGCAGGCACATTCAGCTTAGAATGGCCGTTGACAGCAGCTGTTCAATTTGAACCTTCTTTTACTATCTCATAGAGAAACTAACACAATTTTAAGGTTCAAAAAGGTCAACGGAACTTGGGATTCCCAGCCAGTCTCCCATGCTGGTACTTGCCAAGCCTTAAGCTGCATTGCTGCTGCGATCTCACGAGAGCAGGCACATTCAGCTTAGAATGGCCGTTGACAGCAGCTGTTCAATTTGAACCTTCTTTTACTGTCTCATAGAGAAACTAACACAATTTTCAGGTTCAAAAAGGTCAACGGAACTTGGGATTCCCAGCCAGTCTCCCATGCTGGTACTTGCCAAGCCTTAAGCTGCATTGCTGCTGCGATCTGACGAGAGCAGGCACATTCAGCTTAGAATGGCCGTTGACAGCAGCTGTTCAATTTGAACCTTCTTTTACTATCTCATAGAGAAACTAACACAATTTTAAGGTTCAAAAAGGTCAACGGAACTTGGGATTCCCAGCCAGTCTCCCATGCTGGTACTTGCCAAGCCTTAAGCTGCATTGCTGCTGCGATCTCACGAGAGCAGGCACATTCAGCTTAGAATGGCCGTTGACAGCAGCTGTTCAATTTGAACCTTCTTTTACTGTCTCATAGAGAAACTAACACAATTTTCAGGTTCAAAAAGGTCAACGGAACTTGGGATTCCCAGCCAGTCTCCCATGCTGGTACTTGCCAAGCCTTAAGCTGCATTGCTGCTGCGATCTGACGAGAGCAGGCACATTCAGCTTAGAATGGCCGTTGACAGCAGCTGTTCAATTTGAACCTTCTTTTACCATCTTTGACAGATCGCAGCAGCAATGCAGCTTAAGGCTTGGCAAGTACCAGCATGGGAGACTGGCTGGGAATCCCAAGTTCCGTTTACCTTTTTGAACCTGAAAATTGTGTTAGTTTCTCTATGAGATAGTAAAAGAAGGTTCAAATTGAACAGCTGCTGTCAACGGCCATTCTAAGCTGAATGTGCCTGCTCTCGTCAGATCGCAGCAGCAATGCAGCTTAAGGTTTGGCAAGTACCAGATTGGGAGACTGGCTGGGAATCCCAAGATCCGTTGACCTTTTTGAACCTGAAAATTGTGTTAGTTTCTCTATGAGATAGTAAAAGAAGGTTCAAATTGAACAGCTGCTGTCAACGGCCATTCTAAGGTGAATGTGCCTGCTCTCGTCAGATCGCAGCAGCAATGCAGCTTAAGGCTTGGCAAGTACCAGCATGGGAGACTGGCTGGGAATCCCAAGTTCCGTTGACCTTTTTGAACCTGAAAATTGTGTTAGTTTCTCTATGAGATAGTAAAAGAAGGTTCAAATTGAACAGCTGCTGTCAACGGCCATTCTAAGCTGAATGTGCCTGCTCTCGTGAGATCGCAGCAGCAATGCAGCTTAAGGCTTGGCAAGTACCAGCATGGGAGACTGGCTGGGAATCGCAAGTTCCGTTGACCTTTTTGAACCTGAAAATTGTGTTAGTTTCTCTATGAGATAGTAAAAGAAGGTTCAAATTGAACAGCTGCTGTCAACAGCCATTCTAAGCTGAATGTGCCTGCTCTCGTCAGATCGCAGCAGCAATGCAGCTTAAGGCTTGGCAAGTACCAGCATGGGAGACTGGCTGGGAATCCCAAGTTCCGTTGACCTTTTTGAACCTGAAAATTGTGTTAGTTTCTCTATGAGATAGTAAAAGAAGGTTCAAATTGAACAGCTGCTGTCAACGGCCATTCTAAGCTCAATGTGCCTGCTCTCATCAGATCGCAACAGCAATGCAGCTTAAGGCTTGGCAAGTACCAGCATGGGAGTCTGGCTGGGAATCCCAAGTTCCGTTGACCTTTTTGAACCTGAAAATTGTATTAGTTTCTCTGTCAAAGATGGTAAAAGAAGGTTCAAATTGAACAGCTGCTGTCAACGGCCATTCTAAGGTGAATGTGCCTGCTCTCGTCAGATCGCAGCAGCAATGCAGCTTAAGGCTTGGCAAGTACCAGCATGGGAGACTGGCTGGGAATCCCAAGTTCCGTTGACCTTTTTGAACCTGAAAATTGTGTTAGTTTCTCTATGAGATAGTAAAAGAAGGTTCAAATTGAACAGCTGCTGTCAACGGCCATTCTAAGCTGAATGTGCCTGCTCTCGTCAGATCGCAGCAGCAATGCAGCTTAAGGCTTGGCAAGTACCAGCATGGGAGACTGGCTGGGAATCCCAAGTTCCGTTGACCTTTTTGAACCTGAAAATTGTGTTAGTTTCTCTATGAGACAGTAAAAGAAGGTTCAAATTGAACAGCTGCTGTCAACGGCCATTCTAAGCTGAATGTGCCTGCTCTCGTGAGATCGCAGCAGCAATGCAGCTTAAGGCTTGGCAAGTACCAGCATGGGAGACTGGCTGGGAATCCCAAGTTCCGTTGACCTTTTTGAACCTTAAAATTGTGTTAGTTTCTCTATGAGATAGTAAAAGAAGGTTCAAATTGAACAGCTGCTGTCAACGGCCATTCTAAGCTGAATGTGCCTGCTCTCGTCAGATCGCAGCAGCAATGCAGCTTAAGGCTTGGCAAGTACCAGCATGGGAGACTGGCTGGGAATCCCAAGTTCCGTTGACCTTTTTGAACCTGAAAATTGTGTTAGTTTCTCTATGAGATAGTAAAAGAAGGTTCAAATTGAACAGCTGCTGTCAACGGCCATTCTAAGCTGAATGTGCCTGCTCTCGTCAGATCGCAGCAGCAATGCAGCTTAAGGTTTGGCAAGTACCAGATTGGGAGACTGGCTGGGAATCCCAAGATCCGTTGACCTTTTTGAACCTGAAAATTGTGTTAGTTTCTCTATGAGATAGTAAAAGAAGGTTCAAATTGAACAGCTGCTGTCAACGGCCATTCTAAGCTGAATGTGCCTGCTCTCGTGAGATCGCAGCAGCAATGCAGCTTAAGGCTTGGCAAGTACCAGCATGGGAGACTGGCTGGGAATCCCAAGTTCCGTTGACCTTTTTGAACCTGAAAATTGTGTTAGTTTCCCTGTCAAAGATGGTAAAAGAAGGTTCAAATTGAACAGCTGCTGTCAACGGCCATTCTAAGCTGAATGTGCCTGCTCTCGTGAGATCGCAGCAGCAATGCAGCTTAAGGCTTGGCAAGTACCAGCATGGGAGACTGGCTGGGAATCCCAAGTTCCGTTGACCTTATTGAACCTGAAAATTGTGTTAGTTTCTCTATGAGATAGTAAAAGAAGGTTCAAATTGAACAGCTGCTGTCAACGGCCATTCTAAGCTGAATGTACCTGCTCTCGTCAGATCGCAGCAGCAATGCAGCTTAAGGCTTGGCAAGTACCAGCATGGGAGACTGGCTGGGAATCCCAAGTTCCGTTGACCTTTTTGAACCTGAAAATTGTGTTAGTTTCTCTGTCAAAGATGGTAAAAGAAGGTTCAAATTGAACAGCTGCTGTCAACGGCCATTCTAAGCTGAATGTGCCTGCTCTCGTCAGATCGCAGCAGCAATGCAGCTTAAGGCTTGGCAAGTACCAGCATGGGAGACTGGCTGGGAATCCCAAGTTCCGTTGACCTTTTTGAACCTGAAAATTGTGTTAGTTTCCCTGTCAAAGATGGTAAAAGAAGGTTCAAATTGAACAGCTGCTGTCAACGGCCATTCTAAGCTGAATGTGCCTGCTCTCGTGAGATCGCAGCAGCAATGCAGCTTAAGGCTTGGCAAGTACCAGCATGGGAGACTGGCTGGGAATCCCAAGTTCCGTTGACCTTTTTGAACCTGAAAATTGTGTTAGTTTCTCTATGAGATAGTAAAAGAAGGTTCAAATTGAACAGCTGCTGTCAACGGCCATTCTAAGCTGAATGTGCCTGCTCTCGTCAGATCGCAGCAGCAATGCAGCTTAAGGCTTGGCAAGTACCAGCATGGGAGACTGGCTGGGAATCCCAAGTTCCGTTGACCTTTTTGAACCTGAAAATTTTGTTAGTTTCTCTGTCAAAGATGGTAAAAGAAGGTTCAAATTGAACAGCTGCTGTCAACGGCCATTCTAAGCTGAATGTGCCTGCTCTCGTCAGATCGCAGCAGCAATGCAGCTTAAGGCTTGGCAAGTACCAGCATGGGAGACTGGCTGGGAATCCCAAGTTCCGTTGACCTTTTTGAACCTGAAAATTGTGTTAGTTTCCCTGTCAAAGATGGTAAAAGAAGGTTAAAATTGAACAGCTGCTGTCAACGGCCATTCTAAGCTGAATGTGCCTGCTCTCGTCAGATCGCAGCAGCAATGCAGCTTAAGGCTTGGCAAGTACCAGCATGGGAGACTGGCTGGGAATCCCAAGTTCCGTTGACCTTATTGAACCTGAAAATTGTGTTAGTTTCTCTATGAGATAGTAAAAGAAGGTTCAAATTGAACAGCTGCTGTCAACGGCCATTCTAAGCTGAATGTACCTGCTCTCGTCAGATCGCAGCAGCAATGCAGCTTAAGGCTTGGCAAGTACCAGCATGGGAGACTGGCTGGGAATCCCAAGTTCCGTTGACCTTTTTGAACCTGAAAATTGTGTTAGTTTCTCTGTCAAAGATGGTAAAAGAAGGTTCAAATTGAACAGCTGCTGTCAACGGCCATTCTAAGCTGAATGTGCCTGCTCTCGTGAGATCGCAGCAGCAATGCAGCTTAAGGCTTGGCAAGTACCAGCATGGGAGACTGGCTGGGAAACCCAAGTTCCGTTGACCTTTTTGAACCTTAAAATTGTATTAGTTTCTCTGTCAAAGATGGTAAAAGAAGGTTCAAATTGAACAGCTGCTGTCAACGGCCATTCTAAGCTGAATGTGCCTGCTCTCGTCAGATCGCAGCAGCAATGCAGCTTAAGGCTTGGCAAGTACCAGCATGGGAGACTGGCTGGGAATCCCAAGTTCCGTTGACCTTTTTGAACCTGAAAATTGTGTTAGTTTCTCTATGAGATAGTAAAAGAAGGTTCAAATTGAACAGCTGCTGTCAACGGCCATTCTAAGCTGAATGTGCCTGCTCTCGTCAGATCGCAGCAGCAATGCAGCTTAAGGCTTGGCAAGTACCAGCATGGGAGACTGGCTGGGAATCCCAAGTTCCGTTGACCTTTTTGAACCTGAAAATTGTGTTAGTTTCTCTATGAGATAGTAAAAGAAGGTTCAAATTGAACAGCTGCTGTCAACGGCCATTCTAAGCTCAATGTGCCTGCTCTCATCAGATCGCAACAGCAATGCAGCTTAAGGCTTGGCAAGTACCAGCATGGGAGTCTGGCTGGGAATCCCAAGTTCCGTTGACCTTTTTGAACCTGAAAATTGTATTAGTTTCTCTGTCAAAGATGGTAAAAGAAGGTTCAAATTGAACAGCTGCTGTCAACGGCCATTCTAAGGTGAATGTGCCTGCTCTCGTCAGATCGCAGCAGCAATGCAGCTTAAGGCTTGGCAAGTACCAGCATGGGAGACTGGCTGGGAATCCCAAGTTCCGTTGACCTTTTTGAACCTGAAAATTGTGTTAGTTTCTCTATGAGATAGTAAAAGAAGGTTCAAATTGAACAGCTGCTGTCAACGGCCATTCTAAGCTGAATGTGCCTGCTCTCGTCAGATCGCAGCAGCAATGCAGCTTAAGGTTTGGCAAGTACCAGCATGGGAGACTGGCTGGGAATCCCAAGTTCCGTTGACCTTTTTGAACCTGAAAATTGTGTTAGTTTCTCTATGAGACAGTAAAAGAAGGTTCAAATTGAACAGCTGCTGTCAACGGCCATTCTAAGCTGAATGTGCCTGCTCTCGTCAGATCGCAGCAGCAATGCAGCTTAAGGCTTGGCAAGTACCAGATTGGGAGACTGGCTGGGAATCCCAAGTTCCGTTGACCTTTTTGAACCTGAAAATTGTGTTAGTTTCTCTATGAGATAGTAAAAGAAGGTTCAAATTAAACAGCTGCTGTCAACGGCCATTCTAAGCTCAATGTGCCTGCTCTCATCAGATCGCAGCAGCAATGCAGCTTAAGGCTTGGCAAGTACCAGCATGGGAGTCTGGCTGGGAATCCCAAGTTCCGTTGACCTTATTGAACCTGAAAATTTTATTAGTTTCTCTGTCAAAGATGGTAAAAGAAGGTTCAAATTGAACAGCTGCTGTCAACGGCCATTCTAAGGTGAATGTGCCTGCTCTCGTCAGATCGCAGCAGCAATGCAGCTTAAGGCTTGGCAAGTACCAGCATGCGAGACTGCCTGGGAATCCCAAGTTCCGTTGACCTTTTTGAACCTGAAAATTGTGTTAGTTTCTCTATGAGATAGTAAAAGAAGGTTCAAATTGAACAGCTGCTGTCAACGGCCATTCTAAGCTGAATGTGCCTGCTCTCGTCAGATCGCAGCAGCAATGCAGCTTAAGGCTTGGCAAGTACCAGCATGGGAGACTGGCTGGGAATCCCAAGTTCCGTTGACCTTTTTGAACCTGAAAATTGTGTTAGTTTCTCTGTCAAAGATGGTAAAAGAAGGTTCAAATTGAACAGCTGCTGTCAACGGCCATTCTAAGCTGAATGTGCCTGCTCTCGTCAGATCGCAGCAGCAATGCAGCTTAAGGCTTGGCAAGTACCAGCATGGGAGACTGGCTGGGAATCCCAAGTTCCGTTGACCTTTTTGAACCTGAAAATTGTGTTAGTTTCCCTGTCAAAGATGGTAAAAGAAGGTTCAAATTGAACAGCTGCTGTCAACGGCCATTCTAAGCTGAATGTGCCTGCTCTCGTCAGATCGCAGCAGCAATGCAGCTTAAGGCTTGGCAAGTACCAGCATGGGAGACTGGCTGGGAATCCCAAGTTCCGTTGACCTTTTTGAACCTGAAAATTGTGTTAGTTTCTCTATGAGATAGTAAAAGAAGGTTCAAATTGAACAGCTGCTGTCAACGGCCATTCTAAGCTGAATGTGCCTGCTCTCGTCAGATCGCAGCAGCAATGCAGCTTAAGGCTTGGCAAGTACCAGCATGGGAGACTGGCTGGGAATCCCAAGTTCCGTTGACCTTTTTGAACCTGAAAATTGTGTTAGTTTCCCTGTCAAAGATGGTAAAAGAAGGTTCAAATTGAACAGCTGCTGTCAACGGCCATTCTAAGCTGAATGTGCCTGCTCTCATCAGATCGCAACAGCAATGCAGCTTAAGGCTTGGCAAGTACCAGCATGGGAGTCTGGCTGGGAATCCCAAGTTCCGTTGACCTTTTTGAACCTGAAAATTGTATTAGTTTCTCTGTCAAAGATGGTAAAAGAAGGTTCAAATTGAACAGCTGCTGTCAACGGCCATTCTAAGGTGAATGTGCCTGCTCTCGTGAGATCGCAGCAGCAATGCAGCTTAAGGCTTGGCAAGTACCAGCATGGGAGACTGGCTGGGAATCCCAAGTTCCGTTGACCTTTTTGAACCTGAAAATTGTGTTAGTTTCTCTATGAGATAGTAAAAGAAGGTTCAAATTGAACAGCTGCTGTCAACGGCCATTCTAAGCTGAATGTGCCTGCTCTCGTCAGATCGCAGCAGCAATGCAGCTTAAGGCTTGGCAAGTACCAGCATGGGAGACTGGCTGGGAATCCCAAGTTCCGTTGACCTTTTTGAACCTGAAAATTGTGTTAGTTTCTTGGAACTTGGGATTCCCAGCCAGACTCCCATGCTGGTACTTGCCAAGCCTTAAGCTGCATTGCTGCTGCGATCTGACGAGAGCAGGCACATTCAGCTTAGAATGGCCGTTGACAGCAGCTGTTCAATTTGAACCTTCTTTTACTATCTCATAGAGAAACTAACACAATTTTCAGGTTCAAAAAGGTCAACGGAACTTGGGATTCCCAGCCAGTCTCCCATGCTGGTACTTGCCAAGCCTTAAGCTGCATTGCTGCTGCGATCTGACGAGAGCAGGCACATTCAGCTTAGAATGGCCGTTGACAGCAGCTGTTCAATTTGAACCTTCTTTTACCATCTTTGACAGAGAAACTAATACAATTTTAAGGTTCAAAAAGGTCAACGGAACTTGGGTTTCCCAGCCAGTCTCCCATGCTGGTACTTGCCAAGCCTTAAGCTGCATTGCTGCTGCGATCTCACGAGAGCAGGCACATTCAGCTTAGAATGGCCGTTGACAGCAGCTGTTCAATTTGAACCTTCTTTTACCATCTTTGACAGAGAAACTAACACAATTTTCAGGTTCAAAAAGGTCAACGGAACTTGGGATTCCCAGCCAGTCTCCCATGCTGGTACTTGCCAAGCCTTAAGCTGCATTGCTGCTGCGATCTGACGAGAGCAGGTACATTCAGCTTAGAATGGCCGTTGACAGCAGCTGTTCAATTTGAACCTTCTTTTACTATCTCATAGAGAAACTAACACAATTTTCAGGTTCAATAAGGTCAACGGAACTTGGGATTCCCAGCCAGTCTCCCATGCTGGTACTTGCCAAGCCTTAAGCTGCATTGCTGCTGCGATCTGACGAGAGCAGGCACATTCAGCTTAGAATGGCCGTTGACAGCAGCTGTTCAATTTTAACCTTCTTTTACCATCTTTGACAGGGAAACTAACACAATTTTCAGGTTCAAAAAGGTCAACGGAACTTGGGATTCCCAGCCAGTCTCCCATGCTGGTACTTGCCAAGCCTTAAGCTGCATTGCTGCTGCGATCTGACGAGAGCAGGCACATTCAGCTTAGAATGGCCGTTGACAGCAGCTGTTCAATTTGAACCTTCTTTTACCATCTTTGACAGAGAAACTAACAAAATTTTCAGGTTCAAAAAGGTCAACGGAACTTGGGATTCCCAGCCAGTCTCCCATGCTGGTACTTGCCAAGCCTTAAGCTGCATTGCTGCTGCGATCTGACGAGAGCAGGCACATTCAGCTTAGAATGGCCGTTGACAGCAGCTGTTCAATTTGAACCTTCTTTTACTATCTCATAGAGAAACTAACACAATTTTCAGGTTCAAAAAGGTCAACGGAACTTGGGATTCCCAGCCAGTCTCCCATGCTGGTACTTGCCAAGCCTTAAGCTGCATTGCTGCTGCGATCTCACGAGAGCAGGCACATTCAGCTTAGAATGGCCGTTGACAGCAGCTGTTCAATTTGAACCTTCTTTTACCATCTTTGACAGGGAAACTAACACAATTTTCAGGTTCAAAAAGGTCAACGGAACTTGGGATTCCCAGCCAGTCTCCCATGCTGGTACTTGCCAAGCCTTAAGCTGCATTGCTGCTGCGATCTGACGAGAGCAGGCACATTCAGCTTAGAATGGCCGTTGACAGCAGCTGTTCAATTTGAACCTTCTTTTACCATCTTTGACAGAGAAACTAACACAATTTTCAGGTTCAAAAAGGTCAACGGAACTTGGGATTCCCAGCCAGTCTCCCATGCTGGTACTTGCCAAGCCTTAAGCTGCATTGCTGCTGCGATCTGACGAGAGCAGGTACATTCAGCTTAGAATGGCCGTTGACAGCAGCTGTTCAATTTGAACCTTCTTTTACTATCTCATAGAGAAACTAACACAATTTTCAGGTTCAATAAGGTCAACGGAACTTGGGATTCCCAGCCAGTCTCCCATGCTGGTACTTGCCAAGCCTTAAGCTGCATTGCTGCTGCGATCTCACGAGAGCAGGCACATTCAGCTTAGAATGGCCGTTGACAGCAGCTGTTCAATTTGAACCTTCTTTTACCATCTTTGACAGGGAAACTAACACAATTTTCAGGTTCAAAAAGGTCAACGGAACTTGGGATTCCCAGCCAGTCTCCCATGCTGGTACTTGCCAAGCCTTAAGCTGCATTGCTGCTGCGATCTCACGAGAGCAGGCACATTCAGCTTAGAATGGCCGTTGACAGCAGCTGTTCAATTTGAACCTTCTTTTACTATCTCATAGAGAAACTAACACAATTTTCAGGTTCAAAAAGGTCAACGGATCTTGGGATTCCCAGCCAGTCTCCCAATCTGGTACTTGCCAAACCTTAAGCTGCATTGCTGCTGCGATCTGACGAGAGCAGGCACATTCAGCTTAGAATGGCCGTTGACAGCAGCTGTTCAATTTGAACCTTCTTTTACTATCTCATAGAGAAACTAACACAATTTTCAGGTTCAAAAAGGTCAACGGAACTTGGGATTCCCAGCCAGTCTCCCATGCTGGTACTTGCCAAGCCTTAAGCTGCATTGCTGCTGCGATCTGACGAGAGCAGGCACATTCAGCTTAGAATGGCCGTTGACAGCAGCTGTTCAATTTGAACCTTCTTTTACTATCTCATAGAGAAACTAACACAATTTTAAGGTTCAAAAAGGTCAACGGAACTTGGGATTCCCAGCCAGTCTCCCATGCTGGTACTTGCCAAGCCTTAAGCTGCATTGCTGCTGCGATCTCACGAGAGCAGGCACATTCAGCTTAGAATGGCCGTTGACAGCAGCTGTTCAATTTGAACCTTCTTTTACTGTCTCATAGAGAAACTAACACAATTTTCAGGTTCAAAAAGGTCAACGGAACTTGGGATTCCCAGCCAGTCTCCCATGCTGGTACTTGCCAAGCCTTAAGCTGCATTGCTGCTGCGATCTGACGAGAGCAGGCACATTCAGCTTAGAATGGCCGTTGACAGCAGCTGTTCAATTTGAACCTTCTTTTACTATCTCATAGAGAAACTAACACAATTTTCAGGTTCAAAAAGGTCAACGGAACTTGGGATTCCCAGCCAGTCTCCCATGCTGGTACTTGCCAAGCCTTAAGCTGCATTGCTGCTGCGATCTGACGAGAGCAGGCACATTCACCTTAGAATGGCCGTTGACAGCAGCTGTTCAATTTGAACCTTCTTTTACCATCTTTGACAGAGAAACTAATACAATTTTCAGGTTCAAAAAGGTCAACGGAACTTGGGATTCCCAGCCAGACTCCCATGCTGGTACTTGCCAAGCCTTAAGCTGCATTGCTGTTGCGATCTGATGAGAGCAGGCACATTGAGCTTAGAATGGCCGTTGACAGCAGCTGTTCAATTTGAACCTTCTTTTACTATCTCATAGAGAAACTAACACAATTTTCAGGTTCAAAAAGGTCAACGGAACTTGGGATTCCCAGCCAGTCTCCCATGCTGGTACTTGCCAAGCCTTAAGCTGCATTGCTGCTGCGATCTGACGAGAGCAGGCACATTCAGCTTAGAATGGCTGTTGACAGCAGCTGTTCAATTTGAACCTTCTTTTACTATCTCATAGAGAAACTAACACAATTTTCAGGTTCAAAAAGGTCAACGGAACTTGCGATTCCCAGCCAGTCTCCCATGCTGGTACTTGCCAAGCCTTAAGCTGCATTGCTGCTGCGATCTCACGAGAGCAGGCACATTCAGCTTAGAATGGCCGTTGACAGCAGCTGTTCAATTTGAACCTTCTTTTACTATCTCATAGAGAAACTAACACAATTTTCAGGTTCAAAAAGGTCAACGGAACTTGGGATTCCCAGCCAGTCTCCCATGCTGGTACTTGCCAAGCCTTAAGCTGCATTGCTGCTGCGATCTGACGAGAGCAGGCACATTCACCTTAGAATGGCCGTTGACAGCAGCTGTTCAATTTGAACCTTCTTTTACTATCTCATAGAGAAACTAACACAATTTTCAGGTTCAAAAAGGTCAACGGATCTTGGGATTCCCAGCCAGTCTCCCAATCTGGTACTTGCCAAACCTTAAGCTGCATTGCTGCTGCGATCTGACGAGAGCAGGCACATTCAGCTTAGAATGGCCGTTGACAGCAGCTGTTCAATTTGAACCTTCTTTTACTATCTCATAGAGAAACTAACACAATTTTCAGGTTCAAAAAGGTAAACGGAACTTGGGATTCCCAGCCAGTCTCCCATGCTGGTACTTGCCAAGCCTTAAGCTGCATTGCTGCTGCGATCTGACGAGAGCAGGCACATTCAGCTTAGAATGGCCGTTGACAGCAGCTGTTCAATTTGAACCTTCTTTTACTATCTCATAGAGAAACTAACACAATTTTAAGGTTCAAAAAGGTCAACGGAACTTGGGATTCCCAGCCAGTCTCCCATGCTGGTACTTGCCAAGCCTTAAGCTGCATTGCTGCTGCGATCTCACGAGAGCAGGCACATTCAGCTTAGAATGGCCGTTGACAGCAGCTGTTCAATTTGAACCTTCTTTTACTGTCTCATAGAGAAACTAACACAATTTTCAGGTTCAAAAAGGTCAACGGAACTTGGGATTCCCAGCCAGTCTCCCATGCTGGTACTTGCCAAGCCTTAAGCTGCATTGCTGCTGCGATCTGACGAGAGCAGGCACATTCAGCTTAGAATGGCCGTTGACAGCAGCTGTTCAATTTGAACCTTCTTTTACTATCTCATAGAGAAACTAACACAATTTTCAGGTTCAAAAAGGTCAACGGAACTTGGGATTCCCAGCCAGTCTCCCATGCTGGTACTTGCCAAGCCTTAAGCTGCATTGCTGCTGCGATCTGACGAGAGCAGGCACATTCACCTTAGAATGGCCGTTGACAGCAGCTGTTCAATTTGAACCTTCTTTTACCATCTTTGACAGAGAAACTAATACAATTTTCAGGTTCAAAAAGGTCAACGGAACTTGGGATTCCCAGCCAGACTCCCATGCTGGTACTTGCCAAGCCTTAAGCTGCATTGCTGTTGCGATCTGATGAGAGCAGGCACATTGAGCTTAGAATGGCCGTTGACAGCAGCTGTTCAATTTGAACCTTCTTTTACTATCTCATAGAGAAACTAACACAATTTTCAGGTTCAAAAAGGTCAACGGAACTTGGGATTCCCAGCCAGTCTCCCATGCTGGTACTTGCCAAGCCTTAAGCTGCATTGCTGCTGCGATCTGACGAGAGCAGGCACATTCAGCTTAGAATGGCTGTTGACAGCAGCTGTTCAATTTGAACCTTCTTTTACTATCTCATAGAGAAACTAACACAATTTTCAGGTTCAAAAAGGTCAACGGAACTTGCGATTCCCAGCCAGTCTCCCATGCTGGTACTTGCCAAGCCTTAAGCTGCATTGCTGCTGCGATCTGACGAGAGCAGGCACATTCAGCTTAGAATGGCCGTTGACAGCAGCTGTTCAATTTGAACCTTCTTTTACTATCTCGTAGAGAAACTAACACAATTTTAAGGTTCAAAAAGGTCAACGGAACTTGGGATTCCCAGCCAGTCTCCCATGCTGGTACTTGCCAAGCCTTAAGCTGCATTGCTGCTGCGATCTGACGAGAGCAGGCACATTCACCTTAGAATGGCCGTTGACAGCAGCTGTTCAATTTGAACCTTCTTTTACTATCTCATAGAGAAACTAACACAATTTTCAGGTTCAAAAAGGTCAACGGATCTTGGGATTCCCAGCCAGTCTCCCAATCTGGTACTTGCCAAACCTTAAGCTGCATTGCTGCTGCGATCTGACGAGAGCAGGCACATTCAGCTTAGAATGGCCGTTGACAGCAGCTGTTCAATTTGAACCTTCTTTTACTATCTCATAGAGAAACTAACACAATTTTCAGGTTCAAAAAGGTCAACGGAACTTGGGATTCCCAGCCAGTCTCCCATGCTGGTACTTGCCAAGCCTTAGGCTGCATTGCTGCTGCGATCTGACGAGAGCAGGTACATTCAGCTTAGAATGGCCGTTGACAGCAGCTGTTCAATTTGAACCTTCTTTTACCATCTTTGACAGAGAAACTAATACAATTTTCAGGTTCAAAAAGGTCAACGGAACTTGGGATTCCCAGCCAGACTCCCATGCTGGTACTTGCCAAGCCTTAAGCTGCATTGCTGTTGCGATCTGATGAGAGCAGGCACATTGAGCTTAGAATGGCCGTTGACAGCAGCTGTTCAATTTGAACCTTCTTTTACTATCTCATAGAGAAACTAACACAATTTTCAGGTTCAAAAAGGTCAACGGAACTTGGGATTCCCAGCCAGTCTCCCATGCTGGTACTTGCCAAGCCTTAAGCTGCATTGCTGCTGCGATCTGACGAGAGCAGGCACATTCAGCTTAGAATGGCCGTTGACAGCAGCTGTTCAATTTGAACCTTCTTTTACTATCTCATAGAGAAACTAACACAATTTTCAGGTTCAAAAAGGTCAACGGAACTTGGGATTCCCAGCCAGTCTCCCATGCTGGTACTTGCCAAGCCTTAAGCTGCATTGCTGCTGCGATCTGACGAGAGCAGGCACATTCAGCTTAGAATGGCCGTTGACAGCAGCTGTTCAATTTGAACCTTCTTTTACTATCTCATAGAGAAACTAACACAATTTTCAGGTTCAAAAAGGTCAACGGATCTTGGGATTCCCAGCCAGTCTCCCAATCTGGTACTTGCCAAACCTTAAGCTGCATTGCTGCTGCGATCTGACGAGAGCAGGCACATTCAGCTTAGAATGGCCGTTGACAGCAGCTGTTCAATTTGAACCTTCTTTTACCATCTTTGACAGAGAAACTAATACAATTTTAAGGTTCAAAAAGGTCAACGGAACTTGGGTTTCCCAGCCAGTCTCCCATGCTGGTACTTGCCAAGCCTTAAGCTGCATTGCTGCTGCGATCTGACGAGAGCAGGCACATTCAGCTTAGAATGGCCGTTGACAGCAGCTGTTCAATTTGAACCTTCTTTTACTATCTCATAGAGAAACTAACACAATTTTCAGGTTCAAAAAGGTCAACGGAACTTGGGATTCCCAGCCAGTCTCCCATGCTGGTACTTGCCAAGCCTTAAGCTGCATTGCTGCTGCGATCTGACGAGAGCAGGCACATTCACCTTAGAATGGCCGTTGACAGCAGCTGTTCAATTTGAACCTTCTTTTACTATCTCATAGAGAAACTAACACAATTTTCAGGTTCAAAAAGGTCAACGGTTCTTGGGATTCCCAGCCAGTCTCCCAATCTGGTACTTGCCAAACCTTAAGCTGCATTGCTGCTGCGATCTGACGAGAGCAGGCACATTCAGCTTAGAATGGCCGTTGACAGCAGCTGTTCAATTTGAACCTTCTTTTACTATCTCATAGAGAAACTAACACAATTTTCAGGTTCAAAAAGGTCAACGGAACTTGGGATTCCCAGCCAGTCTCCCATGCTGGTACTTGCCAAGCCTTAGGCTGCATTGCTGCTGCTATCTGACGAGAGCTGGCACATTCAGCTTAGAATGGCCGTTGACAGCAGCTGTTCAATTTGAACCTTCTTTTACCATCTTTGACAGAGAAACTAATACAAATTTAAGGTTCAAAAAGGTCAACGGAACTTGGGATTCCCAGCCAGTCTCCCATGCTGGTACTTGCCAAGCCTTAAGCTGCATTGCTGCTGCGATCTCACGAGAGCAGGCACATTCAGCTTAGAATGGCTGTTGACAGCAGCTGTTCAATTTGAACCTTCTTTTACCATCTTTGACAGAGAAACTAACACAATTTTCAGGTTCAAAAAGGTCAACGGAACTTGGGATTCCCAGCCAGTCTCCCATGCTGGTACTTGCCAAGCCTTAAGCTGCATTGCTGCTGCGATCTGACGAGAGCAGGTACATTCAGCTTAGAATGGCCGTTGACAGCAGCTGTTCAATTTGAACCTTCTTTTACTATCTCATAGAGAAACTAACACAATTTTCAGGTTCAAAAAGGTCAACGGAACTTGGGATTCCCAGCCAGTCTCCCATGCTGGTACTTGCCAAGCCTTAAGCTGCATTGCTGCTGCGATCTGACGAGAGCAGGCACATTCAGCTTAGAATGGCCGTTGACAGCAGCTGTTCAATTTGAACCTTCTTTTACTGTCTCATAGAGAAACTAACACAATTTTCAGGTTCAAAAAGGTCAACGGAACTTGGGATTCCCAGCCAGTCTCCCATGCTGGTACTTGCCAAGCCTTAAGCTGCATTGCTGCTGCGATCTGACGAGAGCAGGCACATTCAGCTTAGAATGGCCGTTGACAGCAGCTGTTCAATTTGAACCTTCTTTTACTATCTCATAGAGAAACTAACACAATTTTCAGGTTCAAAAAGGTCAACGGAACTTGGGATTCCCAGCCAGTCTCCCATGCTGGTACTTGCCAAGCCTTAAGCTGCATTGCTGCTGCGATCTCACGAGAGCAGGCACATTCACCTTAGAATGGCCGTTGACAGCAGCTGTTCAATTTGAACCTTCTTTTACCATCTTTGACAGAGAAACTAATACAATTTTCAGGTTCAAAAAGGTCAACGGAACTTGGGATTCCCAGCCAGACTCCCATGCTGGTACTTGCCAAGCCTTAAGCTGCATTGCTGTTGCGATCTGATGAGAGCAGGCACATTGAGCTTAGAATGGCCGTTGACAGCAGCTGTTCAATTTGAACCTTCTTTTACTATCTCATAGAGAAACTAACACAATTTTCAGGTTCAAAAAGGTCAACGGAACTTGGGATTCCCAGCCAGTCTCCCATGCTGGTACTTGCCAAGCCTTAAGCTGCATTGCTGCTGCGATCTGACGAGAGCAGGCACATTCAGCTTAGAATGGCCGTTGACAGCAGCTGTTCAATTTGAACCTTCTTTTACTATCTCATAGAGAAACTAACACAATTTTCAGGTTCAAAAAGGTCAACGGAACTTGCGATTCCCAGCCAGTCTCCCATGCTGGTACTTGCCAAGCCTTAAGCTGCATTGCTGCTGCGATCTGACGAGAGCAGGCACATTCAGCTTAGAATGGCCGTTGACAGCAGCTGTTCAATTTGAACCTTCTTTTACTATCTCATAGAGAAACTAACACAATTTTCAGGTTCAAAAAGGTCAACGGATCTTGGGATTCCCAGCCAGTCTCCCAATCTGGTACTTGCCAAACCTTAAGCTGCATTGCTGCTGCGATCTGACGAGAGCAGGCACATTCAGCTTAGAATGGCCGTTGACAGCAGCTGTTCAATTTGAACCTTCTTTTACCATCTTTGACAGAGAAACTAATACAATTTTAAGGTTCAAAAAGGTCAACGGAACTTGGGTTTCCCAGCCAGTCTCCCATGCTGGTACTTGCCAAGCCTTAAGCTGCATTGCTGCTGCGATCTGACGAGAGCAGGCACATTCAGCTTAGAATGGCCGTTGACAGCAGCTGTTCAATTTGAACCTTCTTTTACCATCTTTGACAGAGAAACTAACACAATTTTCAGGTTCAAAAAGGTCAACGGAACTTGGGATTCCCAGCCAGTCTCCCATGCTGGTACTTGCCAAGCCTTAAGCTGCATTGCTGCTGCGATCTGACGAGAGCAGGTACATTCAGCTTAGAATGGCCGTTGACAGCAGCTGTTCAATTTGAACCTTCTTTTACTATCTCATAGAGAAACTAACACAATTTTCAGGTTCAATAAGGTCAACGGAACTTGGGATTCCCAGCCAGTCTCCCATGCTGGTACTTGCCAAGCCTTAAGCTGCATTGCTGCTGCGATCTCACGAGAGCAGGCACATTCAGCTTAGAATGGCCGTTGACAGCAGCTGTTCAATTTGAACCTTCTTTTACCATCTTTGACAGGGAAACTAACACAATTTTCAGGTTCAAAAAGGTCAACGGAACTTGGGATTCCCAGCCAGTCTCCCATGCTGGTACTTGCCAAGCCTTAAGCTGCATTGCTGCTGCGATCTCACGAGAGCAGGCACATTCAGCTTAGAATGGCCGTTGACAGCAGCTGTTCAATTTGAACCTTCTTTTACTATCTCATAGAGAAACTAACACAATTTTCAGGTTCAAAAAGGTCAACGGATCTTGGGATTCCCAGCCAGTCTCCCAATCTGGTACTTGCCAAACCTTAAGCTGCATTGCTGCTGCGATCTGACGAGAGCAGGCACATTCAGCTTAGAATGGCCGTTGACAGCAGCTGTTCAATTTGAACCTTCTTTTACTATCTCATAGAGAAACTAACACAATTTTCAGGTTCAAAAAGGTCAACGGAACTTGGGATTCCCAGCCAGTCTCCCATGCTGGTACTTGCCAAGCCTTAAGCTGCATTGCTGCTGCGATCTGACGAGAGCAGGCACATTCAGCTTAGAATGGCCGTTGACAGCAGCTGTTCAATTTGAACCTTCTTTTACTATCTCATAGAGAAACTAACACAATTTTAAGGTTCAAAAAGGTCAACGGAACTTGGGATTCCCAGCCAGTCTCCCATGCTGGTACTTGCCAAGCCTTAAGCTGCATTGCTGCTGCGATCTCACGAGAGCAGGCACATTCAGCTTAGAATGGCCGTTGACAGCAGCTGTTCAATTTGAACCTTCTTTTACTGTCTCATAGAGAAACTAACACAATTTTCAGGTTCAAAAAGGTCAACGGAACTTGGGATTCCCAGCCAGTCTCCCATGCTGGTACTTGCCAAGCCTTAAGCTGCATTGCTGCTGCGATCTGACGAGAGCAGGCACATTCAGCTTAGAATGGCCGTTGACAGCAGCTGTTCAATTTGAACCTTCTTTTACTATCTCATAGAGAAACTAACACAATTTTCAGGTTCAAAAAGGTCAACGGAACTTGGGATTCCCAGCCAGTCTCCCATGCTGGTACTTGCCAAGCCTTAAGCTGCATTGCTGCTGCGATCTGACGAGAGCAGGCACATTCACCTTAGAATGGCCGTTGACAGCAGCTGTTCAATTTGAACCTTCTTTTACCATCTTTGACAGAGAAACTAATACAATTTTCAGGTTCAAAAAGGTCAACGGAACTTGGGATTCCCAGCCAGACTCCCATGCTGGTACTTGCCAAGCCTTAAGCTGCATTGCTGTTGCGATCTGATGAGAGCAGGCACATTGAGCTTAGAATGGCCGTTGACAGCAGCTGTTCAATTTGAACCTTCTTTTACTATCTCATAGAGAAACTAACACAATTTTCAGGTTCAAAAAGGTCAACGGAACTTGGGATTCCCAGCCAGTCTCCCATGCTGGTACTTGCCAAGCCTTAAGCTGCATTGCTGCTGCGATCTGACGAGAGCAGGCACATTCAGCTTAGAATGGCTGTTGACAGCAGCTGTTCAATTTGAACCTTCTTTTACTATCTCATAGAGAAACTAACACAATTTTCAGGTTCAAAAAGGTCAACGGAACTTGCGATTCCCAGCCAGTCTCCCATGCTGGTACTTGCCAAGCCTTAAGCTGCATTGCTGCTGCGATCTCACGAGAGCAGGCACATTCAGCTTAGAATGGCCGTTGACAGCAGCTGTTCAATTTGAACCTTCTTTTACTATCTCATAGAGAAACTAACACAATTTTCAGGTTCAAAAAGGTCAACGGAACTTGGGATTCCCAGCCAGTCTCCCATGCTGGTACTTGCCAAGCCTTAAGCTGCATTGCTGCTGCGATCTGACGAGAGCAGGCACATTCACCTTAGAATGGCCGTTGACAGCAGCTGTTCAATTTGAACCTTCTTTTACTATCTCATAGAGAAACTAACACAATTTTCAGGTTCAAAAAGGTCAACGGATCTTGGGATTCCCAGCCAGTCTCCCAATCTGGTACTTGCCAAACCTTAAGCTGCATTGCTGCTGCGATCTGACGAGAGCAGGCACATTCAGCTTAGAATGGCCGTTGACAGCAGCTGTTCAATTTGAACCTTCTTTTACTATCTCATAGAGAAACTAACACAATTTTCAGGTTCAAAAAGGTAAACGGAACTTGGGATTCCCAGCCAGTCTCCCATGCTGGTACTTGCCAAGCCTTAAGCTGCATTGCTGCTGCGATCTGACGAGAGCAGGCACATTCAGCTTAGAATGGCCGTTGACAGCAGCTGTTCAATTTGAACCTTCTTTTACTATCTCATAGAGAAACTAACACAATTTTAAGGTTCAAAAAGGTCAACGGAACTTGGGATTCCCAGCCAGTCTCCCATGCTGGTACTTGCCAAGCCTTAAGCTGCATTGCTGCTGCGATCTCACGAGAGCAGGCACATTCAGCTTAGAATGGCCGTTGACAGCAGCTGTTCAATTTGAACCTTCTTTTACTGTCTCATAGAGAAACTAACACAATTTTCAGGTTCAAAAAGGTCAACGGAACTTGGGATTCCCAGCCAGTCTCCCATGCTGGTACTTGCCAAGCCTTAAGCTGCATTGCTGCTGCGATCTGACGAGAGCAGGCACATTCAGCTTAGAATGGCCGTTGACAGCAGCTGTTCAATTTGAACCTTCTTTTACTATCTCATAGAGAAACTAACACAATTTTCAGGTTCAAAAAGGTCAACGGAACTTGGGATTCCCAGCCAGTCTCCCATGCTGGTACTTGCCAAGCCTTAAGCTGCATTGCTGCTGCGATCTGACGAGAGCAGGCACATTCACCTTAGAATGGCCGTTGACAGCAGCTGTTCAATTTGAACCTTCTTTTACCATCTTTGACAGAGAAACTAATACAATTTTCAGGTTCAAAAAGGTCAACGGAACTTGGGATTCCCAGCCAGACTCCCATGCTGGTACTTGCCAAGCCTTAAGCTGCATTGCTGTTGCGATCTGATGAGAGCAGGCACATTGAGCTTAGAATGGCCGTTGACAGCAGCTGTTCAATTTGAACCTTCTTTTACTATCTCATAGAGAAACTAACACAATTTTCAGGTTCAAAAAGGTCAACGGAACTTGGGATTCCCAGCCAGTCTCCCATGCTGGTACTTGCCAAGCCTTAAGCTGCATTGCTGCTGCGATCTGACGAGAGCAGGCACATTCAGCTTAGAATGGCTGTTGACAGCAGCTGTTCAATTTGAACCTTCTTTTACTATCTCATAGAGAAACTAACACAATTTTCAGGTTCAAAAAGGTCAACGGAACTTGCGATTCCCAGCCAGTCTCCCATGCTGGTACTTGCCAAGCCTTAAGCTGCATTGCTGCTGCGATCTGACGAGAGCAGGCACATTCAGCTTAGAATGGCCGTTGACAGCAGCTGTTCAATTTGAACCTTCTTTTACTATCTCATAGAGAAACTAACACAATTTTAAGGTTCAAAAAGGTCAACGGAACTTGGGATTCCCAGCCAGTCTCCCATGCTGGTACTTGCCAAGCCTTAAGCTGCATTGCTGCTGCGATCTGACGAGAGCAGGCACATTCACCTTAGAATGGCCGTTGACAGCAGCTGTTCAATTTGAACCTTCTTTTACTATCTCATAGAGAAACTAACACAATTTTCAGGTTCAAAAAGGTCAACGGATCTTGGGATTCCCAGCCAGTCTCCCAATCTGGTACTTGCCAAACCTTAAGCTGCATTGCTGCTGCGATCTGACGAGAGCAGGCACATTCAGCTTAGAATGGCCGTTGACAGCAGCTGTTCAATTTGAACCTTCTTTTACTATCTCATAGAGAAACTAACACAATTTTCAGGTTCAAAAAGGTCAACGGAACTTGGGATTCCCAGCCAGTCTCCCATGCTGGTACTTGCCAAGCCTTAGGCTGCATTGCTGCTGCGATCTGACGAGAGCAGGTACATTCAGCTTAGAATGGCCGTTGACAGCAGCTGTTCAATTTGAACCTTCTTTTACCATCTTTGACAGAGAAACTAATACAATTTTCAGGTTCAAAAAGGTCAACGGAACTTGGGATTCCCAGCCAGACTCCCATGCTGGTACTTGCCAAGCCTTAAGCTGCATTGCTGTTGCGATCTGATGAGAGCAGGCACATTGAGCTTAGAATGGCCGTTGACAGCAGCTGTTCAATTTGAACCTTCTTTTACTATCTCATAGAGAAACTAACACAATTTTCAGGTTCAAAAAGGTCAACGGAACTTGGGATTCCCAGCCAGTCTCCCATGCTGGTACTTGCCAAGCCTTAAGCTGCATTGCTGCTGCGATCTGACGAGAGCAGGCACATTCAGCTTAGAATGGCCGTTGACAGCAGCTGTTCAATTTGAACCTTCTTTTACTATCTCATAGAGAAACTAACACAATTTTCAGGTTCAAAAAGGTCAACGGAACTTGGGATTCCCAGCCAGTCTCCCATGCTGGTACTTGCCAAGCCTTAAGCTGCATTGCTGCTGCGATCTGACGAGAGCAGGCACATTCAGCTTAGAATGGCCGTTGACAGCAGCTGTTCAATTTGAACCTTCTTTTACTATCTCATAGAGAAACTAACACAATTTTCAGGTTCAAAAAGGTCAACGGATCTTGGGATTCCCAGCCAGTCTCCCAATCTGGTACTTGCCAAACCTTAAGCTGCATTGCTGCTGCGATCTGACGAGAGCAGGCACATTCAGCTTAGAATGGCCGTTGACAGCAGCTGTTCAATTTGAACCTTCTTTTACCATCTTTGACAGAGAAACTAATACAATTTTAAGGTTCAAAAAGGTCAACGGAACTTGGGTTTCCCAGCCAGTCTCCCATGCTGGTACTTGCCAAGCCTTAAGCTGCATTGCTGCTGCGATCTGACGAGAGCAGGCACATTCAGCTTAGAATGGCCGTTGACAGCAGCTGTTCAATTTGAACCTTCTTTTACTATCTCATAGAGAAACTAACACAATTTTCAGGTTCAAAAAGGTCAACGGAACTTGGGATTCCTAGCCAGTCTCCCATGCTGGTACTTGCCAAGCCTTAAGCTGCATTGCTGCTGCGATCTGACGAGAGCAGGCACATTCACCTTAGAATGGCCGTTGACAGCAGCTGTTCAATTTGAACCTTCTTTTACTATCTCATAGAGAAACTAACACAATTTTCAGGTTCAAAAAGGTCAACGGTTCTTGGGATTCCCAGCCAGTCTCCCAATCTGGTACTTGCCAAACCTTAAGCTGCATTGCTGCTGCGATCTGACGAGAGCAGGCACATTCAGCTTAGAATGGCCGTTGACAGCAGCTGTTCAATTTGAACCTTCTTTTACTATCTCATAGAGAAACTAACACAATTTTCAGGTTCAAAAAGGTCAACGGAACTTGGGATTCCCAGCCAGTCTCCCATGCTGGTACTTGCCAAGCCTTAGGCTGCATTGCTGCTGCTATCTGACGAGAGCTGGCACATTCAGCTTAGAATGGCCGTTGACAGCAGCTGTTCAATTTGAACCTTCTTTTACCATCTTTGACAGAGAAACTAATACAAATTTAAGGTTCAAAAAGGTCAACGGAACTTGGGATTCCCAGCCAGTCTCCCATGCTGGTACTTGCCAAGCCTTAAGCTGCATTGCTGCTGCGATCTCACGAGAGCAGGCACATTCAGCTTAGAATGGCTGTTGACAGCAGCTGTTCAATTTGAACCTTCTTTTACCATCTTTGACAGAGAAACTAACACAATTTTCAGGTTCAAAAAGGTCAACGGAACTTGGGATTCCCAGCCAGTCTCCCATGCTGGTACTTGCCAAGCCTTAAGCTGCATTGCTGCTGCGATCTGACGAGAGCAGGTACATTCAGCTTAGAATGGCCGTTGACAGCAGCTGTTCAATTTGAACCTTCTTTTACTATCTCATAGAGAAACTAACACAATTTTCAGGTTCAAAAAGGTCAACGGAACTTGGGATTCCCAGCCAGTCTCCCATGCTGGTACTTGCCAAGCCTTAAGCTGCATTGCTGCTGCGATCTGACGAGAGCAGGCACATTCAGCTTAGAATGGCCGTTGACAGCAGCTGTTCAATTTGAACCTTCTTTTACTGTCTCATAGAGAAACTAACACAATTTTCAGGTTCAAAAAGGTCAACGGAACTTGGGATTCCCAGCCAGTCTCCCATGCTGGTACTTGCCAAGCCTTAAGCTGCATTGCTGCTGCGATCTGACGAGAGCAGGCACATTCAGCTTAGAATGGCCGTTGACAGCAGCTGTTCAATTTGAACCTTCTTTTACTATCTCATAGAGAAACTAACACAATTTTCAGGTTCAAAAAGGTCAACGGAACTTGGGATTCCCAGCCAGTCTCCCATGCTGGTACTTGCCAAGCCTTAAGCTGCATTGCTGCTGCGATCTCACGAGAGCAGGCACATTCACCTTAGAATGGCCGTTGACAGCAGCTGTTCAATTTGAACCTTCTTTTACCATCTTTGACAGAGAAACTAATACAATTTTCAGGTTCAAAAAGGTCAACGGAACTTGGGATTCCCAGCCAGACTCCCATGCTGGTACTTGCCAAGCCTTAAGCTGCATTGCTGTTGCGATCTGATGAGAGCAGGCACATTGAGCTTAGAATGGCCGTTGACAGCAGCTGTTCAATTTGAACCTTCTTTTACTATCTCATAGAGAAACTAACACAATTTTCAGGTTCAAAAAGGTCAACGGAACTTGGGATTCCCAGCCAGTCTCCCATGCTGGTACTTGCCAAGCCTTAAGCTGCATTGCTGCTGCGATCTGACGAGAGCAGGCACATTCAGCTTAGAATGGCCGTTGACAGCAGCTGTTCAATTTGAACCTTCTTTTACTATCTCATAGAGAAACTAACACAATTTTCAGGTTCAAAAAGGTCAACGGAACTTGCGATTCCCAGCCAGTCTCCCATGCTGGTACTTGCCAAGCCTTAAGCTGCATTGCTGCTGCGATCTGACGAGAGCAGGCACATTCAGCTTAGAATGGCCGTTGACAGCAGCTGTTCAATTTGAACCTTCTTTTACTATCTCATAGAGAAACTAACACAATTTTCAGGTTCAAAAAGGTCAACGGATCTTGGGATTCCCAGCCAGTCTCCCAATCTGGTACTTGCCAAACCTTAAGCTGCATTGCTGCTGCGATCTGACGAGAGCAGGCACATTCAGCTTAGAATGGCCGTTGACAGCAGCTGTTCAATTTGAACCTTCTTTTACCATCTTTGACAGAGAAACTAATACAATTTTAAGGTTCAAAAAGGTCAACGGAACTTGGGTTTCCCAGCCAGTCTCCCATGCTGGTACTTGCCAAGCCTTAAGCTGCATTGCTGCTGCGATCTCACGAGAGCAGGCACATTCAGCTTAGAATGGCCGTTGACAGCAGCTGTTCAATTTGAACCTTCTTTTACCATCTTTGACAGAGAAACTAACACAATTTTCAGGTTCAAAAAGGTCAACGGAACTTGGGATTCCCAGCCAGTCTCCCATGCTGGTACTTGCCAAGCCTTAAGCTGCATTGCTGCTGCGATCTGACGAGAGCAGGTACATTCAGCTTAGAATGGCCGTTGACAGCAGCTGTTCAATTTGAACCTTCTTTTACTATCTCATAGAGAAACTAACACAATTTTCAGGTTCAATAAGGTCAACGGAACTTGGGATTCCCAGCCAGTCTCCCATGCTGGTACTTGCCAAGCCTTAAGCTGCATTGCTGCTGCGATCTGACGAGAGCAGGCACATTCAGCTTAGAATGGCCGTTGACAGCAGCTGTTCAATTTGAACCTTCTTTTACCATCTTTGACAGGGAAACTAACACAATTTTCAGGTTCAAAAAGGTCAACGGAACTTGGGATTCCCAGCCAGTCTCCCATGCTGGTACTTGCCAAGCCTTAAGCTGCATTGCTGCTGCGATCTGACGAGAGCAGGCACATTCAGCTTAGAATGGCCGTTGACAGCAGCTGTTCAATTTGAACCTTCTTTTACCATCTTTGACAGAGAAACTAACACAATTTTCAGGTTCAAAAAGGTCAACGGAACTTGGGATTCCCAGCCAGTCTCCCATGCTGGTACTTGCCAAGCCTTAAGCTGCATTGCTGCTGCGATCTGACGAGAGCAGGCACATTCAGCTTAGAATGGCCGTTGACAGCAGCTGTTCAATTTGAACCTTCTTTTACTATCTCATAGAGAAACTAACACAATTTTCAGGTTCAAAAAGGTCAACGGAACTTGGGATTCCCAGCCAGTCTCCCATGCTGGTACTTGCCAAGCCTTAAGCTGCATTGCTGCTGCGATCTCACGAGAGCAGGCACATTCAGCTTAGAATGGCCGTTGACAGCAGCTGTTCAATTTGAACCTTCTTTTACCATCTTTGACAGGGAAACTAACACAATTTTCAGGTTCAAAAAGGTCAACGGAACTTGGGATTCCCAGCCAGTCTCCCATGCTGGTACTTGCCAAGCCTTAAGCTGCATTGCTGCTGCGATCTGACGAGAGCAGGCACATTCAGCTTAGAATGGCCGTTGACAGCAGCTGTTCAATTTGAACCTTCTTTTACCATCTTTGACAGAGAAACTAACACAATTTTCAGGTTCAAAAAGGTCAACGGAACTTGGGATTCCCAGCCAGTCTCCCATGCTGGTACTTGCCAAGCCTTAAGCTGCATTGCTGCTGCGATCTGACGAGAGCAGGTACATTCAGCTTAGAATGGCCGTTGACAGCAGCTGTTCAATTTGAACCTTCTTTTACTATCTCATAGAGAAACTAACACAATTTTCAGGTTCAATAAGGTCAACGGAACTTGGGATTCCCAGCCAGTCTCCCATGCTGGTACTTGCCAAGCCTTAAGCTGCATTGCTGCTGCGATCTCACGAGAGCAGGCACATTCAGCTTAGAATGGCCGTTGACAGCAGCTGTTCAATTTGAACCTTCTTTTACCATCTTTGACAGGGAAACTAACACAATTTTCAGGTTCAAAAAGGTCAACGGAACTTGGGATTCCCAGCCAGTCTCCCATGCTGGTACTTGCCAAGCCTTAAGCTGCATTGCTGCTGCGATCTCACGAGAGCAGGCACATTCAGCTTAGAATGGCCGTTGACAGCAGCTGTTCAATTTGAACCTTCTTTTACTATCTCATAGAGAAACTAACACAATTTTCAGGTTCAAAAAGGTCAACGGATCTTGGGATTCCCAGCCAGTCTCCCAATCTGGTACTTGCCAAACCTTAAGCTGCATTGCTGCTGCGATCTGACGAGAGCAGGCACATTCAGCTTAGAATGGCCGTTGACAGCAGCTGTTCAATTTGAACCTTCTTTTACTATCTCATAGAGAAACTAACACAATTTTCAGGTTCAAAAAGGTCAACGGAACTTGGGATTCCCAGCCAGTCTCCCATGCTGGTACTTGCCAAGCCTTAAGCTGCATTGCTGCTGCGATCTGACGAGAGCAGGCACATTCAGCTTAGAATGGCCGTTGACAGCAGCTGTTCAATTTGAACCTTCTTTTACTATCTCATAGAGAAACTAACACAATTTTAAGGTTCAAAAAGGTCAACGGAACTTGGGATTCCCAGCCAGTCTCCCATGCTGGTACTTGCCAAGCCTTAAGCTGCATTGCTGCTGCGATCTCACGAGAGCAGGCACATTCAGCTTAGAATGGCCGTTGACAGCAGCTGTTCAATTTGAACCTTCTTTTACTGTCTCATAGAGAAACTAACACAATTTTCAGGTTCAAAAAGGTCAACGGAACTTGGGATTCCCAGCCAGTCTCCCATGCTGGTACTTGCCAAGCCTTAAGCTGCATTGCTGCTGCGATCTGACGAGAGCAGGCACATTCAGCTTAGAATGGCCGTTGACAGCAGCTGTTCAATTTGAACCTTCTTTTACTATCTCATAGAGAAACTAACACAATTTTCAGGTTCAAAAAGGTCAACGGAACTTGGGATTCCCAGCCAGTCTCCCATGCTGGTACTTGCCAAGCCTTAAGCTGCATTGCTGCTGCGATCTGACGAGAGCAGGCACATTCACCTTAGAATGGCCGTTGACAGCAGCTGTTCAATTTGAACCTTCTTTTACCATCTTTGACAGAGAAACTAATACAATTTTCAGGTTCAAAAAGGTCAACGGAACTTGGGATTCCCAGCCAGACTCCCATGCTGGTACTTGCCAAGCCTTAAGCTGCATTGCTGTTGCGATCTGATGAGAGCAGGCACATTGAGCTTAGAATGGCCGTTGACAGCAGCTGTTCAATTTGAACCTTCTTTTACTATCTCATAGAGAAACTAACACAATTTTCAGGTTCAAAAAGGTCAACGGAACTTGGGATTCCCAGCCAGTCTCCCATGCTGGTACTTGCCAAGCCTTAAGCTGCATTGCTGCTGCGATCTGACGAGAGCAGGCACATTCAGCTTAGAATGGCTGTTGACAGCAGCTGTTCAATTTGAACCTTCTTTTACTATCTCATAGAGAAACTAACACAATTTTCAGGTTCAAAAAGGTCAACGGAACTTGCGATTCCCAGCCAGTCTCCCATGCTGGTACTTGCCAAGCCTTAAGCTGCATTGCTGCTGCGATCTGACGAGAGCAGGCACATTCAGCTTAGAATGGCCGTTGACAGCAGCTGTTCAATTTGAACCTTCTTTTACTATCTCATAGAGAAACTAACACAATTTTCAGGTTCAAAAAGGTCAACGGAACTTGGGATTCCCAGCCAGTCTCCCATGCTGGTACTTGCCAAGCCTTAAGCTGCATTGCTGCTGCGATCTGACGAGAGCAGGCACATTCACCTTAGAATGGCCGTTGACAGCAGCTGTTCAATTTGAACCTTCTTTTACTATCTCATAGAGAAACTAACACAATTTTCAGGTTCAAAAAGGTCAACGGATCTTGGGATTCCCAGCCAGTCTCCCAATCTGGTACTTGCCAAACCTTAAGCTGCATTGCTGCTGCGATCTGACGAGAGCAGGCACATTCAGCTTAGAATGGCCGTTGACAGCAGCTGTTCAATTTGAACCTTCTTTTACTATCTCATAGAGAAACTAACACAATTTTCAGGTTCAAAAAGGTAAACGGAACTTGGGATTCCCAGCCAGTCTCCCATGCTGGTACTTGCCAAGCCTTAAGCTGCATTGCTGCTGCGATCTGACGAGAGCAGGCACATTCAGCTTAGAATGGCCGTTGACAGCAGCTGTTCAATTTGAACCTTCTTTTACTATCTCATAGAGAAACTAACACAATTTTAAGGTTCAAAAAGGTCAACGGAACTTGGGATTCCCAGCCAGTCTCCCATGCTGGTACTTGCCAAGCCTTAAGCTGCATTGCTGCTGCGATCTCACGAGAGCAGGCACATTCAGCTTAGAATGGCCGTTGACAGCAGCTGTTCAATTTGAACCTTCTTTTACTGTCTCATAGAGAAACTAACACAATTTTCAGGTTCAAAAAGGTCAACGGAACTTGGGATTCCCAGCCAGTCTCCCATGCTGGTACTTGCCAAGCCTTAAGCTGCATTGCTGCTGCGATCTGACGAGAGCAGGCACATTCAGCTTAGAATGGCCGTTGACAGCAGCTGTTCAATTTGAACCTTCTTTTACTATCTCATAGAGAAACTAACACAATTTTCAGGTTCAAAAAGGTCAACGGAACTTGGGATTCCCAGCCAGTCTCCCATGCTGGTACTTGCCAAGCCTTAAGCTGCATTGCTGCTGCGATCTGACGAGAGCAGGCACATTCACCTTAGAATGGCCGTTGACAGCAGCTGTTCAATTTGAACCTTCTTTTACCATCTTTGACAGAGAAACTAATACAATTTTCAGGTTCAAAAAGGTCAACGGAACTTGGGATTCCCAGCCAGACTCCCATGCTGGTACTTGCCAAGCCTTAAGCTGCATTGCTGTTGCGATCTGATGAGAGCAGGCACATTGAGCTTAGAATGGCCGTTGACAGCAGCTGTTCAATTTGAACCTTCTTTTACTATCTCATAGAGAAACTAACACAATTTTCAGGTTCAAAAAGGTCAACGGAACTTGGGATTCCCAGCCAGTCTCCCATGCTGGTACTTGCCAAGCCTTAAGCTGCATTGCTGCTGCGATCTGACGAGAGCAGGCACATTCAGCTTAGAATGGCTGTTGACAGCAGCTGTTCAATTTGAACCTTCTTTTACTATCTCATAGAGAAACTAACACAATTTTCAGGTTCAAAAAGGTCAACGGAACTTGCGATTCCCAGCCAGTCTCCCATGCTGGTACTTGCCAAGCCTTAAGCTGCATTGCTGCTGCGATCTGACGAGAGCAGGCACATTCAGCTTAGAATGGCCGTTGACAGCAGCTGTTCAATTTGAACCTTCTTTTACTATCTCATAGAGAAACTAACACAATTTTCAGGTTCAAAAAGGTCAACGGAACTTGGGATTCCCAGCCAGTCTCCCATGCTGGTACTTGCCAAGCCTTAAGCTGCATTGCTGCTGCGATCTGACGAGAGCAGGCACATTCACCTTAGAATGGCCGTTGACAGCAGCTGTTCAATTTGAACCTTCTTTTACTATCTCATAGAGAAACTAACACAATTTTCAGGTTCAAAAAGGTCAACGGATCTTGGGATTCCCAGCCAGTCTCCCAATCTGGTACTTGCCAAACCTTAAGCTGCATTGCTGCTGCGATCTGACGAGAGCAGGCACATTCAGCTTAGAATGGCCGTTGACAGCAGCTGTTCAATTTGAACCTTCTTTTACTATCTCATAGAGAAACTAACACAATTTTCAGGTTCAAAAAGCTCAACGGAACTTGGGATTCCCAGCCAGTCTCCCATGCTGGTACTTGCCAAGCCTTAGGCTGCATTGCTGCTGCTATCTGACGAGAGCTGGCACATTCAGCTTAGAATGGCCGTTGACAGCAGCTGTTCAATTTGAACCTTCTTTTACCATCTTTGACAGAGAAACTAATACAAATTTAAGGTTCAAAAAGGTCAACGGAACTTGGGATTCCCAGCCAGTCTCCCATGCTGGTACTTGCCAAGCCTTAAGCTGCATTGCTGCTGCGATCTCACGAGAGCAGGCACATTCAGCTTAGAATGGCTGTTGACAGCAGCTGTTCAATTTGAACCTTCTTTTACCATCTTTGACAGAGAAACTAACACAATTTTCAGGTTCAAAAAGGTCAACGGAACTTGGGATTCCCAGCCAGTCTCCCATGCTGGTACTTGCCAAGCCTTAAGCTGCATTGCTGCTGCGATCTGACGAGAGCAGGTACATTCAGCTTAGAATGGCCGTTGACAGCAGCTGTTCAATTTGAACCTTCTTTTACTATCTCATAGAGAAACTAACACAATTTTCAGGTTCAAAAAGGTCAACGGAACTTGGGATTCCCAGCCAGTCTCCCATGCTGGTACTTGCCAAGCCTTAAGCTGCATTGCTGCTGCGATCTGACGAGAGCAGGCACATTCAGCTTAGAATGGCCGTTGACAGCAGCTGTTCAATTTGAACCTTCTTTTACTGTCTCATAGAGAAACTAACACAATTTTCAGGTTCAAAAAGGTCAACGGAACTTGGGATTCCCAGCCAGTCTCCCATGCTGGTACTTGCCAAGCCTTAAGCTGCATTGCTGCTGCGATCTGACGAGAGCAGGCACATTCAGCTTAGAATGGCCGTTGACAGCAGCTGTTCAATTTGAACCTTCTTTTACTATCTCATAGAGAAACTAACACAATTTTCAGGTTCAAAAAGGTCAACGGAACTTGGGATTCCCAGCCAGTCTCCCATGCTGGTACTTGCCAAGCCTTAAGCTGCATTGCTGCTGCGATCTCACGAGAGCAGGCACATTCACCTTAGAATGGCCGTTGACAGCAGCTGTTCAATTTGAACCTTCTTTTACCATCTTTGACAGAGAAACTAATACAATTTTCAGGTTCAAAAAGGTCAACGGAACTTGGGATTCCCAGCCAGACTCCCATGCTGGTACTTGCCAAGCCTTAAGCTGCATTGCTGTTGCGATCTGATGAGAGCAGGCACATTGAGCTTAGAATGGCCGTTGACAGCAGCTGTTCAATTTGAACCTTCTTTTACTATCTCATAGAGAAACTAACACAATTTTCAGGTTCAAAAAGGTCAACGGAACTTGGGATTCCCAGCCAGTCTCCCATGCTGGTACTTGCCAAGCCTTAAGCTGCATTGCTGCTGCGATCTGACGAGAGCAGGCACATTCAGCTTAGAATGGCCGTTGACAGCAGCTGTTCAATTTGAACCTTCTTTTACTATCTCATAGAGAAACTAACACAATTTTCAGGTTCAAAAAGGTCAACGGATCTTGGGATTCCCAGCCAGTCTCCCAATCTGGTACTTGCCAAACCTTAAGCTGCATTGCTGCTGCGATCTGACGAGAGCAGGCACATTCAGCTTAGAATGGCCGTTGACAGCAGCTGTTCAATTTGAACCTTCTTTTACCATCTTTGACAGAGAAACTAATACAATTTTAAGGTTCAAAAAGGTCAACGGAACTTGGGTTTCCCAGCCAGTCTCCCATGCTGGTACTTGCCAAGCCTTAAGCTGCATTGCTGCTGCGATCTCACGAGAGCAGGCACATTCAGCTTAGAATAGCCGTTGACAGCAGCTGTTCAATTTGAACCTTCTTTTACCATCTTTGACAGAGAAACTAACACAATTTTCAGGTTCAAAAAGGTCAACGGAACTTGGGATTCCCAGCCAGTCTCCCATGCTGGTACTTGCCAAGCCTTAAGCTGCATTGCTGCTGCGATCTGACAAGAGCAGGTACATTCAGCTTAGAATGGCCGTTGACAGCAGCTGTTCAATTTGAACCTTCTTTTACTATCTCATAGAGAAACTAACACAATTTTCAGGTTCAATAAGGTCAACGGAACTTGGGATTCCCAGCCAGTCTCCCATGCTGGTACTTGCCAAGCCTTAAGCTGCATTGCTGCTGCGATCTGACGAGAGCAGGCACATTCAGCTTAGAATGGCCGTTGACAGCAGCTGTTCAATTTGAACCTTCTTTTACCAACTTTGACAGAGAAACTAACAAAATTTTCAGGTTCAAAAAGGTCAACGGAACTTGGGATTCCCAGCCAGTCTCCCATGCTGGTACTTGCCAAGCCTTAAGCTGCATTGCTGCTGCGATCTGACGAGAGCAGGCACATTCAGCTTAGAAAGGCCGTTGACAGCAGCTGTTCAATTTGAACCTTCTTTTACTATCTCATAGAGAAACTAACACAATTTTCAGGTTCAAAAAGGTCAACGGAACTTGGGATTCCCAGCCAGTCTCCCATGCTGGTACTTGCCAAGCCTTAAGCTGCATTGCTGCTGCGATCTGACGAGAGCAGGCACATTCAGCTTAGAATGGCCGTTGACAGCAGCTGTTCAATTTGAACCTTCTTTTACCATCTTTGACAGGGAAACTAACACAATTTTCAGGTTCAAAAAGGTCAACGGAACTTGGGATTCCCAGCCAGTCTCCCATGCTGGTACTTGCCAAGCCTTAAGCTGCATTGCTGCTGCGATCTGACGAGAGCAGGCACATTCAGCTTAGAATGGCCGTTGACAGCAGCTGTTCAATTTGAACCTTCTTTTACCATCTTTGACAGAGAAACTAACACAATTTTCAGGTTCAAAAAGGTCAACGGAACTTGGGATTCCCAGCCAGTCTCCCATGCTGGTACTTGCCAAGCCTTAAGCTGCGTTGCTGCTGCGATCTGATGAGAGCAGGTACATTCAGCTTAGAATGGCCGTTGACAGCAGCTGTTCAATTTGAACCTTCTTTTACTATCTCATAGAGAAACTAACACAATTTTCAGGTTCAATAAGGTCAACGGAACTTGGGATTCCCAGCCAGTCTCCCATGCTGGTACTTGCCAAGCCTTAAGCTGCATTGCTGCTGCGATCTGACGAGAGCAGGCACATTCAGCTTAGAATGGCCGTTGACAGCAGCTGTTCAATTTAAACCTTCTTTTACCATCTTTGACAGGGAAACTAACACAATTTTCAGGTTTAAAAAGGTCAACGGAACTTGGGATTCCCAGCCAGTCTCCCATGCTGGTACTTGCCAAGCCTTAAGCTGCATTGCTGCTGCGATCTCACGAGAGCAGGCACATTCAGCTTAGAATGGCCGTTGACAGCAGCTGTTCAATTTGAACCTTCTTTTACTATCTCATAGAGAAACTAACACAATTTTCAGGTTCAAAAAGGTCAACGGATCTTGGGATTCCCAGCCAGTCTCCCAATCTGGTACTTGCCAAACCTTAAGCTGCATTGCTGCTGCGATCTGACGAGAGCAGGCACATTCAGCTTAGAATGGCCGTTGACAGCAGCTGTTCAATTTGAACCTTCTTTTACTATCTCATAGAGAAACTAACACAATTTTCAGGTTCAAAAAGGTCAACGGAACTTGGGATTCCCAGCCAGTCTCCCATGCTGGTACTTGCCAAGCCTTAAGCTGCATTGCTGCTGCGATCTGACGAGAGCAGGCACATTCAGCTTAGAATGGCCGTTGACAGCAGCTGTTCAATTTGAACCTTCTTTTACTATCTCATAGAGAAACTAACACAATTTTAAGGTTCAAAAAGGTCAACGGAACTTGGGATTCCCAGCCAGTCTCCCATGCTGGTACTTGCCAAGCCTTAAGCTGCATTGCTGCTGCGATCTGACGAGAGCAGGCACATTCAGCTTAGAATGGCCGTTGACAGCAGCTGTTCAATTTGAACCTTCTTTTACTATCTCATAGAGAAACTAACACAATTTTCAGGTTCAAAAAGGTCAACGGAACTTGGGATTCCCAGCCAGTCTCCCATGCTGGTACTTGCCAAGCCTTAAGCTGCATTGCTGCTGCGATCTGACGAGAGCAGGCACATTCACCTTAGAATGGCCGTTGACAGCAGCTGTTCAATTTGAACCTTCTTTTACCATCTTTGACAGAGAAACTAATACAATTTTCAGGTTCAAAAAAGTCAACGGAACTTGGGATTCCCAGCCAGACTCCCATGCTGGTACTTGCCAAGCCTTAAGCTGCATTGCTGTTGCGATCTGATGAGAGCAGGCACATTGAGCTTAGAATGGCCGTTGACAGCAGCTGTTCAATTTGAACCTTCTTTTACTATCTCATAGAGAAACTAACACAATTTTCAGGTTCAAAAAGGTCAACGGAACTTGGGATTCCCAGCCAGTCTCCCATGCTGGTACTTGCCAAGCCTTAAGCTGCATTGCTGCTGCGATCTGACGAGAGCAGGCACATTCAGCTTAGAATGGCCGTTGACAGCAGCTGTTCAATTTGAACCTTCTTTTACTATCTCATAGAGAAACTAACACAATTTTCAGGTTCAAAAAGGTCAACGGAACTTGCGATTCCCAGCCAGTCTCCCATGCTGGTACTTGCCAAGCCTTAAGCTGCATTGCTGCTGCGATCTGACGAGAGCAGGCACATTCAGCTTAGAATGGCCGTTGACAGCAGCTGTTCAATTTGAACCTTCTTTTACTATCTCATAGAGAAACTAACACAATTTTCAGGTTCAAAAAGGTCAACGGAACTTGGGATTCCCAGCCAGTCTCCCATGCTGGTACTTGCCAAGCCTTAAGCTGCATTGCTGCTGCGATCTGACGAGAGCAGGCACATTCACCTTAGAATGGCCGTTGACAGCAGCTGTTCAATTTGAACCTTCTTTTACTATCTCATAGAGAAACTAACACAATTTTCAGGTTCAAAAAGGTCAACGGATCTTGGGATTCCCAGCCAGTCTCCCAATCTGGTACTTGCCAAACCTTAAGCTGCATTGCTGCTGCGATCTGACGAGAGCAGGCACATTCAGCTTAGAATGGCCGTTGACAGCAGCTGTTCAATTTGAACCTTCTTTTACTATCTCATAGAGAAACTAACACAATTTTCAGGTTCAAAAAGGTCAACGGAACTTGGGATTCCCAGCCAGTCTCCCATGCTGGTACTTGCCAAGCCTTAAGCTGCATTGCTGCTGCGATCTGACGAGAGCTGGCACATTCAGCTTAGAATGGCCGTTGACAGCAGCTGTTCAATTTGAACCTTCTTTTACCATCTTTGACAGAGAAACTAATACAAATTTAAGGTTCAAAAAGGTCAACGGAACTTGGGATTCCCAGCCAGTCTCCCATGCTGGTACTTGCCAAGCCTTAAGCTGCATTGCTGCTGCGATCTCACGAGAGCAGGCACATTCAGCTTAGAATGGCTGTTGACAGCAGCTGTTCAATTTGAACCTTCTTTTACCATCTTTGACAGAGAAACTAACACAATTTTCAGGTTCAAAAAGGTCAACGGAACTTGGGATTCCCAGCCAGTCTCCCATGCTGGTACTTGCCAAGCCTTAAGCTGCATTGCTGCTGCGATCTGACGAGAGCAGGTACATTCAGCTTAGAATGGCCGTTGACAGCAGCTGTTCAATTTGAACCTTCTTTTACTATCTCATAGAGAAACTAACACAATTTTCAGGTTCAAAAAGGTCAACGGAACTTGGGATTCCCAGCCAGTCTCCCATGCTGGTACTTGCCAAGCCTTAAGCTGCATTGCTGCTGCGATCTGACGAGAGCAGGCACATTCAGCTTAGAATGGCCGTTGACAGCAGCTGTTCAATTTGAACCTTCTTTTACCATCTTTGACAGAGAAACTAACACAATTTTCAGGTTCAAAAAGGTCAACGGAACTTGGGATTCCCAGCTAGTCTCCCATGCTGGTACTTGCCAAGCCTTAAGCTGCATTGCTGCTGCGATCTGACGAGAGCAGGCACATTCAGCTTAGAATGGCCGTTGACAGCAGCTGTTCAATTTGAACCTTCTTTTACTATCTCATAGAGAAACAAACACAATTTTCAGGTTCAAAAAGGTCAACGGAACTTGGGATTCCCAGGCAGTCTCGCTTGCTGGTACTTGCCAAGCCTTAAGCTGCATTGCTGCTGCGATCTGACGAGAGCAGGCACATTCACCTTAGAATGGCCGTTGACAGCAGCTGTTCAATTTGAACCTTCTTTTACCATCTTTGACAGAGAAACTAATAAAATTTTCAGGTTCAAAAAGGTCAACGGAACTTGGGATTCCCAGCCAGTCTCCCAATCTGGTACTTGCCAAGCCTTAAGCTGCATTGCTGCTGCGATCTGACGAGAGCAGGCACATTCAGCTTAGAATGGCCGTTGACAGCAGCTGTTCAATTTGAACCTTCTTTTACTGTCTCATAGAGAAACTAACACAATTTTCAGGTTCAAAAAGGTCAACGGAACTTGGGATTCCCAGCCAGTCTCCCATGCTGGTACTTGCCAAGCCTTAAGCTGCATTTCTGCTGCGATCTGACGAGAGCAGGCACATTCCGCTTAGAATGGCCGTTGACAGCAGCTGTTCAATTTGAACCTTCTTTTACCATCTTTGACAGAGAAACTAACACAATTTTCAGGTTCAAAAAGGTCAACGGAACTTGGGATTCCCAGCCAGTCTCCCATGCTGGTACTTGCCAAGCCTTAAGCTGCATTGCTGCTGCGATCTGACGAGAGCAGGCACATTCAGCTTAGAATGGCCGTTGACAGCAGCTGTTCAATTTGAACCTTCTTTTACTATCTCATAGAGAAACAAACACAATTTTCAGGTTCAAAAAGGTCAACGGATCTTGGGATTCCCAGCCAGTCTCCCAATCTGGTACTTGCCAAGCCTTAAGCTGCATTGCTGCTGCGATCTGACGAGAGCAGGCACATTCAGCTTAGAATGGCCGTTGACAGCAGCTGTTCAATTTGAACCTTCTTTTACTATCTCATAGAGAAACTAACACAATTTTCAGGTTCAAAAAGGTCAACGGAACTTGGGATTCCCAGCCAGTCTCCCATGCTGGTACTTGCCAAGCCTTAAGCTGCATTGCTGCTGCGATCTGACGAGAGCTGGCACATTCAGCTTAGAATGGCCGTTGACAGCAGCTGTTCAATTTGAACCTTCTTTTACCATCTTTGACAGAGAAACTAATACAATTTTAAGGTTCAAAAAGGTCAACGGAACTTGGGATTCCCAGCAAGTCTCCCATGCTGGTACTTGCCAAGCCTTAAGCTGCATTGCTGCTGCGATCTGACGAGAGCAGGCACATTCAGCTTAGAATGGCCGTTGACAGCAGCTGTTCAATTTGAACCTTCTTTTACTGTCTCATAGAGAAACTAACACAATTTTCAGGTTCAAAAAGGTCAACGGAACTTGGGATTCCCAGCCAGTCTCCCATGCTGGTACTTGCCAAGCCTTAAGCTGCATTTCTGCTGCGATCTGACGAGAGCAGGCACATTCAGCTTAGAATGGCCGTTGACAGCAGCTGTTCAATTTGAACCTTCTTTTACCATCTTTGACAGAGAAACTAACACAATTTTCAGGTTCAAAAAGGTCAACGGAACTTGGGATTCCCAGCCAGTCTCCCATGCTGGTACTTGCCAAGCCTTAAGCTGCATTGCTGCTGCGATCTCACGAGAGCAGGCACATTCAGCTTAGAATGGCCGTTGACAGCAGCTGTTCAATTTGAACCTTCTTTTACTATCTCATAGAGAAACAAACACAATTTTCAGGTTCAAAAAGGTCAACGGATCTTGGGATTCCCAGCCAGTCTCCCAATCTGGTACTTGCCAAGCCTTAAGCTGCATTGCTGCTGCGATCTGACGAGAGCAGGCACATTCAGCTTAGAATGGCCGTTGACAGCAGCTGTTCAATTTGAACCTTCTTTTACTATCTCATAGAGAAACTAACACAATTTTGAGGTTCAAAAAGGTCAACGGAACTTGGGATTCCCAGCCAGTCTCCCATGCTGGTACTTGCCAAGCCTTAAGCTGCATTGCTGCTGCGATCTGACGAGAGCAGGCACATTCACCTTAGAATGGCCGTTGACAGCAGATGTTCAATTTGAACCTTCTTTTACTATCTCATAGAGAAACTAACACAATTTTCAGGTTCAAAAAGGTCAACGGATCTTGAGATTCCCAGCCAGTCTCCCAATCTGGTACTTGCCAAACCTTAAGCTGCATTGCTGCTGCGATCTGACGAGAGCAGGCACATTCAGCTTAGAATGGCCGTTGACAGCAGCTGTTCAATTTGAACCTTCTTTTACTATCTCATAGAGAAACAAACACAATTTTCAGGTTCAAAAAGGTCAACGGAACTTGGGATTCCCAGCCAGTCTCCCATGCTGGTACTTGCCAAGCCTTAAGCTGCATTGCTGCTGCGATCTGACGAGAGCTGGCACATTCAGCTTAGAATGGCCGTTGACAGCAGCTGTTCAATTTGAACCTTCTTTTACCATCTTTGACAGAGAAACTAATACAAATTTAAGGTTCAAAAAGGTCAACGGAACTTGGGATTCCCAGCCAGTCTCCCATGCTGGTACTTGCCAAGCCTTAAGCTGCATTGCTGCTGCGATCTCACGAGAGCAGGCACATTCAGCTTAGAATGGCTGTTGACAGCAGCTGTTCAATTTGAACCTTCTTTTACCATCTTTGACAGAGAAACTAACACAATTTTCAGGTTCAAAAAGGTCAACGGAACTTGGGATTCCCAGCCAGTCTCCCATGCTGGTACTTGCCAAGCCTTAAGCTGCATTGCTGCTGCGATCTGACGAGAGCAGGTACATTCAGCTTAGAATGGCCGTTGACAGCAGCTGTTCAATTTGAACCTTCTTTTACCATCTTTGACAGAGAAACTAACACAATTTTCAGGTTCAAAAAGGTCAACGGAACTTGGGATTCCCAGCCAGTCTCCCATGCTGGTACTTGCCAAGCCTTAAGCTGCATTGCTGCTGCGATCTGACGAGAGCAGGCACATTCAGCTTAGAATGGCCGTTGACAGCAGCTGTTCAATTTGAACCTTCTTTTACCATCTTTGACAGAGAAACTAACACAATTTTCAGGTTCAAAAAGGTCAACGGAACTTGGGATTCCCAGCTAGTCTCCCATGCTGGTACTTGCCAAGCCTTAAGCTGCATTGCTGCTGCGATCTGACGAGAGCAGGCACATTCAGCTTAGAATGGCCGTTGACAGCAGCTGTTCAATTTGAACCTTCTTTTACTATCTCATAGAGAAACAAACACAATTTTCAGGTTCAAAAAGGTCAACGGAACTTGGGATTCCCAGGCAGTCTCGCTTGCTGGTACTTGCCAAGCCTTAAGCTGCATTGCTGCTGCGATCTGACGAGAGCAGGCACATTCACCTTAGAATGGCCGTTGACAGCAGCTGTTCAATTTGAACCTTCTTTTACCATCTTTGACAGAGAAACTAATAAAATTTTCAGGTTCAAAAAGGTCAACGGAACTTGGGATTCCCAGCCAGTCTCCCAATCTGGTACTTGCCAAGCCTTAAGCTGCATTGCTGCTGCGATCTGACGAGAGCAGGCACATTCAGCTTAGAATGGCCGTTGACAGCAGCTGTTCAATTTGAACCTTCTTTTACTGTCTCATAGAGAAACTAACACAATTTTCAGGTTCAAAAAGGTCAACGGAACTTGGGATTCCCAGCCAGTCTCCCATGCTGGTACTTGCCAAGCCTTAAGCTGCATTTCTGCTGCGATCTGACGAGAGCAGGCACATTCCGCTTAGAATGGCCGTTGACAGCAGCTGTTCAATTTGAACCTTCTTTTACCATCTTTGACAGAGAAACTAACACAATTTTCAGGTTCAAAAAGGTCAACGGAACTTGGGATTCCCAGCCAGTCTCCCATGCTGGTACTTGCCAAGCCTTAAGCTGCATTGCTGCTGCGATCTGACGAGAGCAGGCACATTCAGCTTAGAATGGCCGTTGACAGCAGCTGTTCAATTTGAACCTTCTTTTACTATCTCATAGAGAAACAAACACAATTTTCAGGTTCAAAAAGGTCAACGGATCTTGGGATTCCCAGCCAGTCTCCCAATCTGGTACTTGCCAAGCCTTAAGCTGCATTGCTGCTGCGATCTGACGAGAGCAGGCACATTCAGCTTAGAATGGCCGTTGACAGCAGCTGTTCAATTTGAACCTTCTTTTACTATCTCATAGAGAAACTAACACAATTTTCAGGTTCAAAAAGGTCAACGGAACTTGGGATTCCCAGCCAGTCTCCCATGCTGGTACTTGCCAAGCCTTAAGCTGCATTGCTGCTGCGATCTGACGAGAGCTGGCACATTCAGCTTAGAATGGCCGTTGACAGCAGCTGTTCAATTTGAACCTTCTTTTACCATCTTTGACAGAGAAACTAATACAATTTTAAGGTTCAAAAAGGTCAACGGAACTTGGGATTCCCAGCAAGTCTCCCATGCTGGTACTTGCCAAGCCTTAAGCTGCATTGCTGCTGCGATCTGACGAGAGCAGGCACATTCAGCTTAGAATGGCCGTTGACAGCAGCTGTTCAATTTGAACCTTCTTTTACTGTCTCATAGAGAAACTAACACAATTTTCAGGTTCAAAAAGGTCAACGGAACTTGGGATTCCCAGCCAGTCTCCCATGCTGGTACTTGCCAAGCCTTAAGCTGCATTTCTGCTGCGATCTGACGAGAGCAGGCACATTCAGCTTAGAATGGCCGTTGACAGCAGCTGTTCAATTTGAACCTTCTTTTACCATCTTTGACAGAGAAACTAACACAATTTTCAGGTTCAAAAAGGTCAACGGAACTTGGGATTCCCAGCCAGTCTCCCATGCTGGTACTTGCCAAGCCTTAAGCTGCATTGCTGCTGCGATCTCACGAGAGCAGGCACATTCAGCTTAGAATGGCCGTTGACAGCAGCTGTTCAATTTTAACCTTCTTTTACTATCTCATAGAGAAACAAACACAATTTTCAGGTTCAAAAAGGTCAACGGATCTTGGGATTCCCAGCCAGTCTCCCAATCTGGTACTTGCCAAGCCTTAAGCTGCATTGCTGCTGCGATCTGACGAGAGCAGGCACATTCAGCTTAGAATGGCCGTTGACAGCAGCTGTTCAATTTGAACCTTCTTTTACTATCTCATAGAGAAACTAACACAATTTTCAGGTTCAAAAAGGTCAACGGAACTTGGGATTCCCAGCCAGTCTCCCATGCTGGTACTTGCCAAGCCTTAAGCTGCATTGCTGCTGCGATCTGACGAGAGCTGGCACATTCAGCTTAGAATGGCCGTTGACAGCAGCTGTTCAATTTGAACCTTCTTTTACCATCTTTGACAGAGAAACTAATACAATTTTAAGGTTCAAAAAGGTCAACGGAACTTGGGATTCCCAGCCAGTCTCCCATGCTGGTACTTGCCAAGCCTTAAGCTGCATTGCTGCTGCGATCTCACGAGAGCAGGCACATTCAGCTTAGAATGGCCGTTGACAGCAGCTGTTCAATTTGAACCTTCTTTTACCATCTTTGACAGAGAAACTAACACAATTTTCAGGTTCAAAAAGGTCAACGGAACTTGGGATTCCCAGCCAGTCTCCCATGCTGGTACTTGCCAAGCCTTAAGCTGCATTGCTGCTGCGATCTGACGAGAGCAGGTACATTCAGCTTAGAATGGCCGTTGACAGCAGCTGTTCAATTTGAACCTTCTTTTACTATCTCATAGAGAAACTAACACAATTTTCAGGTTCAAAAAGGTCAACGGAACTTGGGATTCCCAGCCAGTCTCCCATGCTGGTACTTGCCAAGCCTTAAGCTGCATTGCTGCTGCGATCTGACGAGAGCAGGCACATTCAGCTTAGAATGGCCGTTGACAGCAGCTGTTCAATTTGAACCTTCTTTTACCATCTTTGACAGAGAAACTAACACAATTTTCAGGTTCAAAAAGGTCAACGGAACTTGGGATTCCCAGCTAGTCTCCCATGCTGGTACTTGCCAAGCCTTAAGCTGCATTGCTGCTGCGATCTGACGAGAGCAGGCACATTCAGCTTAGAATGGCCGTTGACAGCAGCTGTTCAATTTGAACCTTCTTTTACTATCTCATAGAGAAACAAACACAATTTTCAGGTTCAAAAAGGTCAACGGAACTTGGGATTCCCAGGCAGTCTCGCTTGCTGGTACTTGCCAAGCCTTAAGCTGCATTGCTGCTGCGATCTGACGAGAGCAGGCACATTCACCTTAGAATGGCCGTTGACAGCAGCTGTTCAATTTGAACCTTCTTTTACCATCTTTGACAGAGAAACTAATAAAATTTTCAGGTTCAAAAAGGTCAACGGAACTTGGGATTCCCAGCCAGTCTCCCAATCTGGTACTTTCCAAGCCTTAAGCTGCATTGCTGCTGCGATCTGACGAGAGCAGGCACATTCAGCTTAGAATGGCCGTTGACAGCAGCTGTTCAATTTGAACCTTCTTTTACTGTCTCATAGAGAAACTAACACAATTTTCAGGTTCAAAAAGGTCAACGAAACTTGGGATTCCCAGCCAGTCTCCCATGCTGGTACTTGCCAAGCCTTAAGCTGCATTTCTGCTGCGATCTGACGAGAGCAGGCACATTCCGCTTAGAATGGCCGTTGACAGCAGCTGTTCAATTTGAACCTTCTTTTACCATCTTTGACAGAGAAACTAACACAATTTTCAGGTTCAAAAAGGTCAACGGAACTTGGGATTCCCAGCCAGTCTCCCATGCTGGTACTTGCCAAGCCTTAAGCTGCATTGCTGCTGCGATCTGACGAGAGCAGGCACATTCAGCTTAGAATGGCCGTTGACAGCAGCTGTTCAATTTGAACCTTCTTTTACTATCTCATAGAGAAACAAACACAATTTTCAGGTTCAAAAAGGTCAACGGATCTTGGGATTCCCAGCCAGTCTCCCAATCTGGTACTTGCCAAGCCTTAAGCTGCATTGCTGCTGCGATCTGACGAGAGCAGGCACATTCAGCTTAGAATGGCCGTTGACAGCAGCTGTTCAATTTGAACCTTCTTTTACTATCTCATAGAGAAACTAACACAATTTTCAGGTTCAAAAAGGTCAACGGAACTTGGGATTCCCAGCCAGTCTCCCATGCTGGTACTTGCCAAGCCTTAAGCTGCATTGCTGCTGCGATCTGACGAGAGCTGGCACATTCAGCTTAGAATGGCCGTTGACAGCAGCTGTTCAATTTGAACCTTCTTTTACCATCTTTGACAGAGAAACTAATACAATTTTAAGGTTCAAAAAGGTCAACGGAACTTGGGATTCCCAGCAAGTCTCCCCTGCTGGTACTTGCCAAGCCTTAAGCTGCATTGCTGCTGCGATCTGACGAGAGCAGGCACATTCAGCTTAGAATGGCCGTTGACAGCAGCTGTTCAATTTGAACCTTCTTTTACTGTCTCATAGAGAAACTAACACAATTTTCAGGTTCAAAAAGGTCAACGGAACTTGGGATTCCCAGCCAGTCTCCCATGCTGGTACTTGCCAAGCCTTAAGCTGCATTTCTGCTGCGATCTGACGAGAGCAGGCACATTCAGCTTAGAATGGCCGTTGACAGCAGCTGTTCAATTTGAACCTTCTTTTACCATCTTTGACAGAGAAACTAACACAATTTTCAGGTTCAAAAAGGTCAACGGAACTTGGGATTCCCAGCCAGTCTCCCATGCTGGTACTTGCCAAGCCTTAAGCTGCATTGCTGCTGCGATCTCACGAGAGCAGGCACATTCAGCTTAGAATGGCCGTTGACAGCAGCTGTTCAATTTGAACCTTCTTTTACTATCTCATAGAGAAACAAACACAATTTTCAGGTTCAAAAAGGTCAACGGATCTTGGGATTCCCAGCCAGTCTCCCAATCTGGTACTTGCCAAGCCTTAAGCTGCATTGCTGCTGCGATCTCACGAGAGCAGGCACATTCAGCTTAGAATGGCCGTTGACAGCAGCTGTTCAATTTGAACCTTCTTTTACCATCTTTGACAGAGAAACTAACACAATTTTCAGGTTCAAAAAGGTCAACGGAACTTGGGATTCCCAGCCAGTCTCCCATGCTGGTACTTGCCAAGCCTTAAGCTGCATTGCTGCTGCGATCTGACGAGAGCAGGTACATTCAGCTTAGAATGGCCGTTGACAGCAGCTGTTCAATTTGAACCTTCTTTTACTATCTCATAGAGAAACTAACACAATTTTCAGGTTCAAAAAGGTCAACGGAACTTGGGATTCCCAGCCAGTCTCCCATGCTGGTACTTGCCAAGCCTTAAGCTGCATTGCTGCTGCGATCTGACGAGAGCAGGCACATTCAGCTTAGAATGGCCGTTGACAGCAGCTGTTCAATTTGAACCTTCTTTTACCATCTTTGACAGAGAAACTAACACAATTTTCAGGTTCAAAAAGGTCAACGGAACTTGGGATTCCCAGCTAGTCTCCCATGCTGGTACTTGCCAAGCCTTAAGCTGCATTGCTGCTGCGATCTGACGAGAGCAGGCACATTCAGCTTAGAATGGCCGTTGACAGCAGCTGTTCAATTTGAACCTTCTTTTACTATCTCATAGAGAAACAAACACAATTTTCAGGTTCAAAAAGGTCAACGGAACTTGGGATTCCCAGGCAGTCTCGCTTGCTGGTACTTGCCAAGCCTTAAGCTGCATTGCTGCTGCGATCTGACGAGAGCAGGCACATTCACCTTAGAATGGCCGTTGACAGCAGCTGTTCAATTTGAACCTTCTTTTACCATCTTTGACAGAGAAACTAATAAAATTTTCAGGTTCAAAAAGGTCAACGGAACTTGGGATTCCCAGCCAGTCTCCCAATCTGGTACTTTCCAAGCCTTAAGCTGCATTGCTGCTGCGATCTGACGAGAGCAGGCACATTCAGCTTAGAATGGCCGTTGACAGCAGCTGTTCAATTTGAACCTTCTTTTACTGTCTCATAGAGAAACTAACACAATTTTCAGGTTCAAAAAGGTCAACGAAACTTGGGATTCCCAGCCAGTCTCCCATGCTGGTACTTGCCAAGCCTTAAGCTGCATTTCTGCTGCGATCTGACGAGAGCAGGCACATTCCGCTTAGAATGGCCGTTGACAGCAGCTGTTCAATTTGAACCTTCTTTTACCATCTTTGACAGAGAAACTAACACAATTTTCAGGTTCAAAAAGGTCAACGGAACTTGGGATTCCCAGCCAGTCTCCCATGCTGGTACTTGCCAAGCCTTAAGCTGCATTGCTGCTGCGATCTGACGAGAGCAGGCACATTCAGCTTAGAATGGCCGTTGACAGCAGCTGTTCAATTTGAACCTTCTTTTACTATCTCATAGAGAAACAAACACAATTTTCAGGTTCAAAAAGGTCAACGGATCTTGGGATTCCCAGCCAGTCTCCCAATCTGGTACTTGCCAAGCCTTAAGCTGCATTGCTGCTGCGATCTGACGAGAGCAGGCACATTCAGCTTAGAATGGCCGTTGACAGCAGCTGTTCAATTTGAACCTTCTTTTACTATCTCATAGAGAAACTAACACAATTTTCAGGTTCAAAAAGGTCAACGGAACTTGGGATTCCCAGCCAGTCTCCCATGCTGGTACTTGCCAAGCCTTAAGCTGCATTGCTGCTGCGATCTGACGAGAGCTGGCACATTCAGCTTAGAATGGCCGTTGACAGCAGCTGTTCAATTTGAACCTTCTTTTACCATCTTTGACAGAGAAACTAATACAATTTTAAGGTTCAAAAAGGTCAACGGAACTTGGGATTCCCAGCAAGTCTCCCATGCTGGTACTTGCCAAGCCTTAAGCTGCATTGCTGCTGCGATCTGACGAGAGCAGGCACATTCAGCTTAGAATGGCCGTTGACAGCAGCTGTTCAATTTGAACCTTCTTTTACTGTCTCATAGAGAAACTAACACAATTTTCAGGTTCAAAAAGGTCAACGGAACTTGGGATTCCCAGCCAGTCTCCCATGCTGGTACTTGCCAAGCCTTAAGCTGCATTTCTGCTGCGATCTGACGAGAGCAGGCACATTCAGCTTAGAATGGCCGTTGACAGCAGCTGTTCAATTTGAACCTTCTTTTACCATCTTTGACAGAGAAACTAACACAATTTTCAGGTTCAAAAAGGTCAACGGAACTTGGGATTCCCAGCCAGTCTCCCATGCTGGTACTTGCCAAGCCTTAAGCTGCATTGCTGCTGCGATCTCACGAGAGCAGGCACATTCAGCTTAGAATGGCCGTTGACAGCAGCTGTTCAATTTGAACCTTCTTTTACTATCTCATAGAGAAACAAACACAATTTTCAGGTTCAAAAAGGTCAACGGATCTTGGGATTCCCAGCCAGTCTCCCAATCTGGTACTTGCCAAGCCTTAAGCTGCATTGCTGCTGCGATCTGACGAGAGCAGGCACATTCAGCTTAGAATGGCCGTTGACAGCAGCTGTTCAATTTGAACCTTCTTTTACTATCTCATAGAGAAACTAACACAATTTTCAGGTTCAAAAAGGTCAACGGAACTTGGGATTCCCAGCCAGTCTCCCATGCTGGTACTTGCCAAGCCTTAAGCTGCATTGCTGCTGCGATCTGACGAGAGCAGGCACATTCACCTTAGAATGGCCGTTGACAGCAGATGTTCAATTTGAACCTTCTTTTACTATCTCATAGAGAAACTAACACAATTTTCAGGTTCAAAAAGGTCAACGGATCTTGGGATTCCCAGCCAGTCTCCCAATCTGGTACTTGCCAAACCTTAAGCTGCATTGCTGCTGCGATCTGACGAGAGCAGGCACATTCAGCTTAGAATGGCCGTTGACAGCAGCTGTTCAATTTGAACCTTCTTTTACTATCTCATAGAGAAACAAACACAATTTTCAGGTTCAAAAAGGTCAACGGAACTTGGGATTCCCAGCCAGTCTCCCATGCTGGTACTTGCCAAGCCTTAAGCTGCATTGCTGCTGCGATCTGACGAGAGCTGGCACATTCAGCTTAGAATGGCCGTTGACAGCAGCTGTTCAATTTGAACCTTCTTTTACCATCTTTGACAGAGAAACTAATACAAATTTAAGGTTCAAAAAGGTCAACGGAACTTGGGATTCCCAGCCAGTCTCCCATGCTGGTACTTGCCAAGCCTTAAGCTGCATTGCTGCTGCGATCTCACGAGAGCAGGCACATTCAGCTTAGAATGGCTGTTGACAGCAGCTGTTCAATTTGAACCTTCTTTTACCATCTTTGACAGAGAAACTAACACAATTTTCAGGTTCAAAAAGGTCAACGGAACTTGGGATTCCCAGCCAGTCTCCCATGCTGGTACTTGCCAAGCCTTAAGCTGCATTGCTGCTGCGATCTGACGAGAGCAGGTACATTCAGCTTAGAATGGCCGTTGACAGCAGCTGTTCAATTTGAACCTTCTTTTACCATCTTTGACAGAGAAACTAACACAATTTTCAGGTTCAAAAAGGTCAACGGAACTTGGGATTCCCAGCCAGTCTCCCATGCTGGTACTTGCCAAGCCTTAAGCTGCATTGCTGCTGCGATCTGACGAGAGCAGGCACATTCAGCTTAGAATGGCCGTTGACAGCAGCTGTTCAATTTGAACCTTCTTTTACCATCTTTGACAGAGAAACTAACACAATTTTCAGGTTCAAAAAGGTCAACGGAACTTGGGATTCCCAGCTAGTCTCCCATGCTGGTACTTGCCAAGCCTTAAGCTGCATTGCTGCTGCGATCTGACGAGAGCAGGCACATTCAGCTTAGAATGGCCGTTGACAGCAGCTGTTCAATTTGAACCTTCTTTTACTATCTCATAGAGAAACAAACACAATTTTCAGGTTCAAAAAGGTCAACGGAACTTGGGATTCCCAGGCAGTCTCGCTTGCTGGTACTTGCCAAGCCTTAAGCTGCATTGCTGCTGCGATCTGACGAGAGCAGGCACATTCACCTTAGAATGGCCGTTGACAGCAGCTGTTCAATTTGAACCTTCTTTTACCATCTTTGACAGAGAAACTAATAAAATTTTCAGGTTCAAAAAGGTCAACGGAACTTGGGATTCCCAGCCAGTCTCCCAATCTGGTACTTGCCAAGCCTTAAGCTGCATTGCTGCTGCGATCTGACGAGAGCAGGCACATTCAGCTTAGAATGGCCGTTGACAGCAGCTGTTCAATTTGAACCTTCTTTTACTGTCTCATAGAGAAACTAACACAATTTTCAGGTTCAAAAAGGTCAACGGAACTTGGGATTCCCAGCCAGTCTCCCATGCTGGTACTTGCCAAGCCTTAAGCTGCATTTCTGCTGCGATCTGACGAGAGCAGGCACATTCCGCTTAGAATGGCCGTTGACAGCAGCTGTTCAATTTGAACCTTCTTTTACCATCTTTGACAGAGAAACTAACACAATTTTCAGGTTCAAAAAGGTCAACGGAACTTGGGATTCCCAGCCAGTCTCCCATGCTGGTACTTGCCAAGCCTTAAGCTGCATTGCTGCTGCGATCTGACGAGAGCAGGCACATTCAGCTTAGAATGGCCGTTGACAGCAGCTGTTCAATTTGAACCTTCTTTTACTATCTCATAGAGAAACAAACACAATTTTCAGGTTCAAAAAGGTCAACGGATCTTGGGATTCCCAGCCAGTCTCCCAATCTGGTACTTGCCAAGCCTTAAGCTGCATTGCTGCTGCGATCTGACGAGAGCAGGCACATTCAGCTTAGAATGGCCGTTGACAGCAGCTGTTCAATTTGAACCTTCTTTTACTATCTCATAGAGAAACTAACACAATTTTCAGGTTCAAAAAGGTCAACGGAACTTGGGATTCCCAGCCAGTCTCCCATGCTGGTACTTGCCAAGCCTTAAGCTGCATTGCTGCTGCGATCTGACGAGAGCTGGCACATTCAGCTTAGAATGGCCGTTGACAGCAGCTGTTCAATTTGAACCTTCTTTTACCATCTTTGACAGAGAAACTAATACAATTTTAAGGTTCAAAAAGGTCAACGGAACTTGGGATTCCCAGCAAGTCTCCCATGCTGGTACTTGCCAAGCCTTAAGCTGCATTGCTGCTGCGATCTGACGAGAGCAGGCACATTCAGCTTAGAATGGCCGTTGACAGCAGCTGTTCAATTTGAACCTTCTTTTACTGTCTCATAGAGAAACTAACACAATTTTCAGGTTCAAAAAGGTCAACGGAACTTGGGATTCCCAGCCAGTCTCCCATGCTGGTACTTGCCAAGCCTTAAGCTGCATTTCTGCTGCGATCTGACGAGAGCAGGCACATTCAGCTTAGAATGGCCGTTGACAGCAGCTGTTCAATTTGAACCTTCTTTTACCATCTTTGACAGAGAAACTAACACAATTTTCAGGTTCAAAAAGGTCAACGGAACTTGGGATTCCCAGCCAGTCTCCCATGCTGGTACTTGCCAAGCCTTAAGCTGCATTGCTGCTGCGATCTCACGAGAGCAGGCACATTCAGCTTAGAATGGCCGTTGACAGCAGCTGTTCAATTTTAACCTTCTTTTACTATCTCATAGAGAAACAAACACAATTTTCAGGTTCAAAAAGGTCAACGGATCTTGGGATTCCCAGCCAGTCTCCCAATCTGGTACTTGCCAAGCCTTAAGCTGCATTGCTGCTGCGATCTGACGAGAGCAGGCACATTCAGCTTAGAATGGCCGTTGACAGCAGCTGTTCAATTTGAACCTTCTTTTACTATCTCATAGAGAAACTAACACAATTTTCAGGTTCAAAAAGGTCAACGGAACTTGGGATTCCCAGCCAGTCTCCCATGCTGGTACTTGCCAAGCCTTAAGCTGCATTGCTGCTGCGATCTGACGAGAGCTGGCACATTCAGCTTAGAATGGCCGTTGACAGCAGCTGTTCAATTTGAACCTTCTTTTACCATCTTTGACAGAGAAACTAATACAATTTTAAGGTTCAAAAAGGTCAACGGAACTTGGGATTCCCAGCCAGTCTCCCATGCTGGTACTTGCCAAGCCTTAAGCTGCATTGCTGCTGCGATCTCACGAGAGCAGGCACATTCAGCTTAGAATGGCCGTTGACAGCAGCTGTTCAATTTGAACCTTCTTTTACCATCTTTGACAGAGAAACTAACACAATTTTCAGGTTCAAAAAGGTCAACGGAACTTGGGATTCCCAGCCAGTCTCCCATGCTGGTACTTGCCAAGCCTTAAGCTGCATTGCTGCTGCGATCTGACGAGAGCAGGTACATTCAGCTTAGAATGGCCGTTGACAGCAGCTGTTCAATTTGAACCTTCTTTTACTATCTCATAGAGAAACTAACACAATTTTCAGGTTCAAAAAGGTCAACGGAACTTGGGATTCCCAGCCAGTCTCCCATGCTGGTACTTGCCAAGCCTTAAGCTGCATTGCTGCTGCGATCTGACGAGAGCAGGCACATTCAGCTTAGAATGGCCGTTGACAGCAGCTGTTCAATTTGAACCTTCTTTTACCATCTTTGACAGGGAAACTAACACAATTTTCAGGTTCAAAAAGGTCAACGGAACTTGGGATTCCCAGCCAGTCTCCCATGCTGGTACTTGCCAAGCCTTAAGCTGCATTGCTGCTGCGATCTGACAAGAGCAGGCACATTCAGCTTAGAATGGCCGTTGACAGCAGCTGTTCAATTTGAACCTTCTTTTACCATCTTTGACAGAGAAACTAACACAATTTTCAGGTTCAAAAAGGTCAACGGAACTTGGGATTCCCAGCCAGTCTCCCATGCTGGTACTTGCCAAGCCTTAAGCTGCATTGCTGCTGCGATCTGACGAGAGCAGGCACATTCAGCTTAGAATGGCCGTTGACAGCAGCTGTTCAATTTGAACCTTCTTTTACTATCTCATAGAGAAACTAACACAATTTTCAGGTTCAAAAAGGTCAACGGAACTTGGGATTCCCAGCCAGTCTCGCATGCTGGTACTTGCCAAGCCTTAAGCTGCATTGCTGCTGCGATCTGACGAGAGCAGGCACATTCACCTTAGAATGGCCGTTGACAGCAGCTGTTCAATTTGAACCTTCTTTTACCATCTTTGACAGAGAAACTAATAAAATTTTCAGGTTCAATAAGGTCAACGGAACTTGGGATTCCCAGCCAGTCTCCCAATCTGGTACTTGCCAAGCCTTAAGCTGCATTGCTGCTGCGATCTGACGAGAGCAGGCACATTCAGCTTAGAATGGCCGTTGACAGCAGCTGTTCAATTTGAACCTTCTTTTACTGTCTCATAGAGAAACTAACACAATTTTCAGGTTCAAAAAGGTCAACGGAACTTGGGATTCCCAGCCAGTCTCCCATGCTGGTACTTGCCAAGCCTTAAGCTGCATTTCTGCTGCGATCTGACGAGAGCAGGCACATTCAGCTTAGAATGGCCGTTGACAGCAGCTGTTCAATTTGAACCTTCTTTTATCATCTTTGACAGAGAAACTAATACAATTTTAAGGTTCAAAAAGGTCAACGGAACTTGGGATTCCCAGCCAGTCTCCCATGCTGGTACTTGCCAAGCCTTAAGCTGCATTGCTGCTGCGATCTGACGAGAGCAGGCACATTCAGCTTAGAATAGCCGTTGACAGCAGCTGTTCAATTTGAACCTTCTTTTACCATCTTTGACAGAGAAACTAACACAATTTTCAGGTTCAAAAAGGTCAACGGAACTTGGGATTCCCAGCCAGTCTCCCATGCTGGTACTTGCCAAGCCTTAAGCTGCATTGCTGCTGCGATCTGACGAGAGCAGGCACATTGAGCTTAGAATGGCCTTTGACAGCAGCTGTTCAATTTGAACCTTCTTTTACTATCTCATAGAGAAACTAACACAATTTTCAGGTTCAAAAAGGTCAACGGATCTTGGGATTCCCAGCCAGTTTCCCAATCTGGTACTTGCCAAACCTTAAGCTGCATTGCTGCTGCGATCTGACGAGAGCAGGCACATTCAGCTTAGAATGGCCGTTGACAGCAGCTGTTCAATTTGAACCTTCTTTTACTATCTCATAGAGAAACTAACACAATTTTCAGGTTCAAAAAGGTCAACGGAACTTGGGATTCCCAGCCAGTCTCCCATGCTGGTACTTGCCAAGCCTTAAGCTGCATTGCTGCTGCGATCTGACGAGAGCTGGCACATTCAGCTTAGAATGGCCGTTGACAGCAGCTGTTCAATTTGAACCTTCTTTTACCATCTTTGACAGAGAAACTAACACAATTTTCAGGTTCAAAAAGGTCAACGGAACTTGGGATTCCCAGCCAGTCTCCCATGCTGGTACTTGCCAAGCCTTAAGCTGCATTGCTGCTGCGATCTGACGAGAGCAGGCACATTCAGCTTAGAATGGCCGTTGACAGCAGCTGTTCAATTTGAACCTTCTTTTACTATCTCATAGAGAAACTAACACAATTTTCAGGTTCAAAAAGGTCAACGGAACTTGGGATTCCCAGCCAGTCTCCCATGCTGGTACTTGCCAAGCCTTAAACTGCATTGCTGCTGCGATCTGACGAGAGCAGGCACATTCAGCTTAGAATGGCCGTTGACAGCAGCTGTTCAATTTGAACCTTCTTTTACTATCTCATAGAGAAACTAACACAATTTTCAGGTTCAAAAAGGTCAACGGAACTTGGGATTCCCAGCCAGTCTCCCATGCTGGTACTTGCCAAGCCTTAAGCTGCATTGCTGCTGTGATCTCACGAGAGCAGGCACATTCAGCTTAGAATGGCCGTTGACAGCAGCTGTTCAATTTGAACCTTCTTTTACTATCTCATAGAGAAACTAACACAATTTTCAGGTTCAAAAAGGTCAACGGAACTTGGGATTCCCAGCCAGTCTCCCATGCTGGTACTTGCCAAGCCTTAAGCTGCATTGCTGCTGCGATCTGACGAGAGCAGGCACATTCAGCGTAGAATAGCCGTTGACAGCAGCTGTTCAATTTGAACCTTCTTTTACCATCTTTGACAGAGAAACTAACACAATTTTCAGGTTCAAAAAGGTCAACGGAACTTGGGATTCCGAGCCAGTCTCCCATGCTGGTACTTGCCAAGCCTTAAGCTGCATTGCTGCTGCGATCTGACGAGAGCAGGGACATTCAGCTTAGAATGGCCATTGACAGCAGCTGTTCAATTTGAACCTTCTTTTACTATCTCATAGAGAAACTAACACAATTTTCAGGTTCAAAAAGGTCAACGGAACTTGGGATTCCCAGGCAGTCTCGCATGCTGGTACTTGCCAAGCCTTAAGCTGCATTGCTGCTGCGATCTGACGAGAGCAGACACATTCACCTTAGAATGGCCGTTGACAGCAGCTGTTCAATTTGAACCTTCTTTTACCATCTTTGACAGAGAAACTAATAAAATTTTCAGGTTCAATAAGGTCAACGGAACTTGGGATTCCCAGCCAGACTCCCATGCTGGTACTTGCCAAGCCTTAAGCTGCATTGCTGCTGCGATCTGATGAGAGCAGGCACATTGAGCTTAGAATGGCCGTTGACAGCAGCTGTTTAATTTGAACCTTCTTTTACTATCTCATAGAGAAACTAACACAATTTTCAGGTTCAAAAAGGTCAACGGAACTTGGGATTCCCAGCCAGTCTCCCAATCTGGTACTTGCCAAGCCTTAAGCTGCATTGCTGCTGCGATCTGACGAGAGCAGGCACATTCAGCTTAGAATGGCCGTTGACAGCAGCTGTTCAATTTGAACCTTCTTTTACTATCTCATAGAGAAACTAACACAATTTTCAGGTTCAAAAAGGTCAACGGAACTTGGGATTCCCAGCCAGTCTCCCAATCTGGTACTTGCCAAGCCTTAAGCTGCATTGCTGCTGCGATCTGACGAGAGCAGGCACATTCAGCTTAGAATGGCCGTTGACAGCAGCTGTTCAATTTGAACCTTCTTTTACTATCTCATAGAGAAACTAACACAATTTTCAGGTTCAAAAAGGTCAACGGAACTTGGGATTCCCAGCCAGTCTCCCATGCTGGTACTTGCCAAGCCTTAAGCTGCATTGCTGCTGCGATCTGACGAGAGCAGGCACATTCAGCTTAGAATGGCCGTTGACAGCAGCTGTTCAATTTGAACCTTCTTTTACTGTCTCATAGAGAAACTAACACAATTTTCAGGTTCAAAAAGGTCAACGGAACTTGGGATTCCCAGCCAGTCTCCCATGCTGGTACTTGCCAAGCCTTAAGCTGCATTTCTGCTGCGATCTGACGAGAGCAGGCACATTCCGCTTAGAATGGCCGTTGACAGCAGCTGTTCAATTTGAACCTTCTTTTACCATCTTTGACAGAGAAACTAACACAATTTTCAGGTTCAAAAAGGTTAACGGAACTTGGGATTCCCAGCCAGTCTCCCATGCTGGTACTTGCCAAGCCTTAAGCTGCATTGCTGCTGCGATCTGACGAGAGCAGGCACATTCAGCTTAGAATGGCCGTTGACAGCAGCTGTTCAATTTGAACCTTCTTTTACTATCTCATAGAGAAACAAACACAATTTTCAGGTTCAAAAAGGTCAACGGATCTTGGGATTCCCAGCCAGTCTCCCAATCTGGTACTTGCCAAGCCTTAAGCTGCATTGCTGCTGCGATCTGACGAGAGCAGGCACATTCAGCTTAGAATGGCCGTTGACAGCAGCTGTTCAATTTGAACCTTCTTTTACTATCTCATAGAGAAACTAACACAATTTTCAGGTTCAAAAAGGTCAACGGAACTTGGGATTCCCAGCCAGTCTCCCATGCTGGTACTTGCCAAGCCTTAAGCTGCATTGCTGCTGCGATCTGACGAGAGCTGGCACATTCAGCTTAGAATGGCCGTTGACAGCAGCTGTTCAATTTGAACCTTCTTTTACCATCTTTGACAGAGAAACTAATACAATTTTAAGGTTCAAAAAGGTCAACGGAACTTGGGATTCCCAGCCAGTCTCCCATGCTGGTACTTGCCAAGCCTTAAGCTGCATTGCTGCTGCTATCTGACGAGAGCAGGCACATTCAGCTTAGAATGGCCGTTGACAGCAGCTGTTCAATTTGAACCTTCTTTTACTGTCTCATAGAGAAACTAACACAATTTTCAGGTTCAAAAAGGTCAACGGAACTTGGGATTCCCAGCCAGTCTCCCATGCTGGTACTTGCCAAGCCTTAAGCTGCATTTCTGCTGCGATCTGACGAGAGCAGGCACATTCAGCTTAGAATAGCCGTTGACCGCAGCTGTTCAATTTGAACCTTCTTTTACCATCTTTGACAGAGAAACTAACACAATTTTCAGGTTCAAAAAGGTCAACGGAACTTGGGATTCCCAGCCAGTCTCCCATGCTGGTACTTGCCAAGCCTTAAGCTGCATTGCTGCTGCGCTCTCACGAGAGCAGGCACATTCAGCTTAGAATGGCCGTTGACAGCAGCTGTTCAATTTGAACCTTCTTTTACTATCTCATAGAGAAACAAACACAATTTTCAGGTTCAAAAAGGTCAACGGATCTTGGGATTCCCAGCCAGTCTCCCAATCTGGTACTTGCCAAGCCTTAAGCTGCATTGCTGCTGCGATCTGACGAGAGCAGGCACATTCAGCTTAGAATGGCCGTTGACAGCAGCTGTTCAATTTGAACCTTCTTTTACTATCTCATAGAGAAACTAACACAATTTTCAGGTTCAAAAAGGTCAACGGAACTTGGGATTCCCAGCCAGTCTCCCATGCTGGTACTTGCCAAGCCTTAAGCTGCATTGCTGCTGCGATCTGACGAGAGCTGGCACATTCAGCTTAGAATGGCCGTTGACAGCAGCTGTTCAATTTGAACCTTCTTTTACCATCTTTGACAGAGAAACTAATACAATTTTAAGGTTCAAAAAGGTCAACGGAACTTGGGATTCCCAGCCAGTCTCCCATGCTGGTACTTGCCAAGCCTTAAGCTGCATTGCTGCTGCGATCTCACGAGAGCAGGCACATTCAGCTTAGAATGGCCGTTGACAGCAGCTGTTCAATTTGAACCTTCTTTTACCATCTTTGACAGAGAAACTAACACAATTTTCAGGTTCAAAAAGGTCAACGGAACTTGGGATTCCCAGCCAGTCTCCCATGCTGGTACTTGCCAAGCCTTAAGCTGCATTGCTGCTGCGATCTGACGAGAGCAGGTACATTCAGCTTAGAATGGCCGTTGACAGCAGCTGTTCAATTTGAACCTTCTTTTACTATCTCATAGAGAAACTAACACAATTTTCAGGTTCAAAAAGGTCAACGGAACTTGGGATTCCCAGCCAGTCTCCCATGCTGGTACTTGCCAAGCCTTAAGCTGCATTGCTGCTGCGATCTGACGAGAGCAGGCACATTCAGCTTAGAATGGCCGTTGACAGCAGCTGTTCAATTTGAACCTTCTTTTACCATCTTTGACAGGGAAACTAACACAATTTTCAGGTTCAAAAAGGTCAACGGAACTTGGGATTCCCAGCCAGTCTCCCATGCTGGTACTTGCCAAGCCTTAAGCTGCATTGCTGCTGCGATCTGACAAGAGCAGGCACATTCAGCTTAGAATGGCCGTTGACAGCAGCTGTTCAATTTGAACCTTCTTTTACCATCTTTGACAGAGAAACTAACACAATTTTCAGGTTCAAAAAGGTCAACGGAACTTGGGATTCCCAGCCAGTCTCCCAATCTGGTACTTGCCAAGCCTTAAGCTGCATTGCTGCTGCGATCTGACGAGAGCAGGCACATTCAGCTTAGAATGGCCGTTGACAGCAGCTGTTCAATTTGAACCTTCTTTTACTATCTCATAGAGAAACTAACACAATTTTCAGGTTCAAAAAGGTCAACGGAACTTGGGATTCCCAGCCAGTCTCGCATGCTGGTACTTGCCAAGCCTTAAGCTGCATTGCTGCTGCGATCTGACGAGAGCAGGCACATTCACCTTAGAATGGCCGTTGACAGCAGCTGTTCAATTTGAACCTTCTTTTACCATCTTTGACAGAGAAACTAATAAAATTTTCAGGTTCAATAAGGTCAACGGAACTTGGGATTCCCAGCCAGTCTCCCAATCTGGTACTTGCCAAGCCTTAAGCTGCATTGCTGCTGCGATCTGACGAGAGCAGGCACATTCAGCTTAGAATGGCCGTTGACAGCAGCTGTTCAATTTGAACCTTCTTTTACTGTCTCATAGAGAAACTAACACAATTTTCAGGTTCAAAAAGGTCAACGGAACTTGGGATTCCCAGCCAGTCTCCCATGCTGGTACTTGCCAAGCCTTAAGCTGCATTTCTGCTGCGATCTGACGAGAGCAGGCACATTCAGCTTAGAATGGCCGTTGACAGCAGCTGTTCAATTTGAACCTTCTTTTACTATCTCATAGAGAAACTAACACAATTTTCAGGTTCAAAAAGGTCAACGGAACTTGGGATTCCCAGCCAGTCTCCCATGCTGGTACTTGCCAAGCCTTAAGCTGCATTGCTGCTGCGATCTGACGAGAGCAGGCACATTCAGCTTAGAATGGCCGTTGACAGCAGCTGTTCAATTTGAACCTTCTTTTACTATCTCATAGAGAAACTAACACAATTTTCAGGTTCAAAAAGGTCAACGGAACTTGGGATTCCCAGCCAGTCTCCCATGCTGGTACTTGCCAAGCCTTAAGCTGCATTGCTGCTGCGATCTCACGAGAGCAGGCACATTCAGCTTAGAATGGCCGTTGACAGCAGCTGTTCAATTTGAACCTTCTTTTACTATCTCATAGAGAAACTAACACAATTTTCAGGTTCAAAAAGGTCAACGGAACTTGGGATTCCCAGCCAGTCTCCCATGCTGGTACTTGCCAAGCCTTAAGCTGCATTGCTGCTGCGATCTGACGAGAGCAGGCACATTCAGCTTAGAATGGCCGTTGACAGCAGCTGTTCAATTTGAACCTTCTTTTACCATCTTTGACAGGGAAACTAACACAATTTTCAGGTTCAAAAAGGTCAACGGAACTTGGGATTCCCAGCCAGTCTCCCATGCTGGTACTTGCCAAGCCTTAAGCTGCATTGCTGCTGCGATCTGACGAGAGCAGGCACATTCAGCTTAGAATAGCCGTTGACAGCAGCTGTTCAATTTGAACCTTCTTTTACCATCTTTGACAGAGAAACTAACACAATTTTCAGGTTCAAAAAGGTCAACGGAACTTGGGATTCCGAGCCAGTCTCCCATGCTGGTACTTGCCAAGCCTTAAGCTGCATTGCTGCTGCGATCTGACGAGAGCAGGGACATTCAGCTTAGAATGGCCGTTGACAGCAGCTGTTCAATTTGAACCTTCTTTTACTATCTCATAGAGAAACTAACACAATTTTCAGGTTCAAAAAGGTCAACGGAACTTGGGATTCCCAGGCAGTCTCGCATGCTGGTACTTGCCAAGCCTTAAGCTGCATTGCTGCTGCGATCTGACGAGAGCAGACACATTCACCTTAGAATGGCCGTTGACAGCAGCTGTTCAATTTGAACCTTCTTTTACCATCTTTGACAGAGAAACTAATAAAATTTTCAGGTTCAATAAGGTCAACGGAACTTGGGATTCCCAGCCAGACTCCCATGCTGGTACTTGCCAAGCCTTAAGCTGCATTGCTGCTGCGATCTGATGAGAGCAGGCACATTGAGCTTAGAATGGCCGTTGACAGCAGCTGTTTAATTTGAACCTTCTTTTACTATCTCATAGAGAAACTAACACAATTTTCAGGTTCAAAAAGGTCAACGGAACTTGGGATTCCCAGCCAGTCTCCCAATCTGGTACTTGCCAAGCCTTAAGCTGCATTGCTGCTGCGATCTGACGAGAGCAGGCACATTCAGCTTAGAATGGCCGTTGACAGCAGCTGTTCAATTTGAACCTTCTTTTACTATCTCATAGAGAAACTAACACAATTTTCAGGTTCAAAAAGGTCAACGGAACTTGGGATTCCCAGCCAGTCTCCCATGCTGGTACTTGCCAAGCCTTAAGCTGCATTGCTGCTGCGATCTGACGAGAGCAGGCACATTCAGCTTAGAATGGCCGTTGACAGCAGCTGTTCAATTTGAACCTTCTTTTACTGTCTCATAGAGAAACTAACACAATTTTCAGGTTCAAAAAGGTCAACGGAACTTGGGATTCCCAGCCAGTCTCCCATGCTGGTACTTGCCAAGCCTTAAGCTGCATTTCTGCTGCGATCTGACGAGAGCAGGCACATTCCGCTTAGAATGGCCGTTGACAGCAGCTGTTCAATTTGAACCTTCTTTTACCATCTTTGACAGAGAAACTAACACAATTTTCAGGTTCAAAAAGGTCAACGGAACTTGGGATTCCCAGCCAGTCTCCCATGCTGGTACTTGCCAAGCCTTAAGCTGCATTGCTGCTGCGATCTGACGAGAGCAGGCACATTCAGCTTAGAATGGCCGTTGACAGCAGCTGTTCAATTTGATCCTTCTTTTACTATCTCATAGAGAAACAAACACAATTTTCAGGTTCAAAAAGGTCAACGGATCTTGGGATTCCCAGCCAGTCTCCCAATCTGGTACTTGCCAAGCCTTAAGCTGCATTGCTGCTGCGATCTGACGAGAGCAGGCACATTCAGCTTAGAATGGCCGTTGACAGCAGCTGTTCAATTTGAACCTTCTTTTACTATCTCATAGAGAAACTAACACAATTTTCAGGTTCAAAAAGGTCAACGGAACTTGGGATTCCCAGCCAGTCTCCCATGCTGGTACTTGCCAAGCCTTAAGCTGCATTGCTGCTGCGATCTGACGAGAGCTGGCACATTCAGCTTAGAATGGCCGTTGACAGCAGCTGTTCAATTTGAACCTTCTTTTACCATCTTTGACAGAGAAACTAATACAATTTTAAGGTTCAAAAAGGTCAACGGAACTTGGGATTCCCAGCCAGTCTCCCATGCTGGTACTTGCCAAGCCTTAAGCTGCATTGCTGCTGCGATCTGACGAGAGCAGGCACATTCAGCTTAGAATGGCCGTTGACAGCAGCTGTTCAATTTGAACCTTCTTTTACTGTCTCATAGAGAAACTAACACAATTTTCAGGTTCAAAAAGGTCAACTGAACTTGGGATTCCCAGCCAGTCTCCCATGCTGGTACTTGCCAAGCCTTAAGCTGCATTTCTGCTGCGATCTGACGAGAGCAGGCACATTCAGCTTAGATTAGCCGTTGACAGCAGCTGTTCAATTTGAACATTCTTTTACCATCTTTGACAGAGAAACTAACACAATTTTCAGGTTCAAAAAGGTCAACGGAACTTGGGATTCCCAGCCAGTCTCCCATGCTGGTACTTGCCAAGCCTTAAGCTGCATTGCTGCTGCGCTCTCACGAGAGCAGGCACATTCAGCTTAGAATGGCCGTTGACAGCAGCTGTTCAATTTGAACCTTCTTTTACCATCTTTGACAGAGAAACTAACACAATTTTCAGGTTCAAAAAGGTCAACTGAACTTGGGATTCCCAGCCAGTCTCCCATGCTGGTACTTGCCAAGCCTTAAGCTGCATTGCTGCTGCGATCTGACGAGAGCTGGCACATTCAGCTTAGAATGGCCGTTGACAGCAGCTGTTCAATTTGAACCTTCTTTTACCATCTTTGACAGAGAAACTAATACAATTTTAAGGTTCAAAAAGGTCAACGGAACTTGGGATTCCCAGCCAGTCTCCCATGCTGGTACTTGCCAAGCCTTAAGCTGAATTGCTGCTGCGATCTGACAAGAGCAGGCACATTCAGCTTAGAATGGCCGTTGACAGCAGCTGTTCAATTTGAACCTTCTTTTACCATCTTTGACAGAGAAACTAACACAATTTTCAGGTTCAAAAAGGTCAACGGAACTTGGGATTCCCAGCCAGTCTCCCAATCTGGTACTTGCCAAGCCTTAAGCTGCATTGCTGCTGCGATCTGACGAGAGCAGGCACATTCAGCTTAGAATGGCCGTTGACAGCAGCTGTTCAATTTGAACCTTCTTTTACTATCTCATAGAGAAACTAACACAATTTTCAGGTTCAAAAAGGTCAACGGAACTTGGGATTCCCAGCCAGTCTCGCATGCTGGTACTTGCCAAGCCTTAAGCTGCATTGCTGCTGCGATCTGACGAGAGCAGGCACATTCACCTTAGAATGGCCGTTGACAGCAGCTGTTCAATTTGAACCTTCTTTTACCATCTTTGACAGAGAAACTAATAAAATTTTCAGGTTCAATAAGGTCAACGGAACTTGGGATTCCCAGCCAGTCTCCCAATCTGGTACTTGCCAAGCCTTAAGCTGCATTGCTGCTGAGATCTGACGAGAGCAGGCACATTCAGCTTAGAATGGCCGTTGACAGCAGCTGTTAAATTTGAACCTTCTTTTACTGTCTCATAGAGAAACTAACACAATTTTCAGGTTCAAAAAGGTCAACGGAACTTGGGATTCCCAGCCAGTCTCCCATGCTGGTACTTGCCAAGCCTTAAGCTGCATTTCTGCTGCGATCTGACGAGAGCAGGCACATTCAGCTTAGAATGGCCGTTGACAGCAGCTATTCAATTTGAACCTTCTTTTACCATCTTTGACAGAGAAACTAACACAATTTTCAGGTTCAAAAAGGTCAACGGAACTTGGGATTCCCAGCCAGTCTCCCATGCTGGTACTTGCCAAGACTTAAGCTGCATTGCTGCTGCGATCTGACGAGAGCTGGCACATTCAGCTTAGAATGGCCGTTGACAGCAGCTGTTCAATTTGAACCTTCTTTTACTATCTCATAGAGAAACTAACACAATTTTCAGGTTCAAAAAGGTCAACGGATCTTGGGATTCCCAGCCAGTCTCCCAATCTGGTACTTGCCAAACCTTAAGCTGCATTGCTGCTGCGATCTGACGAGAGCAGGCACATTCAGCTTAGAATGGCCGTTGACAGCAGCTGTTCAATTTGAACCTTCTTTTACTATCTCATAGAGAAACTAACACAATTTTCAGGTTCAAAAAGGTCAACGGAACTTGGGATTCCCAGCCAGTCTCCCATGCTGGTACTTGCCAAGCCTTAAGCTGCATTGCTGCTGCGATCTGACGAGAGCTGGCACATTCAGCTTAGAATGGCCGTTGACAGCAGCTGTTCAATTTGAACCTTCTTTTACCATCTTTGACAGAGAAACTAATACAATTTTAAGGTTCAAAAAGGTCAACGGAACTTGGGATTCCCAGCCAGTCTCCCATGCTGGTACTTGCCAAGCCTTAAGCTGCATTGCTGCTGCGATCTCACGAGAGCAGGCACATTCAGCTTAGAATGGCCGTTGACAGCAGCTGTTCAATTTGAACCTTCTTTTACCATCTTTGAAAGAGAAACTAACACAATTTTCAGGTTCAAAAAGGTCAACGGAACTTGGGATTCCCAGCCAGTCTCCCATGCTGGTACTTGCCAAGCCTTAAGCTGCATTGCTGCTGCGATCTGACGAGAGCAGGCACATTCAGCTTAGAATGGCCGTTGACAGCAGCTGTTCAATTTGAACCTTCTTTTACCATCTTTGACAGAGAAACTAACACAATTTTCAGGTTCAAAAAGGTCAACGGAACTTGGGATTCCCAGCCAGTCTCCCATGCTGGTACTTGCCAAGCCTTAAGCTGCATTGCTGCTGCGATCTGACGAGAGCAGGCACATTCAGCTTAGAATGGCCGTTGACAGCAGCTGTTCAATTTGAACCTTCTTTTACTATCTCATAGAGAAACTAACACAATTTTCAGGTTCAAAAAGGTCAACGGAACTTGGGATTCCCAGCCAGTCTCCCATGCTGGTACTTGCCAAGCCTTAAGCTGCATTGCTGCTGCGATCTGACGAGAGCAGGCACATTCAGCTTAGAATGGCCGTTGACTGCAGCTGTTCAATTTGAACCTTCTTTTACTATCTCATAGAGAAACTAACACAATTTTCAGGTTCAAAAAGGTCAACGGAACTTGGGATTCCCAGCCAGTCTCCCATGCTGGTACTTGCCAAGCCTTAAGCTGCATTGCTGCTGCGATCTGACGAGAGCAGGCACATTCAGCTTAGAATGGCCGTTGACAGCAGCTGTTCAATTTGAACCTTCTTTTACTATCTCATAGAGAAACTAACACAATTTTCAGGTTCAAAAAGGTCAACGGAACTTGGGATTCCCAGCCAGTCTCCCATGCTGGTACTTGCCAAGCCTTAAGCTGCATTGCTGCTGCGATCTGACGAGAGCAGGCACATTCAGCTTAGAATGGCCGTTGACAGCAGCTGTTCAATTTGAACCTTCTTTTACTATCTCATAGAGAAACTAACACAATTTTCAGGTTCAAAAAGGTCAACGGAACTTGGGATTCCCAGCCAGTCTCCCATGCTGGTACTTGCCAAGCCTTAAGCTGCATTGCTGCTGCGATCTGACGAGAGCAGGCACATTCAGCTTAGAATGGCCGTTGACAGCATCTGTTCAATTTGAACCTTCTTTTACTATCTCATAGAGAAACTAACACAATTTTCAGGTTCAAAAAGGTCAACGGAACTTGCGATTCCCAGCCAGTCTCCCATGCTGGTACTTGCCAAGCCTTAAGCTGCATTGCTGCTGCGATCTGACGAGAGCAGGCACATTCAGCTTAGAATGGCCGTTGACAGCAGCTGTTCAATTTGAACCTTCTTTTACTATCTCATAGAGAAACTAACACAATTTTCAGGTTCAAAAAGGTCAACGGAACTTGGGATTCCCAGCCAGTCTCCCATGCTGGTACTTGCCAAGCCTTAAGCTGCATTGCTGCTGCGATCTGACGAGAGCAGGCACATTCACCTTAGAATGGCCGTTGACAGCAGCTGTTCAATTTGAACCTTCTTTTACTATCTCATAGAGAAACTAACACAATTTTCAGGTTCAAAAAGGTCAACGGATCTTGGGATTCCCAGCCAGTCTCCCAATCTGGTACTTGCCAAACCTTAAGCTGCATTGCTGCTGCGATCTGACGAGAGCAGGCACATTCAGCTTAGAATGGCCGTTGACAGCAGCTGTTCAATTTGAACCTTCTTTTACTATCTCATAGAGAAACTAACACAATTTTCAGGTTCAAAAAGGTCAACGGAACTTGGGATTCCCAGCCAGTCTCCCATGCTGGTACTTGCCAAGCCTTAAGCTGCATTGCTGCTGCGATCTGACGAGAGCTGGCACATTCAGCTTAGAATGGCCGTTGACAGCAGCTGTTCAATTTGAACCTTCTTTTACCATCTTTGACAGAGAAACTAATACAAATTTAAGGTTCAAAAAGGTCAACGGAACTTGGGATTCCCAGCCAGTCTCCCATGCTGGTACTTGCCAAGCCTTAAGCTGCATTGCTGCTGCGATCTGACGAGAGCAGGCACATTCAGCTTAGAATGGCCGTTGACAGCAGCTGTTCAATTTGAACCTTCTTTTACTATCTCATAGAGAAACTAACACAATTTTCAGGTTCAAAAAGGTCAACGGAACTTGCGATTCCCAGCCAGTCTCCCATGCTGGTACTTGCCAAGCCTTAAGCTGCATTGCTGCTGCGATCTGACGAGAGCAGGCACATTCAGCTTAGAATGGCCGTTGACAGCAGCTGTTCAATTTGAACCTTCTTTTACTATCTCATAGAGAAACTAACACAATTTTCAGGTTCAAAAAGGTCAACGGAACTTGGGATTCCCAGCCAGTCTCCCATGCTGGTACTTGCCAAGCCTTAAGCTGCATTGCTGCTGCGATCTGACGAGAGCAGGCACATTCACCTTAGAATGGCCGTTGACAGCAGCTGTTCAATTTGAACCTTCTTTTACTATCTCATAGAGAAACTAACACAATTTTCAGGTTCAAAAAGGTCAACGGATCTTGGGATTCCCAGCCAGTCTCCCAATCTGGTACTTGCCAAACCTTAAGCTGCATTGCTGCTGCGATCTGACGAGAGCAGGCACATTCAGCTTAGAATGGCCGTTGACAGCAGCTGTTCAATTTGAACCTTCTTTTACTATCTCATAGAGAAACTAACACAATTTTCAGGTTCAAAAAGGTCAACGGAACTTGGGATTCCCAGCCAGTCTCCCATGCTGGTACTTGCCAAGCCTTAAGCTGCATTGCTGCTGCGATCTGACGAGAGCTGGCACATTCAGCTTAGAATGGCCGTTGACAGCAGCTGTTCAATTTGAACCTTCTTTTACCATCTTTGACAGAGAAACTAATACAAATTTAAGGTTCAAAAAGGTCAACGGAACTTGGGATTCCCAGCCAGTCTCCCATGCTGGTACTTGCCAAGCCTTAAGCTGCATTGCTGCTGCGATCTCACGAGAGCAGGCACATTCAGCTTAGAATGGCTGTTGACAGCAGCTGTTCAATTTGAACCTTCTTTTACCATCTTTGACAGAGAAACTAACACAATTTTCAGGTTCAAAAAGGTCAACTGAACTTGGGATTCCCAGCCAGTCTCCCATGCTGGTACTTGCCAAGCCTTAAGCTGCATTGCTGCTGCGATCTGACGAGAGCTGGCACATTCAGCTTAGAATGGCCGTTGACAGCAGCTGTTCAATTTGAACCTTCTTTTACCATCTTTGACAGAGAAACTAATACAATTTTAAGGTTCAAAAAGGTCAACGGAACTTGGGATTCCCAGCCAGTCTCCCATGCTGGTACTTGCCAAGCCTTAAGCTGAATTGCTGCTGCGATCTGACGAGAGCAGGCACATTCAGCTTAGAATGGCCGTTGACAGCAGCTGTTCAATTTGAACCTTCTTTTACTGTCTCATAGAGAAACTAACACAATTTTCAGGTTCAAAAAGGTCAACGGAACTTGGGATTCCCAGCCAGTCTCCCATGCTGGTACTTGCCAAGCCTTAAGCTGCATTGCTGCTGCGATCTGACAAGAGCAGGCACATTCAGCTTAGAATGGCCGTTGACAGCAGCTGTTCAATTTGAACCTTCTTTTACTGTCTCATAGAGAAACTAACACAATTTTCAGGTTCAAAAAGGTCAACGGAACTTGGGATTCCCAGCCAGTCTCGCATGCTGGTACTTGCCAAGCCTTAAGCTGCATTGCTGCTGCGATCTGACGAGAGCAGGCACATTCACCTTAGAATGGCCGTTGACAGCAGCTGTTCAATTTGAACCTTCTTTTACCATCTTTGACAGAGAAACTAATAAAATTTTCAGGTTCAATAAGGTCAACGGAACTTGGGATTCCCAGCCAGTCTCCCAATCTGGTACTTGCCAAGCCTTAAGCTGCATTGCTGCTGCGATCTGACGAGAGCAGGCACATTCAGCTTAGAATGGCCGTTGACAGCAGCTGTTCAATTTGAACCTTCTTTTACTGTCTCATAGAGAAACTAACACAATTTTCAGGTTCAAAAAGGTCAACGGAACTTGGGATTCCCAGCCAGTCTCCCATGCTGGTACTTGCCAAGCCTTAAGCTGCATTTCTGCTGCGATCTGACGAGAGCAGGCACATTCAGCTTAGAATGGCCATTGACAGCAGCTGTTCAATTTGAACCTTCTTTTACCATCTTTGACAGAGAAACTAACACAATTTTCAGGTTCAAAAAGGTCAACGGAACTTGGGATTCCCAGCCAGTCTCCCATGCTGGTACTTGCCAAGACTTAAGCTGCATTGCTGCTGCGATCTGACGAGAGCTGGCACATTCAGCTTAGAATGGCCGTTGACAGCAGCTGTTCAATTTGAACCTTCTTTTACTATCTCATAGAGAAACTAACACAATTTTCAGGTTCAAAAAGGTCAACGGATCTTGGGATTCCCAGCCAGTCTCCCAATCTGGTACTTGCCAAACCTTAAGCTGCATTGCTGCTGCGATCTGACGAGAGCAGGCACATTCAGCTTAGAATGGCCGTTGACAGCAGCTGTTCAATTTGAACCTTCTTTTACTATCTCATAGAGAAACTAACACAATTTTCAGGTTCAAAAAGGTCAACGGAACTTGGGATTCCCAGCCAGTCTCCCATGCTGGTACTTGCCAAGCCTTAAGCTGCATTGCTGCTGCGATCTGACGAGAGCAGGCACATTCACCTTAGAATGGCCGTTGACAGCAGCTGTTCAATTTGAACCTTCTTTTACCATCTTTGACAGAGAAACTAATAAAATTTTCAGGTTCAATAAGGTCAACGGAACTTGGGATTCCCAGCCAGTCTCCCAATCTGGTACTTGCCAAGCCTTAAGCTGCATTGCTGCTGCGATCTGACGAGAGCAGGCACATTCAGCTTAGAATGGCCGTTGACAGCAGCTGTTCAATTTGAACCTTCTTTTACTGTCTCATAGAGAAACTAACACAATTTTCAGGTTCAAAAAGGTCAACGGAACTTGGGATTCCCAGCCAGTCTCCCATGCTGGTACTTGCCAAGCCTTAAGCTGCATTTCTGCTGCGATCTGACGAGAGCAGGCACATTCAGCTTAGAATGGCCATTGACAGCAGCTGTTCAATTTGAACCTTCTTTTACCATCTTTGACAGAGAAACTAACACAATTTTCAGGTTCAAAAAGGTCAACGGAACTTGGGATTCCCAGCCAGTCTCCCATGCTGGTACTTGCCAAGACTTAAGCTGCATTGCTGCTGCGATCTGACGAGAGCTGGCACATTCAGCTTAGAATGGCCGTTGACAGCAGCTGTTCAATTTGAACCTTCTTTTACTATCTCATAGAGAAACTAACACAATTTTCAGGTTCAAAAAGGTCAACGGATCTTGGGATTCCCAGCCAGTCTCCCAATCTGGTACTTGCCAAACCTTAAGCTGCATTGCTGCTGCGATCTGACGAGAGCAGGCACATTCAGCTTAGAATGGCCGTTGACAGCAGCTGTTCAATTTGAACCTTCTTTTACTATCTCATAGAGAAACTAACACAATTTTCAGGTTCAAAAAGGTCAACGGAACTTGGGATTCCCAGCCAGTCTCCCATGCTGGTACTTGCCAAGCCTTAAGCTGCATTGCTGCTGCGATCTGACGAGAGCTGGCACATTCAGCTTAGAATGGCCGTTGACAGCAGCTGTTCAATTTGAACCTTCTTTTACCATCTTTGACAGAGAAACTAATACAATTTTAAGGTTCAAAAAGGTCAACGGAACTTGGGATTCCCAGCCAGTCTCCCATGCTGGTACTTGCCAAGCCTTAAGCTGCATTGCTGCTGCGATCTGACGAGAGCAGGCACATTCAGCTTAGAATGGCCGTTGACAGCAGCTGTTCAATTTGAACCTTCTTTTACCATCTTTGACAGAGAAACTAACACAATTTTCAGGTTCAAAAAGGTCAACGGAACTTGGGATTCCCAGCCAGTCTCCCATGCTGGTACTTGCCAAGCCTTAAGCTGCATTGCTGCTGCGATCTGACGAGAGCAGGCACATTCAGCTTAGAATGGCCGTTGACAGCAGCTGTTCAATTTGAACCTTCTTTTACTATCTCATAGAGAAACTAACACAATTTTCAGGTTCAAAAAGGTCAACGGAACTTGGGATTCCCAGCCAGTCTCCCATGCTGGTACTTGCCAAGCCTTAAGCTGCATTGCTGCTGCGATCTGACGAGAGCAGGCACATTCAGCTTAGAATGGCCGTTGACAGCAGCTGTTCAATTTGAACCTTCTTTTACTATCTCATAGAGAAACTAACACAATTTTCAGGTTCAAAAAGGTCAACGGAACTTGGGATTCCCAGCCAGTCTCCCATGCTGGTACTTGCCAAGCCTTAAGCTGCATTGCTGCTGCGATCTGACGAGAGCAGGCACATTCAGCTTAGAATGGCCGTTGACAGCAGCTGTTCAATTTGAACCTTCTTTTACTATCTCATAGAGAAACTAACACAATTTTCAGGTTCAAAAAGGTCAACGGAACTTGGGATTCCCAGCCAGTCTCCCATGCTGGTACTTGCCAAGCCTTAAGCTGCATTGCTGCTGCGATCTCACGAGAGCAGGCACATTCAGCTTAGAATGGCCGTTGACAGCAGCTGTTCAATTTGAACCTTCTTTTACTATCTCATAGAGAAACTAACACAATTTTCAGGTTCAAAAAGGTCAACGGAACTTGGGATTCCCAGCCAGTCTCCCATGCTGGTACTTGCCAAGCCTTAAGCTGCATTGCTGCTGCGATCTGACGAGAGCAGGCACATTCAGCTTAGAATGGCCGTTGACAGCAGCTGTTCAATTTGAACCTTCTTTTACCATCTTTGACAGGGAAACTAACACAATTTTCAGGTTCAAAAAGGTCAACGGAACTTGGGATTCCCAGCCAGTCTCCCATGCTGGTACTTGCCAAGCCTTAAGCTGCATTGCTGCTGCGATCTGACGAGAGCAGGCACATTCAGCTTAGAATGGCCGTTGACAGCAGCTGTTCAATTTGAACCTTCTTTTACCATCTTTGACAGAGAAACTAACACAATTTTCAGGTTCAAAAAGGTCAACGGAACTTGGGATTCCGAGCCAGTCTCCCATGCTGGTACTTGCCAAGCCTTAAGCTGCATTGCTGCTGCGATCTGACGAGAGCAGGGACATTCAGCTTAGAATGGCCGTTGACAGCAGCTGTTCAATTTGAACCTTCTTTTACTATCTCATAGAGAAACTAACACAATTTTCAGGTTCAAAAAGGTCAACGGAACTTGGGATTCCCAGGCAGTCTCGCATGCTGGTACTTGCCAAGCCTTAAGCTGCATTGCTGCTGCGATCTGACGAGAGCAGGCACATTCACCTTAGAATGGCCGTTGACAGCAGCTGTTCAATTTGAACCTTCTTTTACCATCTTTGACAGAGAAACTAATAAAATTTTCAGGTTCAATAAGGTCAACGGAACTTGGGATTCCCAGCCAGACTCCCATGCTGGTACTTGCCAAGCCTTAAGCTGCATTGCTGCTGCGATCTGATGAGAGCAGGCACATTGAGCTTAGAATGGCCGTTGACAGCAGCTGTTTAATTTGAACCTTCTTTTACTATCTCATAGAGAAACTAACACAATTTTCAGGTTCAAAAAGGTCAACGGAACTTGGGATTCCCAGCCAGTCTCCCAATCTGGTACTTGCCAAGCCTTAAGCTGCATTGCTGCTGCGATCTGACGAGAGCAGGCACATTCAGCTTAGAATGGCCGTTGACAGCAGCTGTTCAATTTGAACCTTCTTTTACTGTCTCATAGAGAAACTAACACAGTTTTCAGGTTCAAAAAGGTCAACGGAACTTGGGATTCCCAGCCAGTCTCCCATGCTGGTACTTGCCAAGCCTTAAGCTGCATTGCTGCTGCGATCTGACGAGAGCAGGCACATTCAGCTTAGAATGGCCGTTGACAGCAGCTGTTCAATTTGAACCTTCTTTTACTATCTCATAGAGAAACTAACACAATTTTCAGGTTCAAAAAGGTCAACGGAACTTGCGATTCCCAGCCAGTCTCCCATGCTGGTACTTGCCAAGCCTTAAGCTGCATTGCTGCTGCGATCTGACGAGAGCAGGCACATTCACCTTAGAATGGCCGTTGACAGCAGCTGTTCAATTTGAACCTTCTTTTACCATCTTTGACAGAGAAACTAATACAATTTTCAGGTTCAAAAAGGTCAACGGAACTTGGGATTCCCAGCCAGACTCCCATGCTGGTACTTGCCAAGCCTTAAGCTGCATTGCTGTTGCGATCTGATGAGAGCAGGCACATTGAGCTTATTATGGCCGTTGACAGCAGCTGTTCAATTTGAACCTTCTTTTACTATCTCATAGAGAAACTAACACAATTTTCAGGTTCAAAAAGGTCAACGGAACTTGGGATTCCCAGCCAGTCTCCCATGCTGGTACTTGCCAAGCCTTAAGCTGCATTGCTGCTGCGATCTGACGAGAGCAGGCACATTCAGCTTAGAATGGCCGTTGACAGCAGCTGTTCAATTTGAACCTTCTTTTACTATCTCATAGAGAAACTAACACAATTTTCAGGTTCAAAAAGGTCAACGGAACTTGCGATTCCCAGCCAGTCTCCCATGCTGGTACTTGCCAAGCCTTAAGCTGCATTGCTGCTGCGATCTGACGAGAGCAGGCACATTCAGCTTAGAATGGCCGTTGACAGCAGCTGTTCAATTTGAACCTTCTTTTACTATCTCATAGAGAAACTAACACAATTTTCAGGTTCAAAAAGGTCAACGGAACTTGGGATTCCCAGCCAGTCTCCCATGCTGGTACTTGCCAAGCCTTAAGCTGCATTGCTGCTGCGATCTGACGAGAGCAGGCACATTCACCTTAGAATGGCCGTTGACAGCAGCTGTTCAATTTGAACCTTCTTTTACTATCTCATAGAGAAACTAACACAATTTTCAGGTTCAAAAAGGTCAACGGATCTTGGGATTCCCAGCCAGTCTCCCAATCTGGTACTTGCCAAACCTTAAGCTGCATTGCTGCTGCGATCTGACGAGAGCAGGCACATTCAGCTTAGAATGGCCGTTGACAGCAGCTGTTCAATTTGAACCTTCTTTTACTATCTCATAGAGAAACTAACACAATTTTCAGGTTCAAAAAGGTCAACGGAACTTGGGATTCCCAGCCAGTCTCCCATGCTGGTACTTGCCAAGCCTTAAGCTGCATTGCTGCTGCGATCTGACGAGAGCTGGCACATTCAGCTTAGAATGGCCGTTGACAGCAGCTGTTCAATTTGAACCTTCTTTTACCATCTTTGACAGAGAAACTAATACAAATTTAAGGTTCAAAAAGGTCAACGGAACTTGGGATTCCCAGCCAGTCTCCCATGCTGGTACTTGCCAAGCCTTAAGCTGCATTGCTGCTGCGATCTCACGAGAGCAGGCACATTCAGCTTAGAATGGCTGTTGACAGCAGCTGTTCAATTTGAACCTTCTTTTACCATCTTTGACAGAGAAACTAACACAATTTTCAGGTTCAAAAAGGGCAACTGAACTTGGGATTCCCAGCCAGTCTCCCATGCTGGTACTTGCCAAGCCTTAAGCTGCATTGCTGCTGCGATCTGACGAGAGCTGGCACATTCAGCTTAGAATGGCCGTTGACAGCAGCTGTTCAATTTGAACCTTCTTTTACCATCTTTGACAGAGAAACTAATACAATTTTAAGGTTCAAAAAGGTCAACGGAACTTGGGATTCCCAGCCAGTCTCCCATGCTGGTACTTGCCAAGCCTTAAGCTGAATTGCTGCTGCGATCTGACGAGAGCAGGCACATTCAGCTTAGAATGGCCGTTGACAGCAGCTGTTCAATTTGAACCTTCTTTTACTGTCTCATAGAGAAACTAACACAATTTTCAGGTTCAAAAAGGTCAACGGAACTTGGGATTCCCAGCCAGTCTCCCATGCTGGTACTTGCCAAGCCTTAAGCTGCATTTCTGCTGCGATCTGACGAGAGCAGGCACATTCAGCTTAGAATGGCCGTTGACAGCAGCTGTTCAATTTGAACCTTCTTTTACCATTTTTGACAGAGAAACTAACACAATTTTCAGGTTCAAAAAGGTCAACGGAACTTGGGATTCCCAGCCAGTCTCCCATGCTGGTACTTGCCAAGCCTTAAGCTGCATTGCTGCTGCGATCTGACGAGAGCAGGCACATTCAGCTTAGCATGGCCGTTGACAGCAGCTGTTCAATTTGAACCTTCTTTTACTATCTCATAGAGAAACAAACACAATTTTCAGGTTCAAAAAGGTCAACGGATCTTGGGATTCCCAGCCAGTCTCCCAATCTGGTACTTGCCAAGCCTTAAGCTGCATTGCTGCTGCGATCTGACGAGAGCAGGCACATTCAGCTTAGAATGGCCGTTGACAGCAGCTGTTCAATTTGAACCTTCTTTTACTATCTCATAGAGAAACTAACACAATTTTCAGGTTCAAAAAGGTCAACGGAACTTGGGATTCCCAGCCAGTCTCCCATGCTGGTACTTGCCAAGCCTTAAGCTGCATTGCTGCTGCGATCTGACGAGAGCTGGCACATTCAGCTTAGAATGGCCGTTGACAGAAGCTGTTCAATTTGAACCTTCTTTTACCATCTTTGACAGAGAAACTAATACAATTTTAAGGTTCAAAAAGGTCAACGGAACTTGGGATTCCCAGCCAGTCTCCCATGCTGGTACTTGCCAAGCCTTAAGCTGCATTGCTGCTGCGATCTCACGAGAGCAGGCACATTCAGCTTAGAATGGCCATTGACAGCAGCTGTTCAATTTGAACCTTCTTTTACCATCTTTGACAGAGAAACTAACACAATTTTCAGGTTCAAAAAGGTCAACGGAACTTGGGATTCCCAGCCAGTCTCCCATGCTGGTACTTGCCAAGCCTTAAGCTGCATTGCTGCTGCGATCTGACGAGAGCAGGGACATTCAGCTTAGAATGGCCGTTGACAGCAGCTGTTCAATTTGAACCTTCTTTTACTATCTCATAGAGAAACTAACACAATTTTCAGGTTCAAAAAGGTCAACGGAACTTGGGATTCCCAGCCAGTCTCCCATGCTGGTACTTGCCAAGCCTTAAGCTGCATTGCTGCTGCGATCTGACGAGAGCAGGCACATTCAGCTTAGAATGGCCGTTGACAGCAGCTGTTCAATTTGAACCTTCTTTTACCATCTTTGACAGGGAAACTAACACAATTTTCAGGTTCAAAAAGGTCAACGGAACTTGGGATTCCCAGCCAGTCTCCCATGCTGGTACTTGCCAAGCCTTAAGCTGCATTGCTGCTGCGATCTGACGAGAGCAGGCACATTCAGCTTAGAATGGCCGTTGACAGCAGCTGTTCAATTTGAACCTTCTTTTACCATCTTTGACAGAGAAACTAACACAATTTTCAGGTTCAAAAAGGTCAACGGAACTTGGGATTCCCAGCCAGTCTCCCATGCTGGTACTTGCCAAGCCTTAAGCTGCATTGCTGCTGCGATCTGACGAGAGCAGGCACATTCAGCTTAGAATGGCCGTTGACAGCAGCTGTTCAATTTGAACCTTCTTTTACTATCTCATAGAGAAACTAACACAATTTTCAGGTTCAAAAAGGTCAACGGAACTTGGGATTCCCAGCCAGTCTCCCATGCTGGTACTTGCCAAGCCTTAAGCTGCATTGCTGCTGCGATCTGACGAGAGCTGGCACATTCAGCTTAGAATGGCCGTTGACAGAAGCTGTTCAATTTGAACCTTCTTTTACCATCTTTGACAGAGAAACTAATACAATTTTAAGGTTCAAAAAGGTCAACGGAACTTGGGATTCCCAGCCAGTCTCCCATGCTGGTACTTGCCAAGCCTTAAGCTGCATTGCTGCTGCGATCTCACGAGAGCAGGCACATTCAGCTTAGAATGGCCATTGACAGCAGCTGTTCAATTTGAACCTTCTTTTACCATCTTTGACAGAGAAACTAACACAATTTTCAGGTTCAAAAAGGTCAACGGAACTTGGGATTCCCAGCCAGTCTCCCATGCTGGTACTTGCCAAGCCTTAAGCTGCATTGCTGCTGCGATCTGACGAGAGCAGGGACATTCAGCTTAGAATGGCCGTTGACAGCAGCTGTTCAATTTGAACCTTCTTTTACTATCTCATAGAGAAACTAACACAATTTTCAGGTTCAAAAAGGTCAACGGAACTTGGGATTCCCAGCCAGTCTCCCATGCTGGTACTTGCCAAGCCTTAAGCTGCATTGCTGCTGCGATCTGACGAGAGCAGGCACATTCAGCTTAGAATGGCCGTTGACAGCAGCTGTTCAATTTGAACCTTCTTTTACCATCTTTGACAGGGAAACTAACACAATTTTCAGGTTCAAAAAGGTCAACGGAACTTGGGATTCCCAGCCAGTCTCCCATGCTGGTACTTGCCAAGCCTTAAGCTGCATTGCTGCTGCGATCTGACGAGAGCAGGCACATTCAGCTTAGAATGGCCGTTGACAGCAGCTGTTCAATTTGAACCTTCTTTTACCATCTTTGACAGAGAAACTAACACAATTTTCAGGTTCAAAAAGGTCAACGGAACTTGGGATTCCCAGCCAGTCTCCCATGCTGGTACTTGCCAAGCCTTAAGCTGCATTGCTGCTGCGATCTGACGAGAGCAGGCACATTCAGCTTAGAATGGCCGTTGACAGCAGCTGTTCAATTTGAACCTTCTTTTACTATCTCATAGAGAAACTAACACAATTTTCAGGTTCAAAAAGGTCAACGGAACTTGGGATTCCCAGCCAGTCTCGCATGCTGGTACTTGCCAAGCCTTAAGCTGCATTGCTGCTGCGATCTGACGAGAGCAGGCACATTCACCTTAGAATGGCCGTTGACAGCAGCTGTTCAATTTGAACCTTCTTTTACCATCTTTGACAGAGAAACTAATAAAATTTTCAGGTTCAATAAGGTCAACGGAACTTGGGATTCCCAGCCAGTCTCCCAATCTGGTACTTGCCAAGCCTTAAGCTGCATTGCTGCTGCGATCTGACGAGAGCAGGCACATTCAGCTTAGAATGGCCGTTGACAGCAGCTGTTCAATTTGAACCTTCTTTTACTGTCTCATAGAGAAACTAACACAATTTTCAGGTTCAAAAAGGTCAACGGAACTTGGGATTCCCAGCCAGTCTCCCATGCTGGTACTTGCCAAGCCTTAAGCTGCATTGCTGCTGCGATCTGACGAGAGCTGGCACATTCACCTTAGAATGGCCGTTGACAGCAGCTGTTCAATTTGAACCTTCTTTTATCATCTTTGACAGAGAAACTAATACAATTTTAAGGTTCAAAAAGGTCAACGGAACTTGGGATTCCCAGCCAGTCTCCCATGCTGGTACTTGCCAAGCCTTAAGCTGCATTGCTGCTGCGATCTGACGAGAGCAGGCACATTCAGCTTAGAATAGCCGTTGACAGCAGCTGTTCAATTTGAACCTTCTTTTACCATCTTTGACAGAGAAACTAACACAATTTTCAGGTTCAAAAAGGTCAACGGAACTCGGGATTCCCAGCCAGTCTCCCATGCTGGTACTTGCCAAGCCTTAAGCTGCATTGCTGCTGCGATCTCACGAGAGCAGGCACATTCAGCTTAGAATGGCCGTTGACAGCAGCTGTTCAATTTGAACCTTCTTTTACTATCTCATAGAGAAACTAACACAATTTTCAGGTTCAAAAAGGTCAACGGATCTTGGGATTCCCAGCCAGTCTCCCAATCTGGTACTTGCCAAACCTTAAGCTGCATTGCTGCTGCGATCTGACGAGAGCAGGCACATTCAGCTTAGAATGGCCGTTGACAGCAGCTGTTCAATTTGAACCTTCTTTTACTATCTCATAGAGAAACTAACACAATTTTCAGGTTCAAAAAGGTCAACGGAACTTGGGATTCCCAGCCAGTCTCCCATGCTGGTACTTGCCAAGCCTTAAGCTGCATTGCTGCTGCGATCTGACGAGAGCTGGCACATTCAGCTTAGAATGGCCGTTGACAGCAGCTGTTCAATTTGAACCTTCTTTTACCATCTTTGACAGAGAAACTAATACAATTTTAAGGTTCAAAAAGGTCAACGGAACTTGGGATTCCCAGCCAGTCTCCCATGCTGGTACTTGCCAAGCCTTAAGCTGCATTGCTGCTGCGATCTCACGAGAGCAGGCACATTCAGCTTAGAATGGCCGTTGACAGCAGCTGTTCAATTTGAACCTTCTTTTACCATCTTTGACAGAGAAACTAACACAATTTTCAGGTTCAAAAAGGTCAACGGAACTTGGGATTCCCAGCCAGTCTCCCATGCTGGTACTTGCCAAGCCTTAAGCTGCATTGCTGCTGCGATCTGACGAGAGCAGGCACATTCACCTTAGAATGGCCGTTGACAGCAGCTGTTCAATTTGAACCTTCTTTTACCATCTTTGACAGAGAAACTAATAAAATTTTCAGGTTCAATAAGGTCAACGGAACTTGGGATTCCCAGCCAGTCTCCCAATCTGGTACTTGCCAAGCCTTAAGCTGCATTGCTGCTGCGATCTGACGAGAGCAGGCACATTCAGCTTAGAATGGCCGTTGACAGCAGCTGTTCAATTTGAACCTTCTTTTACTGTCTCATAGAGAAACTAACACAATTTTCAGGTTCAAAAAGGTCAACGGAACTTGGGATTCCCAGCCAGTCTCCCATGCTGGTACTTGCCAAGCCTTAAGCTGCATTTCTGCTGCGATCTGACGAGAGCAGGCACATTCAGCTTAGAATGGCCGTTGACAACAGCTGTTCAATTTGAACCTTCTTTTACCATCTTTGACAGAGAAACTAACACAATTTTCAGGTTCAAAAAGGTCAACGGAACTTGGGATTCCCAGCCAGTCTCCCATGCTGGTACTTGCCAAGACTTAAGCTGCATTGCTGCTGCGATCTGACGAGAGCTGGCACATTCAGCTTAGAATGGCCGTTGACAGCAGCTGTTCAATTTGAACCTTCTTTTACTATCTCATAGAGAAACTAACACAATTTTCAGGTTCAAAAAGGTCAACGGATCTTGGGATTCCCAGCCAGTCTCCCAATCTGGTACTTGCCAAACCTTAAGCTGCATTGCTGCTGCGATCTGACGAGAGCAGGCACATTCAGCTTAGAATGGCCGTTGACAGCAGCTGTTCAATTTGAACCTTCTTTTACTATCTCATAGAGAAACTAACACAATTTTCAGGTTCAAAAAGGTCAACGGAACTTGGGATTCCCAGCCAGTCTCCCATGCTGGTACTTGCCAAGCCTTAAGCTGCATTGCTGCTGCGATCTGACGAGAGCTGGCACATTCAGCTTAGAATGGCCGTTGACAGCAGCTGTTCAATTTGAACCTTCTTTTACCATCTTTGACAGAGAAACTAATACAATTTTAAGGTTCAAAAAGGTCAACGGAACTTGGGATTCCCAGCCAGTCTCCCATGCTGGTACTTGCCAAGCCTTAAGCTGCATTGCTGCTGCGATCTCACGAGAGCAGGCACATTCAGCTTAGAATGGCCGTTGACAGCAGCTGTTCAATTTGAACCTTCTTTTACCATCTTTGACAGAGAAACTAACACAATTTTCAGGTTCAAAAAGGTCAACGGAACTTGGGATTCCCAGCCAGTCTCCCATGCTGGTACTTGCCAAGCCTTAAGCTGCATTGCTGCTGCGATCTGACGAGAGCAGGCACATTCAGCTTAGAATGGCCGTTGACAGCAGCTGTTCAATTTGAACCTTCTTTTACCATCTTTGACAGAGAAACTAACACAATTTTCAGGTTCAAAAAGGTCAACGGAACTTGGGATTCCCAGCCAGTCTCCCATGCTGGTACTTGCCAAGCCTTAAGCTGCATTGCTGCTGCGATCTGACGAGAGCAGGCACATTCAGCTTAGAATGGCCGTTGACAGCAGCTGTTCAATTTGAACCTTCTTTTACTATCTCATAGAGAAACTAACACAATTTTCAGGTTCAAAAAGGTCAACGGAACTTGGGATTCCCAGCCAGTCTCCCATGCTGGTACTTGCCAAGCCTTAAGCTGCATTGCTGCTGCGATCTGACGAGAGCAGGCACATTCAGCTTAGAATGGCCGTTGACAGCAGCTGTTCAATTTGAACCTTCTTTTACCATCTTTGACAGGGAAACTAACACAATTTTCAGGTTCAAAAAGGTCAACGGAACTTGGGATTCCCAGCCAGTCTCCCATGCTGGTACTTGCCAAGCCTTAAGCTGCATTGCTGCTGCGATCTGACGAGAGCAGGCACATTCAGCTTAGAATGGCCGTTGACAGCAGCTGTTCAATTTGAACCTTCTTTTACTATCTCATAGAGAAACTAACACAATTTTCAGGTTCAAAAAGGTCAACGGAACTTGGGATTCCCAGCCAGTCTCCCATGCTGGTACTTGCCAAGCCTTAAGCTGCATTGCTGCTGCGATCTCACGAGAGCAGGCACATTCAGCTTAGAATGGCCGTTGACAGCAGCTGTTCAATTTGAACCTTCTTTTACTATCTCATAGAGAAACTAACACAATTTTCATGTTCAAAAAGGTCAACGGAACTTGGGATTCCCAGCCAGTCTCCCATGCTGGTACTTGCCAAGCCTTAAGCTGCATTGCTGCTGCGATCTGACGAGAGCAGGCACATTCAGCTTAGAATGGCCGTTGACAGCAGCTGTTCAATTTGAACCTTCTTTTACCATCTTTGACAGGGAAACTAACACAATTTTCAGGTTCAAAAAGGTCAACGGAACTTGGGATTCCCAGCCAGTCTCCCATGCTGGTACTTGCCAAGCCTTAAGCTGCATTGCTGCTGCGATCTGACGAGAGCAGGCACATTCAGCTTAGAATGGCCGTTGACAGCAGCTGTTCAATTTGAACCTTCTTTTACCATCTTTGACAGAGAAACTAACACAATTTTCAGGTTCAAAAAGGTCAACGGAACTTGGGATTCCGAGCCAGTCTCCCATGCTGGTACTTGCCAAGCCTTAAGCTGCATTGCTGCTGCGATCTGACGAGAGCAGGGACATTCAGCTTAGAATGGCCGTTGACAGCAGCTGTTCAATTTGAACCTTCTTTTACTATCTCATAGAGAAACTAACACAATTTTCAGGTTCAAAAAGGTCAACGGAACTTGGGATTCCCAGGCAGTCTCGCATGCTGGTACTTGCCAAGCCTTAAGCTGCATTGCTGCTGCGATCTGACGAGAGCAGGCACATTCACCTTAGAATGGCCGTTGACAGCAGCTGTTCAATTTGAACCTTCTTTTACCATCTTTGACAGAGAAACTAATAAAATTTTCAGGTTCAATAAGGTCAACGGAACTTGGGATTCCCAGCCAGACTCCCATGCTGGTACTTGCCAAGCCTTAAGCTGCATTGCTGCTGCGATCTGATGAGAGCAGGCACATTGAGCTTAGAATGGCCGTTGACAGCAGCTGTTTAATTTGAACCTTCTTTTACTATCTCATAGAGAAACTAACACAATTTTCAGGTTCAAAAAGGTCAACGGAACTTGGGATTCCCAGCCAGTCTCCCAATCTGGTACTTGCCAAGCCTTAAGCTGCATTGCTGCTGCGATCTGACGAGAGCAGGCACATTCAGCTTAGAATGGCCGTTGACAGCAGCTGTTCAATTTGAACCTTCTTTTACTGTCTCATAGAGAAACTAACACAGTTTTCAGGTTCAAAAAGGTCAACGGAACTTGGGATTCCCAGCCAGTCTCCCATGCTGGTACTTGCCAAGCCTTAAGCTGCATTGCTGCTGCGATCTGACGAGAGCAGGCACATTCAGCTTAGAATGGCCGTTGACAGCAGCTGTTCAATTTGAACCTTCTTTTACTATCTCATAGAGAAACTAACACAATTTTCAGGTTCAAAAAGGTCAACGGAACTTGCGATTCCCAGCCAGTCTCCCATGCTGGTACTTGCCAAGCCTTAAGCTGCATTGCTGCTGCGATCTGACGAGAGCAGGCACATTCACCTTAGAATGGCCGTTGACAGCAGCTGTTCAATTTGAACCTTCTTTTACCATCTTTGACAGAGAAACTAATACAATTTTCAGGTTCAAAAAGGTCAACGGAACTTGGGATTCCCAGCCAGACTCCCATGCTGGTACTTGCCAAGCCTTAAGCTGCATTGCTGTTGCGATCTGATGAGAGCAGGCACATTGAGCTTAGAATGGCCGTTGACAGCAGCTGTTCAATTTGAACCTTCTTTTACTATCTCATAGAGAAACTAACACAATTTTCAGGTTCAAAAAGGTCAACGGAACTTGGGATTCCCAGCCAGTCTCCCATGCTGGTACTTGCCAAGCCTTAAGCTGCATTGCTGCTGCGATCTGACGAGAGCAGGCACATTCAGCTTAGAATGGCCGTTGACAGCAGCTGTTCAATTTGAACCTTCTTTTACTATCTCATAGAGAAACTAACACAATTTTCAGGTTCAAAAAGGTCAACGGAACTTGCGATTCCCAGCCAGTCTCCCATGCTGGTACTTGCCAAGCCTTAAGCTGCATTGCTGCTGCGATCTGACGAGAGCAGGCACATTCAGCTTAGAATGGCCGTTGACAGCAGCTGTTCAATTTGAACCTTCTTTTACTATCTCATAGAGAAACTAACACAATTTTCAGGTTCAAAAAGGTCAACGGAACTTGGGATTCCCAGCCAGTCTCCCATGCTGGTACTTGCCAAGCCTTAAGCTGCATTGCTGCTGCGATCTGACGAGAGCAGGCACATTCACCTTAGAATGGCCGTTGACAGCAGCTGTTCAATTTGAACCTTCTTTTACTATCTCATAGAGAAACTAACACAATTTTCAGGTTCAAAAAGGTCAACGGATCTTGGGATTCCCAGCCAGTCTCCCAATCTGGTACTTGCCAAACCTTAAGCTGCATTGCTGCTGCGATCTGACGAGAGCAGGCACATTCAGCTTAGAATGGCCGTTGACAGCAGCTGTTCAATTTGAACCTTCTTTTACTATCTCATAGAGAAACTAACACAATTTTCAGGTTCAAAAAGGTCAACGGAACTTGGGATTCCCAGCCAGTCTCCCATGCTGGTACTTGCCAAGCCTTAAGCTGCATTGCTGCTGCGATCTGACGAGAGCTGGCACATTCAGCTTAGAATGGCCGTTGACAGCAGCTGTTCAATTTGAACCTTCTTTTACCATCTTTGACAGAGAAACTAATACAAATTTAAGGTTCAAAAAGGTCAACGGAACTTGGGATTCCCAGCCAGTCTCCCATGCTGGTACTTGCCAAGCCTTAAGCTGCATTGCTGCTGCGATCTCACGAGAGCAGGCACATTCAGCTTAGAATGGCTGTTGACAGCAGCTGTTCAATTTGAACCTTCTTTTACCATCTTTGACAGAGAAACTAACACAATTTTCAGGTTCAAAAAGGTCAACTGAACTTGGGATTCCCAGCCAGTCTCCCATGCTGGTACTTGCCAAGCCTTAAGCTGCATTGCTGCTGCGATCTGACGAGAGCTGGCACATTCAGCTTAGAATGGCCGTTGACAGCAGCTGTTCAATTTGAACCTTCTTTTACTATCTCATAGAGAAACTAACACAATTTTCAGGTTCAAAAAGGTCAACGGAACTTGGGATTCCCAGCCAGTCTCCCATGCTGGTACTTGCCAAGCCTTAAGCTGCATTGCTGCTGCGATCTGACGAGAGCAGGCACATTCAGCTTAGAATGGCCGTTGACAGCAGCTGTTCAATTTGAACCTTCTTTTACCATCTTTGACAGGGAAACTAACACAATTTTCAGGTTCAAAAAGGTCAACGGAACTTGGGATTCCCAGCCAGTCTCCCATGCTGGTACTTGCCAAGCCTTAAGCTGCATTGCTGCTGCGATCTGACGAGAGCAGGCACATTCAGCTTAGAATGGCCGTTGACAGCAGCTGTTCAATTTGAACCTTCTTTTACCATCTTTGACAGAGAAACTAACACAATTTTCAGGTTCAAAAAGGTCAACGGAACTTGGGATTCCCAGCCAGTCTCCCATGCTGGTACTTGCCAAGCCTTAAGCTGCATTGCTGCTGCGATCTGACGAGAGCAGGCACATTCAGCTTAGAATAGCCGTTGACAGCAGCTGTTCAATTTGAACCTTCTTTTACCATCTTTGACAGAGAAACTAACACAATTTTCAGGTTCAAAAAGGTCAACGGAACTCGGGATTCCCAGCCAGTCTCCCATGCTGGTACTTGCCAAGCCTTGAGCTGCATTGCTGCTGCGATCTGACGAGAGCAGGCACATTGAGCTTAGAATGGCCGTTGACAGCAGCTGTTCAATTTGAACCTTCTTTTACTATCTCATAGAGAAACTAACACAATTTTCAGGTTCAAAAAGGTCAACGGATCTTGGGATTCCCAGCCAGTCTCCCAATCTGGTACTTGCCAAACCTTAAGCTGCATTGCTGCTGCGATCTGACGAGAGCAGGCACATTCAGCTTAGAATGGCCGTTGACAGCAGCTGTTCAATTTGAACCTTCTTTTACTATCTCATAGAGAAACTAACACAATTTTCAGGTTCAAAAAGGTCAACGGAACTTGGGATTCCCAGCCAGTCTCCCATGCTGGTACTTGCCAAGCCTTAAGCTGCATTGCTGCTGCGATCTGACGAGAGCTGGCACATTCAGCTTAGAATGGCCGTTGACAGCAGCTGTTCAATTTGAACCTTCTTTTACCATCTTTGACAGAGAAACTAATACAATTTTAAGGTTCAAAAAGGTCAACGGAACTTGGGATTCCCAGCCAGTCTCCCATGCTGGTACTTGCCAAGCCTTAAGCTGCATTGCTGCTGCGATCTCACGAGAGCAGGCACATTCAGCTTAGAATGGCCGTTGACAGCAGCTGTTCAATTTGAACCTTCTTTTACCATCTTTGACAGAGAAACTAACACAATTTTCAGGTTCGAAAAGGTCAACGGAACTTGGGATTCCCAGCCAGTCTCCCATGCTGGTACTTGCCAAGCCTTAAGCTGCATTGCTGCTGGGATCTGACGAGAGCAGGCACATTCAGCTTAGAATGGCCGTTGACAGCAGCTGTTCAATTTGAACCTTCTTTTACCATCTTTGACAGAGAAACTAACACAATTTTCAGGTTCAAAAAGGTCAACGGAACTTGGGATTCCCAGCCAGTCTCCCATGCTGGTACTTGCCAAGCCTTAAGCTGCATTGCTGCTGCAATCTGACGAGAGCAGGCACATTCAGCTTAGAATGGCCGTTGACAGCAGCTGTTCAATTTGAACCTTCTTTTACTATCTCATAGAGAAACTAACACAATTTTCAGGTTCAAAAAGGTCAACGGAACTTGGGATTCCCAGCCAGTCTCCCATGCTGGTACTTGCCAAGCCTTAAGCTGCATTGCTGCTGCGATCTTACGAGAGCAGGCACATTCAGCTTAGAATGGCCGTTGACAGCAGCTGTTCAATTTGAACCTTCTTTTACTATCTCATAGAGAAACTAACACAATTTTCAGGTTCAAAAAGGTCAACGGAACTTGGGATTCCCAGCCAGTCTCCCATGCTGGTACTTGCCAAGCCTTAAGCTGCATTGCTGCTGCGATCTGACGAGAGCAGGCACATTCAGCTTAGAATGGCCGTTGACAGCAGCTGTTCAATTTGAACCTTCTTTTACTATCTCATAGAGAAACTAACACAATTTTCAGGTTCAAAAAGGTCAACGGATCTTGGGATTCCCAGCCAGTCTCCCAATCTGGTACTTGCCAAACCTTAAGCTGCATTGCTGCTGCGATCTGACGAGAGCAGGCACATTCAGCTTAGAATGGCCGTTGACAGCAGCTGTTCAATTTGAACCTTCTTTTACTATCTCATAGAGAAACTAACACAATTTTCAGGTTCAAAAAGGTCAACGGAACTTGGGATTCCCAGCCAGTCTCCCATGCTGGTACTTGCCAAGCCTTAAGCTGCATTGCTGCTGCGATCTCACGAGAGCAGGCACATTCAGCTTAGAATGGCCGTTGACAGCAGCTGTTCAATTTGAACCTTCTTTTACCGTCTTTGACAGAGAAACTAACACAATTTTCAGGTTCAAAAAGGTCAACGGAACTTGGGATTCCCAGCCAGTCTCCCATGCTGGTACTTGCCAAGCCTTAAGCTGCATTGCTGCTGCGATCTGACGAGAGCAGGCACATTCAGCTTAGAATGGCCGTTGACAGCAGCTGTTCAATTTGAACCTTCTTTTACCATCTTTGACAGAGAAACTAACACAATTTTCAGGTTCAAAAAGGTCAACGGAACTTGGGATTCCGAGCCAGTCTCCCATGCTGGTACTTGCCAAGCCTTAAGCTGCATTGCTGCTGCGATCTGACGAGAGCAGGGACATTCAGCTTAGAATGGCCGTTGACAGCAGCTGTTCAATTTGAACCTTCTTTTACTATCTCATAGAGAAACTAACACAATTTTCAGGTTCAAAAAGGTCAACGGAACTTGGGATTCCCAGGCAGTCTCGCATGCTGGTACTTGCCAAGCCTTAAGCTGCATTGCTGCTGCGATCTGACGAGAGCAGGCACATTCACCTTAGAATGGCCGTTGACAGCAGCTGTTCAATTTGAACCTTCTTTTACCATCTTTGACAGAGAAACTAATAAAATTTTCAGGTTCAATAAGGTCAACGGAACTTGGGATTCCCAGCCAGACTCCCATGCTGGTACTTGCCAAGCCTTAAGCTGCATTGCTGCTGCGATCTGATGAGAGCAGGCACATTGAGCTTAGAATGGCCGTTGACAGCAGCTGTTTAATTTGAACCTTCTTTTACTATCTCATAGAGAAACTAACACAATTTTCAGGTTCAAAAAGGTCAACGGAACTTGGGATTCCCAGCCAGTCTCCCATGCTGGTACTTGCCAAGCCTTAAGCTGCATTGCTGCTGCGATCTGACGAGAGCAGGCACATTCAGCTTAGAATGGCCGTTGACAGCAGCTGTTCAATTTGAACCTTCTTTTACTATCTCATAGAGAAACTAACACAATTTTCAGGTTCAAAAAGGTCAACGGAACTTGGGATTCCCAGCCAGTCTCCCATGCTGGTACTTGCCAAGCCTTAAGCTGCATTGCTGCTGCGATCTGACGAGAGCAGGCACATTCACCTTAGAATGGCCGTTGACAGCAGCTGTTCAATTTGAACCTTCTTTTACCATCTTTGACAGAGAAACTAATACAATTTTCAGGTTCAAAAAGGTCAACGGAACTTGGGATTCCCAGCCAGACTCCCATGCTGGTACTTGCCAAGCCTTAAGCTGCATTGCTGTTGCGATCTGATGAGAGCAGGCACATTGAGCTTAGAATGGCCGTTGACAGCAGCTGTTCAATTTGAACCTTCTTTTATTATCTCATAGAGAAACTAACACAATTTTCAGGTTCAAAAAGGTCAACGGAACTTGGGATTCCCAGCCAGTCTCCCATGCTGGTACTTGCCAAGCCTTAAGCTGCATTGCTGCTGCGATCTGACGAGAGCAGGCACATTCAGCTTAGAATGGCCGTTGACAGCAGCTGTTCAATTTGAACCTTCTTTTACTATCTCATAGAGAAACTAACACAATTTTCAGGTTCAAAAAGGTCAACGGAACTTGCGATTCCCAGCCAGTATCCCATGCTGGTACTTGCCAAGCCTTAAGCTGCATTGCTGCTGCGATCTGACGAGAGCAGGCACATTCAGCTTAGAATGGCCGTTGACAGCAGCTGTTCAATTTGAACCTTCTTTTACTATCTCATAGAGAAACTAACACAATTTTCAGGTTCAAAAAGGTCAACGGAACTTGGGATTCCCAGCCAGTCTCCCATGCTGGTACTTGCCAAGCCTTAAGCTGCATTGCTGCTGCGATCTGACGAGAGCAGGCACATTCACCTTAGAATGGCCGTTGACAGCAGTTGTTCAATTTGAACCTTCTTTTACTATCTCATAGAGAAACTAACACAATTTTCAGGTTCAAAAAGGTCAACGGATCTTGGGATTCCCAGCCAGTCTCCCAATCTGGTACTTGCCAAACCTTAAGCTGCATTGCTGCTGCGATCTGACGAGAGCAGGCACATTCAGCTTAGAATGGCCGTTGACAGCAGCTGTTCAATTTGAACCTTCTTTTACTATCTCATAGAGAAACTAACACAATTTTCAGGTTCAAAAAGGTCAACGGAACTTGGGATTCCCAGCCAGTCTCCCATGCTGGTACTTGCCAAGCCTTAAGCTGCATTGCTGCTGCGATCTGACGAGAGCAGGCACATTCACCTTAGAATGGCCGTTGACAGCAGCTGTTCAATTTGAACCTTCTTTTACTATCTCATAGAGAAACTAACACAATTTTCAGGTTCAAAAAGGTCAACGGATCTTGGGATTCCCAGCCAGTCTCCCAATCTGGTACTTGCCAAACCTTAAGCTGCATTGCTGCTGCGATCTGACGAGAGCAGGCACATTCAGCTTAGAATGGCCGTTGACAGCAGCTGTTCAATTTGAACCTTCTTTTACTATCTCATAGAGAAACTAACACAATTTTCAGGTTCAAAAAGGTCAACGGAACTTGGGATTCCCAGCCAGTCTCCCATGCTGGTACTTGCCAAGCCTTAAGCTGCATTGCTGCTGCGATCTGACGAGAGCTGGCACATTCAGCTTAGAATGGCCGTTGACAGCAGCTGTTCAATTTGAACCTTCTTTTACCATCTTTGACAGAGAAACTAATACAAATTTAAGGTTCAAAAAGGTCAACGGAACTTGGGATTCCCAGCCAGTCTCCCATGCTGGTACTTGCCAAGCCTTAAGCTGCATTGCTGCTGCGATCTCACGAGAGCAGGCACATTCAGCTTAGAATGGCTGTTGACAGCAGCTGTTCAATTTGAACCTTCTTTTACCATCTTTGACAGAGAAACTAACACAATTTTCAGGTTCAAAAAGGTCAACGGAACTTGGGATTCCCAGCCAGTCTCCCAATCTGGTACTTGCCAAACCTTAAGCTGCATTGCTGCTGCGATCTGACGAGAGCAGGCACATTCAGCTTAGAATGGCTGTTGACAGCAGCTGTTCAATTTGAACCTTCTTTTACTATCTCATAGAGAAACTAACACAATTTTCAGGTTCAAAAAGGTCAACGGAACTTGGGATTCCCAGCCAGTCTCCCATGCTGGTACTTGCCAAGCCTTAAGCTGCATTGCTGCTGCGATCTCACGAGAGCAGGCACATTCAGCTTAGAATGGCCGTTGACAGCAGCTGTTCAATTTGAACCTTCTTTTACCGTCTTTGACAGAGAAACTAACACAATTTTCAGGTTCAAAAAGGTCAACGGAACTTGGGATTCCCAGCCAGTCTCCCATGCTGGTACTTGCCAAGCCTTAAGCTGCATTGCTGCTGCGATCTGAAGAGAGCAGGTACATTCAGCTTAGAATGGCCGTTGACAGCAGCTGTTCAATTTGAACCTTCTTTTACTATCTCATAGAGAAACTAACACAATTTTCAGGTTCAAAAAGGTCAACGGAACTTGGGATTCCCAGCCAGTCTCCCATGCTGGTACTTGCCAAGCCTTAAGCTGCATTGCTGCTGCGATCTGACGAGAGCAGGCACATTCAGCTTAGAATGGCCGTTGACAGCAGCTGTTCAATTTGAACCTTCTTTTACCAACTTTGACAGGGAAACTAACACAATTTTCAGGTTCAAAAAGGTCAACAGAACTTGGGATTCCCAGCCAGTCTCCCATGCTGGTACTTGCCAAGCCTTAAGCTGCATTGCTGCTGCGATCTGACGAGAGCAGGCACATTCACCTTAGAATGGCCGTTGACAGCAGCTGTTCAATTTGAACCTTCTTTTACCATCTTTGACAGAGAAACTAATAAAATTTTCAGGTTCAATAAGGTCAACGGAACTTGGGATTCCCAGCCAGACTCCCATGCTGGTACTTGCCAAGCCTTAAGCTGCATTGCTGCTGCGATCTGATGAGAGCAGGCACATTGAGCTTAGAATGGCCGTTGACAGCAGCTGTTTAATTTGAACCTTCTTTTACTATCTCATAGAGAAACTAACACAATTTTCAGGTTCAAAAAGGTCAACGGAACTTGGGATTCCCAGCCAGTCTCCCAATCTGGTACTTGCCAAGCCTTAAGCTGCATTGCTGCTGCGATCTGACGAGAGCAGGCACATTCAGCTTAGAATGGCCGTTGACAGCAGCTGTTCAATTTGAACCTTCTTTTACTATCTCATAGAGAAACTAACACAATTTTCAGGTTCAAAAAGGTCAACGGAACTTGCGATTCCCAGCCAGTATCCCATGCTGGTACTTGCCAAGCCTTAAGCTGCATTGCTGCTGCGATCTGACGAGAGCAGGCACATTCAGCTTAGAATGGCCGTTGACAGCAGCTGTTCAATTTGAACCTTCTTTTACTATCTCATAGAGAAACTAACACAATTTTCAGGTTCAAAAAGGTCAACGGAACTTGGGATTCCCAGCCAGTCTCCCATGCTGGTACTTGCCAAGCCTTAAGCTGCATTGCTGCTGCGATCTGACGAGAGCAGGCACATTCACCTTAGAATGGCCGTTGACAGCAGCTGTTCAATTTGAACCTTCTTTTACTATCTCATAGAGAAACTAACACAATTTTCAGGTTCAAAAAGGTCAACGGATCTTGGGATTCCCAGCCAGTCTCCCAATCTGGTACTTGCCAAACCTTAAGCTGCATTGCTGCTGCGATCTGACGAGAGCAGGCACATTCAGCTTAGAATGGCCGTTGACAGCAGCTGTTCAATTTGAACCTTCTTTTACTATCTCATAGAGAAACTAACACAATTTTCAGGTTCAAAAAGGTCAACGGAACTTGGGATTCCCAGCCAGTCTCCCATGCTGGTACTTGCCAAGCCTTAAGCTGCATTGCTGCTGCGATCTGACGAGAGCAGGCACATTCACCTTAGAATGGCCGTTGACAGCAGCTGTTCAATTTGAACCTTCTTTTACTATCTCATAGAGAAACTAACACAATTTTCAGGTTCAAAAAGGTCAACGGATCTTGGGATTCCCAGCCAGTCTCCCAATCTGGTACTTGCCAAACCTTAAGCTGCATTGCTGCTGCGATCTGACGAGAGCAGGCACATTCAGCTTAGAATGGCCGTTGACAGCAGCTGTTCAATTTGAACCTTCTTTTACTATCTCATAGAGAAACTAACACAATTTTCAGGTTCAAAAAGGTCAACGGAACTTGGGATTCCCAGCCAGTCTCCCATGCTGGTACTTGCCAAGCCTTAAGCTGCATTGCTGCTGCGATCTGACGAGAGCTGGCACATTCAGCTTAGAATGGCCGTTGACAGCAGCTGTTCAATTTGAACCTTCTTTTACCATCTTTGACAGAGAAACTAATACAAATTTAAGGTTCAAAAAGGTCAACGGAACTTGGGATTCCCAGCCAGTCTCCCATGCTGGTACTTGCCAAGCCTTAAGCTGCATTGCTGCTGCGATCTCACGAGAGCAGGCACATTCAGCTTAGAATGGCTGTTGACAGCAGCTGTTCAATTTGAACCTTCTTTTACCATCTTTGACAGAGAAACTAACACAATTTTCAGGTTCAAAAAGGTCAACGGAACTTGGGATTCCCAGCCAGTCTCCCATGCTGGTACTTGCCAAGCCTTAAGCTGCATTGCTGCTGCGATCTGACGAGAGCAGGTACATTCAGCTTAGAATGGCCGTTGACAGCAGCTGTTCAATTTGAACCTTCTTTTACTATCTCATAGAGAAACTAACACAATTTTCAGGTTCAAAAAGGTCAACGGATCTTGGGATTCCCAGCCAGTCTCCCAATCTGGTACTTGCCAAACCTTAAGCTGCATTGCTGCTGCGATCTGACGAGAGCAGGCACATTCAGCTTAGAATGGCTGTTGACAGCAGCTGTTCAATTTGAACCTTCTTTTACTATCTCATAGAGAAACTAACACAATTTTCAGGTTCAAAAAGGTCAACGGAACTTGGGATTCCCAGCCAGTCTCCCATGCTGGTACTTGCCAAGCCTTAAGCTGCATTGCTGCTGCGATCTCACGAGAGCAGGCACATTCAGCTTAGAATGGCCGTTGACAGCAGCTGTTCAATTTGAACCTTCTTTTACCGTCTTTGACAGAGAAACTAACACAATTTTCAGGTTCAAAAAGGTCAACGGAACTTGGGATTCCCAGCCAGTCTCCCATGCTGGTACTTGCCAAGCCTTAAGCTGCATTGCTGCTGCGATCTGAAGAGAGCAGGTACATTCAGCTTAGAATGGCCGTTGACAGCAGCTGTTCAATTTGAACCTTCTTTTACTATCTCATAGAGAAACTAACACAATTTTCAGGTTCAAAAAGGTCAACGGAACTTGGGATTCCCAGCCAGTCTCCCATGCTGGTACTTGCCAAGCCTTAAGCTGCATTGCTGCTGCGATCTGACGAGAGCAGGCACATTCAGCTTAGAATGGCCGTTGACAGCAGCTGTTCAATTTGAACCTTCTTTTACCAACTTTGACAGGGAAACTAACACAATTTTCAGGTTCAAAAAGGTCAACAGAACTTGGGATTCCCAGCCAGTCTCCCATGCTGGTACTTGCCAAGCCTTAAGCTGCATTGCTGCTGCGATCTGACGAGAGCAGGCACATTCACCTTAGAATGGCCGTTGACAGCAGCTGTTCAATTTGAACCTTCTTTTACCATCTTTGACAGAGAAACTAATAAAATTTTCAGGTTCAATAAGGTCAACGGAACTTGGGATTCCCAGCCAGACTCCCATGCTGGTACTTGCCAAGCCTTAAGCTGCATTGCTGCTGCGATCTGATGAGAGCAGGCACATTGAGCTTAGAATGGCCGTTGACAGCAGCTGTTTAATTTGAACCTTCTTTTACTATCTCATAGAGAAACTAACACAATTTTCAGGTTCAAAAAGGTCAACGGAACTTGGGATTCCCAGCCAGTCTCCCAATCTGGTACTTGCCAAGCCTTAAGCTGCATTGCTGCTGCGATCTGACGAGAGCAGGCACATTCAGCTTAGAATGGCCGTTGACAGCAGCTGTTCAATTTGAACCTTCTTTTACTGTCTCATAGAGAAACTAACACAATTTTCAGGTTCAAAAAGGTCAACGGAACTTGGGATTCCCAGCCAGTCTCTCATGCTGGTACTTGCCAAGCCTTAAGCTGCATTGCTGCTGCGATCTGACGAGAGCAGGCACATTCAGCTTAGAATGGCCGTTGACAGCAGCTGTTCAATTTGAACCTTCTTTTACTATCTCATAGAGAAACTAACACAATTTTCAGGTTCAAAAAGGTCAACGGAACTTGGGATTCCCAGCCAGTCTCCCATGCTGGTACTTGCCAAGCCTTAAGCTGCATTGCTGCTGCGATCTGACGAGAGCAGGCACATTCACCTTAGAATGGCCGTTGACAGCAGCTGTTCAATTTGAACCTTCTTTTACCATCTTTGACAGAGAAACTAATACAATTTTCAGGTTCAAAAAGGTCAACGGAACTTGGGATTCCCAGCCAGACTCCCATGCTGGTACTTGCCAAGCCTTAAGCTGCATTGCTGTTGCGATCTGATGAGAGCAGGCACATTGAGCTTAGAATGGCCGTTGACAGCAGCTGTTCAATTTGAACCTTCTTTTATTATCTCATAGAGAAACTAACACAATTTTCAGGTTCAAAAAGGTCAACGGAACTTGGGATTCCCAGCCAGTCTCCCATGCTGGTACTTGCCAAGCCTTAAGCTGCATTGCTGCTGCGATCTGACGAGAGCAGGCACATTCAGCTTAGAATGGCCGTTGACAGCAGCTGTTCAATTTGAACCTTCTTTTACTATCTCATAGAGAAACTAACACAATTTTCAGGTTCAAAAAGGTCAACGGAACTTGCGATTCCCAGCCAGTATCCCATGCTGGTACTTGCCAAGCCTTAAGCTGCATTGCTGCTGCGATCTGACGAGAGCAGGCACATTCAGCTTAGAATGGCCGTTGACAGCAGCTGTTCAATTTGAACCTTCTTTTACTATCTCATAGAGAAACTAACACAATTTTCAGGTTCAAAAAGGTCAACGGAACTTGGGATTCCCAGCCAGTCTCCCATGCTGGTACTTGCCAAGCCTTAAGCTGCATTGCTGCTGCGATCTGACGAGAGCAGGCACATTCACCTTAGAATGGCCGTTGACAGCAGCTGTTCAATTTGAACCTTCTTTTACTATCTCATAGAGAAACTAACACAATTTTCAGGTTCAAAAAGGTCAACGGATCTTGGGATTCCCAGCCAGTCTCCCAATCTGGTACTTGCCAAACCTTAAGCTGCATTGCTGCTGCGATCTGACGAGAGCAGGCACATTCAGCTTAGAATGGCCGTTGACAGCAGCTGTTCAATTTGAACCTTCTTTTACTATCTCATAGAGAAACTAACACAATTTTCAGGTTCAAAAAGGTCAACGGAACTTGGGATTCCCAGCCAGTCTCCCATGCTGGTACTTGCCAAGCCTTAAGCTGCATTGCTGCTGCGATCTGACGAGAGCAGGCACATTCACCTTAGAATGGCCGTTGACAGCAGCTGTTCAATTTGAACCTTCTTTTACTATCTCATAGAGAAACTAACACAATTTTCAGGTTCAAAAAGGTCAACGGATCTTGGGATTCCCAGCCAGTCTCCCAATCTGGTACTTGCCAAACCTTAAGCTGCATTGCTGCTGCGATCTGACGAGAGCAGGCACATTCAGCTTAGAATGGCCGTTGACAGCAGCTGTTCAATTTGAACCTTCTTTTACTATCTCATAGAGAAACTAACACAATTTTCAGGTTCAAAAAGGTCAACGGAACTTGGGATTCCCAGCCAGTCTCCCATGCTGGTACTTGCAAAGCCTTAAGCTGCATTGCTGCTGCGATCTGACGAGAGCTTGCACATTCAGCTTAGAATGGCCGTTGACAGCAGCTGTTCAATTTGAACCTTCTTTTACCATCTTTGACAGAGAAACTAATAAAAAATTTAAGGTTCAAAAAGGTCAACGGAACTTGGGATTCCCAGCCAGTCTCCCATGCTGGTACTTGCCAAGCCTTAAGCTGCATTGCTGCTGCGATCTCACGAGAGCAGGCACATTCAGCTTAGAATGGCTGTTGACAGCAGCTGTTCAATTTGAACCTTCTTTTACCATCTTTGACAGAGAAACTAACACAATTTTCAGGTTCAAAAAGGTCAACGGAACTTGGGATTCCCAGCCAGTCTCCCATGCTGGTACTTGCCAAGCCTTAAGCTGCATTGCTGCTGCGATCTGACGAGAGCAGGTACATTCAGCTTAGAATGGCCGTTGACAGCAGCTGTTCAATTTGAACCTTCTTTTACTATCTCATAGAGAAACTAACACAATTTTCAGGTTCAAAAAGGTCAACGGAACTTGGGATTCCCAGCCAGTCTCCCATGCTGGTACTTGCCAAGCCTTAAGCTGCATTGCTGCTGCGATCTGACGAGAGCAGGCACATTCAGCTTAGAATGGCCGTTGACAGCAGCTGTTCAATTTGAACCTTCTTTTACCATCTTTGACAGGGAAACTAACACAATTTTCAGGTTCAAAAAGGTCAACGGAACTTGGGATTCCCAGCCAGTCTCCCATGCTGGTACTTGCCAAGCCTTAAGCTGCATTGCTGCTGCGATCTGACGAGAGCAGGCACATTCAGCTTAGAATGGCCGTTGACAGCAGCTGTTCAATTTGAACCTTCTTTTACCATCTTTGACAGAGAAACTAACACAATTTTCAGGTTCAAAAAGGTCAACGGAACTTGGGATTCCCAGCCAGTCTCCCATGCTGGTACTTGCCAAGCCTTAAGCTGCATTGCTGCTGCGATCTGACGAGAGCAGGGACATTCAGCTTAGAATGGCCGTTGACAGCAGCTGTTCAATTTGAACCTTCTTTTACTATCTCATAGAGAAACTAACACAATTTTCAGGTTCAAAAAGGTCAACGGAACTTGGGATTTCCAGGCAGTCTCGCTTGCTGGTACTTGCCAAGCCTTAAGCTGCATTGCTGCTGCGATCTGACGAGAGCAGGCACATTCACCTTAGAATGGCCGTTGACAGCAGCTGTTCAATTTGAACCTTCTTTTACCATCTTTGACAGAGAAACTAATAAAATTTTCAGGTTCAATAAGGTCAACGGAACTTGGGATTCCCAGCCAGACTCCCATGCTGGTACTTGCCAAGCCTTAAGCTGCATTGCTGCTGCGATCTGATGAGAGCAGGCACATTGAGCTTAGAATGGCCGTTGACAGCAGCTGTTTAATTTGAACCTTCTTTTACTATCTCATAGAGAAACTAACACAATTTTCAGGTTCAAAAAGGTCAACGGAACTTGGGATTCCCAGCCAGTCTCCCAATCTGGTACTTGCCAAGCCTTAAGCTGCATTGCTGCTGCGATCTGACGAGAGCAGGCACATTCAGCTTAGAATGGCCGTTGACAGCAGCTGTTCAATTTGAACCTTCTTTTACTGTCTCATAGAGAAACTAACACAATTTTCAGGTTCAAAAAGGTCAACGGAACTTGGGATTCCCAGCCAGTCTCCCATGCTGGTACTTGCCAAGCCTTAAGCTGCATTTCTGCTGCGATCTGACGAGAGCAGGCACATTCAGCTTAGAATGGCCGTTGACAGCAGCTGTTCAATTTGAACCTTCTTTTACCATCTTTGACAGAGAAACTAACACAATTTTCAGGTTCAAAAAGGTCAACGGAACTTGGGATTCCCAGCCAGTCTCCCATGCTGGTACTTGCCAAGCCTTAAGCTGCATTGCTGCTGCGATCTGACGAGAGCAGGCACATTCAGCTTAGAATGGCCATTGACAGCAGCTGTTCAATTTGAACCTTCTTTTACTATCTCATAGAGAAACAAACACAATTTTCAGGTTCAAAAAGGTCAACGGATCTTGGGATTCCCAGCCAGTCTCCCAATCTGGTACTTGCCAAGCCTTAAGCTGCATTGCTGCTGCGATCTGACGAGACCAGGCACATTCAGCTTAGAATGGCCGTTGACAGCAGCTGTTCAATTTGAACCTTCTTTTACTATCTCATAGAGAAACTAACACAATTTTCAGGTTCAAAAAGGTCAACGGAACTTGGGATTCCCAGCCAGTCTCCCATGCTGGTACTTGCCAAGCCTTAAGCTGCATTGCTGCTGCGATCTGACGAGAGCTGGCACATTCAGCTTAGAATGGCCGTTGACAGCAGCTGTTCAATTTGAACCTTCTTTTACCATCTTTGACAGAGAAACTAATACAATTTTAAGGTTCAAAAAGGTCAACGGAACTTGGGATTCCCAGCCAGTCTCCCATGCTGGTACTTGCCAAGCCTTAAGCTGCATTGCTGCTGCGATCTCACGAGAGCAGGCACATTCAGCTTAGAATGGCCGTTGACAGCAGCTGTTCAATTTGAACCTTCTTTTACCATCTTTGACAGAGAAACTAACACAATTTTCAGGTTCAAAAAGGTCAACGGAACTTGGGATTCCCAGCCAGTCTCCCATGCTGGTACTTGCCAAGCCTTAAGCTGCATTGCTGCTGCGATCTGACGAGAGCAGGTACATTCAGCTTAGAATGGCCGTTGACAGCAGCTGTTCAATTTGAACCTTCTTTTACTATCTCATAGAGAAACTAACACAATTTTCAGGTTCAAAAAGGTCAACGGAACTTGGGATTCCCAGCCAGTCTCCCATGCTGGTACTTGCCAAGCCTTAAGCTGCATTGCTGCTGCGATCTGACGAGAGCAGGCACATTCAGCTTAGAATGGCCGTTGACAGCAGCTGTTCAATTTGAACCTTCTTTTACCATCTTTGACAGGGAAACTAACACAATTTTCAGGTTCAAAAAGGTCAACGGAACTTGGGATTCCCAGCCAGTCTCCCATGCTGGTACTTGCCAAGCCTTAAGCTGCATTGCTGCTGCGATCTGACGAGAGCAGGTACATTCAGCTTAGAATGGCCGTTGACAGCAGCTGTTCAATTTGAACCTTCTTTTACCATCTTTGACAGAGAAACTAACACAATTTTCAGGTTCAAAAAGGTCAACGGAACTTGGTATTCCCAGCCAGTCTCCCATGCTGGTACTTGCCAAGCCTTAAGCTGCATTGCTGCTGCGATCTGACGAGAGCAGGCACATTCAGCTTAGAATGGCCGTTGACAGCAGCTGTTCAATTTGAACCTTCTTTTACTATCTCATAGAGAAACTAACACAATTTTAAGGTTCAAAAAGGTCAACGGAACTTGGGATTCCCAGGCAGTCTCCCATGCTGGTACTTGCCAAGCCTTAAGCTGCATTGCTGCTGCGATCTGACGAGAGCAGGCACATTCACCTTAGAATGGCCGTTGACAGCAGCTGTTCAATTTGAACCTTCTTTTACCATCTTTGACAGAGAAACTAATAAAATTTTCAGGTTCAATAAGGTCAACGGAACTTGGGATTCCCAGCCAGTCTCCCAATCTGGTACTTGCCAAGCCTTAAGCTGCATTGCTGCTGCGATCTGACGAGAGCAGGCACATTCAGCTTAGAATGGCCGTTGACAGCAGCTGTTCAATTTGAACCTTCTTTTACTGTCTCATAGAGAAACTAACACAATTTTCAGGTTCAAAAAGGTCAACGGAACTTGGGATTCCCAGCCAGTCTCCCATAATGGTACTTTCCAAGCCTTAAGCTGCATTGCTGCTGCGATCTGACGAGAGCAGGCACATTCACCTTAGAATGGCCGTTGACAGCAGCTGTTCAATTTGAACCTTCTTTTACCATCTTTGACAGAGAAACTAACACAATTTTCAGGTTCAAAAAGGTCAACGGAACTTGGGATTCCCAGCCAGTCTCCCATGCTGGTACTTGCCAAGCCTTAAGCTGCATTGCTGCTGCGATCTGACGAGAGCAGGTACATTCAGCTTAGAATGGCCGTTGACAGCAGCTGTTCAATTTGAACCTTCTTTTACCATCTTTGACAGAGAAACTAATACAAATTTAAGGTTCAAAAAGGTCAACGGAACTTGGGATTCCCAGCCAGTCTCCCATGCTGGTACTTGCCAAGCCTTAAGCTGCATTGCTGCTGCGATCTCACGAGAGCAGGCACATTCAGCTTAGAATGGCTGTTGACAGCAGCTGTTCAATTTGAACCTTCTTTTACCATCTTTGACAGAGAAACTAACACAATTTTCAGGTTCAAAAAGGTCAATGGAACTTGGGATTCCCAGCCAGTCTCCCATGCTGGTACTTGCCAAGCCTTAAGCTGCATTGCTGCTGCGATCTGACGAGAGCAGGTACATTCAGCTTAGAATGGCCGTTGACAGCAGCTGTTCAATTTGAACCTTCTTTTACTATCTCATAGAGAAACTAACACAATTTTCAGGTTCAAAAAGGTCAACGGAACTTGGGATTCCCAGCCAGTCTCCCATGCTGGTACTTGCCAAGCCTTAAGCTGCATTGCTGCTGCGATCTGACGAGAGCAGGCACATTCAGCTTAGAATAGCCGTTGACAGCAGCTGTTCAATTTGAACCTTCTTTTACCATCTTTGACAGGGAAACTAACACAATTTTCAGGTTCAAAAAGGTCAACGGAACTTGGGATTCCCAGCCAGTCTCCCATGCTGGTACTTGCCAAGCCTTAAGCTGCATTGCTGCTGCGATCTGACGAGAGCAGGCACATTCAGCTTAGAATGGCCGTTGACAGCAGCTGTTCAATTTGAACCTTCTTTTACCATCTTTGACAGAGAAACTAACACAATTTTCAGGTTCAAAAAGGTCAACGGAACTTGGGATTCCCAGCTAGTCTCCCATGCTGGTACTTGCCAAGCCTTAAGCTGCATTGCTGCTGCGATCTGACGAGAGCAGGCACATTCAGCTTAGAATGGCCGTTGACAGCAGCTGTTCAATTTGAACCTTCTTTTACTATCTCATAGAGAAACTAACACAATTTTCAGGTTCAAAAAGGTCAACGGAACTTGGGATTCCCAGGCAGTCTCGCTTGCTGGTACTTGCCAAGCCTTAAGCTGCATTGCTGCTGCGATCTGACGAGAGCAGGCACATTCACCTTAGAATGGCCGTTGACAGCAGCTGTTCAATTTGAACCTTCTTTTACCATCTTTGACAGAGAAACTAATAAAATTTTCAGGTTCAATAAGGTCAACGGAACTTGGGATTCCCAGCCAGACTCCCATGCTGGTACTTGCCAAGCCTTAAGCTGCATTGCTGCTGCGATCTGATGAGAGCAGGCACATTGAGCTTAGAATGGCCGTTGACAGCAGCTGTTTAATTTGAACCTTCTTTTACTATCTCATAGAGAAACTAACACAATTTTCAGGTTCAAAAAGGTCAACGGAACTTGGGATTCCCAGCCAGTCTGCCAATCTGCTACTTGCCAAGCCTTAAGCTGCATTGCTGCTGCGATCTGACGAGAGCAGGCACATTCAGCTTAGAATGGCCGTTGACAGCAGCTGTTCAATTTGAACCTTCTTTTACTGTCTCATAGAGAAACTAACACAATTTTCAGGTTCAAAAAGGTCAACGGAACTTGGGATTCCCAGCCAGTCTCCCATGCTGGTACTTGCCAAGCCTTAAGCTGCATTTCTGCTGCGATCTGACGAGAGCAGGCACATTCAGCTTAGAATGGCCGTTGACAGCAGCTGTTCAATTTGAACCTTCTTTTACCATCTTTGACAGAGAAACTAACACAATTTTCAGGTTCAAAAAGGTCAACGGAACTTGGGATTCCCAGCCAGTCTCCCATGCTGGTACTTGCCAAGCCTTAAGCTGCATTGCTGCTGCGATCTGACGAGAGCAGGCACATTCAGCTTAGAATGGCCGTTGACAGCAGCTGTTCAATTTGAACCTTCTTTTACTATCTCATAGAGAAACTAACACAATTTTCAGGTTCAAAAAGGTCAACGGAACTTGGGATTCCCAGGCAGTCTCGCTTGCTGGTACTTGCCAAGCCTTAAGCTGCATTGCTGCTGCGATCTGACGAGAGCAGGCACATTCACCTTAGAATGGCCGTTGACAGCAGCTGTTCAATTTGAACCTTCTTTTACCATCTTTGACAGAGAAACTAATAAAATTTTCAGGTTCAATAAGGTCAACGGAACTTGGGATTCCCAGCCAGACTCCCATGCTGGTACTTGCCAAGCCTTAAGCTGCATTGCTGCTGCGATCTGATGAGAGCAGGCACATTGAGCTTAGAATGGCCGTTGACAGCAGCTGTTTAATTTGAACCTTCTTTTACTATCTCATAGAGAAACTAACACAATTTTCAGGTTCAAAAAGGTCAACGGAACTTGGGATTCCCAGCCAGTCTCCCATGCTGGTACTTGCCAAGCCTTAAGCTGCATTGCTGCTGCGATCTGACGAGAGCAGGCACATTCAGCTTAGAATGGCCGTTGACAGCAGCTGTTCAATTTGAACCTTCTTTTACCAACTTTGACAGGGAAACTAACACAATTTTCAGGTTCAAAAAGGTCAACAGAACTTGGGATTCCCAGCCAGTCTCCCATGCTGGTACTTGCCAAGCCTTAAGCTGCATTGCTGCTGCGATCTGACGAGAGCAGGCACATTCACCTTAGAATGGCCGTTGACAGCAGCTGTTCAATTTGAACCTTCTTTTACCATCTTTGACAGAGAAACTAATAAAATTTTCAGGTTCAATAAGGTCAACGGAACTTGGGATTCCCAGCCAGACTCCCATGCTGGTACTTGCCAAGCCTTAAGCTGCATTGCTGCTGCGATCTGATGAGAGCAGGCACATTGAGCTTAGAATGGCCGTTGACAGCAGCTGTTTAATTTGAACCTTCTTTTACTATCTCATAGAGAAACTAACACAATTTTCAGGTTCAAAAAGGTCAACGGAACTTGGGATTCCCAGCCAGTCTCCCAATCTGGTACTTGCCAAGCCTTAAGCTGCATTGCTGCTGCGATCTGACGAGAGCAGGCACATTCAGCTTAGAATGGCCGTTGACAGCAGCTGTTCAATTTGAACCTTCTTTAACTATCTCATAGAGAAACTAACACAATTTTCAGGTTCAAAAAGGTCAACGGAACTTGCGATTCCCAGCCAGTATCCCATGCTGGTACTTGCCAAGCCTTAAGCTGCATTGCTGCTGCGATCTGACGAGAGCAGGCACATTCAGCTTAGAATGGCCGTTGACAGCAGCTGTTCAATTTGAACCTTCTTTTACTATCTCATAGAGAAACTAACACAATTTTCAGGTTCAAAAAGGTCAACGGAACTTGGGATTCCCAGCCAGTCTCCCATGCTGGTACTTGCCAAGCCTTAAGCTGCATTGCTGCTGCGATCTGACGAGAGCAGGCACATTCACCTTAGAATGGCCGTTGACAGCAGCTGTTCAATTTGAACCTTCTTTTACTATCTCATAGAGAAACTAACACAATTTTCAGGTTCAAAAAGGTCAACGGATCTTGGGATTCCCAGCCAGTCTCCCAATCTGGTACTTGCCAAACCTTAAGCTGCATTGCTGCTGCGATCTGACGAGAGCAGGCACATTCAGCTTAGAATGGCCGTTGACAGCAGCTGTTCAATTTGAACCTTCTTTTACTATCTCATAGAGAAACTAACACAATTTTCAGGTTCAAAAAGGTCAACGGAACTTGGGATTCCCAGCCAGTCTCCCATGCTGGTACTTGCCAAGCCTTAAGCTGCATTGCTGCTGCGATCTGACGAGAGCAGGCACATTCACCTTAGAATGGCCGTTGACAGCAGCTGTTCAATTTGAACCTTCTTTTACTATCTCATAGAGAAACTAACACAATTTTCAGGTTCAAAAAGGTCAACGGATCTTGGGATTCCCAGCCAGTCTCCCAATCTGGTACTTGCCAAACCTTAAGCTGCATTGCTGCTGCGATCTGACGAGAGCAGGCACATTCAGCTTAGAATGGCCGTTGACAGCAGCTGTTCAATTTGAACCTTCTTTTACTATCTCATAGAGAAACTAACACAATTTTCAGGTTCAAAAAGGTCAACGGAACTTGGGATTCCCAGCCAGTCTCCCATGCTGGTACTTGCCAAGCCTTAAGCTGCATTGCTGCTGCGATCTGACGAGAGCTGGCACATTCAGCTTAGAATGGCCGTTGACAGCAGCTGTTCAATTTGAACCTTCTTTTACCATCTTTGACAGAGAAACTAATACAAATTTAAGGTTCAAAAAGGTCAACGGAACTTGGGATTCCCAGCCAGTCTCCCATGCTGGTACTTGCCAAGCCTTAAGCTGCATTGCTGCTGCGATCTCACGAGAGCAGGCACATTCAGCTTAGAATGGCTGTTGACAGCAGCTGTTCAATTTGAACCTTCTTTTACCATCTTTGACAGAGAAACTAACACAATTTTCAGGTTCAAAAAGGTCAACGGAACTTGGGATTCCCAGCCAGTCTCCCATGCTGGTACTTGCCAAGCCTTAAGCTGCATTGCTGCTGCGATCTGACGAGAGCAGGTACATTCAGCTTAGAATGGCCGTTGACAGCAGCTGTTCAATTTGAACCTTCTTTTACTATCTCATAGAGAAACTAACACAATTTTCAGGTTCAAAAAGGTCAACGGATCTTGGGATTCCCAGCCAGTCTCCCAATCTGGTACTTGCCAAACCTTAAGCTGCATTGCTGCTGCGATCTGACGAGAGCAGGCACATTCAGCTTAGAATGGCTGTTGACAGCAGCTGTTCAATTTGAACCTTCTTTTACTATCTCATAGAGAAACTAACACAATTTTCAGGTTCAAAAAGGTCAACGGAACTTGGGATTCCCAGCCAGTCTCCCATGCTGGTACTTGCCAAGCCTTAAGCTGCATTGCTGCTGCGATCTCACGAGAGCAGGCACATTCAGCTTAGAATGGCCGTTGACAGCAGCTGTTCAATTTGAACCTTCTTTTACCGTCTTTGACAGAGAAACTAACACAATTTTCAGGTTCAAAAAGGTCAACGGAACTTGGGATTCCCAGCCAGTCTCCCATGCTGGTACTTGCCAAGCCTTAAGCTGCATTGCTGCTGCGATCTGAAGAGAGCAGGTACATTCAGCTTAGAATGGCCGTTGACAGCAGCTGTTCAATTTGAACCTTCTTTTACTATCTCATAGAGAAACTAACACAATTTTCAGGTTCAAAAAGGTCAACGGAACTTGGGATTCCCAGCCAGTCTCCCATGCTGGTACTTGCCAAGCCTTAAGCTGCATTGCTGCTGCGATCTGACGAGAGCAGGCACATTCAGCTTAGAATGGCCGTTGACAGCAGCTGTTCAATTTGAACCTTCTTTTACCAACTTTGACAGGGAAACTAACACAATTTTCAGGTTCAAAAAGGTCAACAGAACTTGGGATTCCCAGCCAGTCTCCCATGCTGGTACTTGCCAAGCCTTAAGCTGCATTGCTGCTGCGATCTGACGAGAGCAGGCACATTCACCTTAGAATGGCCGTTGACAGCAGCTGTTCAATTTGAACCTTCTTTTACCATCTTTGACAGAGAAACTAATAAAATTTTCAGGTTCAATAAGGTCAACGGAACTTGGGATTCCCAGCCAGACTCCCATGCTGGTACTTGCCAAGCCTTAAGCTGCATTGCTGCTGCGATCTGATGAGAGCAGGCACATTGAGCTTAGAATGGCCGTTGACAGCAGCTGTTTAATTTGAACCTTCTTTTACTATCTCATAGAGAAACTAACACAATTTTCAGGTTCAAAAAGGTCAACGGAACTTGGGATTCCCAGCCAGTCTCCCAATCTGGTACTTGCCAAGCCTTAAGCTGCATTGCTGCTGCGATCTGACGAGAGCAGGCACATTCAGCTTAGAATGGCCGTTGACAGCAGCTGTTCAATTTGAACCTTCTTTTACTGTCTCATAGAGAAACTAACACAATTTTCAGGTTCAAAAAGGTCAACGGAACTTGGGATTCCCAGCCAGTCTCTCATGCTGGTACTTGCCAAGCCTTAAGCTGCATTGCTGCTGCGATCTGACGAGAGCAGGCACATTCAGCTTAGAATGGCCGTTGACAGCAGCTGTTCAATTTGAACCTTCTTTTACTATCTCATAGAGAAACTAACACAATTTTCAGGTTCAAAAAGGTCAACGGAACTTGGGATTCCCAGCCAGTCTCCCATGCTGGTACTTGCCAAGCCTTAAGCTGCATTGCTGCTGCGATCTGACGAGAGCAGGCACATTCACCTTAGAATGGCCGTTGACAGCAGCTGTTCAATTTGAACCTTCTTTTACCATCTTTGACAGAGAAACTAATACAATTTTCAGGTTCAAAAAGGTCAACGGAACTTGGGATTCCCAGCCAGACTCCCATGCTGGTACTTGCCAAGCCTTAAGCTGCATTGCTGTTGCGATCTGATGAGAGCAGGCACATTGAGCTTAGAATGGCCGTTGACAGCAGCTGTTCAATTTGAACCTTCTTTTATTATCTCATAGAGAAACTAACACAATTTTCAGGTTCAAAAAGGTCAACGGAACTTGGGATTCCCAGCCAGTCTCCCATGCTGGTACTTGCCAAGCCTTAAGCTGCATTGCTGCTGCGATCTGACGAGAGCAGGCACATTCAGCTTAGAATGGCCGTTGACAGCAGCTGTTCAATTTGAACCTTCTTTTACTATCTCATAGAGAAACTAACACAATTTTCAGGTTCAAAAAGGTCAACGGAACTTGCGATTCCCAGCCAGTATCCCATGCTGGTACTTGCCAAGCCTTAAGCTGCATTGCTGCTGCGATCTGACGAGAGCAGGCACATTCAGCTTAGAATGGCCGTTGACAGCAGCTGTTCAATTTGAACCTTCTTTTACTATCTCATAGAGAAACTAACACAATTTTCAGGTTCAAAAAGGTCAACGGAACTTGGGATTCCCAGCCAGTCTCCCATGCTGGTACTTGCCAAGCCTTAAGCTGCATTGCTGCTGCGATCTGACGAGAGCAGGCACATTCACCTTAGAATGGCCGTTGACAGCAGCTGTTCAATTTGAACCTTCTTTTACTATCTCATAGAGAAACTAACACAATTTTCAGGTTCAAAAAGGTCAACGGATCTTGGGATTCCCAGCCAGTCTCCCAATCTGGTACTTGCCAAACCTTAAGCTGCATTGCTGCTGCGATCTGACGAGAGCAGGCACATTCAGCTTAGAATGGCCGTTGACAGCAGCTGTTCAATTTGAACCTTCTTTTACTATCTCATAGAGAAACTAACACAATTTTCAGGTTCAAAAAGGTCAACGGAACTTGGGATTCCCAGCCAGTCTCCCATGCTGGTACTTGCCAAGCCTTAAGCTGCATTGCTGCTGCGATCTGACGAGAGCAGGCACATTCACCTTAGAATGGCCGTTGACAGCAGCTGTTCAATTTGAACCTTCTTTTACTATCTCATAGAGAAACTAACACAATTTTCAGGTTCAAAAAGGTCAACGGATCTTGGGATTCCCAGCCAGTCTCCCAATCTGGTACTTGCCAAACCTTAAGCTGCATTGCTGCTGCGATCTGACGAGAGCAGGCACATTCAGCTTAGAATGGCCGTTGACAGCAGCTGTTCAATTTGAACCTTCTTTTACTATCTCATAGAGAAACTAACACAATTTTCAGGTTCAAAAAGGTCAACGGAACTTGGGATTCCCAGCCAGTCTCCCATGCTGGTACTTGCAAAGCCTTAAGCTGCATTGCTGCTGCGATCTGACGAGAGCTTGCACATTCAGCTTAGAATGGCCGTTGACAGCAGCTGTTCAATTTGAACCTTCTTTTACCATCTTTGACAGAGAAACTAATAAAAAATTTAAGGTTCAAAAAGGTCAACGGAACTTGGGATTCCCAGCCAGTCTCCCATGCTGGTACTTGCCAAGCCTTAAGCTGCATTGCTGCTGCGATCTCACGAGAGCAGGCACATTCAGCTTAGAATGGCTGTTGACAGCAGCTGTTCAATTTGAACCTTCTTTTACCATCTTTGACAGAGAAACTAACACAATTTTCAGGTTCAAAAAGGTCAACGGAACTTGGGATTCCCAGCCAGTCTCCCATGCTGGTACTTGCCAAGCCTTAAGCTGCATTGCTGCTGCGATCTGACGAGAGCAGGTACATTCAGCTTAGAATGGCCGTTGACAGCAGCTGTTCAATTTGAACCTTCTTTTACTATCTCATAGAGAAACTAACACAATTTTCAGGTTCAAAAAGGTCAACGGAACTTGGGATTCCCAGCCAGTCTCCCATGCTGGTACTTGCCAAGCCTTAAGCTGCATTGCTGCTGCGATCTGACGAGAGCAGGCACATTCAGCTTAGAATGGCCGTTGACAGCAGCTGTTCAATTTGAACCTTCTTTTACCATCTTTGACAGGGAAACTAACACAATTTTCAGGTTCAAAAAGGTCAACGGAACTTGGGATTCCCAGCCAGTCTCCCATGCTGGTACTTGCCAAGCCTTAAGCTGCATTGCTGCTGCGATCTGACGAGAGCAGGCACATTCAGCTTAGAATGGCCGTTGACAGCAGCTGTTCAATTTGAACCTTCTTTTACCATCTTTGACAGAGAAACTAACACAATTTTCAGGTTCAAAAAGGTCAACGGAACTTGGGATTCCCAGCCAGTCTCCCATGCTGGTACTTGCCAAGCCTTAAGCTGCATTGCTGCTGCGATCTGACGAGAGCAGGGACATTCAGCTTAGAATGGCCGTTGACAGCAGCTGTTCAATTTGAACCTTCTTTTACTATCTCATAGAGAAACTAACACAATTTTCAGGTTCAAAAAGGTCAACGGAACTTGGGATTTCCAGGCAGTCTCGCTTGCTGGTACTTGCCAAGCCTTAAGCTGCATTGCTGCTGCGATCTGACGAGAGCAGGCACATTCACCTTAGAATGGCCGTTGACAGCAGCTGTTCAATTTGAACCTTCTTTTACCATCTTTGACAGAGAAACTAATAAAATTTTCAGGTTCAATAAGGTCAACGGAACTTGGGATTCCCAGCCAGACTCCCATGCTGGTACTTGCCAAGCCTTAAGCTGCATTGCTGCTGCGATCTGATGAGAGCAGGCACATTGAGCTTAGAATGGCCGTTGACAGCAGCTGTTTAATTTGAACCTTCTTTTACTATCTCATAGAGAAACTAACACAATTTTCAGGTTCAAAAAGGTCAACGGAACTTGGGATTCCCAGCCAGTCTCCCAATCTGGTACTTGCCAAGCCTTAAGCTGCATTGCTGCTGCGATCTGACGAGAGCAGGCACATTCAGCTTAGAATGGCCGTTGACAGCAGCTGTTCAATTTGAACCTTCTTTTACTGTCTCATAGAGAAACTAACACAATTTTCAGGTTCAAAAAGGTCAACGGAACTTGGGATTCCCAGCCAGTCTCCCATGCTGGTACTTGCCAAGCCTTAAGCTGCATTTCTGCTGCGATCTGACGAGAGCAGGCACATTCAGCTTAGAATGGCCGTTGACAGCAGCTGTTCAATTTGAACCTTCTTTTACCATCTTTGACAGAGAAACTAACACAATTTTCAGGTTCAAAAAGGTCAACGGAACTTGGGATTCCCAGCCAGTCTCCCATGCTGGTACTTGCCAAGCCTTAAGCTGCATTGCTGCTGCGATCTGACGAGAGCAGGCACATTCAGCTTAGAATGGCCATTGACAGCAGCTGTTCAATTTGAACCTTCTTTTACTATCTCATAGAGAAACAAACACAATTTTCAGGTTCAAAAAGGTCAACGGATCTTGGGATTCCCAGCCAGTCTCCCAATCTGGTACTTGCCAAGCCTTAAGCTGCATTGCTGCTGCGATCTGACGAGACCAGGCACATTCAGCTTAGAATGGCCGTTGACAGCAGCTGTTCAATTTGAACCTTCTTTTACTATCTCATAGAGAAACTAACACAATTTTCAGGTTCAAAAAGGTCAACGGAACTTGGGATTCCCAGCCAGTCTCCCATGCTGGTACTTGCCAAGCCTTAAGCTGCATTGCTGCTGCGATCTGACGAGAGCTGGCACATTCAGCTTAGAATGGCCGTTGACAGCAGCTGTTCAATTTGAACCTTCTTTTACCATCTTTGACAGAGAAACTAATACAATTTTAAGGTTCAAAAAGGTCAACGGAACTTGGGATTCCCAGCCAGTCTCCCATGCTGGTACTTGCCAAGCCTTAAGCTGCATTGCTGCTGCGATCTCACGAGAGCAGGCACATTCAGCTTAGAATGGCCGTTGACAGCAGCTGTTCAATTTGAACCTTCTTTTACCATCTTTGACAGAGAAACTAACACAATTTTCAGGTTCAAAAAGGTCAACGGAACTTGGGATTCCCAGCCAGTCTCCCATGCTGGTACTTGCCAAGCCTTAAGCTGCATTGCTGCTGCGATCTGACGAGAGCAGGTACATTCAGCTTAGAATGGCCGTTGACAGCAGCTGTTCAATTTGAACCTTCTTTTACTATCTCATAGAGAAACTAACACAATTTTCAGGTTCAAAAAGGTCAACGGAACTTGGGATTCCCAGCCAGTCTCCCATGCTGGTACTTGCCAAGCCTTAAGCTGCATTGCTGCTGCGATCTGACGAGAGCAGGCACATTCAGCTTAGAATGGCCGTTGACAGCAGCTGTTCAATTTGAACCTTCTTTTACCATCTTTGACAGGGAAACTAACACAATTTTCAGGTTCAAAAAGGTCAACGGAACTTGGGATTCCCAGCCAGTCTCCCATGCTGGTACTTGCCAAGCCTTAAGCTGCATTGCTGCTGCGATCTGACGAGAGCAGGTACATTCAGCTTAGAATGGCCGTTGACAGCAGCTGTTCAATTTGAACCTTCTTTTACCATCTTTGACAGAGAAACTAACACAATTTTCAGGTTCAAAAAGGTCAACGGAACTTGGTATTCCCAGCCAGTCTCCCATGCTGGTACTTGCCAAGCCTTAAGCTGCATTGCTGCTGCGATCTGACGAGAGCAGGCACATTCAGCTTAGAATGGCCGTTGACAGCAGCTGTTCAATTTGAACCTTCTTTTACTATCTCATAGAGAAACTAACACAATTTTAAGGTTCAAAAAGGTCAACGGAACTTGGGATTCCCAGGCAGTCTCCCATGCTGGTACTTGCCAAGCCTTAAGCTGCATTGCTGCTGCGATCTGACGAGAGCAGGCACATTCACCTTAGAATGGCCGTTGACAGCAGCTGTTCAATTTGAACCTTCTTTTACCATCTTTGACAGAGAAACTAATAAAATTTTCAGGTTCAATAAGGTCAACGGAACTTGGGATTCCCAGCCAGTCTCCCAATCTGGTACTTGCCAAGCCTTAAGCTGCATTGCTGCTGCGATCTGACGAGAGCAGGCACATTCAGCTTAGAATGGCCGTTGACAGCAGCTGTTCAATTTGAACCTTCTTTTACTGTCTCATAGAGAAACTAACACAATTTTCAGGTTCAAAAAGGTCAACGGAACTTGGGATTCCCAGCCAGTCTCCCATAATGGTACTTGCCAAGCCTTAAGCTGCATTGCTGCTGCGATCTGACGAGAGCAGGCACATTCACCTTAGAATGGCCGTTGACAGCAGCTGTTCAATTTGAACCTTCTTTTACCATCTTTGACAGAGAAACTAACACAATTTTCAGGTTCAAAAAGGTCAACGGAACTTGGGATTCCCAGCCAGTCTCCCATGCTGGTACTTGCCAAGCCTTAAGCTGCATTGCTGCTGCGATCTGACGAGAGCAGGTACATTCAGCTTAGAATGGCCGTTGACAGCAGCTGTTCAATTTGAACCTTCTTTTACCATCTTTGACAGAGAAACTAATACAAATTTAAGGTTCAAAAAGGTCAACGGAACTTGGGATTCCCAGCCAGTCTCCCATGCTGGTACTTGCCAAGCCTTAAGCTGCATTGCTGCTGCGATCTCACGAGAGCAGGCACATTCAGCTTAGAATGGCTGTTGACAGCAGCTGTTCAATTTGAACCTTCTTTTACCATCTTTGACAGAGAAACTAACACAATTTTCAGGTTCAAAAAGGTCAATGGAACTTGGGATTCCCAGCCAGTCTCCCATGCTGGTACTTGCCAAGCCTTAAGCTGCATTGCTGCTGCGATCTGACGAGAGCAGGTACATTCAGCTTAGAATGGCCGTTGACAGCAGCTGTTCAATTTGAACCTTCTTTTACTATCTCATAGAGAAACTAACACAATTTTCAGGTTCAAAAAGGTCAACGGAACTTGGGATTCCCAGCCAGTCTCCCATGCTGGTACTTGCCAAGCCTTAAGCTGCATTGCTGCTGCGATCTGACGAGAGCAGGCACATTCAGCTTAGAATAGCCGTTGACAGCAGCTGTTCAATTTGAACCTTCTTTTACCATCTTTGACAGGGAAACTAACACAATTTTCAGGTTCAAAAAGGTCAACGGACCTTGGGATTCCCAGCCAGTCTCCCATGCTGGTACTTGCCAAGCCTTAAGCTGCATTGCTGCTGCGATCTGACGAGAGCAGGCACATTCAGCTTAGAATGGCCGTTGACAGCAGCTGTTCAATTTGAACCTTCTTTTACCATCTTTGACAGAGAAACTAACACAATTTTCAGGTTCAAAAAGGTCAACGGAACTTGGGATTCCCAGCTAGTCTCCCATGCTGGTACTTGCCAAGCCTTAAGCTGCATTGCTGCTGCGATCTGACGAGAGCAGGCACATTCAGCTTAGAATGGCCGTTGACAGCAGCTGTTCAATTTGAACCTTCTTTTACTATCTCATAGAGAAACTAACACAATTTTCAGGTTCAAAAAGGTCAACGGAACTTGGGATTCCCAGGCAGTCTCGCTTGCTGGTACTTGCCAAGCCTTAAGCTGCATTGCTGCTGCGATCTGACGAGAGCAGGCACATTCACCTTAGAATGGCCGTTGACAGCAGCTGTTCAATTTGAACCTTCTTTTACCATCTTTGACAGAGAAACTAATAAAATTTTCAGGTTCAATAAGGTCAACGGAACTTGGGATTCCCAGCCAGACTCCCATGCTGGTACTTGCCAAGCCTTAAGCTGCATTGCTGCTGCGATCTGATGAGAGCAGGCACATTGAGCTTAGAATGGCCGTTGACAGCAGCTGTTTAATTTGAACCTTCTTTTACTATCTCATAGAGAAACTAACACAATTTTCAGGTTCAAAAAGGTCAACGGAACTTGGGATTCCCAGCCAGTCTGCCAATCTGCTACTTGCCAAGCCTTAAGCTGCATTGCTGCTGCGATCTGACGAGAGCAGGCACATTCAGCTTAGAATGGCCGTTGACAGCAGCTGTTCAATTTGAACCTTCTTTTACTGTCTCATAGAGAAACTAACACAATTTTCAGGTTCAAAAAGGTCAACGGAACTTGGGATTCCCAGCCAGTCTCCCATGCTGGTACTTGCCAAGCCTTAAGCTGCATTTCTGCTGCGATCTGACGAGAGCAGGCACATTCAGCTTAGAATGGCCGTTGACAGCAGCTGTTCAATTTGAACCTTCTTTTACCATCTTTGACAGAGAAACTAACACAATTTTCAGGTTCAAAAAGGTCAACGGAACTTGGGATTCCCAGCCAGTCTCCCATGCTGGTACTTGCCAAGCCTTAAGCTGCATTGCTGCTGCGATCTGACGAGAGCAGGCACATTCAGCTTAGAATGGCCGTTGACAGCAGCTGTTCAATTTGAACCTTCTTTTACTATCTCATAGAGAAACTAACACAATTTTCAGGTTCAAAAAGGTCAACGGAACTTGGGATTCCCAGGCAGTCTCGCTTGCTGGTACTTGCCAAGCCTTAAGCTGCATTGCTGCTGCGATCTGACGAGAGCAGGCACATTCACCTTAGAATGGCCGTTGACAGCAGCTGTTCAATTTGAACCTTCTTTTACCATCTTTGACAGAGAAACTAATAAAATTTTCAGGTTCAATAAGGTCAACGGAACTTGGGATTCCCAGCCAGACTCCCATGCTGGTACTTGCCAAGCCTTAAGCTGCATTGCTGCTGCGATCTGATGAGAGCAGGCACATTGAGCTTAGAATGGCCGTTGACAGCAGCTGTTTAATTTGAACCTTCTTTTACTATCTCATAGAGAAACTAACACAATTTTCAGGTTCAAAAAGGTCAACGGAACTTGGGATTCCCAGCCAGTCTCCCATGCTGGTACTTGCCAAGCCTTAAGCTGCATTGCTGCTGCGATCTGACGAGAGCAGGCACATTCAGCTTAGAATGGCCGTTGACAGCAGCTGTTCAATTTGAACCTTCTTTTACTATCTCATAGAGAAACTAACACAATTTTCAGGTTCAAAAAGGTCAACGGAACTTGGGATTCCCAGGCAGTCTCGCTTGCTGGTACTTGCCAAGCCTTAAGCTGCATTGCTGCTGCGATCTGACGAGAGCAGGCACATTCACCTTAGAATGGCCGTTGACAGCAGCTGTTCAATTTGAACCTTCTTTTACCATCTTTGACAGAGAAACTAATAAAATTTTCAGGTTCAATAAGGTCAACGGAACTTGGGATTCCCAGCCAGACTCCCATGCTGGTACTTGCCAAGCCTTAAGCTGCATTGCTGCTGCGATCTGATGAGAGCAGGCACATTGAGCTTAGAATGGCCGTTGACAGCAGCTGTTTAATTTGAACCTTCTTTTACTATCTCATAGAGAAACTAACACAATTTTCAGGTTCAAAAAGGTCAACGGAACTTGGGATTCCCAGCCAGTCTGCCAATCTGGTACTTGCCAAGCCTTAAGCTGCATTGCTGCTGCGATCTGACGAGAGCAGGCACATTCAGCTTAGAATGGCCGTTGACAGCAGCTGTTCAATTTGAACCTTCTTTTACTGTCTCATAGAGAAACTAACACAATTTTCAGGTTCAAAAAGGTCAACGGAACTTGGGATTCCCAGCCAGTCTCCCATGCTGGTACTTGCCAAGCCTTAAGCTGCATTTCTGCTGCGATCTGACGAGAGCAGGCACATTCAGCTTAGAATGGCCGTTGACAGCAGCTGTTCAATTTGAACCTTCTTTTACCATCTTTGACAGAGAAACTAACACAATTTTCAGGTTCAAAAAGGTCAACGGAACTTGGGATTCCCAGCCAGTCTCCCATGCTGGTACTTGCCAAGCCTTAAGCTGCATTGCTGCTGCGATCTGACGAGAGCAGGCACATTCAGCTTAGAATGGCCGTTGACAGCAGCTGTTCAATTTGAACCTTCTTTTACTATCTCATAGAGAAACAAACACAATTTTCAGGTTCAAAAAGGTCAACGGATCTTGGGATTCCCAGCCAGTCTCCCAATCTGGTACTTGCCAAGCCTTAAGCTGCATTGCTGCTGCGATCTGACGAGAGCAGGCACATTCAGCTTAGAATGGCCGTTGACAGTAGCTGTTCAATTTGAACCTTCTTTTACTATCTCATAGAGAAACTAACACAATTTTCAGGTTCAAAAAGGTCAACGGAACTTGGGATTCCCAGCCAGTCTCCCATGCTGGTACTTGCCAAGCCTTAAGCTGCATTGCTGCTGCGATCTGACGAGAGCTGGCACATTCAGCTTAGAATGGCCGTTGACAGCAGCTGTTCAATTTGAACCTTCTTTTACCATCTTTGACAGGGAAACTAACACAATTTTCAGGTTCAAAAAGGTCAACGGAACTTGGGATTCCCAGCCAGTCTCCCATGCTGGTACTTGCCAAGCCTTAAGCTGCATTGCTGCTGCGATCTGACGAGAGCAGGCACATTCAGCTTAGAATGGCCGTTGACAGCAGCTGTTCAATTTGAACCTTCTTTTATCATCTTTGACAGAGAAACTAACACAATTTTCAGGTTCAAAAAGGTCAACGGAACTTGGGATTCCCAGCCAGTCTCCCATGCTGGTACTTGCCAAGCCTTAAGCTGCATTGCTGCTGCGATCTGACGAGAGCAGGCACATTCAGCTTAGAATGGCCGTTGACAGCAGCTGTTCAATTTGAACCTTCTTTTACTATCTCATAGAGAAACTAACACAATTTTAAGGTTCAAAAAGGTCAGCGGAACTTGGGATTCCCAGGCAGTCTCGCATGCTGGTACTTGCCAAGCCTTAAGCTGCATTGCTGCTGCGATCTGATGAGAGCAGGCACATTCACCTTAGAATGGCCGTTGACAGCAGCTGTTCAATTTGAACCTTCTTTTACCATCTTTGACAGAGAAACTAATAAAATTTTCAGGTTCAATAAGGTCAACGGAACTTGGGATTCCCAGCCAGTCTCCCAATCTGGTACTTGCCAAGCCTTAAGCTGCATTGCTGCTGCGATCTGACGAGAGCAGGCACATTCAGCTTAGAATGGCCGTTGACAGCAGCTGTTCAATTTGAACCTTCTTTTACTGTCTCATAGAGAAACTAACACAATTTTCAGGTTCAAAAAGGTCAACGGAACTTGGGATTCCCAGCCAGTCTCCCATGCTGGTACTTGCCAAGCCTTAAGCTGCATTTCTGCTGCGATCTGACGAGAGCAGGCACATTCAGCTTAGAATGGCCGTTGACAGCAGCTGTTCAATTTGAACCTTCTTTTACCATCTTTGACAGAGAAACTAACACAATTTTCAGGTTCAAAAAGGTCAACGGAACTTGGGATTCCCAGCCAGTCTCCCATGCTGGTACTTGCCAAGCCTTAAGCTGCATTGCTGCTGCGATCTGACGAGAGCAGGTACATTCACCTTAGAATGGCCGTTGACATCAGCTGTTCAATTTGAACCTTCTTTTACCATCTTTGACAGAGAAACTAATACAAATTTAAGGTTCAAAAAGGTCAACGGAACTTGGGATTCCCAGCCAGTCTCCCATGCTGGTACTTGCCAAGCCTTAAGCTGCATTGCTGCTGCGATCTCACGAGAGCAGGCACATTCAGCTTAGAATGGCTGTTGACAGCAGCTGTTCAATTTGAACCTTCTTTTACCATCTTTGACAGAGAAACTAACACAATTTTCAGGTTCAAAAAGGTCAACGGAACTTGGGATTCCCAGCCAGTCTCCCATGCTGGTACTTGCCAAGCCTTAAGCTGCATTGCTGCTGCGATCTGACGAGAGCAGGTACATTCAGCTTAGAATGGCCGTTGACAGCAGCTGTTCAATTTGAACCTTCTTTTACCATCTTTGACAGAGAAACTAATACAAATTTAAGGTTCAAAAAGGTCAACGGAACTTGGGATTCCCAGCCAGTCTCCCATGCTGGTACTTGCCAAGCCTTAAGCTGCATTGCTGCTGCGATCTGACGAGAGCAGGCACATTCAGCTTAGAATGGCCGTTGACAGCAGCTGTTCAATTTGAACCTTCTTTTACCATCTTTGACAGGGAAACTAACACAATTTTCAGGTTCAAAAAGGTCAACGGAACTTGGGATTCCCAGCCAGTCTCCCATGCTGGTACTTGCCAAGCCTTAAGCTGCATTGCTGCTGCGATCTGACGAGAGCAGGCACATTCAGCTTAGAATGGCCGTTGACAGCAGCTGTTCAATTTGAACCTTCTTTTACCATCTTTGACAGAGAAACTAACACAATTTTCAGGTTCAAAAAGGTCAACGGAACTTGGGATTCCCAGCTAGTCTCCCATGCTGGTACTTGCCAAGCCTTAAGCTGCATTGCTGCTGCGATCTGACGAGAGCAGGCACATTCAGCTTAGAATGGCCGTTGACAGCAGCTGTTCAATTTGAACCTTCTTTTACTATCTCATAGAGAAACTAACACAATTTTCAGGTTCAAAAAGGTCAACGGAACTTGGGATTCCCAGGCAGTCTCGCTTGCTGGTACTTGCCAAGCCTTAAGCTGCATTGCTGCTGCGATCTGACGAGAGCAGGCACATTCACCTTAGAATGGCCGTTGACAGCAGCTGTTCAATTTGAACCTTCTTTTACCATCTTTGACAGAGAAACTAATAAAATTTTCAGGTTCAATAAGGTCAACGGAACTTGGGATTCCCAGCCAGACTCCCATGCTGGTACTTGCCAAGCCTTAAGCTGCATTGCTGCTGCGATCTGATGAGAGCAGGCACATTGAGCTTAGAATGGCCGTTGACAGCAGCTGTTTAATTTGAACCTTCTTTTACTATCTCATAGAGAAACTAACACAATTTTCAGGTTCAAAAAGGTCAACGGAACTTGGGATTCCCAGCCAGTCTGCCAATCTGGTACTTGCCAAGCCTTAAGCTGCATTGCTGCTGCGATCTGACGAGAGCAGGCACATTCAGCTTAGAATGGCCGTTGACAGCAGCTGTTCAATTTGAACCTTCTTTTACTGTCTCATAGAGAAACTAACACAATTTTCAGGTTCAAAAAGGTCAACGGAACTTGGGATTCCCAGCCAGTCTCCCATGCTGGTACTTGCCAAGCCTTAAGCTGCATTTCTGCTGCGATCTGACGAGAGCAGGCACATTCAGCTTAGAATGGCCGTTGACAGCAGCTGTTCAATTTGAACCTTCTTTTACCATCTTTGACAGAGAAACTAACACAATTTTCAGGTTCAAAAAGGTCAACGGAACTTGGGATTCCCAGCCAGTCTCCCATGCTGGTACTTGCCAAGCCTTAAGCTGCATTGCTGCTGCGATCTGACGAGAGCAGGCACATTCAGCTTAGAATGGCCGTTGACAGCAGCTGTTCAATTTGAACCATCTTTTACTATCTCATAGAGAAACAAACACAATTTTCAGGTTCAAAAAGGTCAACGGATCTTGGGATTCCCAGCCAGTCTCCCAATCTGGTACTTGCCAAGCCTTAAGCTGCATTGCTGCTGCGATCTGACGAGAGCAGGCACATTCAGCTTAGAATGGCCGTTGACAGCAACTGTTCAATTTGAACCTTCTTTTACTATCTCATAGAGAAACTAACACAATTTTCAGGTTCAAAAAGGTCAACGGAACTTGGGATTCCCAGCCAGTCTCCCATGCTGGTACTTGCCAAGCCTTAAGCTGCATTGCTGCTGCGATCTGACGAGAGCTGGCACATTCAGCTTAGAATGGCCGTTGACAGCAGCTGTTCAATTTGAACCTTCTTTTACCATCTTTGACAGAGAAACTAATACAATTTTAAGGTTCAAAAAGGTCAACGGAACTTGGGATTCCCAGCCAGTCTCCCATGCTGGTACTTGCCAAGCCTTAAGCTGCATTGCTGCTGCGATCTCACGAGAGCAGGCACATTCAGCTTAGAATGGCCGTTGACAGCAGCTGTTCAATTTGAACCTTCTTTTACCATCTTTGACAGAGAAACTAACACAATTTTCAGGTTCAAAAAGGTCAACGGAACTTGGGATTCCCAGCCAGTCTCCCATGCTGGTACTTGCCAAGCCTTAAGCTGCATTGCTGCTGCGATCTGACGAGAGCAGGTACATTCAGCTTAGAATGGCCGTTGACAGCAGCTGTTCAATTTGAACCTTCTTTTACTATCTCATAGAGAAACTAACACAATTTTCAGGTTCAAAAAGGTCAACGGAACTTGGGATTCCCAGCCAGTCTCCCATGCTGGTACTTGCCAAGCCTTAAGCTGCATTGCTGCTGCGATCTGACGAGAGCAGGCACATTCAGCTTAGAATGGCCGTTGACAGCAGCTGTTCAATTTGAACCTTCTTTTACCATCTTTGACAGGGAAACTAACACAATTTTCAGGTTCAAAAAGGTCAACGGAACTTGGGATTCCCAGCCAGTCTCCCATGCTGGTACTTGCCAAGCCTTAAGCTGCATTGCTGCTGCGATCTGACGAGAGCAGGCACATTCAGCTTAGAATGGCCGTTGACAGCAGCTGTTCAATTTGAACCTTCTTTTACCATCTTTGACAGAGAAACTAACACAATTTTCAGGTTCAAAAAGGTCAACGGAACTTGGGATTCCCAGCCAGTCTCCCATGCTGGTACTTGCCAAGCCTTAAGCTGCATTGCTGCTGCGATCTGACGAGAGCAGGCACATTCAGCTTAGAATGGCCGTTGACAGCAGCTGTTCAATTTGAACCTTCTTTTACTATCTCATAGAGAAACTAACACAATTTTAAGGTTCAAAAAGGTCAGCGGAACTTGGGATTCCCAGGCAGTCTCGCATGCTGGTACTTGCCAAGCCTTAAGCTGCATTGCTGCTGCGATCTGACGAGAGCAGGCACATTCACCTTAGAATGGCCGTTGACAGCAGCTGTTCAATTTGAACCTTCTTTTACCATCTTTGACAGAGAAACTAATAAAATTTTCAGGTTCAATAAGGTCAACGGAACTTGGGATTCCCAGCCAGTCTCCCATGCTGGTACTTGCCAAGCCTTAAGCTGCATTGCTGCTGCGATCTGACGAGAGCAGGCACATTCAGCTTAGAATGGCCGTTGACAGCAGCTGTTCAATTTGAACCTTCTTTTACTGTCTCATAGAGAAACTAACACAATTTTCAGGTTCAAAAAGGTCAACGGAACTTGGGATTCCCAGCCAGTCTCCCATGCTGGTACTTGCCAAGCCTTAAGCTGCATTTCTGCTGCGATCTGACGAGAGCAGGCACATTCAGCTTAGAATTGCCGTTGACAGCAGCTGTTCAATTTGAACCTTCTTTTACCATCTTTGACAGAGAAACTAACACAATTTTCAGGTTCAAAAAGGTCAACGGAACTTGGGATTCCCAGCCAGTCTCCCATGCTGGTACTTGCCAAGCCTTAAGCTGCATTGCTGCTGCGATCTGACGAGAGCAGGTACATTCAGCTTAGAATGGCCGTTGACAGCAGCTGTTCAATTTGAACCTTCTTTTACCATCTTTGACAGAGAAACTAATACAAATTTAAGGTTCAAAAAGGTCAACGGAACTTGGGATTCCCAGCCAGTCTCCCATGCTGGTACTTGCCAAGCCTTAAGCTGCATTGCTGCTGCGATCTCACGAGAGCAGGCACATTCAGCTTAGAATGGCTGTTGACAGCAGCTGTTCAATTTGAACCTTCTTTTACCATCTTTGACAGAGAAACTAACACAATTTTCAGGTTCAAAAAGGTCAATGGAACTTGGGATTCCCAGCCAGTCTCCCATGCTGGTACTTGCCAAGCCTTAAGCTGCATTGCTGCTGCGATCTGACGAGAGCAGGTACATTCAGCTTAGAATGGCCGTTGACAGCAGCTGTTCAATTTGAACCTTCTTTTACCATCTTTGACAGAGAAACTAATACAAATTTAAGGTTCAAAAAGGTCAACGGAACTTGGGATTCCCAGCCAGTCTCCCATGCTGGTACTTGCCAAGCCTTAAGCTGCATTGCTGCTGCGATCTGACGAGAGCAGGCACATTCAGCTTAGAATGGCCGTTGACAGCAGCTGTTCAATTTGAACCTTCTTTTACCATCTTTGACAGGGAAACTAACACAATTTTCAGGTTCAAAAAGGTCAACGGAACTTGGGATTCCCAGCCAGTCTCCCATGCTGGTACTTGCCAAGCCTTAAGCTGCATTGCTGCTGCGATCTGACGAGAGCAGGCACATTCAGCTTAGAATGGCCGTTGACAGCAGCTGTTCAATTTGAACCTTCTTTTACCATCTTTGACAGAGAAACTAACACAATTTTCAGGTTTAAAAAGGTCAACGGAACTTGGGATTCCCAGCTAGTCTCCCATGCTGGTACTTGCCAAGCCTTAAGCTGCATTGCTGCTGCGATCTGACGAGAGCAGGCACATTCAGCTTAGAATGGCCGTTGACAGCAGCTGTTCAATTTGAACCTTCTTTTACTATCTCATAGAGAAACTAACACAATTTTCAGGTTCAAAAAGGTCAACGGAACTTGGGATTCCAAGGCAGTCTCGCTTGCTGGTACTTGCCAGGCCTTAAGCTGCATTGCTGCTGCGATCTGACGAGAGCAGGCACATTCACCTTAGAATGGCCGTTGACAGCAGCTGTTCAATTTGAACCTTCTTTTACCATCTTTGACAGAGAAACTAATAAAATTTTCAGGTTCAATAAGGTCAACGGAACTTGGGATTCCCAGCCAGACTCCCATGCTGGTACTTGCCAAGCCTTAAGCTGCATTGCTGCTGCGATCTGATGAGAGCAGGCACATTGAGCTTAGAATGGCCGTTGACAGCAGCTGTTTAATTTGAACCTTCTTTTACTATCTCATAGAGAAACTAACACAATTTTCAGGTTCAAAAAGGTCAACGGAACTTGGGATTCCCAGCCAGTCTCCCAATCTGGTACTTGCCAAGCCTTAAGCTGCATTGCTGCTGCGATCTGACGAGAGCAGGCACATTCAGCTTAGAATGGCCGTTGACAGCAGCTGTTCAATTTGAACCTTCTTTTACTGTCTCATAGAGAAACTAACACAATTTTCAGGTTCAAAAAGGTCAACGGAACTTGGGATTCCCAGCCAGTCTCCCATGCTGGTACTTGCCAAGCCTTAAGCTGCATTTCTGCTGCGATCTGACGAGAGCAGGCACATTCAGCTTAGAATGGCCGTTGACAGCAGCTGTTCAATTTGAACCTTCTTTTACCATCTTTGACAGAGAAACTAACACAATTTTCAGGTTCAAAAAGGTCAACGGAACTTGGGATTCCCAGCCAGTCTCCCATGCTGGTACTTGCCAAGCCTTAAGCTGCATTGCTGCTGCGATCTGACGAGAGCAGGCACATTCAGCTTAGAATGGCCGTTGACAGCAGCTGTTCAATTTGAACCTTCTTTTACCATCTTTGACAGAGAAACTAATACAAATTTAAGGTTCAAAAAGGTCAACGGAACTTGGGATTCCCAGCCAGTCTCCCATGCTGGTACTTGCCAAGCCTTAAGCTGCATTGCTGCTGCGATCTCACGAGAGCAGGCACATTCAGCTTAGAATGGCTGTTGACAGCAGCTGTTCAATTTGAACCTTCTTTTACCATCTTTGACAGAGAAACTAACACAATTTTCAGGTTCAAAAAGGTCAACGGAACTTGGGATTCCCAGCCAGTCTCCCATGCTGGTACTTGCCAAGCCTTAAGCTGCATTGCTGCTGCGATCTGACGAGAGCAGGTACATTCAGCTTAGAATGGCCGTTGACAGCAGCTGTTCAATTTGAACCTTCTTTTACTATCTCATAGAGAAACTAACACAATTTTCAGGTTCAAAAAGGTCAACGGAACTTGGGATTCCCAGCCAGTCTCCCATGCTGGTACTTGCCAAGCCTTAAGCTGCATTGCTGCTGCGATCTGACGAGAGCAGGCACATTCAGCTTAGAATGGCCGTTGACAGCAGCTGTTCAATTTGAACCTTCTTTTACCATCTTTGACAGGGAAACTAACACAATTTTCAGGTTCAAAAAGGTCAACGGAACTTGGGATTCCCAGCCAGTCTCCCATGCTGGTACTTGCCAAGCCTTAAGCTGCATTGCTGCTGCGATCTGACGAGAGCAGGCACATTCAGCTTAGAATGGCCGTTGACAGCAGCTGTTCAATTTGAACCTTCTTTTACCATCTTTGACAGAGAAACTAACACAATTTTCAGGTTCAAAAAGGTCAACGGAACTTGGGATTCCCAGCTAGTCTCCCATGCTGGTACTTGCCAAGCCTTAAGCTGCATTGCTGCTGCGATCTGACGAGAGCAGGCACATTCAGCTTAGAATGGCCGTTGACAGCAGCTGTTCAATTTGAACCTTCTTTTACTATCTCATAGAGAAACTAACACAATTTTCAGGTTCAAAAAGGTCAACGGAACTTGGGATTCCCAGCCAGTCTCGCTTGCTGGTACTTGCCAAGCCTTAAGCTGCATTGCTGCTGCGATCTGACGAGAGCAGGCACATTCAGCTTAGAATGGCCGTTGACAGCAGCTGTTCAATTTGAACCTTCTTTTACTGTCTCATAGAGAAACTAACACAATTTTCAGGTTCAAAAAGGTCAACGGAACTTGGGATTCCCAGCCAGTCTCCCATGCTGGTACTTGCCAAGCCTTAAGCTGCATTGCTGCTGCGATCTGAAGAGAGCTGGCACATTCAGCTTAGAATGGCCGTTGACAGCAGCTGTTCAATTTGAACCTTCTTTTACCATCTTTGACAGAGAAACTAATACAATTTTAAGGTTCAAAAAGGTCAACGGAACTTGGGATTCCCAGCCAGTCTCCCATGCTGGTACTTGCCAAGCCTTAAGCTGCATTGCTGCTGCGATCTCACGAGAGCAGGCACATTCAGCTTAGAATGGCCGTTGACAGCAGCTGTTCAATTTGAACCTTCTTTTACCATCTTTGACAGAGAAACTAACACAATTTTCAGGTTCAAAAAGGTCAACGGAACTTGGGATTCCCAGCCAGTCTCCCATGCTGGTACTTGCCAAGCCTTAAGCTGCATTGCTGCTGCAATCTGACGAGAGCAGGTACATTCAGCTTAGAATGGCCGTTGACAGCAGCTGTTCAATTTGAACCTTCTTTTACTATCTCATAGAGAAACTAACACAATTTTCAGGTTCAAAAAGGTCAACGGAACTTGGGATTCCCAGCCAGTCTCCCATGCTGGTACTTGCCAAGCCTTAAGCTGCATTGCTGCTGCGATCTGACGAGAGCAGGCACATTCAGCTTAGAATGGCCGTTGACAGCAGCTGTTCAATTTGAACCTTCTTTTACCATCTTTGACAGGGAAACTAACACAATTTTCAGGTTCAAAAAGGTCAACGGAACTTGGGATTCCCAGCCAGTCTCCCATGCTGGTACTTGCCAAGCCTTAAGCTGCATTGCTGCTGCGATCTGACGAGAGCAGGTACATTCAGCTTAGAATGGCCGTTGACAGCAGCTGTTCAATTTGAACCTTCTTTTACCATCTTTGACAGAGAAACTAACACAATTTTCAGGTTCAAAAAGGTCAACGGAACTTTGGATTCCCAGCCAGTCTCCCATGCTGGTACTTGCCAAGCCTTAAGCTGCATTGCTGCTGCGATCTGATGAGAGCAGGCACATTCAGCTTAGAATGGCCGTTGACAGCAGCTGTTCAATTTGAACCTTCTTTTACTATCTCATAGAGAAACTAACACAATTTTCAGTTCAAAAAGGTCAACAGAACTTGGGATTCCCAGCCAGTCTCCCATGCTGGTACTTGCCAAGCCTTAAGCTGCATTGCTGCTGCGATCTGACGAGAACTGGCACATTCAGCTTAGAATGGCCGTTGACAGCAGCTGTTCAATTTGAACCTTCTTTTACCATCTTTGACAGAGAAACTAATACAATTTTAAGGTTCAAAAAGGTCAACGGAACTTGGGATTCCCAGCCAGTCTCCCATGCTGGTACTTGCCAAGCCTTAAGCTGCATTGCTGCTGCGATCTGACGAGAGCAGGCACATTCAGCTTAGAATGGCCGTTGACAGCAGCTGTTCAATTTGAACCTTCTTTTACTATCTCATAGAGAAACTAACACAATTTTAAGGTTCAAAAAGGTCAACGGAACTTGGGATTCCCAGGCAGTCTCGCATGCTGGTACTTGCCAAGCCTTAAGCTGCATTGCTGCTGCGATCTGACGAGAGCAGGCACATTCACCTTAGAATGGCCGTTGACAGCAGCTGTTCAATTTGAACCTTCTTTTACCATCTTTGACAGAGAAACTAATAAAATTTTCAGGTTCAATAAGGTCAACGGAACTTGGGATTCCCAGCCAGTCTCCCAATCTGGTACTTGCCAAGCCTTAAGCTGCATTGCTGCTGCGATCTGACGAGAGCAGGCACATTCAGCTTAGAATGGCCGTTGACAGCAGCTGTTCAATTTGAACCTTCTTTTACTGTCTCATAGAGAAACTAACACAATTTTCAGGTTCAAAAAGGTCAACGGAACTTGGGATTCCCAGCAAGTCTCCCATGCTGGTACTTGCCAAGCCTTAAGCTGCATTTCTGCTGCGATCTGACGAGAGCAGGCACATTCAGCTTAGAATTGCCGTTGACAGCAGCTGTTCAATTTGAACCTTCTTTTACCATCTTTGACAGAGAAACTAACACAATTTTCAGGTTCAAAAAGGTCAACGGAACTTGGGATTCCCAGCCAGTCTCCCATGCTGGTACTTGCCAAGCCTTAAGCTGCATTGCTGCTGCGATCTGACGAGAGCAGGTACATTCAGCTTAGAATGGCCGTTGACAGCAGCTGTTCAATTTGAACCTTCTTTTACCATCTTTGACAGAGAAACTAATACAAATTTAAGGTTCAAAAAGGTCAACGGAACTTGGGATTCCCAGCCAGTCTCCCATGCTGGTACTTGCCAAGCCTTAAGCTGCATTGCTGCTGCGATCTCACGAGAGCAGGCACATTCAGCTTAGAATGGCTGTTGACAGCAGCTGTTCAATTTGAACCTTCTTTTACCATCTTTGACAGAGAAACTAACACAATTTTCAGGTTCAAAAAGGTCAACGGAACTTGGGATTCCCAGCCAGTCTCCCATGCTGGTACTTGCCAAGCCTTAAGCTGCATTGCTGCTGCGATCTGACGAGAGCAGGTACATTCAGCTTAGAATGGCCGTTGACAGCAGCTGTTCAATTTGAACCTTCTTTTACTATCTCATAGAGAAACTAACACAATTTTCAGGTTCAAAAAGGTCAACGGAACTTGGGATTCCCAGCCAGTCTCCCATGCTGGTACTTGCCAAGCCTTAAGCTGCATTGCTGCTGCGATCTGACGAGAGCAGGCACATTCAGCTTAGAATGGCCGTTGACAGCAGCTGTTCAATTTGAACCTTCTTTTACCATCTTTGACAGGGAAACTAACACAATTTTCAGGTTCAAAAAGGTCAACGGAACTTGGGATTCCCAGCCAGTCTCCCATGCTGGTACTTGCCAAGCCTTAAGCTGCATTGCTGCTGCGATCTGACGAGAGCAGGCACATTCAGCTTAGAATGGCCGTTGACAGCAGCTGTTCAATTTGAACCTTCTTTTACCATCTTTGACAGAGAAACTAACACAATTTTCAGGTTCAAAAAGGTCAACGGAACTTGGGATTCCCAGCTAGTCTCCCATGCTGGTACTTGCCAAGCCTTAAGCTGCATTGCTGCTGCGATCTGACGAGAGCAGGCACATTCAGCTTAGAATGGCCGTTGACAGCAGCTGTTCAATTTGAACCTTCTTTTACTATCTCATAGAGAAACTAACACAATTTTCAGGTTCAAAAAGGTCAACGGAACTTGGGATTCCCAGGCAGTCTCGCTTGCTGGTACTTGCCAAGCCTTAAGCTGCATTGCTGCTGCGATCTGACGAGAGCAGGCACATTCAGCTTAGAATGGCCGTTGACAGCAGCTGTTCAATTTGAACCTTCTTTTACTGTCTCATAGAGAAACTAACACAATTTTCAGGTTCAAAAAGGTCAACGGAACTTGGGATTCCCAGCCAGTCTCCCATGCTGGTACTTGCCAAGCCTTAAGCTGCATTGCTGTTGCGATCTGACGAGAGCTGGCACATTCAGCTTAGAATGGCCGTTGACAGCAGCTGTTCAATTTGAACCTTCTTTTACCATCTTTGACAGAGAAACTAATACAATTTTAAGGTTCAAAAAGGTCAACGGAACTTGGGATTCCCAGCCAGTCTCCCATGCTGGTACTTGCCAAGCCTTAAGCTGCATTGCTGCTGCGATCTCACGAGAGCAGGCACATTCAGCTTAGAATGGCCGTTGACAGCAGCTGTTCAATTTGAACCTTCTTTTACCATCTTTGACAGAGAAACTAACACAATTTTCAGGTTCAAAAAGGTCAACGGAACTTGGGATTCCCAGCCAGTCTCCCATGCTGGTACTTGCCAAGCCTTAAGCTGCATTGCTGCTGCAATCTGACGAGAGCAGGTACATTCAGCTTAGAATGGCCGTTGACAGCAGCTGTTCAATTTGAACCTTCTTTTACTATCTCATAGAGAAACTAACACAATTTTCAGGTTCAAAAAGGTCAACGGAACTTGGGATTCCCAGCCAGTCTCCCATGCTGGTACTTGCCAAGCCTTAAGCTGCATTGCTGCTGCGATCTCACGAGAGCAGGCACATTCAGCTTAGAATGGCCGTTGACAGCAGCTGTTCAATTTGAACCTTCTTTTACCATCTTTGACAGGGAAACTAACACAATTTTCAGGTTCAAAAAGGTCAACGGAACTTGGGATTCCCAGCCAGTCTCCCATGCTGGTACTTGCCAAGCCTTAAGCTGCATTGCTGCTGCGATCTGACGAGAGCAGGTACATTCAGCTTAGAATGGCCGTTGACAGCAGCTGTTCAATTTGAACCTTCTTTTACCATCTTTGACAGAGAAACTAACACAATTTTCAGGTTCAAAAAGGTCAACGGAACTTGGTATTCCCAGCCAGTCTCCCATGCTGGTACTTGCCAAGCCTTAAGCTGCATTGCTGCTGCGATCTGACGAGAGCAGGCACATTCAGCTTAGAATGGCCGTTGACAGCAGCTGTTCAATTTGAACCTTCTTTTACTATCTCATAGAGAAACTAACACAATTTTAAGGTTCAAAAAGGTCAACGGAACTTGGGATTCCCAGGCAGTCTCGCATGCTGGTACTTGCCAAGCCTTAAGCTGCATTGCTGCTGCGATCTGACGAGAGCAGGCACATTCACCTTAGAATGGCCGTTGACAGCAGCTGTTCAATTTGAACCTTCTTTTACCATCTTTGACAGAGAAACTAATAAAATTTTCAGGTTCAATAAGGTCAACGGAACTTGGGATTCCCAGCCAGTCTCCCAATCTGGTACTTGCCAAGCCTTAAGCTGCATTGCTGCTGCGATCTGACGAGAGCAGGCACATTCAGCTTAGAATGGCCGTTGACAGCAGCTGTTCAATTTGAACCTTCTTTTACTGTCTCATAGAGAAACTAACACAATTTTCAGGTTCAAAAAGGTCAACGGAACTTGGGATTCCCAGCAAGTCTCCCATGCTGGTACTTGCCAAGCCTTAAGCTGCATTTCTGCTGCGATCTGACGAGAGCAGGCACATTCAGCTTAGAATTGCCGTTGACAGCAGCTGTTCAATTTGAACCTTCTTTTACCATCTTTGACAGAGAAACTAACACAATTTTCAGGTTCAAAAAGGTCAACGGAACTTGGGATTCCCAGCCAGTCTCCCATGCTGGTACTTGCCAAGCCTTAAGCTGCATTGCTGCTGCGATCTGACGAGAGCAAGTACATTCAGCTTAGAATGGCCGTTGACAGCAGCTGTTCAATTTGAACCTTCTTTTACCATCTTTGACAGAGAAACTAATACAAATTTAAGGTTCAAAAAGGACAACGGAACTTGGGATTCCCAGCCAGTCTCCCATGCTGGTACTTGCCAAGCCTTAAGCTGCATTGCTGCTGCGATCTCACGAGAGCAGGCACATTCAGCTTAGAATGGCTGTTGACAGCAGCTGTTCAATTTGAACCTTCTTTTACCATCTTTGACAGAGAAACTAACACAATTTTCAGGTTCAAAAAGGTCAACGGAACTTGGGATTCCCAGCCAGTCTCCCATGCTGGTACTTGCCAAGCCTTAAGCTGCATTGCTGCTGCGATCTGACGAGAGCAGGTACATTCAGCTTAGAATGGCCGTTGACAGCAGCTGTTCAATTTGAACCTTCTTTTACTATCTCATAGAGAAACTAACACAATTTTCAGGTTCAAAAAGGTCAACGGAACTTGGGATTCCCAGCCAGTCTCCCATGCTGGTACTTGCCAAGCCTTAAGCTGCATTGCTGCTGCGATCTGACGAGAGCAGGCACATTCAGCTTAGAATGGCCGTTGACAGCAGCTGTTCAATTTGAACCTTCTTTTACCATCTTTGACAGGGAAACTAACACAATTTTCAGGTTCAAAAAGGTCAACGGAACTTGGGATTCCCAGCCAGTCTCCCATGCTGGTACTTGCCAAGCCTTAAGCTGCATTGCTGCTGCGATCTGACGAGAGCAGGCACATTCAGCTTAGAATGGCCGTTGACAGCAGCTGTTCAATTTGAACCTTCTTTTACCATCTTTGACAGAGAAACTAACACAATTTTCAGGTTCAAAAAGGTCAACGGAACTTGGGATTCCCAGCTAGTCTCCCATGCTGGTACTTGCCAAGCCTTAAGCTGCATTGCTGCTGCGATCTGACGAGAGCAGGCACATTCAGCTTAGAATGGCCGTTGACAGCAGCTGTTCAATTTGAACCTTCTTTTACTATCTCATAGAGAAACTAACACAATTTTCAGGTTCAAAAAGGTCAACGGAACTTGGGATTCCCAGGCAGTCTCGCTTGCTGGTACTTGCCAAGCCTTAAGCTGCATTGCTGCTGCGATCTGACGAGAGCAGGCACATTCAGCTTAGAATGGCCGTTGACAGCAGCTGTTCAATTTGAACCTTCTTTTACTGTCTCATAGAGAAACTAACACAATTTTCAGGTTCAAAAAGGTCAACGGAACTTGGGATTCCCAGCCAGTCTCCCATGCTGGTACTTGCCAAGCCTTAAGCTGCATTGCTGTTGCGATCTGACGAGAGCTGGCACATTCAGCTTAGAATGGCCGTTGACAGCAGCTGTTCAATTTGAACCTTCTTTTACCATCTTTGACAGAGAAACTAATACAATTTTAAGGTTCAAAAAGGTCAACGGAACTTGGGATTCCCAGCCAGTCTCCCATGCTGGTACTTGCCAAGCCTTAAGCTGCATTGCTGCTGCGATCTCACGAGAGCAGGCACATTCAGCTTAGAATGGCCGTTGACAGCAGCTGTTCAATTTGAACCTTCTTTTACCATCTTTGACAGAGAAACTAACACAATTTTCAGGTTCAAAAAGGTCAACGGAACTTGGGATTCCCAGCCAGTCTCCCATGCTGGTACTTGCCAAGCCTTAAGCTGCATTGCTGCTGCAATCTGACGAGAGCAGGTACATTCAGCTTAGAATGGCCGTTGACAGCAGCTGTTCAATTTGAACCTTCTTTTACTATCTCATAGAGAAACTAACACAATTTTCAGGTTCAAAAAGGTCAACGGAACTTGGGATTCCCAGCCAGTCTCCCATGCTGGTACTTGCCAAGCCTTAAGCTGCATTGCTGCTGCGATCTGACGAGAGCAGGCACATTCAGCTTAGAATGGCCGTTGACAGCAGCTGTTCAATTTGAACCTTCTTTTACCATCTTTGACAGGGAAACTAACACAATTTTCAGGTTCAAAAAGGTCAACGGAACTTGGGATTCCCAGCCAGTCTCCCATGCTGGTACTTGCCAAGCCTTAAGCTGCATTGCTGCTGCGATCTGACGAGAGCAGGTACATTCAGCTTAGAATGGCCGTTGACAGCAGCTGTTCAATTTGAACCTTCTTTTACTATCTCATAGAGAAACTAACACAATTTTCAGGTTCAAAAAGGTCAACGGAACTTGGGATTCCCAGCCAGTCTCCCATGCTGGTACTTGCCAAGCCTTAAGCTGCATTGCTGCTGCGATCTGACGAGAGCAGGCACATTCAGCTTAGAATGGCCGTTGACAGCAGCTGTTCAATTTGAACCTTCTTTTACCATCTTTGACAGGGAAACTAACACAATTTTCAGGTTCAAAAAGGTCAACGGAACTTGGGATTCCCAGCCAGTCTCCCATGCTGGTACTTGCCAAGCCTTAAGCTGCATTGCTGCTGCGATCTGACGAGAGCAGGTACATTCAGCTTAGAATGGCCGTTGACAGCAGCTGTTCAATTTGAACCTTCTTTTACCATCTTTGACAGAGAAACTAACACAATTTTCAGGTTCAAAAAGGTCAACGGAACTTGGTATTCCCAGCCAGTCTCCCATGCTGGTACTTGCCAAGCCTTAAGCTGCATTGCTGCTGCGATCTGACGAGAGCAGGCACATTCAGCTTAGAATGGCCGTTGACAGCAGCTGCTCAATTTGAACCTTCTTTTACTATCTCATAGAGAAACTAACACAATTTTAAGGTTCAAAAAGGTCAACGGAACTTGGGATTCCCAGGCAGTCTCGCATGCTGGTACTTGCCAAGCCTTAAGCTGCATTGCTGCTGCGATCTGACGAGAGCAGGCACATTCACCTTAGAATGGCCGTTGACAGCAGCTGTTCAATTTGAACCTTCTTTTACCATCTTTGACAGAGAAACTAATAAAATTTTCAGGTTCAATAAGGTCAACGGAACTTGGGATTCCCAGCCAGTCTCCCAATCTGGTACTTGCCAAGCCTTAAGCTGCATTGCTGCTGCGATCTGACGAGAGCAGGCACATTCAGCTTAGAATGGCCGTTGACAGCAGCTGTTCAATTTGAACCTTCTTTTACCATCTTTGACAGAGAAACTAACACAATTTTAAGGTTCAAAAAGGTCAACGGAACTTGGGATTCCCAGCCAGTCTCCCATGCTGGTACTTGCCAAGCCTTAAGCTGCATTGCTGCTGCGATCTGACGAGAGCAGGCACATTCAGCTTAGAATGGCCGTTGACAGCAGCTGTTCAATTTGAACCTTCTTTTACTGTCTCATAGAGAAACTAACACAATTTTCAGGTTCAAAAAGGTCAACGGAACTTGGGATTCCCAGCCAGTCTCCCATGCTGGTACTTGCCAAGCCTTAAGCTGCATTTCTGCTGCGATCTGACGAGAGCAGGCACATTCAGCTTAGAATGGCCGTTGACAGCAGCTGTTCAATTTGAACCTTCTTTTACCATCTTTGACAGAGAAACTAACACAATTTTCAGGTTCAAAAAGGTCAACGGAACTTGGGATTCCCAGCCAGTCTCCCATGCTGGTACTTGCCAAGCCTTAAGCTGCATTGCTGCTGCGATCTGACGAGAGCAGGTACATTCAGCTTAGAATGGCCGTTGACAGCAGCTGTTCAATTTGAACCTTCTTTTACCATCTTTGACAGAGAAACTAATACAAATTTAAGGTTCAAAAAGGTCAATGGAACTTGGGATTCCCAGCCAGTCTCCCATGCTGGTACTTGCCAAGCCTTAAGCTGCATTGCTGCTGCGATCTCACGAGAGCAGGCACATTCAGCTGAGAATGGCTGTTGACAGCAGCTGTTCAATTTGAACCTTCTTTTACCATCTTTGACAGAGAAACTAACACAATTTTCAGGTTCAAAAAAATCAACGGAACTTGGGATACCCAGCCAGTCTCCCATGCTGGTACTTGCCAAGCCTTAAGCTGCATTGCTGCTGCGATCTGACGAGAGCAGGTACATTCAGCTTAGAATGGCCGTTGACAGCAGCTGTTCAATTTGAACCTTCTTTTACTATCTCATAGAGAAACTAACACAATTTTCAGGTTCAAAAAGGTCAACGGAACTTGGGATTCCCAGCCAGTCTCCCATGCTGGTACTTGCCAAGCCTTAAGCTGCATTGCTGCTGCGATCTGACGAGAGCAGGCACATTCAGCTTAGAATGGCCGTTGACAGCAGCTGTTCAATTTGAACCTTCTTTTACCATCTTTGACAGGGAAACTAACACAATTTTCAGGTTCAAAAAGGTCAACGGAACTTGGGATTCCCAGCCAGTCTCCCATGCTGGTACTTGCCAAGCCTTAAGCTGCATTGCTGCTGCGATCTGACGAGAGCAGGCACATTCAGCTTAGAATGGCCGTTGACAGCAGCTGTTCAATTTGAACCTTCTTTTACTATCTCATAGAGAAACTAACACAATTTTAAGGTTCAAAAAGGTCAACGGAACTTGGGATTCCCAGGCAGTCTCGCATGCTGGTACTTGCCAAGCCTTAAGCTGCATTGCTGCTGCGATCTGACGAGAGCAGGCACATTCACCTTAGAATGGCCGTTGACAGCAGCTGTTCAATTTGAACCTTCTTTTACCATCTTTGACAGAGAAACTAATAAAATTTTCAGGTTCAATAAGGTCAACGGAACTTGGGATTCCCAGCCAGTCTCCCAAACTGGTACTTGCCAAGCCTTAAGCTGCATTGCTGCTGCGATCTGACGAGAGCAGGCACATTCAGCTTAGAATGGCCGTTGACAGCAGCTGTTCAATTTGAACCTTCTTTTACTGTCTCATAGAGAAACTAACACAATTTTCAGGTTCAAAAAGGTCAACGGAACTTGGGATTCCCAGCCAGTCTCCCATGCTGGTACTTGCCAAGCCTTAAGCTGCATTTCTGCTGCGATCTGACGAGAGCAGGCACATTCAGCTTAGAATGGCCGTTGACAGCAGCTGTTCAATTTGAACCTTCTTTTACCATCTTTGACAGAGAAACTAACACAATTTTCAGGTTCAAAAAGGTCAACGGAACTTGGGATTCCCAGCCAGTCTCCCATGCTGGTACTTGCCAAGCCTTAAGCTGCATTGCTGCTGCGATCTGACGAGAGCAGGTACATTCAGCTTAGAATGGCCGTTGACAGCAGCTGTTCAATTTGAACCTTCTTTTACCATCTTTGACAGAGAAACTAATACAAATTTAAGGTTCAAAAAGGTCAACGGAACTTGGGATTCCCAGCCAGTCTCCCATGCTGGTACTTGCCAAGCCTTAAGCTGCATTGCTGCTGCGATCTCACGAGAGCAGGCACATTCAGCTGAGAATGGCTGTTGACAGCAGCTGTTCAATTTGAACCTTCTTTTACCATCTTTGACAGAGAAACTAACACAATTTTCAGGTTCAAAAAGGTCAACGGAACTTGGGATACCCAGCCAGTCTCCCATGCTGGTACTTGCCAAGCCTTAAGCTGCATTGCTGCTGCGATCTGACGAGAGCAGGTACATTCAGCTTAGAATGGCTGTTGACAGCAGCTGTTCAATTTGAACCTTCTTTTACTATCTCATAGAGAAACTAACACAATTTTCAGGTTCAAAAAGGTCAACGGAACTTGGGATTCCCAGCCAGTCTCCCATGCTGGTACTTGCCAAGCCTTAAGCTGCATTGCTGCTGCGATCTGACGAGAGCAGGCACATTCAGCTTAGAATGGCCGTTGACAGCAGCTGTTCAATTTGAACCTTCTTTTACCATCTTTGACAGGGAAACTAACACAATTTTCAGGTTCAAAAAGGTCAACGGAACTTGGGATTCCCAGCCAGTCTCCCAATCTGGTACTTGCCAAGCCTTAAGCTGCATTGCTGCTGCGATCTGACGAGAGCAGGCACATTCAGCTTAGAATGGCCGTTGACAGCAGCTGTTCAATTTGAACCTTCTTTTACTGTCTCATAGAGAAACTATCACAATTTTCAGGTTCAAAAAGGTCAACGGAACTTGGGATTCCCAGCCAGTCTCCCATGCTGGTACTTGCCAAGCCTTAAGCTGCATTTCTGCTGCGATCTGACGAGAGCAGGCACATTCAGCTTAGAATGGCCGTTGACAGCAGCTGTTCAATTTGAACCTTCTTTTACCATCTTTGACAGAGAAACTAACACAATTTTCAGGTTCAAAAAGGTCAACGGAACTTGGGATTCCCAGCCAGTCTCCCATGCTGGTACTTGCCAAGCCTTAAGCTGCATTGCTGCTGCGATCTGACGAGAGCAGGCACATTCAGCTTAGAATGGCCGTTGACAGCAGCTGTTCAATTTGAACCTTCTTTTACTATCTCATAGAGAAACAAACACAATTTTCAGGTTCAAAAAGGTCAACGGATCTTGGGATTCCCAGCCAGTCTCCCAATCTGGTACTTGCCAAGCCTTAAGCTGCATTGCTGCTGCGATCTGACGAGAGCAGGCACATTCAGCTTAGAATGGCCGTTGACAGCAGCTGTTCAATTTGAACCTTCTTTTACTATCTCATAGAGAAACTAACACAATTTTCAGGTTCAAAAAGGTCAACGGAACTTGGGATTCCCAGCCAGTCTCCCATGCTGGTACTTGCCAAGCCTTAAGCTGCATTGCTGCTGCGATCTGACGAGAGCTGGCACATTCAGCTTAGAATGGCCGTTGACAGCAGCTGTTCAATTTGAACCTTCTTTTACCATCTTTGACAGAGAAACTAACACAATTTTAAGGTTCAAAAAGGTCAACGGAACTTGGGATTCCCAGCCAGTCTCCCATGCTGGTACTTGCCAAGCCTTAAGCTGCATTGCTGCTGCGATCTCACGAGAGCAGGCACATTCAGCTTAGAATGGCCGTTGACAGCAGCTGTTCAATTTGAACCTTCTTTTACCATCTTTGACAGAGAAACTAACACAATTTTCAGGTTCAAAAAGGTCAACGGAACTTGGGATTCCCAGCCAGTCTCCCATGCTGGTACTTGCCAAGCCTTAAGCTGCATTGCTGCTGCGATCTGACGAGAGCAGGTACATTCAGCTTAGAATGGCCGTTGACAGCAGCTGTTCAATTTGAACCTTCTTTTACTATCTCATAGAGAAACTAACACAATTTTCAGGTTCAAAAAGGTCAACGGAACTTGGGATTCCCAGCCAGTCTCCCATGCTGGTACTTGCCAAGCCTTAAGCTGCATTGCTGCTGCGATCTGACGAGAGCAGGCACATTCAGCTTAGAATGGCCGTTGACAGCAGCTGTTCAATTTGAACCTTCTTTTACCATCTTTGACAGGGAAACTAACACAATTTTCAGGTTCAAAAAGGTCAACGGAACTTGGGATTCCCAGCCAGTCTCCCATGCTGGTACTTGCCAAGCCTTAAGCTGCATTGCTGCTGCGATCTGACGAGAGCAGGCACATTCAGCTTAGAATGGCCGTTGACAGCAGCTGTTCAATTTGAACCTTCTTTTACCATCTTTGACAGAGAAACTAACACAATTTTCAGGTTCAAAAAGGTCAACGGAACTTGGGATTCCGAGCCAGTCTCCCATGCTGGTACTTGCCAAGCCTTAAGCTGCATTGCTGCTGCGATCTGACGAGAGCAGGCACATTCAGCTTAGAATGGCCGTTGACAGCAGCTGTTCAATTTGAACCTTCTTTTACTATCTCATAGAGAAACTAACACAATTTTAAGGTTCAAAAAGGTCAGCGGAACTTGGGATTCCCAGGCAGTCTCGCATGCTGGTACTTGCCAAGCCTTAAGCTGCATTGCTGCTGCGATCTGACGAGAGCAGGCACATTCACCTTAGAATGGCCGTTGACAGCAGCTGTTCAATTTGAACCTTCTTTTACCATCTTTGACAGAGAAACTAATAAAATTTTCAGGTTCAATAAGGTCAACGGAACTTGGGATTCCCAGCCAGTCTCCCAATCTGGTACTTGCCAAGCCTTAAGCTGCATTGCTGCTGCAATCTGACGAGAGCAGGCACATTCAGCTTAGAATGGCCGTTGACAGCAGCTGTTCAATTTGAACCTTCTTTTACTGTCTCATAGAGAAACTAACACAATTTTCAGGTTCAAAAAGGTCAACGGAACTTGGGATTCCCAGCCAGTCTCCCATGCTGGTACTTGCCAAGCCTTAAGCTGCATTTCTGCTGCGATCTGACGAGAGCAGGCACATTCAGCTTAGAATGGCCGTTGACAGCAGCTGTTCAATTTGAACCTTCTTTTACCATCTTTGACAGAGAAACTAACACAATTTTCAGGTTCAAAAAGGTCAACGGAACTTGGGATTCCCAGCCAGTCTCCCATGCTGGTACTTGCCAAGCCTTAAGCTGCATTGCTGCTGCGATCTGACGAGAGCAGGCACATTCAGCTTAGAATGGCCGTTGACAGCAGCTGTTCAATTTGAACCTTCTTTTACTATCTCATAGAGAAACAAACACAATTTTCAGGTTCAAAAAGGTCAACGGATCTTGGGATTCCCAGCCAGTCTCCCAATCTGGTACTTGCCAAGCCTTAAGCTGCATTGCTGCTGCGATCTGACGAGAGCAGGCACATTCAGCTTAGAATGGCCGTTGACAGCAGCTGTTCAATTTGAACCTTCTTTTACTATCTCATAGAGAAACTAACACAATTTTCAGGTTCAAAAAGGTCAACGGAACTTGGGATTCCCAGCCAGTCTCCCATGCTGGTACTTGCCAAGCCTTAAGCTGCATTGCTGCTGCGATCTGACGAGAGCTGGCACATTCAGCTTAGAATGGCCGTTGACAGCAGCTGTTCAATTTGAACCTTCTTTTACCATCTTTGACAGAGAAACTAACACAATTTTAAGGTTCAAAAAGGTCAACGGAACTTGGGATTCCCAGCCAGTCTCCCATGCTGGTACTTGCCAAGCCTTAAGCTGCATTGCTGCTGCGATCTCACGAGAGCAGGCACATTCAGCTTAGAATGGCCGTTGACAGCAGCTGTTCAATTTGAACCTTCTTTTACCATCTTTGACAGAGAAACTAACACAATTTTCAGGTTCAAAAAGGTCAACGGAACTTGGGATTCCCAGCCAGTCTCCCATGCTGGTACTTGCCAAGCCTTAAGCTGCATTGCTGCTGCGATCTCACGAGAGCAGGCACATTCAGCTGAGAATGGCTGTTGACAGCAGCTGTTCAATTTGAACCTTCTTTTACCATCTTTGACAGAGAAACTAACACAATTTTCAGGTTCAAAAAGGTCAACGGAACTTGGGATACCCAGCCAGTCTCCCATGCTGGTACTTGCCAAGCCTTAAGCTGCATTGCTGCTGCGATCTGACGAGAGCAGGTACATTCAGCTTAGAATGGCTGTTGACAGCAGCTGTTCAATTTGAACCTTCTTTTACTATCTCATAGAGAAACTAACACAATTTTCAGGTTCAAAAAGGTCAACGGAACTTGGGATTCCCAGCCAGTCTCCCATGCTGGTACTTGCCAAGCCTTAAGCTGCATTGCTGCTGCGATCTGACGAGAGCAGGCACATTCAGCTTAGAATGGCCGTTGACAGCAGCTGTTCAATTTGAACCTTCTTTTACCATCTTTGACAGGGAAACTAACACAATTTTCAGGTTCAAAAAGGTCAACGGAACTTGGGATTCCCAGCCAGTCTCCCAATCTGGTACTTGCCAAGCCTTAAGCTGCATTGCTGCTGCGATCTGACGAGAGCAGGCACATTCAGCTTAGAATGGCCGTTGACAGCAGCTGTTCAATTTGAACCTTCTTTTACTGTCTCATAGAGAAACTATCACAATTTTCAGGTTCAAAAAGGTCAACGGAACTTGGGATTCCCAGCCAGTCTCCCATGCTGGTACTTGCCAAGCCTTAAGCTGCATTTCTGCTGCGATCTGACGAGAGCAGGCACATTCAGCTTAGAATGGCCGTTGACAGCAGCTGTTCAATTTGAACCTTCTTTTACCATCTTTGACAGAGAAACTAACACAATTTTCAGGTTCAAAAAGGTCAACGGAACTTGGGATTCCCAGCCAGTCTCCCATGCTGGTACTTGCCAAGCCTTAAGCTGCATTGCTGCTGCGATCTGACGAGAGCAGGCACATTCAGCTTAGAATGGCCGTTGACAGCAGCTGTTCAATTTGAACCTTCTTTTACTATCTCATAGAGAAACAAACACAATTTTCAGGTTCAAAAAGGTCAACGGATCTTGGGATTCCCAGCCAGTCTCCCAATCTGGTACTTGCCAAGCCTTAAGCTGCATTGCTGCTGCGATCTGACGAGAGCAGGCACATTCAGCTTAGAATGGCCGTTGACAGCAGCTGTTCAATTTGAACCTTCTTTTACTATCTCATAGAGAAACTAACACAATTTTCAGGTTCAAAAAGGTCAACGGAACTTGGGATTCCCAGCCAGTCTCCCATGCTGGTACTTGCCAAGCCTTAAGCTGCATTGCTGCTGCGATCTGACGAGAGCTGGCACATTCAGCTTAGAATGGCCGTTGACAGCAGCTGTTCAATTTGAACCTTCTTTTACCATCTTTGACAGAGAAACTAACACAATTTTAAGGTTCAAAAAGGTCAACGGAACTTGGGATTCCCAGCCAGTCTCCCATGCTGGTACTTGCCAAGCCTTAAGCTGCATTGCTGCTGCGATCTCACGAGAGCAGGCACATTCAGCTTAGAATGGCCGTTGACAGCAGCTGTTCAATTTGAACCTTCTTTTACCATCTTTGACAGAGAAACTAACACAATTTTCAGGTTCAAAAAGGTCAACGGAACTTGGGATTCCCAGCCAGTCTCCCATGCTGGTACTTGCCAAGCCTTAAGCTGCATTGCTGCTGCGATCTGACGAGAGCAGGTACATTCAGCTTAGAATGGCCGTTGACAGCAGCTGTTCAATTTGAACCTTCTTTTACTATCTCATAGAGAAACTAACACAATTTTCAGGTTCAAAAAGGTCAACGGAACTTGGGATTCCCAGCCAGTCTCCCATGCTGGTACTTGCCAAGCCTTAAGCTGCATTGCTGCTGCGATCTGACGAGAGCAGGCACATTCAGCTTAGAATGGCCGTTGACAGCAGCTGTTCAATTTGAACCTTCTTTTACCATCTTTGACAGGGAAACTAACACAATTTTCAGGTTCAAAAAGGTCAACGGAACTTGGGATTCCCAGCCAGTCTCCCATGCTGGTACTTGCCAAGCCTTAAGCTGCATTGCTGCTGCGATCTGACGAGAGCAGGCACATTCAGCTTAGAATGGCCGTTGACAGCAGCTGTTCAATTTGAACCTTCTTTTACCATCTTTGACAGAGAAACTAACACAATTTTCAGGTTCAAAAAGGTCAACGGAACTTGGGATTCCGAGCCAGTCTCCCATGCTGGTACTTGCCAAGCCTTAAGCTGCATTGCTGCTGCGATCTGACGAGAGCAGGCACATTCAGCTTAGAATGGCCGTTGACAGCAGCTGTTCAATTTGAACCTTCTTTTACTATCTCATAGAGAAACTAACACAATTTTAAGGTTCAAAAAGGTCAGCGGAACTTGGGATTCCCAGGCAGTCTCGCATGCTGGTACTTGCCAAGCCTTAAGCTGCATTGCTGCTGCGATCTGACGAGAGCAGGCACATTCACCTTAGAATGGCCGTTGACAGCAGCTGTTCAATTTGAACCTTCTTTTACCATCTTTGACAGAGAAACTAATAAAATTTTCAGGTTCAATAAGGTCAACGGAACTTGGGATTCCCAGCCAGTCTCCCAATCTGGTACTTGCCAAGCCTTAAGCTGCATTGCTGCTGCAATCTGACGAGAGCAGGCACATTCAGCTTAGAATGGCCGTTGACAGCAGCTGTTCAATTTGAACCTTCTTTTACTGTCTCATAGAGAAACTAACACAATTTTCAGGTTCAAAAAGGTCAACGGAACTTGGGATTCCCAGCCAGTCTCCCATGCTGGTACTTGCCAAGCCTTAAGCTGCATTTCTGCTGCGATCTGACGAGAGCAGGCACATTCAGCTTAGAATGGCCGTTGACAGCAGCTGTTCAATTTGAACCTTCTTTTACCATCTTTGACAGAGAAACTAACACAATTTTCAGGTTCAAAAAGGTCAACGGAACTTGGGATTCCCAGCCAGTCTCCCATGCTGGTACTTGCCAAGCCTTAAGCTGCATTGCTGCTGCGATCTGACGAGAGCAGGCACATTCAGCTTAGAATGGCCGTTGACAGCAGCTGTTCAATTTGAACCTTCTTTTACTATCTCATAGAGAAACAAACACAATTTTCAGGTTCAAAAAGGTCAACGGATCTTGGGATTCCCAGCCAGTCTCCCAATCTGGTACTTGCCAAGCCTTAAGCTGCATTGCTGCTGCGATCTGACGAGAGCAGGCACATTCAGCTTAGAATGGCCGTTGACAGCAGCTGTTCAATTTGAACCTTCTTTTACTATCTCATAGAGAAACTAACACAATTTTCAGGTTCAAAAAGGTCAACGGAACTTGGGATTCCCAGCCAGTCTCCCATGCTGGTACTTGCCAAGCCTTAAGCTGCATTGCTGCTGCGATCTGACGAGAGCTGGCACATTCAGCTTAGAATGGCCGTTGACAGCAGCTGTTCAATTTGAACCTTCTTTTACCATCTTTGACAGAGAAACTAATACAATTTTAAGGTTCAAAAAGGTCAACGGAACTTGGGATTCCCAGCCAGTCTCCCATGCTGGTACTTGCCAAGCCTTAAGCTGCATTGCTGCTGCGATCTCACGAGAGCAGGCACATTCAGCTTAGAATGGCCGTTGACAGCAGCTGTTCAATTTGAACCTTCTTTTACCATCTTTGACAGAGAAACTAACACAATTTTCAGGTTCAAAAAGGTCAACGGAACTTGGGATTCCCAGCCAGTCTCCCATGCTGGTACTTGCCAAGCCTTAAGCTGCATTGCTGCTGCGATCTGACGAGAGCAGGTACATTCAGCTTAGAATGGCCGTTGACAGCAGCTGTTCAATTTGAACCTTCTTTTACTATCTCATAGAGAAACTAACACAATTTTCAGGTTCAAAAAGGTCAACGGAACTTGGGATTCCCAGCCAGTCTCCCATGCTGGTACTTGCCAAGCCTTAAGCTGCATTGCTGCTGCGATCTGACGAGAGCAGGCACATTCAGCTTAGAATGGCCGTTGACAGCAGCTGTTCAATTTGAACCTTCTTTTACCATCTTTGACAGGGAAACTAACACAATTTTCAGGTTCAAAAAGGTCAACGGAACTTGGGATTCCCAGCCAGTCTCCCATGCTGGTACTTGCCAAGCCTTAAGCTGCATTGCTGCTGCGATCTGACGAGAGCAGGCACATTCAGCTTAGAATGGCCGTTGACAGCAGCTGTTCAATTTGAACCTTCTTTTACCATCTTTGACAGAGAAACTAACACAATTTTCAGGTTCAAAAAGGTCAACGGAACTTGGGATTCCCAGCCAGTCTCCCATGCTGGTACTTGCCAAGCCTTAAGCTGCATTGCTGCTGCGATCTGACGAGAGCAGGCACATTCAGCTTAGAATGGCCGTTGACAGCAGCTGTTCAATTTGAACCTTCTTTTACTATCTCATAGAGAAACTAACACAATTTTAAGGTTCAAAAAGGTCAGCGGAACTTGGGATTCCCAGGCAGTCTCGCATGCTGGTACTTGCCAAGCCTTAAGCTGCATTGCTGCTGCGATCTGACGAGAGCAGGCACATTCACCTTAGAATGGCCGTTGACAGCAGCTGTTCAATTTGAACCTTCTTTTACCATCTTTGACAGAGAAACTAATAAAATTTTCAGGTTCAATAAGGTCAACGGAACTTGGGATTCCCAGCCAGTCTCCCAATCTGGTACTTGCCAAGCCTTAAGCTGCATTGCTGCTGCGATCTGACGAGAGCAGGCACATTCAGCTTAGAATGGCCGTTGTCAGCAGCTGTTCAATTTGAACCTTCTTTTACCATCTTTGACAGAGAAACTAACACAATTTTCAGGTTCAAAAAGGTCAACGGAACTTGGGATTCCCAGCCAGTCTCCCATGCTGGTACTTGCCAAGCCTTAAGCTGCATTTCTGCTGCGATCTGACGAGAGCAGGCACATTCAGCTTAGAATGGCCATTGACAGCAGCTGTTCAATTTGAACCTTCTTTTACCATCTTTGACAGAGAAACTAACACAATTTTCAGGTTCAAAAAGGTCAACGGAACTTGGGATTCCCAGCCAGTCTCCCATGCTGGTACTTGCCAAGCCTTAAGCTGCATTGCTGCTGCGATCTGACGAGAGCAGGTACATTCAGCTTAGAATGGCCGTTGACAGCAGCTGTTCAATTTGAACCTTCTTTTACCATCTTTGACAGAGAAACTAATACAAATTTAAGGTTCAAAAAGGTCAACGGAACTTGGGATTCCCAGCCAGTCTCCCATGCTGGTACTTGCCAAGCCTTAAGCTGCATTGCTGCTGCGATCTCACGAGAGCAGGCACATTCAGCTTAGAATGGCTGTTGACAGCAGCTGTTCAATTTGAACCTTCTTTTACCATCTTTGACAGAGAAACTAACACAATTTTAAGGTTCAAAAAGGTCAGCGGAACTTGGGATTCCCAGGCAGTCTCGCATGCTGGTACTTGCCAAGCCTTAAGCTGCATTGCTGCTGCGATCTGACGAGAGCAGGCACATTCACCTTAGAATGGCCGTTGACAGCAGCTGTTCAATTTGAACCTTCTTTTACCATCTTTGACAGAGAAACTAATAAAATTTTCAGGTTCAATAAGGTCAACGGAACTTGGGATTCCCAGCCAGTCTCCCAATCTGGTACTTGCCAAGCCTTAAGCTGCATTGCTGCTGCAATCTGACGAGAGCAGGCACATTCAGCTTAGAATGGCCGTTGACAGCAGCTGTTCAATTTGAACCTTCTTTTACTGTCTCATAGAGAAACTAACACAATTTTCAGGTTCAAAAAGGTCAACGGAACTTGGGATTCCCAGCCAGTCTCCCATGCTGGTACTTGCCAAGCCTTAAGCTGCATTTCTGCTGCGATCTGACGAGAGCAGGCACATTCAGCTTAGAATGGCCGTTGACAGCAGCTGTTCAATTTGAACCTTCTTTTACCATCTTTGACAGAGAAACTAACACAATTTTCAGGTTCAAAAAGGTCAACGGAACTTGGGATTCCCAGCCAGTCTCCCATGCTGGTACTTGCCAAGCCTTAAGCTGCATTGCTGCTGCGATCTGACGAGAGCAGGCACATTCAGCTTAGAATGGCCGTTGACAGCAGCTGTTCAATTTGAACCTTCTTTTACTATCTCATAGAGAAACAAACACAATTTTCAGGTTCAAAAAGGTCAACGGATCTTGGGATTCCCAGCCAGTCTCCCAATCTGGTACTTGCCAAGCCTTAAGCTGCATTGCTGCTGCGATCTGACGAGAGCAGGCACATTCAGCTTAGAATGGCCGTTGACAGCAGCTGTTCAATTTGAACCTTCTTTTACTATCTCATAGAGAAACTAACACAATTTTCAGGTTCAAAAAGGTCAACGGAACTTGGGATTCCCAGCCAGTCTCCCATGCTGGTACTTGCCAAGCCTTAAGCTGCATTGCTGCTGCGATCTGACGAGAGCTGGCACATTCAGCTTAGAATGGCCGTTGACAGCAGCTGTTCAATTTGAACCTTCTTTTACCATCTTTGACAGAGAAACTAATACAATTTTAAGGTTCAAAAAGGTCAACGGAACTTGGGATTCCCAGCCAGTCTCCCATGCTGGTACTTGCCAAGCCTTAAGCTGCATTGCTGCTGCGATCTCACGAGAGCAGGCACATTCAGCTTAGAATGGCCGTTGACAGCAGCTGTTCAATTTGAACCTTCTTTTACCATCTTTGACAGAGAAACTAACACAATTTTCAGGTTCAAAAAGGTCAACGGAACTTGGGATTCCCAGCCAGTCTCCCATGCTGGTACTTGCCAAGCCTTAAGCTGCATTGCTGCTGCGATCTGACGAGAGCAGGTACATTCAGCTTAGAATGGCCGTTGACAGCAGCTGTTCAATTTGAACCTTCTTTTACTATCTCATAGAGAAACTAACACAATTTTCAGGTTCAAAAAGGTCAACGGAACTTGGGATTCCCAGCCAGTCTCCCATGCTGGTACTTGCCAAGCCTTAAGCTGCATTGCTGCTGCGATCTGACGAGAGCAGGCACATTCAGCTTAGAATGGCCGTTGACAGCAGCTGTTCAATTTGAACCTTCTTTTACCATCTTTGACAGGGAAACTAACACAATTTTCAGGTTCAAAAAGGTCAACGGAACTTGGGATTCCCAGCCAGTCTCCCATGCTGGTACTTGCCAAGCCTTAAGCTGCATTGCTGCTGCGATCTGACGAGAGCAGGCACATTCAGCTTAGAATGGCCGTTGACAGCAGCTGTTCAATTTGAACCTTCTTTTACCATCTTTGACAGAGAAACTAACACAATTTTCAGGTTCAAAAAGGTCAACGGAACTTGGGATTCCCAGCCAGTCTCCCATGCTGGTACTTGCCAAGCCTTAAGCTGCATTGCTGCTGCGATCTGACGAGAGCAGGCACATTCAGCTTAGAATGGCCGTTGACAGCAGCTGTTCAATTTGAACCTTCTTTTACTATCTCATAGAGAAACTAACACAATTTTAAGGTTCAAAAAGGTCAGCGGAACTTGGGATTCCCAGGCAGTCTCGCATGCTGGTACTTGCCAAGCCTTAAGCTGCATTGCTGCTGCGATCTGACGAGAGCAGGCACATTCACCTTAGAATGGCCGTTGACAGCAGCTGTTCAATTTGAACCTTCTTTTACCATCTTTGACAGAGAAACTAATAAAATTTTCAGGTTCAATAAGGTCAACGGAACTTGGGATTCCCAGCCAGTCTCCCAATCTGGTACTTGCCAAGCCTTAAGCTGCATTGCTGCTGCGATCTGACGAGAGCAGGCACATTCAGCTTAGAATGGCCGATGTCAGCAGCTGTTCAATTTGAACCTTCTTTTACCATCTTTGACAGAGAAACTAACACAATTTTCAGGTTCAAAAAGGTCAACGGAACTTGGGATTCCCAGCCAGTCTCCCATGCTGGTACTTGCCAAGCCTTAAGCTGCATTTCTGCTGCGATCTGACGAGAGCAGGCACATTCAGCTTAGAATGGCCATTGACAGCAGCTGTTCAATTTGAACCTTCTTTTACCATCTTTGACAGAGAAACTAACACAATTTTCAGGTTCAAAAAGGTCAACGGAACTTGGGATTCCCAGCCAGTCTCCCATGCTGGTACTTGCCAAGCCTTAAGCTGCATTGCTGCTGCGATCTGACGAGAGCAGGTACATTCAGCTTAGAATGGCCGTTGACAGCAGCTGTTCAATTTGAACCTTCTTTTACCATCTTTGACAGAGAAACTAATACAAATTTAAGGTTCAAAAAGGTCAACGGAACTTGGGATTCCCAGCCAGTCTCCCATGCTGGTACTTGCCAAGCCTTAAGCTGCATTGCTGCTGCGATCTCACGAGAGCAGGCACATTCAGCTTAGAATGGCTGTTGACAGCAGCTGTTCAATTTGAACCTTCTTTTACCATCTTTGACAGAGAAACTAACACAATTTTCAGGTTCAAAAAGGTCAACGGAACTTGGGATTCCCAGCCAGTCTCCCATGCTGGTACTTGCCAAGCCTTAAGCTGCATTGCTGCTGCGATCTGACGAGAGCAGGTACATTCAGCTTAGAATGGCCGTTGACAGCAGCTGTTCAATTTGAACCTTCTTTTACTATCTCATAGAGAAACTAACACAATT